>NC_089596.1:36282550-36882550 GCF_019320115.1 Miscanthus floridulus
GAGGTAGAGCAGCATCTCCGACCAGAAGTCGGAGAGGAGCTCCCACACCTCGTCTTCAGCTTCCTCCGCCAGCTGCTTTGCAAGCTTCGCGCCATTGATGAGCACCTCGTGGGAGTTTTCGCTGAAAGTGTCGAGCAGGTGTTGGTACACGGACGACTCATCACCGCTGCACTTGGGTGCCTCCTCGATACGCTTCTTCACGGCCTCGTAGCGGCGTTTGATCCAGTCAGGCTTGTCCGGCAGCAGTTCCGGAGCCTCGGCCACCAGGTACATGCAGTAGCGCGACAAGCAACAGGCGACGACGATCTTCTTCTTGCTGTCGTCGTTGGCCACCGGCGGCGTCGATGGAGAAGGAGGAGTACCACCAGCAGAATCGGAGCGGCGCCATTTCATGTCGAAGAGGGTGGTGGCGATGTACCACACAAGGATAGCATCGGTGGTGGTGACGACATCGACGCCGTCGCGGCACGCCCATGTGATGTCGTTGCCAGGTGCGAAGGCATGTCGCCCTATCGCCGCCGTCCCGTTGCTCAGCTGGCCGCCGCCGCCCCTCAGTGACTTGAGGATGGCCTCCTTCACCTCGAGGGGAACCTCGATCTTGTCATCTTGGTTTCTCCCCCGTACGAGGGAGAGCAGCTGTCTGGGCCTGGCTCTCAAGCGGCGGCTCCACGCACATGGCTGCTGGTGCTGCACGACGAAGAGGTCTGGCTTTAGCATCTGGGTTTGCCGGATCTTATCGTGCCAAAACTCTGGGGTCTTGCATCGTCTGAGCAGCCAGGCCAAGAACCTGCTGGTGCAGTGGTGTGGGGACCGAACGATGTGCCCAATTATGCTGATCTTGGTCCAGTTCGAGCGCACACTAGCGACCATGTCCCAGATCTCGAGGTAGGCATTCACCAGCGTCAGCAGAAGCTCAAGCAGCACCAAAGGGTTCCTGTAGTACAAGTAAGAGGAGGAGCGTACTACTTTTGGGTAGACCAGGAGGGCCAGCGCTAGCAAGAGAAACGAGGGGAAGATGATGAGGGAGAGGAGGAAGTGGAGAGCCGCGGCCGAGGTGCCCAAGGAGGCCACGGGGAGAGCCGAGTGGAAGAAGTCACTCGCGAACGAGAGCTCGGTGGCGATCACCCTGAAGACCCTCTTGTGGTCGTCGTCTTTGTTTTCGCCCCGGCCGAGCAGCAGCCCGTCGCAGACGAAACGGAACGCCCAGCTAGAGCCGGCCTCGGCGGCGAGCCGGTAACCGGCGAACCGCCTGCGCAGGCACTTGAATAGTGCAAAGGATAGGCAGAGATCCTTGTCGACCGGCTGGACACTGTCTGATGACCAGACACGGTCCAACGTGAGCAGCCTACTACTCCCTTCACCACCTTGCAGTGACGAACGCTTGACATGGTACCCTTGCGGGCGCTCTTCCACGTCATGGTTCCTTTCCCCCGTCACGATGAGACGGGGTACTGCAAGGAGCTGCTTGGGCTGGGCCGCCGCCATCTCTCTCTTGACTTCTTCCCGGAGCTGCAGCATGTAGCCGTCGATGAGCTGCACGTTGCGGCCGAGCGCGAAGGAGCCCGTCGCCCTCTGGAAGGCGGCGAACCTGAGCACCATCCTGCATGCACCAAGTGTCCACAGCGGCGAGATCAGCACCGTCACGACTAGCAACAAGAGGCGTTTGTGCGTGGACGTCGAATGCTTCAGGATGGTGCTGAATATGTTGTAGATGACAAGCGCAGCCACCCAGAACGTGTTGATGAAGCTCTCCGTGGACGGCCGGATCTTGAGGCTGTTGACGTCGTCGTCGTCGCCCGCCGCGGGCGAGGCCACCGCAGCCACGGCCAAGGCCGCCATGTCGACCTTGGCCCTGAGGAACTGAACGAGGATGACCAGCACGAGTACGGCCGTGGCCTTGCCGCCCGCGCGCGGGATGTAGGTGGCCAGGTAGGACAGGACGGACGTCATCAGCGGGAAGTAGGCCGCCGACAGGCTCCAGAGCAAGAAGCGGCCCACCGGATTGCCGCTGCGTCGCTGCCGCGAGCTGAGCACCAGCAGCAGTGGGCCATGGAAGGCGACCACTGCAAGAAGAATGGTGGCTCTGATTTCTGGTTTGCGAAGCTCACTACTAATTGCAGTCATGATCATAGACTGCTTGTTGGAATTATATATTGCAGTCGTATTCATGATGAACAGCTTGTTGGAATTATATATATTGGCTTGGAGAAGATGATGAAATGATGGATGGAGAGGATTGCTTAATGCACAGCGCGTTTCTATGTACTATATATATACTGATGAGGCGCCCGGTGTCTTGCCTGTCACCGCAGCATTCTTAATAATGACGACGATCTCCTACATCCTGCTCCTACAACTAAAAAGAACAAAGCGTGGACACTTTTTGGTGTGACATTCCAATGTGGGTCTATCGTCCTGCCTGCTGGGATCCCACACCCCTTGCTCTCCTAAGCCCGTCCCTTGAGACAAAAACATCGTTACATTGGTCTACCTAGCGTGCGACACTCGGTCCCTCCCTTCCGCTCCGCCAATCACGTGTTGCGACCGTCTCCTTGCGCCCAACCAATCACGCGCTGCGACCATCCATCAATCACGCCGCCGCACACGCCATCCCCATCCCTGTGCCCGCATCCGCTCCCTGAGCTCCCCGTCCCTACGACCATCCCTAAGCTCCCCGTCCCCACTCCCTGCGGCGGCGTACGCAGCTGCTCCCCATCCCGCGGTCGCTCGCTCGCCCGCGTACGTCGCCGCGAGTCGGCATAGCCCTCTTGTGACATTCCACTGCTCCTTTACCTGCAACCCGGTAGATGCCTGGGTCATTCCGGAGACCGACCCGGGTGGCCTGATGGCCTCCCCTTGATGGAGATTCTATGGGCTTGGCGAGAGGTTTAGGATCGAACGAGAAGGTTTAGATGACCCAGTCTGCTTCGGAGCAGACCGGGCGAGGGCCGCACGGGGCTCATCTACGTTTTTCTCCCCTGGCTCTGTTTGACGTGGGGCGGCCTTGAGCCCTTCGTGGGCTGGCCTTCGAACCCTGGTCAGTCGTTGCTCATGTCGAATGAGGCAAGTGCCATACGTGATGCATCACGGAGCGTTGTGATGTATTTCGCTGCACGTGCGATGCTTAGTTCAGGGCCCGAATCATCCGGGGGGCACGAGCGTATGGAATGAATGCGTATATGGATGTATGAAATGAATATAAAGAAATAGCAGGGGTCGGTAGTGTCACCTTGATGACTCGAGTGAAGTGGTTTGAAGAGCTCCAGTCGGAAATGTCCGACCGGGACCCGTGCTCGTCGTTCGTGACGGAGTCGGCATGACCTACATGGGGCGTCCCTTTGCTCCTTACCTTTCTCTCGGTGTTTTTCTGAGTCGTTCGATCGATATAGGAAACCCGATGGTCTCTCCTGGCGGAGATCCCGTTTTGAGCTTTTCCAAGTCCCGCCTGGGGATGCGGAGAGCTGCCTGTGCGCGGCGGCGCTTTGGTTTTTGCGCCCGGCATGCGGTAGTGGTGGGCCATACCCAGGCCACGTCCCATCTTACCAGGCGTCGTTCCGTCTAGCAGGGTGCGTCTCATCGGTCAGGGTGCGTCCCATTGTATCCCATCTGCATTAAATTGGGAAGGGAGAGGGTTTTTCGCCCCGTCGTTTTGTCTTTCCCCGATCGGCGTGCCTTCCCCAACTGTCGTGCCCTTTTCCTTAAGTAGGAGAAGGGAGAAGGTTTTTTCGCCCTGTTCCTTTGCCTTTTCCTCATCCGCCGCCTCTTCTCATCTTCCTTCTTGCCGAGAGCGTTTTGAGAGCCGCGGCGGTTCCTAGGAAAGAAAAAGTGAGAGAGCGAGGGAGAAGAAAAAACTCACAAATCATTTCGTGAACTCGGAGCGAAATGTCGGACTGGAGGTCATCCACCGTGAGGGAGTCGGTGCTGGAGGCCTTCGTCGTGAAGGGGTTTCTGCCGCCGAAGGAGGTGGCACACTAGAGGGCCCCCGGGAGGGAGGATGTTCCGCAACCTTGTCCCGACGAGGTGGTTTCCTTCCTCACCTTCCACGAGCACGGGTTAGGATACCCCGTGCACTGGTTCCTACGCGGGCTCCTTAACGAGTGGGGTCTGGAGCTACAGCACCTCAATCCGATGGGGGTGCTGCATATCGCCGGCTTCGTCACCGTCTACGAGGCCTTCCTCGGGATGGAGCCGCACGCGGACTTCTTCCGACGGCTGTTCTCCGGGCAAACTTTGACGGTGGGGAATCTGCCCTAGGCCGCGGCGGTGGGGTGCTTCGCCTTGCAGAGAAAACCGAGCACGGGGGGCTCGTATCCCGCGTACATCCCCTGCGACTCCAACCGGAGCGAATCACCCTAGAGTCAGCGCGAGAGGCCCTGGAGTTGGAGCGAAAGGCCCTATCGGAGGCAGACCAGGAAGTGCTCACGCTTCAGGGCCAGGTGATGGGGACGGAGGAGGTGAATGCCCGGCTGCGTGAGCAGGTGGCCCGGCAGGAGGAGGAATTCTCCGTCCTCAAGAACTTCCACCTCGGTACGTACCATTTTTGTTTTTCGTCGTGTTGGTTTCTTCCTTTTTAGCTTGTTTCTGAGCTTGTTGCCCTTCTTGTAGAGCTGGGCGGAAAGGTGAAGTCATTGGAGCGGGACCTGGAGATGGTCAAGGCGACATTTGGCTAAAATGCAGAGGCGCTAACCAAGTCCCTTGAAGAGCGGCGTGCTCTTGACGGGGAACTTGACCAAATCCACAATGTTGCCCAGCTCATCATCTCGGAAGTCTTCGGGTCGGCGCCAAGTACTAGCGCGCCCGCCATCCAGCTGGCGGAGGTTCCGGATGAGGTCCGAACCCTTATCACAAGCGGGCTGCTTTACGGAGCGTCGGGGGTGTTGACTTCGGTGGCGACGCACCACCCAAACCTGGACTTCGCCACGATCTACAGCGGGTATGCCGATGGCTTGAGCACGGAGGACATCCAATCGACCGGGGAGAGCTTGCTGCCGCACGCAAGGTTGGTGGCAGAGCAAGTCTCTGCGCCATGGGTGATGGATGCCCGCCGTGAGAACATGGCCGGAAGCGTGCCTCAGGGGGACGTCGCCCAGCCTACGGATAGTGAGGAGCCTAGGTCAGAAGTGGGCATCGCCCTGCCTTCAACCGAGCCGAATGTCATCCCACCGCGGAGTGAGCAGCCTGTGCCTTCGCCGGTCGCACCGACAGCCGATGCCGCCGAGCCGCCCCAATAGCTTGTAAAGTATAAGTAGTTTAGTAGATTTGAAAAGTTTAAGTTCATGGGGGAACCCCCGTGTAAATGTTCTTGTGTACTTAATGACTACAATCAGCTTCGTTTTTATGATGGAGTTACTCCGTTCGGGGAAGCTTGTTCCTTTCGTTCCTTAGTTTTACCTTAGCATAATTTTATTTTTTATTCTTTCTTTTTCGTACTTGCCTATTCGTCCCGTAGGCTGCAACCTTAGGAGCCCGGGGCGTGGCCCGCGAGGCTCAGCTGCTCGTAACCACAGGTAGAGGCGGGATGCGATCGGTCGGAATATTTTAAAGCAAAGCTACGTAAGGCAATTTAAAGGAATGAACTACCCTTTTGTTCGGGCAGGAAGGAGTTTCACCATATGATAGTAAATGAACAGAGAGATAGTAGTGCATCTTTGTGGAGCCCCCAAGCGACCTAGGCCGAAAAGTGTTTGGGCCGGGGTGCTTTTATAGGAGCAAACGTTAAGTAAACAATGGTAAGACTGAATTTTTAAGGGAGGAAACGACATAGCAGTTCCAAGCGTTGGTGAGAATGTCATCGTTGTCGCCCATCAGTCGGTAGGCATCCGGTCGGAGCACCTCGACCTTCAGTCGTCTGGGTCCATGTCCGCTACGCCCCCTTTCTTGGCTGCTGCTTCTTTGCCTTTTTCTTCCTTCAGCCCGCCGGCCTGTCGCAGAAGGCGCTTGAGGAGCTCGTAGTCCTTGTAGAGTTGTTTGACGGGGTAGGTGTGGTTGGTGCATGGGCTCTCCATAAGCCTGTGGAAGTGCCCTAGACGGTCTTGCAGGGGCTGCTTGCCCATGTGATCTACCGTGGCAACCAACGCGGAGTTGGCCGGTCGGCGGCGATCTTTTCTGTTCTTTTTCCCCTCTGCGTGAAGGGGCCCTTGTCCTGATCCTGGCGCTTGGCCTTGCCTTTGCCTCAGCCTCCGTTGGAGCACTGCGGGAGCGGCGCTCTCTGGACGCGTCAGACAAAGGCCCGTGGTCCCGGGCCATCCGGGCTGGGACTCCGGTTGCCGCTGCGAGCATCTCGGTTCGGCCTGAGCTGCTCGTGTATAGGCGGTCGGTGCGGAGCGGTCGCCATGTAACGTCCTGCTCTACAAGGCCAGGCCTGCTTACATCTGATAGCTTTTCTAGGACATGGACTGCCCTCATAGACCCACACAAGTCTTTTCTGCGCACTTTGTCCTCACTCATGCGCACCCGGGAAGGATTTCCTGATCGGTCACCCATCTTAAAATTGCTCTAGGCCAAGCACGCTTAACCTCAGAGTTCTTTAGAGATGGGCTTCCAGAAAAGAAGTTGCAACTTGTTTGTATGAGTATCCTATTAATCCTGTCAAGCCCTGGGCCAGGATGTTACATCCTCACCCCCTTAAGAGACCGACGTCCTCGTCGGTCAATCCCAAGCCAGGAATGTCCCCTCTTGGCCACATCCGTGTGTCTAGTGCCAGCGCATGTGCCATGCTTTGTGACCACTCTAGGACCACTCCAGCCATGCGCACCATGCCTGCGCAATTATGACACACGCGCTTGTGAAACCACGAGAGTCGGCTCTGATACCATTCTGTAACGTCCTACCTCTACAAGGCCGGGCCTGCTTACATCTAGCAGCTTTTCTAGGACATAGACTGCCCTCACAGACCCATACAAGTCTTTTCTGCGCACTTTATCCTCACTCATGTGCACCCGGGAAGGATTTCCCGATCGGTCACCCATCTTAAAATTGCTCTAGGCCAAGCACGCTTAACCTCAGAGTTCTTTAGAGATGGGCTTCCAAAAAAGAAGTTGCAACTTATTTGTATGAGTATCCTATTAATCCTGTTAAGCCCTGGGCCGGGATGTTACATGCCAAGTCAAGACGAGGTAGAGATGCAGCCTCCTGTGCTGCGCTTGGTGGCTGTAGCAGTGAGCATGTGGAGCGATTCGTCCGGTGCATCCCCACTCCCTTGGTGGGGAGAGAGGCCGCAAGTCGGTGTCACGATGCGGAGCTCTCCGCTTGTTGAACGTCGGTGGTCTCCACTAGTGCCTGGAGGTTCTGGTGGATCGCCTGCTCCTGGGGGTCGTTTGGCTCGGGAAGGCCGCACAGAAGCATTGCCGCAGCGGCGATGTTCTGATTGGCCTGAGCGAACTGTGGGGGATCGTTCCCCTAGTCCATGGTGTTGCGCTGGACCTAACGGGCGTGACCTCGGGCGTCGCTCACTGGGTTATGCGCATGGGGCACAGCGTGGTGCGCCGAGCGCGCTCGCGAGGGTCGGCGGTTGGTTCAGCTGCTGTAGCTCCTCACCGTGCTCTTGTGTGAGCGCGGGGGTCTCCGCACGAGGGTTTAGAGGGGTGTGAGCCTGCAAGAACTCTGTTACCACCGGTGGCTGTCCTAGAGCATCCGCCATGGCGCACTCCCAGGATAGACGGTGGCTAGGCACCACATCGCCGATGCTGGAGCCGTCACTCTCAACATCATCATCCATGAGGTAGAGGAAACAGGTGGGAGCATAGCTCGCCATTCCCATGAATGTAGACGTGAGAGGGGGCGGCGCTGGCATCCTTCGGAGCCCCTGGGCGTACGCGTCCACAGGAGACGTGAGGCCGTAGGGGAACCGGTTGCATGGCGGTCGCGGCGGGGACAACGGGGTCCCTCTAGATAATTAGCGGAAGATAGAGAATAGCAAGTAAATAACAGTATGTACATTACTCACAGCGGGGTTTGAGCAGAGAGTTTGCTCGGAATGACGCGTAGATGGCTCATCGTTGAACTCATCATGCATCCCGGAGCCGATGGAGGGCGCCCCTCTGGCGGGCGCCGGAACGAGTGCCTCCTCGCGGAGGTGTAGTACGCCGAGCCGGTCAGTGACGAAGTCTAGACTTCCAAAGAGGAAGGCCTGAGCTGGCTCAAAAATGGGTGGAACCCGCATCCCAACAGGTGGGAGTGCGAGAAACTCTAGTGAACCGAAGCGAGTCATATCGCTTGAGCCCGCCACGATGAGGGTGGCGGAAAAATGGGCCATCTGATGACCAAAAGTGTTGAACATATAGCGTCTTCCCCACGGACGGCGCCAACTGTCGGTGCAGAAAGTGACCAACACGTAAATATTTGTAGTTTTGCTGTACATTGTGATCGGAGGTGGCCTAGCACTTAATGACACATGATTTATACTGGTTCAGGCAACGTGCCCTACGTCCAGTTTGAGTCGGTCGGTGACTTTATTCCTGAGTCCAGGTGCTCAAAGTTGGTTGTGGGGTTACAAATGGGAAGGAGAAAGATGGGGTGTACAAGAGGTCCGGTCGGACTCTGGTCAGAGGGACCAGGAGTGACGGGAGCTCTGCTATGCGCTGTGTGAACTTGATCGATCTGGATGAATCTAAATCAACCTGAATGGGGCCTCTATGTTGGAAGAGAGTGCATCCCCTTTTATAGATGAAGGGGATGGCCTTACAAGTGAGAGGGAGGGAGTACGTTCACTGCTAAGTCTTGCTGCCCATGCCAGCGGGTACAATACGATGGTAGGCGCCCACAATACCGTTGAACGTCAGATGCATGTGGGAGGTTGCATCGTCTTCTTCAGGTATGGCAGATGTCGGTACCTGCTATACTATTGATGCTCAAAGGCACGTGAGGGGTTTTACCATGTTCGCCTGGTACGATAAAAGCTGGTGCCCACAACACTGTTGATGCCCAGAGGTATGTGGGGGGAGCCTTACCGTATGGGAGTTAATGGCGCCTACAATACTGTAGTGGAAAATGTCGGTGCCTACAATACTGTTGGGACTCTATCGTGCCAGGGAGGTCGTAGAGCACTATTTCCACAGGTGTACAGGGTACGGACCCTAGTATTATGTTTTGACTTGTGCGCCCTACCTTACTTTCTCTGTCTGTTCCCTAGTCCTCACCGAGCGGGTGTCCCCGGTCGGTTTAGTCCTAGTTGGCTCTGGATGCGCTAGTTGGAGAAGAGTAGTGAGCAGGGGTTCAACGCACCCCCGGTCGGAGATGCGGGTCGGAGCCGGAAGTGGTGTTTGGCCAAGCCTTCTGGTCGGAGAGGCCGTCCGAAGGTGGGCTAGAGACCGAAGCGAGCGCTCTGGTCGGAGAGGCGGGCCAGAGTCAGAAGTGGGCATCGTTCCTCCTCGGCCAGGCCATCCGGTCGATGATTGGATCACCCTTCTGGCCTGTCGTTCAGGCACTTGGGCTGGCCCATGATTTGCACATTTGCTTGCAACATTTGTTCGCTGGGCCGAGCCTTTGTTAGGAAGTCGGTCCCCGAGGGAACCTAGGTTTATGAACCCGACAGTAGTATTAGCTCTCCCTACATACGTGCTAGAGTATTTGGTTTGAAGCTCGCACATATGCATAGATTGGAATTATGGGAGAGTAATTACTACCAAAAGATGCTAAGGTGTATAGAATAAACCTTTAAAGTGTGATACCAATCGGAGTTGCACTTTTAACACCATCCTTAGCACCATGAGTAGCTAGACAACAAAAATACTAGAAACCCCGTGAGATCAACATTATAAGCAAGGTTCTAGTACCACGTGTAAAAATACAAGTCTAGCTACCATCCTATGCATGCTAGTTATCAAATCATCATTCAAGTTCTACAACTAGCATACACCACACAAGCATGCATATCAAATTTAAAAAATTTATGCAATGCAAGCAAGCACATGACTATGCACATATCAAATGCAACCAATCAAAGTTCATGAGCTTGCTCCCCCTACTTGTGTGTTTCTCTTGTCCAAGAATTTGATCCATCTCTTTTCTTCAATGTTGCTCCCTCTTTGTCCAAATCCATGTCCAACCTCTACTTCTTTGTCTCAATCTCTCCCAAAGCTTTCATATCTTTGTACAATCTCTCCCCCTTTGTCATCAATTTCCATAAAAGGTGTGCTTCTCATTGATGCAAAGGCTTGCTTTTGGGTAGGTGGTTGAAGCTTGAATCTTACATTTTTTATGGACATCACTTGATTGTTGGAATGACACCACTTGTAGCCCACATAGGATCTTCGACCTTGATACCAATTTGTGGGACACCTCCCCCTATGTCATAGCATGGGTCATCCATTTGATAAACTTGAGCTCTTATAGGTGTGGGATGCATTCTTCATTTGATGATCACTTAAAGTTAAGGATCACTTGTGGAACCATCGTCTTGCATGATTGATACCATGTGTAGATGTGTACCACTTGAAAGAATTTTCTAGTATGGAACCACTTGTTGGATTTATCAATAAAAACCATTTCTTGAACCTTTGCTATCTTCATGAGTACTACTTATAGGATATCACGTGTGAGTTGATCTAGACGTCACTTGTGAATTCTTGATGAAATACTTGAGTCTAGATGCCACTTGAAACAAACAAACTAGATATCCATTTGCATTGTTTTCTTGTGCTTGTACTCTTATCACTATCATGAGCTTCTAATTTTGACTTGACTAAATTGATTTGCCTAAGCTTCCAAGTCTAGTTTGAACCAATGACAAGCTTCTTCACACCTCTTACAAGGGTTATCTTGCCAATGTTGTACTTGTCACTTGTTAGCAATCCAAATTAAATCAAGTACTTGGGTTCACTAGCTCATGAATAAACTCATATACTACCACTAGATCAATTAAACATTCAAGCAATAGTGATAGGCTATGAATTTAAAACGTTTCAATTGTTATGCATGATCCTATGAAGCATGTACTATATGCACTAATCGCATACTAGTAAGGGATGAAATGATCATGCACATTACAATGATACCTTTGCTATGTTGGAGTAGAGGATAGTCACATAGATTCTAATTCATTACTCCAATAGCAATGTGAAGTTCAATTTATAGCTTGGTGAAGACCAATCATCATAGATAGAGTCCATTATTCACCCATATGAAATGAGAACCACTAATGATCAAGTGCACTATCTTATTGTGGTTAGCTTGCTTCATCTTTTGATCTTTACTTGCATGAGAGAACTATTTGGAATACCACTTGGATTGCCATGACTAGCTCTCTTTTGGGTGTTGCTTGCTTTTCTTGATCAAACCTATTGATTGCTTCAACTAAGCATCTCAAATATTTCTCGGATCACCACTTCCATGTTAGCCTTCCAAGTACTACACTTGGTTTACCTACACATAGGCGGCAAGCCCCTACACTAGGGAGAAGTGACCTCTCTCCAAGAATCATTCTTAACACTCACTTGAAATGAATTTGTTGATTGACCCAAGTGATGGACTTAATTTGATGAGTAACCTTGATTCTTTCTTAAGTCCTTTTCTTTATACTTGTTTAAGTCCTTTTCTTTCTACCAAATGATTTCCAATAGTCACTAGAACTTAAATTTCATCTTCATCTTGAGTTTGATCTTTATCTTCTAATTTGAGTACCAAATGTGTGCAAAGTACACTCCACAATCAAATGGCATTGTATTTTTTGCTTGTTATGCTTCTAGATCATCTCAAAACCAAATTTAGGTACATCAAACACTTATAAATATATTTCCAACTTGAGGACCTTTCAATCAAAGTGACTCCAAATAAATTCAATAATTGCTCTTTTCTAGCAGATTCTGTACTCTTAAAAAATGCATATCTCACAAAGTACAGAACCAAATATTACGAAATTTGGTAGAGATATGATTCACTAAGTTATCTAGCAGCTATAAAATTTTGAGCTTCATTTGACTTCTAGATTGCTACCAAATTTCAATTCTTCGACCACTACTACATGCTGAAAACTGCTGCACTATAGCTAACAAGATCCATTCCAAAATCGAAGCATCTCTTATCCAATTCTCATGAAATTTGTACAGCATCTTATACCATAAGTCTAGAGCATGTACACTAATTTTTATAACAATACAATAAGTTTTGATCACTCAAACATGGCTAAGATCACAGCTAGCTCACATTTTCAATATAGGACAGATTTCAATCACTTGAGCTATACTTCATCAAATGTGAATCAAACCTGAAATCAACTTGTTTGAATACTTTCACAAGACATAGATCCATTCAATACACTTACTAAATGTTATCTTATGAATTTATCCAACACAAATCAATCCAAACTTGATTACTAATCTATTTATCCATTCAAACATCTCATAGCAAGCAATATTGCATATTTATCCAATTCAATCAACTCATATGCACCCAAATGAAATGGTCAACAAGAGATATACCTCTGTTAGCTCATGATCAATCAATTTGCAAGCTTCAACTCAAATTCTTGCAAGCCATCAAATATATATATCCAATAAATCATCCACAACTTGAATATGACACTTATATGTTGTAGCACTTTTGGACTTCGCTAATTCTTGGCTTGGCATTGGGATAGGATTGCATTAAGCTTCAATACTTGGCTCAACATATGATGATCAATGTGAAATCAATTGAATCAAGCCTCCAATGCCGATAGTACCTACAAACAATCATCCACTTTTTGATGGTACCCAAACTAGTTTGGGTCCTCTCAAGTTAGGTGCAACATACTTAGACAAAGCCTTAGTATGAGTAGCGGGATGTTTTGCAATTGCAACCAATGAGGTACCATTGCCATCCTTTCTAACCACATTATTATCAACAATTAAAATAGCCTTAGAATTGTTACCTAGCGGACATGAATTTGCCATGTGTCCTCTTTCCCGGCATGAGTAGCACTTCCTCTTTGATTGAGCCTTCTCTTCCTTGATCATGTGGTGCTTCCCATTGCCTTGCCTCTCATGGATTGCTTGAGACTTCTTCTCAAGCTTGGTAGGACACTTAGAGGCAAAGTGTCATGTATTTTCACACTTGAAGCACTTTATGTGAGCATAATCTTTATTCTCATCTTCATTCTTGCTCATCATCTTGGCATCTTGAGTTTGCATTGGATGCCTTGCCTTTCCACCCCTTCTTGTTTTCTTCTTCTTCGTCATCAAGTCACCACCATCTTCATGATAGATCTTGACTTGCTCTTAGGGTGTCTTCTCTTGCTCAACTTGTGGCTTTGGTTGAGGCTCTTCTAGTTGCTTCACCAATTGCTTGGTTGGGCACATTGAGGTAAGATCACCCCAAGTGCGGCATTTGAAGCACTTCACATGCTTGAGCCTCTCTTCTTCTTTTATCTTCTTGGGCTTCTCAATTTAGGGCAACCATTTGCAAGGTGTCCTGCTTCATGACACTGGTAGCACATGGTATGAGAGAGCTTTCTTTGTTGTAGCTTCTTTATCTTTCTTTTTCTCTTTCTTTCACCCTTTGTCATCTTCTTCTTGAAGCCAAGGTCACACTTATCACCATAGTTTCTTTGAGTCTTTAACATGTGCTCAAAGGTGACTTTTGAGTTGTAGCACCTCTCTAACTTGTTGCTCAAATTCTTCACTTCATTTTTGAGCTCATTGTTCTCCTTCAAAATGTTAGTCTCACAAGACATAGAAGTAGAACAAGCATATATATGTCAAGAGCATGGCATATCTAATAAATCATTACAAGAGGTGGATACATGCTTTTTTCCCTACATCACAAGAGTTAGTCACATGTTGCAATTGATCACTTGACTCATGTGATGAGCTCTCATTATTTTTAAGTTTCTTTGAAAACACTTTAATGAGAGAAGCATGTTGTTCTAATAATTCTTCATGAGATGCAAGTAGTGTCTCATGAGTCAACTTTAGCTCACCATGTGAAGATTTAAGAACATCAAGTAATTTCTTATGTTCTTCACATGAGTTCTTTAGAAATGAGTTTTCATTTTCCAATTTCAATGTTTTAGCTTTCTCATTTTCTAAAGACATGGTTATGCTAGCAAGTCTACTAACAAGCTCATCATATGAATCAACATGATCAACCACATTAGCATTTGATACCTTGGTGTCACCTTGTGACATGAAACAATGTGGTGTAGTGGAAGGGCTTGTAGTAGCATCGCAATCATGGCCCGATCATGAACCATCATCACCATCAAGTGTGCATGGGGTAGGATCATCATGTACATCACTTGAGGCATCACCATCAATCTTATCAAGTGATTTTGTGGTAGCATCATTATCATTATCACTTGACCATGAGGTGGAGCAATCTTCCACAATCACAAAATTGTGGTCATGCTCAACACGCTCATGTGCCTCCACCTTGTGATCATCCTCCTTCTTGAATTTGCCATCATCCCACATGGAGGAATCACCGATGGTGTGCTTGATTGATTCCCATATCTCATGAGCGGTTCTCACATAGTTTATCCTTTTCATTAAATCAAAGCTCAAAGCATCCATTAGATAACAACAAGCATGTGCATCAAGTTCATAGAGAACTCTTTGAGCTTTGGTGAGATTTCTATGGTCCAAGACATGGGTGAGACCACTAGTGACAATCCACCAAAACTTAGGTCCCTTTGCACGAAAATGATCAAGCATGTGATTTTTCCAAAGTGCAAAGTTTGTGCCATCAAAAATGTGTGTGTCATAAACATCTAGCCCACTAGACGTCATCCTCTCGGGTCAGTGAAGACCACAAATGAGAGACCTAGCTCTGATACCAATTGAAAGGTCGAGATGGCAAACTAGAGGGGGGGGGTGAATAGTCCTTTCTAAATTTAATCGCGCCGCCTAACCGAAACAAATACGGAATTAAAACAATCGGTCTAGCCAAGACTACACCCCTCTATCGAAGTTCACAAGCACCTTATAAAGATCCTAATTAGCCAACAAAGGTGTCAGGCAAGCTAGAGCTCACCTATCTAATTTTAGGAGCAAGGCCACACAAACCTATGCCACTAGTATTTTGCACACCGGGGAGCTCCAACACAATTCTAGTAAGAAAAAGCACACAGCTCCTACGCTCACTAGCAATGCTCAATAACAAGGCAACCAATGCCAAATTAGAGAGCGCAAATAATTAGCTACACAAACTAAGCAATGTGACTAACAATGTTACACATACCAAATTAGCCACGCAAGGGAGCTACTTCTATGCTACACAAGCAAGAAGGTAACTAGTGAGCTACACAAGCTAACTAATTACAAGAGCAACTACACAAGCACAATGTATATGAAAGTAATTACAAGCTTGTGTAAGGGGATTGAAAACCAATAGGAAGAACAATGTTGACACGGTGATTTTTCTCCCGAGGTTTCCGTGCTTGTCAACACGCTATGTCCCCGTTGAGACAAGCTCCAAGGTTGCCACCGGTCCTCTTGCTAGTGGTGACCCGCAAGTCACACTCTCCCATATCGAGTGCTTAACACAAGCTCTAGCACTTGACCCGGCAGGACCACGTGTCGCCCTTCGCATCTCGCTCTATTAGAGTTGCTCTTCGCGGCTCCCGCAGGGCGAGCACAATGCCCCTCACAAAGCTCTTCTCCGGAGCACCGCACAAGATTCTTGCGGACTTCCACAGAGACCACCACCAAGCCATCTAGGAGGTGGCAACCTCCAAGAGTAACAAGCACCACCGGCTTGCAAGATGACCACCTAGTGCCACTCGATGCAACCTCACGATGCAATCACACTAGAATCGCTCACTCACTCAATCGGATGAACACTATCAAGCTAGAGTGAGTTAGAGGGCTCCCAAGCACCACCACATAAGACACCAAGGCTCTAGTGTGCTTAGCTCTCCACCGCTATCGGCCAAAGGCCAACCAACACTTCTATTTATAGCCCCACGGGCTAAAATAGCCGTTACCCCTTCACGGGGTAGATTTTGGGACGACCGGACGCGTAGGTCGTGTGCACCGAACGTGTTTGGTGTGGCGACCGGACGCGTCCAGTCACTGCGTCTGATCAATGCTTGACTGCCATGTGTCCCATTCAAATGAAGTAGCCATTACCGCCCAACAACCCTCTCTGACACGCTCTGACGCGACGCATCGGACGCACTGCAGCGAAGTGATCAGACGCAAGAGGGGCAGCATCTGGTCGAGTCCAGAGAGCTCCTAGAGTTACTCAACTGTGACCAGACGCATCCGGTGTGGCCGATCGGACATAGGAGGGGCAGCGTCTGGTCGAGTCCAGAGAGCTCCCAGAGCCGCTCAATTGCGACCGGACGTGTTCGGTGTGGCCGACCGGACGCGCCCCTACGTCCGGCCCTCTCTGGACCAACACCCGCGCCCCACATCACCATCACCTGATGCTAAACAGTGATTGCTCAGCGCCCGGTCACTGCTATGAGCCAGAGTCCGGTCACCTTAGCAACTCTGCTCGCGCCTGGCCAAAATACCGGACGCGTCCGGTATCGATATCGGACGTGTCCGATCACGTCGGGAACACTGCTGCCTGAGATAGATAACGGACGCGTCCGGTCCTCATGTCGGACGCGTCCGGTCACCCCATGACCAGCGCATTCAACTCCTTTTCTTCACCAACTTCTTCTCCTTTGCAAATGTGCCAACACCACCAAGTGTACAACACCTTGTGCACGTGTGTTAGCTTTTCACAAACATTTTTCAAGGAGTTAACCACTCAACTTGCTGCGCCACTCGATCCTAGCAACGATGCAAAGTTAGATCACTCGAGTGGCGCTAGATGACTGATATGCAAATAAGTTTGTCCCTCTTGATAGTACGACCATCTATCCTAAACCCGGTCATAAACTTCCCTACACACCTATGACCGGTGAAATGAAATGCCCTAGGTTATACCTTTGCCTTGCGCATTCCATTCCATCTCCTCCAATGTCGATGAAACACATGCACCAACACGATCAACAATGATATGATCCACTTCATATCATCACGTGATCATATTGATTCATCGATCTTGACTTCACTTGCTCTTCACCGTTGCCTCGGACCATCGGCGCCAAGTCATCACTCAACTTGCCCTTCACACTTGCAACCGATCCGTCGAGCCAAGTCATGTCTTGATCTTCTCCACCTTGATCACATGACTCAATGTCATGTCTCATGTGCAATGAGCTCCTTCATCATCACATGTGTGAGCTTTGCAACATCTTCGAGCCATTTCCACTTCCATGGCATATGTTGCTCACACACATGTACCTGTGGACTAATCACCTGTGTATCTCACATAAACACAATTAGTCCACCTAGGGTTGTCAGTCAATTACTAAAACCAAACAAGGACCTTTCAATAGTGTCCCTCTAGATGATTCTCATCTAGTTGTAAAATAGAAAATAGGGAGAGCGAAGAGGAGAGAGCTAAGGAGGAGCCGGATCTGTCGGATCTTCCTCGACTTTGTACTTCTACAGATTTGACTCATCCTTGAGTAATCTCTAGGTGCTTCAATTATTATTTCTAAGTTCTTTATTTACTTAATTTTAGTATTTATTTCAAGTTCATTTATTGGATTCTCGCTTGCATCAAGTGCTCTAGTCTTTGCAAAACTAGAGTAGTAATCAATAGAATAGGCGTGGTGCTTAGTCTTGCGATTACCTGGAATTGTACCTAGCCCCATGGATCATTGTGGTAGCCCTAGGTGGTGATAGCCCTGACGGCTGACGTAGTCCACCACGTTTGGGTTGGTGTTTGCAGGACCATAGTCTGAACTTCCTAGCTCCTTTCTCATCTTAGTCTGAAGCTAGTGTTCTGATGTCCCGAAGTAAGTAAACCTTGAAGTAACCTTGATTCTTAGATCAACTAGAGAAACCTTAGGAAATTCTTCTCTACCCACAAAAACATTTACCTACCTTTATCCTTGGACGATCTTGATCCTTGATTAGTACACTTCACGTTCCCCGTAGAAATCGATACCTTGGAATACTCTCGGGTGAAAGCTACAATGGTATCCGTGCGCTTGCGGATTTTTCTTTTTGCATTAACAAATACCAACAATGAGCACATGTTGCAACAGTATGTTTCATGCGTTTCAGATGTATGTTGTATATGTTTTATCTAGATGTTGCAAAAGTAGATCTGATGTTGCATATGTTGCAATGACTATACACGTATGTTGCAAGTGTATGTTTCAGTTGTTTTAAACGTATATTGCAAGTGTTTTATCTAGATGTTGCATATGTTGCATTGACTATATACGTATGTTGCAAGTGTATGTTTCAAATGTTTTAGTTGTTTTAAACGTACGTTGCAAGTATTTTATCTGGATGTTGCATATATTGTAGTGCCCATACACATATGTTGCACTGGCATTATGTTGCAAATGTTTCATGTGCAGGCGCGGCAAGGGGGCGCAGGTGAAGGTGGTCCCCTCGGGCGCAATGGTCCCTGCGTGTGCGGCAGCAGGCGTGGAGCACAAAAGCTGTATCCATGGGCATGGCAGTAGGTGCGGAGCACGAAGCTGCATCCATGGACGGGTAGCAGGTGGGGAGCACGAGGCGAAGCGGAGCACGAAGATGCATCCATGGGCAGCCAGCAGGCGCAGAGCACGAGGCGAAGCAGAGCATGAAGCTGCATCCATAGGCGCCGTGATGGTATCATTATTGAATGCCTCCCCCTCTTGGAACTATGTTCAATAACCATCACATGGTCACTATAAGAAACTAACAAAGACACTGAAGGACAGTGGGGAGCTAGACAATTTTTTTTATTTGCCTGACACTTCGTAGAGGAGATTACACACTTTAGTTTCTGCACTTATAAGCATATACAATAGGAGGTTCCGTTGTGATGATGAAAACATCTTTAGATGGGCAAGTTCTTTGAGTACCAAAATATCACATAGTCATAGTTCAGAATACTAATATAGGTGACATGCTGCTATTACTATAAGTCAACAGTCACCTTCCACTTCCTGGTGGCAATTGTTCTTCTGGATCCAATGGTATAAATGCCAGTCCAGAGCCACCAGAGCTTGAAGCAGACCTGCGACTTAACTCTGCTAGAGATTTACGTCATTGACTATCTATATAAGCACAGACACAAATTAAACTTATTCACTCTTCAACTTACCAGGACTTCCAGGAGTACTATGGTCACTTTGCAGAGTATCGTAAGCTCTGTCATACTCTGCACTCATGTTTGCTCTGAGTTTTTCAATGCCATCTGTGAAGTCCATCGGCAGACCACCTGTTTCCATATCATACTCTCCCCCAGCCTGAAAATTCAACCACTCATCAGGGACAAATCTAATGATAATTATGATCAGCTCACTAGGGAAGGGTGTTATTCTTTTCAGAAAATAAAAGAATCTAGAATAACCTGAGGTGGAAATTCATGAGGTGGTGAGTTTTTCGGCTGTTGCTCTTGTGATGATGATCGCTGCCCTCCTTTAAGAAAGTAAGAAACAGTTAAGGTTTTTGAATTGGCCTTTAGCATGTTAAAATAATATGGTTTCTTCAAGTCAAGAAAGATGACACAATATTACACATTATGAAGTGACCTGAAGAAGCTTTTGTGGACTTGACTTCAGTGCAGTCCTTCCAGAGCTGCATAAGTGGCTTAGGATAATATAATTCTGAGGACGAGTTGTCATGAGATATTAGAGCAACCGGGGGGATGTCCATGAGATCACTTGTCTTGGTTGATCGAGTAAAATTAAAATTCTGCAAGCATAAATCAGATAAATGTTCTTTATTAGAATGCATCAGTACAGAAATCTCCAGGAAAATAGGTTAGTCGGACCAAACATACACTGTTAACTTTACGCCTTTTGAGACAAGGCTTGATGCATCCTTCAGCCATGTCTGATGATATATGTTTCCCGGGATCATCATCTGGTTATTGTCCATAATTACTTGTCGGAGTTCCCTACGTGCTTTCCGCTTTGATGCTTTAGGTGGTTGCTGCTGCCGTGTAAAAGAGCTAGCTCAAGTAAACAAGAACAAACTAAACAAGTAATCCCTTTCCATACTATTTTCTAGATGTAATAAGGCTTTATAAATCATGTTTACCTTCATCTTCTGCTCCTCTGGCCCCCCTGCAAGAGAACTTTCAGTAATTGCAGCAAGAGCCAGCGTGGAGCTCAAAAAATATAAACAAGTCTGCAGTGAAAGCTTTGGCATCTTGTTACTCAGCGGTGATAAATGTCGAAGGCTTCAGGTTCAGGTTAACTCTGCTGATGGCAACCAAATCAGAGTATCCATTCTTCAGAGACCAACGTCGACGACATCACACAGCGCCCCCCCAACGGCTACCTTCCCTAACAACCACAGCACACACACTGGGAGAGTGGCAAACCTTATCGTCCATAGCATGGCATGTGCCCTTGAATGTTCTTCTCTCCTTGCCTGAATGTTCTTCTCTGTCACCATTTATAATTCTGATTAAAGCGACAGTGACGGGAGTAGGATTGATAATAGACTGGACCCAAACAAAACTTGTGACCACCCTTGTGAGCTAAGAGATATCAGCTACTACTTCAGAGCTAAGAGATATCTTTTGAGGGGGAGAGCTAAGAGATATCCATTGAAAGCAGAAAATCAGTACTCCTAACCTACGAAACTTGTGACCAGTGAGTCAGTGACCACCCTTGTGAAACTTGCAAAAGAATCCTGCTGTACTTCCTCACACAGAAGGGGTAAATTTTCTCAATGAAAAACACTCCTGAAATCAGCAAGAAATTGGTAAAATGTCATTTGTTACACTTCAAGCTGCTAAACCCTAAACCCTAAAGCTGACCCTCTGAACTTCTAGCTGCTTTATTATGACATGACAGTTTGGTTTCTGCATCTGCACACCAGGACACAACACTTTCCGCACATGACGCCGGTCGCCGGGTCGTGATCCTACATCGTGCAAGAACCAAGAATTGGATAGCTCGAATCGACCTGATCCACTACAAATCCTCATCAGCCACGGCTGACGGTGTTAGAAACAAGGTTTTCATTTCCGGAAATTAAAATTTATCGGGGGTCACGGATAAAGAGGATAAACAGGATATATCGGACCAAATTCAAATAAAATTTAATTTAAATTTAAGTAAATTTAAATAAATTTAAACAAAATTTGTACGAAAAAGATAGATATTTTCTTATTGGCACCTACGAATAAAAAGGATATATCGGAAATATCGGGAGATTTCGGCCGATAAAGGAAACCATAGTTAGAAAGAGAGCAAACGCAACGCAGAGGAGGACACAGGGTGTCCAAGAAGACCATAAAGCAACGACGTCCCAGGGGAGCTGAGAGCAGCCGGCCGGCTATGGCTTCCCACCTTCTCCTCCTCCTCGCAACCTTGGCCCTCATCTTCGTCGCAGCCGCAGGGCAGGCGGGCAACAAGATCGAGAGATTGAGGCCATTTCATCCGTCCTGCTCGACGACGCACAACCAACGTTTTTTTTATCGGCCGAAATTCACAGAAATTTCCGAAATTTCCTTTCTATCCACAGGGTCCGATAAAATTTGACATCGGCCAAATTTTTCCCTTCTTTCCTGCTTCCACATAGATAACCCAAATTCAGCCGTGCGACAATCCCACACTATAATGTTTTATTCTTGTTTTTATCTGTGAATAAGTGATGTTTAATAGCTTAGTAATAGTTTCAAGTCAAATTCTACTGAATTTTTTCAAAACAATTTGATTTTTTTTAATTTGGTCCGATATTTCCGATATATCTTGCTTATCCTATTTATCCATGACCTCCGATAAATTTTTATTTCCGATAATAAAAACCTTGCGCACAACTACACCGACGGCAGCCAGTACAAGAAGAGCCTGGACCAGCTCCTGGCCGCGCTCCCCGCTGCGGCCGGCGGCAACGGCTGGTTCTACAAGGGCAGCGCCGGATCGGGGCCCGACGCGGTGTTCGGCCTCATCATGTGCTTCGCGGACAGCAACGCGACGCTGTGCCTGGACTGCTTCTCCAGGGCGCCAGCTGGGATCACAACGGTGTGCCCGGGCAGCCGGAACGTGAGCGCCGCGTACGATGCGTGCGTGCTCCGGTACTCGTCCGCGCCGATCCCCGCCACCGTGGACCTCCGTGAAGTGTTCGCTGTGTACACGCCCATCAGCGACAGCGGCATGCCTCAGAAGCTATGCAGGGGGCCTGGGTGCCGCTGATGACCAGCCTCTCGGGCGGCGCCGCCTCCGACCCGTCGCGGATTTTCAACAGCAGCACGCCGTACTCGGGCATGGGCTCGCAGGAGATGTACGGCCTGGCGCAGTGCACCAGGGACCTCAACGGCAGCCAGTGCACGCGCTGCATCAGGAGCTACGCCAAGAGGCTGGGGGAGCTGTTTCCCAATAACACGGGAGGCGCCATCAAGGGCTACAGCTGCTACCTGCGCTACCTGGTGGCCCCAATAAACATCACTCTGCCGCCGGTGGCGGCGCCGGCGCCAACTACGTCATCGACTGATTGTGATTGCCGGTGGCGCGAGCATCTCCAGTAGTTCCCCAATAATCTTTTCCCAATATACATGTATTGGGGTAGCCCAATATCATCTTTTGTCAATATTGGGGGAGTTGCTGTAGCAGTACCCCAATACCCATAAGAAGGCGGGTCCCACAGGAGTGCAAGAGAAAATATGGCTGAAAAGTGGTAATTGGGATAGTCCCCATGATATCGGGGGAGTTGTATCTCCTCCTTTCTTTGAGGGGAGATGAGGAAATATTGGTGGCCACCAAAAAAAGCAAGAGGTATTGGGAAACTGCTGGAGCAAGAAAAAAGCACAATTGTCCCCAATATGACAGTTTTACGAGGATAGGGGGGTATTGGGGACTGCTTGAGATGCTCTTAGACAATATAGTCTGTTGGGTTAACCTGATCGGTTCCTGAGTTTGTTAGGCTTGGCGCTAGGGTTAGTTCCTAGTTTGTAGGTCAAGCTAGTTGATAGATATCTTGATGTATATCTCTTGTAACTTGTTCTTGTTGTACAAGGCCACGTCGGAAACTGTTCCTGGCTCTATATAACACGGAACCGAGTGCCCAGGAAGGGCATCTTGTTCAACCTACTTTCACATGGTATCTGGACCCAATCTCCTAGCGGAACTTCATGGCATTCACTGCTTCTTCCACAGTAGCATCTGTTGTGCCATTGCTCGCCACTTTCCTCCCCGAGAGCGAGAAGTTGACTCGCAGCAACCACGTGTTGTGGAAGGCGCAAGTTCTCTCGGCACTAAAGGGCGTCCAGTGTTGGGGACCAATACTAGGGTACTCGAAGAGGAGGAGCTAATGATCATCAACATTGATTCATCCGAGAAGTCAAGAGCGCGACTACAGCTCCAACCGACCCCAGGTGCGCGGGCTTCGCCTCGCCCGACCTCTAGGTCAGGGCCCCTGGCTCGCCCGACCTCTAGATCAGGGGCTCCGCCCTGCCCGGCCACTGGGTCAGGGGCTCCATCTCGCCTGACCCCTTAGGCATGGCTCTTGATGGAAGCCCATACCGTCGCCAACCACTACGGGCCAGAAAGTACAACCCAAGGTCAAACTTCTAGCATCGTGCAGGGAGCGGGCACATTTCAACATGACCCGTGCCCGAGACATGTCACTCTAGGGAACTCACATCACCAATAGTGACAGACACGTGGTCACTATGCTGCCTACTCCTTATACGGCTACTGACTAGTACGCTGGATCGCTGCGTCGCCTGCTAGGACAGAATGGGACGTCACGACCCGCTGACAACGCCGGGGCATGGCATCAGCGGCGAATAGGTGCCCAGCGTGGAGCCGTCCCTGTCACCATGAGCAGTGTCGGTGGGAGCTGCGTAAAGGAGAAGAAAGGCCCGGCGGTCCTGGAAGCCTTCCTCTCCTTAGCTCTTCTCCCTCTTTCTCTCTGTGTAACCTGCTCTTCCCCTTCATCTATAAAAGGGGAAGCAGGACGCCCTAGGAGAGACGATGGTGGTCCACCACTCTACATGGTTGTAGACATCAAAACACATGCCCTAACACGCCTTAGGAGCACACGCACATCAGAGACTTGGGACATGTTCCTCTCTCGCTTGTTTGCAACCCCTACTACAAACTTTTAGTGCTAGTAACACGAGCAATAGTGATGAACTCGATGTAGGGACTTTTTGCCCAAACTAGTATAAACCTCATGTCCTCTAAGCACACCATCTGAGCCAGACAGCGCAATACTAGAAATTTACTAGTTGGTAACTTGAAACACTGACAGTTGGCACGCCAAGTAGGGGACTTTTGTGCGTCTCGACGTCCACATCAGGCCTTGGATGGCTAGTCACGGCGTCAGCGGGGTCCCAGGCGTGCACGTGCGCTTTGGGAACCTGGACTTCATCGTCATGATGGAGGAAGAGTTGATGCAGGCTCCCATCGCCGTCCAACCTCTCCACTTCACCGGCCTCGACGCGATCGCTGAGGCGCTCGAGGAGCTATGGCTACAAGCACCAGAGGCCCACGCCCTCGACAGTGACCAGCTCCTCAGTTTTGATTACGGGAGGCTAGAGCACCAGCTCGGTGCCTTGCTGGGACCCCGACCGTCCCGAGAGGACCTAGGGCCGCCTCACCTTCTCCTTCGCCAACGTCATAACATAGCTGGCCGGGGGAGAGCTGCTCTTCCTGGAATACCTCATCCAAAGCGCTCGACAGTGCTCCCGTCCGGTCTCCACAATGCCATAGAGACCATTGGTCACCTTGTGGCACAACGCATGCCTCCATCCCCCGCGAACGATGAGTTCATGGGACGACCTCCTCACGGGAGAATCAGGGTTGCCCTCCAACTCTAACTCTAGTAGGGGGAGCCATCACCCTTCTCATGAATGTTTCATGGCAGGTACCCTCGAGGGATACATCGAAAGCATCAATGAGGGAGAGGCTACCCCAACAAACGACCTCGATGACGAGGTCGAGGGGGATGCAGGGGCCCCACCTCACCAGCAGGTAGAGTAGCTGAAGTCCCGGCACCAAGAGATCGAGGAAGCATGGCTCTAGCTCGAGCAGAAATGTGCGGAGCTTGAGCAAGAGATCGAGCGCCATAGAGACGGTGGGCGTGCGCATGCCATGGCCCACGATGTGAACCAAAGGATCATCGAGGATGACGAAGCCCTCCCACACTTCACTCGGGCAAGCTAGAACATCGCTGCTACGGTGGCCTTGCTCTAGGGGCTTCCGAGACTCGCGAGCCCTGAGGATCGTCGAGCCCATCGCGAGATTTGCACGCTACTCAAGCATGCAATAGTGTAGCAGGCAAAGAGCTTGCTGTCCCGACAACATGAGCTCGACACCAGCCAGTGCGTGCCATCAGATCGACTTGACAAGGACATGTTAGTCCACCAGGCACTACAAGGTGGTAGGCCATGCACCATGGTCCTGGTGCATGAATGTCTCAGGCTCCACCGTGATGCGCGCAATACCCTCAATGCCTGCAGGCGTACCCATGGAGATGCGAGGGAGGAGGCTAGCCATGGCTACCACCCTCATCATGGTGGATGCTACGACAGCGGCGAGGACCGAAGCCCGAGCCCTGACTTGTTGGGACCTTAGGCCTTTAGCCGACACATCCTCAACGCCGTCTTCCCACCGCAGTATTGACTGCCGACCAACATTTTGAAATACTCTGGGGAAATGAACCCTGGACTGTGGCTTGAGGATTATGGGCTTGCTTGTCAAGCCAGTGGAGTGGATAATGATGATTTCATTATCCGTAACCTTCCATTGTTCCTGGCTAATTCAACACGAACGTGGTTGGAACACCTTCTGCACAACCGAATCCAAAGTTGGGCGGACCTAAAAGAGATCTTTGTGGGAAACTTCCAGGGCACATATGCATGTCCTGGGAACCCATGTGATCTCAAAAACTACCGACAGAAGTCTAAGGAAACTCTTCATGGGTACATCTGGTGCTTCTCCCGGCAGTGCAACGAGCTGCCCAACATCACCGACGCCGACGTCATAGGAGCCTTCCTGTCTAGGACCACCTGCAAGTCCCTAGTCCACAAGCTAGGACATAAGGGCCCGCGAACCACCAAGGAACTTCTTAACATCACCACCAGCCATGCCTCAGGCGAGGAGGCGGCCGGAGCAATTTTTGACCACCTTAAAGGCAAGGTGAAGTGAGACGAAGACGCTGGTGAAGGAGCCTCCAACCGTCCCAACAAGACGAAGAACAAGCAGTGGCATGAGAGCTCGCTCATGGCCATCACTACCCGTAAGGGGGGTCAGAAGGCCGCCGAGGGTACCCCAGACCACTTTGAGAAGCTACTCGAAGGGCCATGCCTGAACAATGCTTTCCCCATCAAGCACCTATACAAGGACTATGTCCTCATGAAGCGGTTCTTGTTTGGAGTCTCCAACAAGGGGGAGCATAGGAAGTAGCCCAAGCCGACAGCGGACGATGCCGAGGGGAAGGATGGTGGCTTTCCGACGCTGGATGGCTGCCTCATGATCTTCGGAGGGTCGGCGTCCTACGACTCCAAGCGTCGCCAGAAGCTTGTGGGCTGCGAGGTCTATACGGTCGAGCTGGCCGCGCCTACTTTCCCTCAGCCAGGAAGATATCCGCTCGTGGTCAACCTGATCATCAGCATGAAGCGGCTCACCAAGGTGCTCATGGATGGAGGCAGCACCCTCAACATCATGTACGCCAAAACTTTCGACGCCATGGGCTTCGATCGATCGCGCATCTGACCTACCAGGGAACCTTTCCATGGCATCGTGCCTAGAAAGCAGGCCATGCCACTTGGGCAGATCGATTTGCCCATCACCTTCGAGGATTCCGACCAATTATAGGACAGTGACCCTTACCTTCAAGGTGGTTAGGTTTCATGGAACCTACCACGCCATCCTAGGACATCCATGCTATGTGAAGTTCATGGCCATCCCCAACTACACCTGTCTAAAGTTGAAGATGCCAGGTCCATGCGAGGTCATCACCATCGACACCTCCTTCCACCATGCCTACAAGTGTGAGGTTCGAGTGCTGCTAACATGCCATGGCAATTAGTCGACTCTAGAGAGCTTACGGCCATCAGGGAGGAGGTCATCGAAGAAGCATCCTGACCCCTAAGTGGTCGACCAGGGTCTTTCAAGCTTGTAGAGGGCGCCAAGGAGGTCCTCATAGACCCTAGCAACTCCAAAGGCAAAGTGGTGCGCATGGGCACCATGCTTTCCTCCGAATAGGAAAGCACGCTCGTCGACTTCCTCTGCGCCAATAGAGACATCTTTGCGTGGAGACCCTCGAACGTGCTAGGCATTCTAAGAGAAGTCACCGAGCATGCCTTGAAGATCAGGCTAGGCTCCAAGCCGATGAAGCAGCATCTGTGTCACTTCGATAAGGAGAAACGCAGGGCCATTGGCGAGGAGATTGAGAAGCTTTTGGCGGCCGGGTTCATCAAGGAAGTATACCACCCTGAGTGGTTAGCCAATCCCGTTCTTGTATGAAAAAAGAGTGGGAAATGGAGAATGTGTGTTGACTACACGGGTCTCAACAAAGCATGTCTAAAGGATCCGTTTCCTTTGCCACGCATAGACTAAGTAGTCAACTTGACCTCAGGGTGTGAAACCCTTTGCTTCCTTAATGCGTACTCCGGGTACCCTCAAATCGCGATGAAAGAGTACGACCAGCTCGTGACGTCTTTCATCACCCTGTTCAGATCATTCTGCTACGTAACAATGTCGTTCGGTCTAAAACACATGGGGGCTACATACCAACACTGCATGCTCAAGTGTTTCGAGGATCTCATCGGGCGGATAGTTGAGGCCTATGTGGATGACATCGTGGCAAAATCCAAACGGGATGGCCAGGTCATAGCCAACCTAGAGCAGACCTTCGTGAAACTCTAAGCAAACGACATCAAGCTCAACCCTAAGAAGTGTGTTTTTGGGGTCCCAAGGGGTATGCTACTAGGTTTTATCGTCTCCGAGCATGGCATTGAAGCCAACCCAGAGAAGATCTCGACCATCACAAGGATGGGCTCGATTCAGAACATAAAGGGGGTACAACGAGTTACGAGGTGCCTCACCGCGCCCTACCGCTTTATCTCGCGCCTCGATGAATGAGCTCTCCCCCTCTATTGGCTTCTAAAGAAGGCCAACCATTTTGAATGGACGCCCGAGGCTCAGGAGGCACTTGACAAGGTCAAGCAGCTCCTAACAAAGGCCCAGATCCTAGTCCCCCCCGACCGATGAGGAACCACTTCTACTCTACATTGCGGCCACCACTCAAGTGGCCAGCGCCAGTGTCGATGCGGGACCCACGGGTTACCCCTCAAGGAAGGGAGAAGATCTAGTCTAACTAGGATTCTTTCCATGTAATCTTAGTAGTAGTATTATTCTGTAATCCTACTAGGAACTCTCATTGTAAACTGACTAGGACTCTGGCCTCCTGACTATATAAAGGAGGGCGGAGTTCCTGGAGAAGGGAGTTAGAGACAACACTTTACAATCAATCTAACGCAAAGGCTAACGCCGACTGGACGTAGGGCTATTACTCGATCACGGTCGAGGGCCCAAACCAGGATAAATCGACTGTCTCTTGCGTTTACCGTGGCAGGCTATCGGTGGTGAAACATTGACAGCTGGCGCGCTAGGTATGGGCTTTCGGTGAATCTGCATCCGAGAGCTCGATGGACCTCGACAACATGATCTTCTCGATGGGATCAACCTTCATCTTTGGTTCATGGATCTACGAGGCAGGTGATGATGGCAAGCTCCAAAGCCGTCTCCTCAAAGATTTGGATCACCATGAAGACCTTTCTATTTCGATGACTACGACAGATCAACTCGCCGGAAGATTCGCGCAGCTCGTGATGTTTGATCCAACTCAGATTTCGCGGCTTTGCGCATCCAACTCAAACTCAGGCTCTGCATCCAAGATGGAGTCTTACCCGAGTTCTTTCGAGAAACCAAGTTCTTTTCCGGCAGGGTTCTATAATGCGGCTTTGGCCTATCAAGAATACAACTCGGAGTACACTCAGAATCCTTTCAAGAAGTCGGGTCCTTTTCCGTTCAAACTCCACAACATGGCAAAATCTTATCAGGCATGGCCCGAAGGATCCCTCGATCCGGTGCTTAGAATGCCACTGAAAGGAGCTCAGGAAGGTCTTGTACTAACTATAACATCTCAAGACTACATTAATTCTACCCTACTAAGAAGGAGACTCGACCTGCGACCTTGAAGCCTCTACTAAAGTTATCAACGACTACGACAGTGTGGAAACTGACGCCGATAACAGAACAATTCACGCACGAGAAGTATTCATGGTTCGACGTCCTCGATCACCATTGGTCCCCCTAGAAGCACCCGACATCAGGTCATCGGATGAATCTGAGTCCAACATATCACCCTTTATCCAGGGGCACGATGGTGAGACCAAGAATCAGAAGCAAGCCAGAGAAAGAAGAAACAAATTAAAACAAGGACGCCAACACTGTGCTAGGCAGCGCAAGGAAGCTTGGATCAGATATGAATTAGATCTGGCCGAGTACAATAGAAGAAAATCAGAGCAAGAAGTCGAAGAAAGACACGCGACGAATACACCCTACAATAGGATCCGAGAAGCACTAGAAGAACTCGGAGCGACCTCACATCCCAGTGAAAGACAGGAACAGCTCTAGGACCTTCTCCGGTCAACAACCCTATGGACACACGACGGAAGGACCCGCTCAAGACTACCTACCAGGTCAACATCTCATGGGCAGGAAGATCAAAATCAAAGGAAGTCCGCTTTCGAGAGACTCAGACCAAGTGGAAGTCACAATAGAGAAAGTAAAAGGGACCATAGTCAAAACTACCGAGTCGAACAACCAAGAAAGATCAGAAGCAAAGTACCTATTCAGACAGCCCCACAAAACTACTCTCACCAAGACAACAGTTGGCTAGAAGGAGGTGCTAAATCAGAATACACAGACACCAGAACGCACGATAGATTCCCCTATTTTGCAAACAGACTTGCTTCAATACGACTACCTCACAAGTTCAAGCCATCCAACCACTCTAAATATGATGGCAACACCCGAACCAAAAAGCAAAATGGCTGAAATTATGCCTGAGCATACAGGCCAAGAGCAAAAGAGCTGAAAAGATGCTTGAGCCCGCCGATGAGGGTAGCTAATAAGCTAACACCCGAACCAAAAAGCAAAATGGCTAAAATTATGCCTGAGCATACCGGCCAAGAGCAAAAGAGCTGAAAAGATGCTTGAGCCCACTGATGAGGGTAGCTAATAAGCTAACACCCGAACCAAAAAGCAAAATGGCTAAAATTATGCCTGAGCATACAGGCCGAGAGCAAAAGAGCTGAAAAGATGCTTGAGCCCGCCGATCAGGGTAGCTAATAAGCTAACACCTGAACCAAAAAGCAAAATGGCTGAAATTATGCCTGAGCATACCGGTCGAGAGCAAAAGAGCTAAAAAGATGCTTGAGCCCGCCGACGAGGGTAGCTAATAAGCTAACACCCGAACCAAAAAGCAAAATGGCTGAAATTATGCCTGAGCATACTGGTCGAGAGCAAAAGAGCTGAAAAGATGCTTGAGCCCGCCGATGAGGGTAGCTAATAAGCTAACACCCGAACCAAAAAGCAAAATGGTTGAAATTATGCCTGAGCATACCGGTCGTGAACAAAAAAGCCGAAAAGATGCTTGAGCCTACCGATGAGGGTAGCTGATAAGCCAACACCTGAACCGATCCTAAGATGTTTGTACAACCAGGGAAAGAGCCAGATGCTGGCCACATCTCGAGTTAAGCAAAAAAGCTAAAAAGAAGAAGCTGAAGATACTTGAGATCGCTGGTCCTAAGTCTCTTCAGTACTAACAAGAACAAAAAGGTTGTCAGGACAAAGATCTACTTAACCTGAGTTGTTTACACGGCAGCCGTACAAGCACTCGACAAATCAAGAAAGTTTGTCAAGACAACGATCTACATATATCGAGTTGTTTACACGGCGCAAATGAAAGCCTGACAAGCACTTGACAAAATCAAGAAGATTTGATAAGACAACGATCTGCATATACCTAGTTGATTACATGGCGCAGATAAAAGTCATACAAACACTCGACCTATCAAGGAGCGATCCTACAACGGATGAAACAACACGACCACCATAAACTGTTGATGCGCACCACGACCAACAAACGACTACTTGGAAAAAATTCCGATCACTTGGACAATTCATTTAAAGAATAAACAAGGCGAAGACATCCAGGCAAAGAAGACATCAACAAAAAATAAAGAATCTTCATTCAAAAAGAAGTATAATATCCTATTACAGAGGCTGGAGTACAAAGGTCAATTACATCAAGCATCGTCATCAGGAGAAGAAATATCAATATTAAGATTATCCACAATCCTCCTGGCTAAATCTTCGACCTCAGGCTCCACCTTTTCAACGGCATCCAAATATTCTTGACTCTCGGCTTCCTCTGCAATCTTGGACAAAGGCACCTTCGGAGCAAGAACCCAGACCTAGGCAAGAACATTTCTTGTACATAGTTGGAAGCACCTCTTCACGAACTCCTGGAAACGGGTCAGAACTTGAGGAATAAACTGAGCCCAAGATTGACCATCATCTGTTGGAGTCCGGAGAAGATCGGCTACTGACCGAAATGATTTCCACAAAGCATTCCAGTTCTCAGTAGCCGTCGCTAACTTACCAGTCAAGACTTCAACAATTTTTTGGACCTACACAAGATCCCTGTCAGCTCCACGCCTAATCAACTTGGCAAGCGCGAGTTCTTCATCAACACGAGTAATTACCTCCTCAGCCCTGTTGTGACTATTGCGAACAAGTATCTTCATTTCCTCAATACCCTCCGAGAGCTTCTGCTTTTCAACTCGGAGAGCTAGACCAGGCACCAAAAAAGAAGTCAGCAGAAAGGGAAATTTGAATACAAAAGGAAACAAAAAGAACCCGCAATACCATTGCACTCATTCTTCATGGCCTCCACATTCTTCAAGGCCTCCTGGACAGCAGCATCCCTCCGCTTTTCTGCCTCAACCACCCGGGCATGGAGAGCATGTTCCTCCATTTGGTGCATTTGATGCTCGGTCTGCATCTCAGCCCGACAGAGGTCAAGCTCTGTTTTTAGGGCACTAACCTCAGTAGACAACTTTTTCTCAGTTTCAGACAAGAAAAAGAAGCCGGTATGATCCCGAGAAAAAGACTGAACAAAAAGAGAGAGAGAGAAAAATAAGACATAAGAACAGAAGAAAGATGAACATCCAAAGAAAGAACTTCAGAAAAACTTACCTAGAGTTTTTCCCAAAAGAAGTCGCAAAGGTTCCCTAGGCAGCGGTCAGCTCTGACAACCGATGAGTGGCATCGAATTGTTGCACCACATCATCATCCAAACGCTGACCACCAGTAGCAAGAGGAGCAGAGGGAGAAGTCGACCGATGCAAAGAAGGCAAGACCAGGACCGTATCCTGGGAAGCCCCTGCTACCCCCTCAGATGGACCCACCGCCACGGCCAGAGTCACCCCCAGAGTCAACAAATCCGCAACAGCGTGATCACTAGGGAACCCTGTCTCCCTCATAGCCACCTCGTAGACCGTACATTTCGAGTCCTGAGACTCAGCACATAGGGGCGCACTAGAGGACTGACAAGAGGTCGACTGAGGGTTAAGGGAAGGCGAGGGTCTGCAAGATGATAAGGAAACTCGACGATAAGAATATGAATCAGAAAAAAGAGGAAAACAGAAGCAAAGAAACATAACCAGGATTCACTCACTTAGCTATCTTCTTCTTCATAAAACCCCCAAGACCAACAGAAGACCTTAGAGGGGGAACTATAGCAGCAAAAATATCACCACCACTCTGCGACAGGAGTGGCGTGGTCGGTACTAGAGCCCCAGAAGAACTCAAGCTCGATGACCGCTTACTACAAGAGAACAAGGCCAGAGTTAGAACAAAAAGAGGTGTTCAACAACAGAAAAACAAGAAAACAACTCACCGACGCATGACAAGGGCTGCATCATCATCCTCATCTACCTCACTCTCAAACAAGCCAACCATAGTGCCATCTGAAAAAGGAGAAAAGTACTCGATTAAAGGCACAAACAAACAACAAAAAGACAAAACGTATTAATATGCTCACCTAGGAGCACGCTTCCTATAACTTGAGTACCTAGACGAGTACTCGACTGGCGAGACTTCTTGGTAGCAGACAAACCAGAAGAAGAACAATCCACTCGCCCCCTTTTTCCGACACTACGAGGAGCTCGAGGAACTGGATGAGGAACATACTCTACATATGCATCAAGAACTATGGAAGGAACACCAGGAAACATCGTGGTGGTTTGAAACTTACTGGTTAAAGATGCCCTAGCAAGACTCTCCCCAGTCTCCACCATGGCAGGGCGGTCATCAAGGGGGATCGGATCAACGAAGTTACGCCCCAATTCCTATAAAAGAGTAAAACAACCAGACAAGAAAGATTAAGCAAAAAGTGGAGACAGCAAAGGAAATACAAAAAGTACCTGCATAAGAAAAAACAACTCACAGCAGGAGGCGGGTTGTTAGCACAATACTCAGGGACAACATATGGGACGACGCTTACTCCTTTCAACATCTTTTGAAGGCGCTCGAGCACCTCCTCATCAATCAACTCAAGGGCAGGGACCATACGAGAAGGGTCCTCCACCCCAGAGTACTCAAAACCATAATTCTCTCGCTCCTTCAAAGGTTGAACACGGCGGCAAAGAAAACTAGAAACGATCCCGAAGCCGGTCAAGCCTTGATGTTTCAGAGTACATATCCTCTCAAGAAACGGCTTGATCGCCTGGAGCTCATCCATCGTCAGGAGATTTTTATCCCATTGGTCGTTAACCACGGGACCAGAACCAGAATGAACAGCAAGAGGAGGAATCATATTGGCGGCATAAAACCAGTCGGCACGCCAATCCCTCACAGAATCAACCAAGTCATAATCAAAGAATTTACTCTTACGACCCTGACGAAACTGAATCCCACAGCCACCAAGAACATGGGTGTCATCGCTGCGGGGTTGGGGCTTCAGACGGAAGAAGTAACGAAAGAGAGAAAGAGAAGGAGGAATTCCAAGAAAAGTTTCACAAAGATGAACAAAAACAGAAAGATGAAGGATAGCATTAGGAGCAAGATGGTTCAAGCTAATCCCAAAATAACTGAGAAATCGATGAAGAAAAGCAAAAGTAGGAAGGCAGAGTCCAGCACGGATAAAGGAGAGAAAAAGAACAATCTCACCAGGGCCTGGAGTTGGGACCCAATGCTGGCCTAGAGCTTTCCAATCAGCAAACTCCTTGCCCTGGATCAGACCATCACTGACAAGCTCGCGCAACTGATCCTCAGTCGTAGTCGGAGCCGGCTAGATCTTCTGAGCAGCCCTCATAGCCATGAATTCTTGATTTTCAATCACAGAAAGCGATGCCTCCTCATCTACAAAGGTTGCTTGGGACTTGCTCGCTGATTTCTTCCTACCCATATACTAGTGAAAGCAATAAAGCACTAAGAAATGATGATGCTCAGACGGCGGCGCTCAGATGACGGCAACAATGGCGACGGCGGAGTTTTGAAGACTAGGGTTTCAAGGCAAAAGCAGGGCAACAAAGAAAAAGAAGAAGAAAGGCCTTTAAATAGATTTTTACGGCAATAAAAATGCGGCCCACCAGGCCCGTTTAAACACGGCATGAGAACGCAACGATCCATTTCTCAACACAACTAACACAACTGAAATGATGGAACTCAGATTCAAGACCCTCCAACTCTTTGTTCCAAATAGCAAGAGGCTCGGGGGCTACACTCAGTGAGTGCACTTTTTCTTCAAAAAAGCGCACATCACTCAGAAGAATTCTTCAAGACAGAAGTTTTCAAAAAACATAAGATTCAAGACCCTCTAACTTTTTGTTCCAAATAGCAAGAGGCTCGAGGGCTACACTCAGTGAGTGCACTTTTTTCTTCGAAAAAGCGCACGTCACCAAGAAGACTTCTTCAAGACAGACCACTTCATGGCCTCAAGAAAAAAAGAACCCGGATCGAGCTATATCCGAGTTCTTTTTGATAAGTGCTACTTTGCTTCACGGTCGTATCATCAGATCCGGCCAGCTAAGTGCTAGGCATGCGTTCAACATGACATGAGGACGTACAGCGAATCGGTCCTTAATCAACACACATGGGGATAGATAGGCACCCAAGACATCCATGCCTTGTTGCTTCTCTATCACGATCCCACCCGGTCTCCTTTATTCATTGACACATGGTTATTTCTACGCTAGTAAATATAGCCAATCGTGATTAGTTATCAGCCTATATCATGCAGGTGACAGGTAATCACCCGACTTCTACCGATTAAGCATGGCTAAGCATATATTCGATCCTGGACCTATATAGGATTCAAGATATATATATATACATATATATATATATATATCTAGACAAGGAAGATATGTGCAACAAGTGTTTCCAATCAACTCCTAGTACTTAATGCATCAACATAAAAGGATAGTTCGAAAACATAGGAGGCTTAGAATACTCCAGGGCTTGCCTAGAATCCGACACTAGGTTAGTGTTTGTTGGACGGCACTCACTTGGCAAGAATCTCCCATCTCAGCACTTGCTTAGTCCTTCTGTCTTTAGGATTCACCAAACTCCATCTTTAGGTTCGGCTCCAACATCACGTCCTTCACGTGGGTCATCTGGCGTACCTAGATGAGATACAAGATGCAAGTGCATGAATATGAACAATGGTCACATCATATTGATTTAAGCACTAGCGAGCAAGTCATTCAACTAAGTAACTAGGGCTACATAATTTAGAGCATGCACCAGCAACATCAAGAATGGGCAATCAACTTAAGTGCATACACATAATTTGGACAGCATTACAGTAGTCGCGTCTTTCAACCATAACTGGAGTTACAATCATTCAATAAAAGTAATCATGGACTTTCTAGAAAGATAATGAAATTTTATACAACTTTGTTATTCATTCCAAAAGGTAATTCATAGGTTAACATAATCAAATATGCCAATATCTCTGGTCTATACCGATAAGGACAAAAAACTGACATTAACTTCAGAAATGTATAACTGGAGTTCTAATCATCCAACAAACATGACCCTTAACTTTATAGAAATATTATTACGTCATATACAACTTTCTTATTATCACCTTTAGGTGATTCAACAGTTATTTGGCGTTAAACACACAAAGCAACAATTATGTCCAAAACATGGACATAATCTAACATGCCACTTCAGACAGCAATAAGTTGAGTTCTAGAATTCACAACAAGGTGGTTCTAGACTTTTTAGAAATCTTATCAAACCATGCACCACTTTGTTATAGACACTATAAGCTAATTCTAAAGTTAACTAGGTCAAACATCATAAAGAAGACATCTCTGTCCATATTAGGACAGAATATGTCACTCCACTTCACAAGCTCATAACTAGAGATTTAGACCACCAAAAGGGGTGATCTTTAACAATTTGGAAATATCATGAAAATCACTACACTTATTCTATTATATCAAAGATGTGATTCAAAGCTTAGCTAAGTCAAACAACATAATCATTCAGATCTGTACAGAGAGCATGCAAAACCTAATAGGGAAATTATAAAATCTATAGCTCCTAAATTATCAGAACTATGGTCATAAAAATTTAACACAAGCTAGACTATGAAGTTACATACAGCTTTGGTATTCACCATATTCACAGAAAACATGATTTGCATCACGAAACTAATTGCACAACCAAAACTGTACCTGCAGTCTAGACAGCTAAGGCATACCACATTCATCTCTTATTTAGTTGCTACAAACTAACATGTTCTTGACATACATGCTACTCTAAACAGATTGTGACCTTATTCAAACAATCACAGCACATACTAATACCTATGAGAAGCATCATAGGACGATAACTACATAGATCTATTAGCAAACTTTCATCCTCTACTGTATACAATGCAATATATATGCTATTTTTAGTGCCATATGAGAACAACTAGTTTGGGGCCAAGATTTTTATGAGAGAAATATGATGACCAAACATTATTACTGCACAAATTTCACATGCTCAGGTTTTATAATTTAATTACTACAAAAAGGACAAATTGCTATTGTAAGAAATCATGTGAGAGCAAGATAAATATGAAATTCAATATTTTCTGCAAGCACATGGCCATATTAAGTGTTCTTAGGTCACAACATCATCATGCAAAGGCAAAGGAACCACATTTCATATTTTTGCATATACCAATTATTTATAAACCATTTAAAACCATTTATCAAGCTCTAGGCAAGTTAAATCAATAACTCCACCATAATCCATCTAATGAACATAAACTTTTTACCACATCACATATATAGCATCAGTAGCCTACCATAAAAATTTCACAGCAATTGGAGCACCACAACTTCAGATACGAAAATAACAAGCAAAGTAAGCTAAAATTACCTATTTAACAAGATTAAATCAAAACATTATAAAAACAGTACACAACTAGCATGTTTAATATGTTTATTAGCTATATCATGTAATCCCAATATTAACACAACTAGAACTACCATTTTTGGACTTCTATAACTCAAGATATGCATCCGACAACTTAAAAGGATTTTTAAAAGCACTTTGCAAGAATAAATAAAAATAGTAGAAACTTTCTACTAACACATATCATATTATGACTCTACTGTCTACATCTACTCACAAGGATTCTAAAAAGTCATCATTTGCTATTTTACGATTTTTCTACGATTAACTATGCATTTTCAAAGATTCAGCTAAATTAATGCATAAAGAAAAAGATAAAGACAAATAGATCTTGCATCGGGGACCATGCACTTTTCACAAAACAAACTCCAACGAAAAGGTCCTTCTTAGCGCTATTCATATGGGTCACGGATTTCACAACTGGACCCAACGAAGAGTTCCTATTTGCATTTTCCTCCCACTCTTCTTCTTCACGTAACCGGAGTAGAGGATGTCAGGGAAGACGACGATTCCGGCCACCGTGGTGCTCGCCGGCAGCGAGGTGGAAGGCGTCGAGGCACGGCGGCGTCGGGCCGCACCTGCGCCTGGTCTTGTCCTGACCAGAGGCGGTCCATGGTCTCTTGGCCACATGCACGGGTGGCATGCCACGGCGGTGGCCTACAGCGACGGCGAAGGCAGCGGCAACGGCGGCGAGATGCTTCTGGCAAGCATGTGCAATGCGAAGAGGGAGGTCATAGGGCTGGTGGCGACTTGGCCTAGGCTAGGAGCCCAAAGCTATGGGGCGATGAGTGGCTCTACCCACGGTGGCCATGGCGCCAGCGTTGAGCAGTGAGGTGAGGGAGTGGTAGAGAAAAAGTGGGGAGGCGAGTGAGGTGCGTCAGGGGTAGCTCAGGATCTTGACATCGTGAGCATGGGCGAGGTGGCGGTCAGGCGGACAAGCATGAGGACCATGCGGCAGCGGCATCCTACGCTCAATCGGCCATGATGGACTCCAGTTTGAAATCAGCTAAGGAGCTGACAATACCACCTCAAAAATACAATTGAAACTCCATCTTCAACCTTCCTTATCCTCCGATCTGGTTGTCCTATGATCACGTCACAAGAGGAAAAGTTGTAGATCTTTGTGAGGTGAACAATATTGCTTTAAGCATCAAGAGCTAACTCGACCTAGATTTGGAGATATGGATCTTCAAAGGAGGGTACCTCAAAACTGAATTCTACAGTTCAGTTATAGGCTGACTGAAACTGCATTCTTCTCCCCCTTCTGACTCCTAAACCATGGAGTCTTAGTTTAAGGAACTAGTGGTAAACTTTGTAGGGCTACATGACTACTACAAGTTTGCTTAAAAGAGTTGGTCTAAATCGGATTAGTTAGAAGAACCAGCTGCTCCAAAGAGGGGTACATGAAACTGAATCCCAGACTTGGAACATTCAGGCATCAAGCAAGAAAGTTTAGTGCAAGTAGCTATTTTGGGAGCTGATTCTGAAGGTCCAAACTAGATCTAGACTTGATGAAACTTATTTTGTTGTCATCTCCATGGATAGTACTTCAACTCATATTAAGGAATCCAAGTGAGTTGCCATATGAATTTGGAATATAAAATGTCGCAAACATGTCAACTCACTGCTGTCAATCAGGGATAGAAATATTTCAGAGGGGCCAAAATAGCACTACATTCACTTTTGGAGGCCTTGATAGACTAAGTTAAATACTAAACTAGCTCTTGGTACTTAAACAAAGTTTATTCTACTTAAGCAGAATTGCAACTTTTATTTAAGGTCCAACTCATTGCAAGCACTCCAAATAGTTGGTCAACACAAGTCAAAACCATATCATGAAAAAGACAATTCTAGCTATTTCCCACACTTTGAAGAATTTTCTTGACACATGATCAACATGAACCCTTAATAACTTTTGTTCATGAGTTGAATTAGAGTTGTTAAGCAAGGTTGCAATGTTTGTTTAACATCACATGTTCTCATTCACTTAATAAAGCAATTTAGGCAAGGACATAACTTGTCACTTCATGTGACTTCTTGATTCCAAACTTCATGAAACTTTTCCAATCATCATTGTGGGTGGAAATTGATGTGAGGCACATGAAAGAAGCACCTTCAACATTACTTAGGTATATGACTGAAAAGGGCCAACAAGTAAGCAAAGGTGTGTTGCCCAAGTTTAACCTGAGCTAAGGATCCTGATTACCACTTAACATGTCATGTTTGAGCTCAAACCCACTGCTTCACTAGGGACAAACACCTAGGGTGTTATAGTTTGCAGAAACAAACACTGAGTAAAACTGGTCGGACCGCAAGAAACCTACGCCCCAGCGTTTTTGCTCACCGGCATGATCAGAGTTTTTTTTGCCCACACCCCGAGCTTTAGCCTCCGCCTTCTCAGGAAGGGTTTGGAGGGGCCCACCATCGGAATCTCCATCGAGGAGAGGCCAATGGGTCACCCAAGTCGATCAGACGGCTCGGGCCACTGCCGAGACATGGGTAAGGAGTAGTAGAATGCCCCATACGGGTTATGCTGACTCTGTCATGAATGGTGGACCCAGATTCCACTCGGACATAGCGAGTAAGATCTCCCTGAACTTTACCAACCCCAACTTTACTTTTCTAGAGCATCAGCATTCATTCATCCATTCTCATACATCCAAGCATCGCATATGCAATTATTGCATCATGACGCTTCGCATCGCGACACGAAGCGGCAGCCATCTCATTCAACATGAGCGACAACCGACTAGGGTTCGAAGGCTAATCTACGAAGGGCTTGAGGTCGCCTCATGTCAATATGAGCAACAACCGACCAGGGTTTGAAGGACAGCCCACGAAGGGCTCGAGGTTGCCTCACGTCAAATAGAGCCAGGGGAGAAAACACTGATGAGCCATAGCGGCCTTCGCCCGACCGACTCAAAAGCGGATAGGGTCATCTCGACCTTCTCATTTGATCCTAACCTTGAGCCATGCCCATAGAATCTCCATCAAGGAGAGGCCAGTGGACCACTTGAATCGGTGTCTGGAATGACTCAGGCATCTGCCGGGAGATGGGTTAAGGAGCAGTGGAATGCCACATGAGAGCTATACCAACCCTGTTATGAATGACAGACCCAGATTTCACTCGGACATGCCCATTAGTGAGCTCACCAAGCATGACACTGGAGCCATCGAGGCAAGTGACGTTAGCACAACCCCTCTAGTTGCGGAAACTACGGATGGGGTGACGATCACAAAGATGAGCCGACCCTTGACCGGACCCCCACTATGCATGGGGGCTCGAGGAAAGTTAGACTCGCTAGGAAACCAAATGCACAGTCGTAGAACGATGGCTTAGATCCTGGGGAGGGGGTACGTACAAAAACTAAGAATAACATTTCTAAAACAAGTGACGCTTTCTCCTACTAGTTTTTGCTATTGTCCTCTCGATCTTTAGTGAAACCCAACCCCAATAATGACAAGGGGTCAGGTCTCACCTAGGGGCTGATAAGGATATATATACCCTTTCTAAAACTATCACCATGCCTGACCCTTTCTCATGATTAAAAACCTAGAGGCAAGGTTTGCGGAAACAAACATCGAGTGAAACTCGTCAGACTGCAAGAAACCTATGCCCTAGCGGCTACGGCACTCTTACGAGTGTGACCAGAGTTTCCCGCCCATACCTCGAGCTCTACGGTCTAAACAATAAGAAGGGTCAGAACACATTAACCTTTTTTACACATAAAAAGGAGAAAGAACAAATTTGTTCAAAAGAAACAAAATAACAGACTTGTTCAATCCAAATGAAGGAACAGACTTGTTCAAATGAAACAAAAGGGATGGAACTTATCCATTTCTTACAAAAATGATCGCCTCACCTATTTAACTAACTAGCCCCTCTAGGGGAGAACTATGCCTTCTATCATGTCCGCCAGGTCCTGCAAAAGGGGAGCCACAGCCGTTTCCATCTCCTCTAGCTCGTGGACTTCATAACCGAGCGCGTAGCTGTGGCCCATCACCTCCAGATCGATGATGTCCCCATAATGAGAACGAGCAATCATGAAGGACTAATTGACCCAGGTGCGAAGGGCATTCCTCTTGAGCTGGTGCACCCGAGCCATGATCTCCCAGCACCACGACTCCCAGTGACCCCTCAGCCACGTCCCCCTCTATCCGACCCATGCCAGGCGCCGTCGCTTGGGCCATCGATGGCACGGGTCACGTCGATGCCTTAGGCAATGCTGTGGTTGTGCCTGGCTATGACCCATCTGCCATGGCCGCTGCCACCTCCACCTGTGTCGACGGGGTCATGACCGGCTATGTCACACCCACCACAGTTAGCGCCACGAGCACAGTCGGTAGCCCCATCCGCCCCACAGTCGGCAGTGGTATCACTGTCATCACCGGCTACTCCATGACCTCTAGAGGCGCGCCTTGAACACCTATGTTCACCCATCCTACCGAGGGCATAGGCGCCACCATGCGCGGCGCCTGACTGGCTGGCGACGTGGTCACACTAGCGTCGCTCCCGCCCAAAATGGATGCGACACCAGCCGATGGCCGCCGCCCTGATTGGTGGGCGATGCTCTTCTTCGGTGCGAGCGCCAAAGGATTCCGCTGCCTGTCGATGCTACAAGGGACGAAAAACATAAGTCACGATGAAATCTGACTAATACAGGAAAGAACAGAGGAATTGATAACTCACCTCAGCGTCGTCAGACAGCAGATGTGTTTGGTGGACGAACCCCTGACCCTTGCTCTGCCTCATTAGAACGACGCCGTTTCAAGCCCGCCCCCTGCTCCTAGGTAGAGGGGCTTGCCCCTACTAGCTCCTAGGGCACATTGGTGGAATGCCCCGCTCCCCTTGGCTCTTAGGGCACAACAGCGGAGCTGCCCACCTCCGCTAGCACCTTGGACACGATGGCAGAGCCACCCACCTCTGTTCGCTCATGGGGCAGGCTGATGGTATGTCTTGCCTTCATCGATTCCTGGGGGGCATCATTGGAATAGCCCGCCTCCACCGGCTCCCTAGATGTACCCTCCCCTCCATGGACCGGGAAGGGTCCCGATGCCTGGAAGGACGAACTGATGCCTGTCAGCGCATCCTCATTCTCCAAGTTGTCCCACTTCATATCATCGGCTACCGTTTCTTCTTCCTCCATCACCTCATCGTCGTCACCATCGTCATCATCATCGTCGTTGTTAGTGTCCTCCCCTTGTTCCTGCGCCCGCAGCTTCCACCGCTTCTTCCCCTTCTTGTCCTCCTTCGCCTTCCTCAGCCACTCACCCTCGGCACGATTCGCTACCCTCATGGCCGAATCCCTCGGCAGCGGCGCCGGGTGATCCATGAGGATGAGGTCCCACGGTTGGTCACACCCCTCTTAAAGTTAGTCTCATAGGTTAGGAAATCAATTGAAGAGAAGGCAAGAGAAAAGGAAACTTACGAAGACAACATAGCCTGGCTCCAGCCACATCAGAGGATGCCCCGACACCGGGTAGATGAAGTCAAGCGTGGCACCTGCATCATCCCACAAAGGCTCTATCCCCTCCTTGATGCGCGATCTTAGAGTTGGGGAGCGTTCCCTCGGCAAGCGTCGTTCCGTCGAATGATGCCTCCAGCGCCATCGCGTATAGCGGGAGCACGCGCGTGATCAACGACGCCACCCTCCTCGCATGGTAAGCCCCAATGATGCCCGACGCTTTTAGGCCATTCTCCTTTAGGATGTGGATGGCAGTGATGTGGTCTCGAATCTTCTTCTTGTCCTTTTATGGGATGCCCCACTTCATCCACTGCTTTAGGGCGTCTTCGATCAGGCGCCCGGTTAACTCCGACAAAGGGGCAGCGGCATCATTCTTGAGGTAGAACCACTATGAGTGCCAGCCCTTCTTAGACGTTGAGAGCCACATGGATGGGTACTCGCCGACCCGATTGTTCTGAAGTTGGATACCGGCGCACCCCATCGGCATGTGCAGCTCCTGCCTGCTGCCCTTCTCCCTCTTCTTCAGGAGGTTGACGGCGAAGAAATACCTCCACAAGTCAAAGTGGGGGTTGATCCCCAGGAATCCTTCACATAGCACGACGAACACTGCCATGTGCTGGATTCAATTGGGATTGAGATGCTATAGCTCAATCTTGTAGAAGTACAGCAGCCCCCGGAGGAATTTGTGGGCGGGAGTCGTGAGCCCACGCTCATGGAAGTGGGCGAACGACACCACGTAGCCATCGGGCGATGATGATGAATCCTCGTTGCTGGGCAGCAACCATTCCTCGGCCAAGGTCCGCACGCAGAGGAGACCGCGACGAACGAGGCCCTCCATGCGCTGGAAGGTGATGTCAGAACAGCACCACAGATCCATTGGAGGTGGGGTGGACAGATGCGAGCTCTATGACAACGGAGATGTGAAGGCAGGAAACCTAAGCATTGGCAGTGCTGGCATGGCTGCGAAGGGGCAACAGGTGCGAGGAAACCAACCACCCACCTAGATCTCTACGCCTACCATCACCTATCACCATGTCTCGTCGTGGGGCATGTGCACACAACCTATGGCTGTCCCCTCAGAAAATGCACTAGATGTTTCATCTCCCCGAATGGGCCATGACCCATCATAGGTAAGAGGGATATGGAGCTAAAAATACTCCTACAGCCCACCTAGGCCTAGGAGTTCAAAGGTTGGCCCACCGACGGGTTCGACAACCGCTTCGGGCACCTTTAGAGTGAGGGATGGAAAGGGATAGGCCTGCTAGCGGCCAGTACCCGGGCAAACGAGCATCGCAGGCAACCCGGCCCATGTTCGAGTCTCGGTCGGATATGATCCATGGTTTTTCCTCAAAGAAAGGCAAAGAGCCTCGAGACCGGTCGAACAGACCCGAGAACTATATGGATTGACCGCTAAGAATCTAGAGTCGGTCACTAGCTGACCCAAGCTGGACCCCCGTGAATGGGATGCCGGGCCCCACTTGGACTAGCCCGTTAACAGCCCACCGAGCACCATGATTCGTCCATGGAGGAAAATCATGGCATGGCTTAGCCCCTCCATTTTTATCGGAAAAAATACTTGAGGGAAGACGATCACAAAGACGAGCCGACCCTCGACCGAACCCCTACAATGGGTGGGGGCTCGAGGAAAGTTGGACTCATAAGGAGACCGAACGTGTGGTTGCAGAATGACAGACCCCCATAGGGGTTGAAATCAGGAAAGACCTTTTCTGACCCACCAAATCTCATGGCTATACCCCCGAGGGGTCCGATCACGACGAAAGGGAATCACCGTCCCTAGGACACGCCATGGGCGACAAAAGAAGGTCAAGGCCCTCAGAGTCCTCCCATTCAGAAAAGCCTCTAAGGAGTATTCTACTCCTTCATAGGCTCGGGGGCTACTGTCGAGGACCAATACTAGGGTACCTGAAGAGGAGGAGCTAATGGTCATCAACATTGATTCATCTGAGCAATCAAGAGCATGACTACAGCTCCAACCAACCCCTAGGTGCGCGGGCTCTGCCTCACCCAACCTCTGGGGGCGGGATCTACCTCGCCTGACCCCTCAGGCGTGGCTCTTGATGGAAGCCCTTACCGCCACCAACCACTACGGGCCAGAAAGTACAACCCAAGGTCAAACTTTTGGCATCATGCTAGGAGCGGGCACATCTCAACATGACCCGTGCCCACGACATGTCACCCCAGGGAACTCACATAACCAATAGTGATGGATGTGTGGTCACTATGCTACCTACTCCCTATACGGCTGCTGACCAACACGTTGGTTTATCGCGTCGCCCGTCGGGATAGAATGGGACGTCATGACCCACTGACAACACCGAGGCGTGGCATTAGCGGCGAACAGGCGCCCGTCATGGAGCCATACCTGTCACCATCAGTAGTGTTAGTGGGACCCGCATAAAGGAGAAAAAAGGCCTAGCAGTCATAGAAGCCTTACTCTCCTTGGCTCTTCTCCCCCTTTCTCTCTATGTAACCTGCTCTTCCCCTTTGTCTATAAAAGAGGAAGCAGGACGCCCTAGGAGAGACAACGGTGGTCCACCACTCTACACGGCTGTGGATATCAAAACACATGCCCTAACATGCCTTAGGAACACACACACATTAGAGACTTGGGACCTGTCCCTCTCTCGCTCGTTTGTAACCCCTACTACAAACTTTCAGTGCTAGTAACATGAGCAGCAGCGACGAACTAGACGTAGGGACTTTCTGCCCGAACCAGTATAAACCTCATGTTCTCTAAGCACACCATCCGAATCAGATGCGTAATACTAGAAATTTACTAGTTTGTAACTCAAAACACCGACACCTAGCTTGCCGAGTTTAGGCTCCGATGGCGTTCCTCGAGTCCAAGAAAGGCGTTGATGACAAGGAGACACCCGTCCCCAACCCTGACTATGCCACATGGGTGGCCAAGGATGAGACAGTACTCAACTACATCCTATCCAATCTGGGCCGTGAAATCCTTGCTTAGGTCTCCATAGAGGTGACCGCGTCCAAGGCATGGGCAGCCATCGAGGGTATGTTTGCCTCTCAGTCTCGCGCCCGCATCATCAGCACGCTCATGGCGCTTGCTACGGCGTCAAAGGGTGCGTCCACCATCAGAGAGTACTTTGCAAAGATGAAAGGCCTCGCAGACGATATGGCATCTGCTGGCCACAGTCTTGAGGATGAGGAACTAGTTTCCTACATTCTCACCGGTTTGGATTTTGAATTCAACCCGGTCGTCTCCGTCGTCACTACAAGATTGAACCCATCTACGTGGGGGATCTCTTCACTCAACTGGTCACCTTCGAGCAGTGGATGGAGCTCCACGGTGGTGGTGGTGGTGGACAATAGTCCTCTGCCAATGTCGCCACCAAGTGAGGATGCGGCAGCAACAACAGCAACGCGCATGGCGGTCGCGGCGGTGGTCGCGGCTCTGGCGGTGGGTAGAAGGGCGGCCATGGCGGTGGACGTTCCCCTAGAGGTGCGCCATCTAGGGTCATGTGCCAGTTGTGTAGCAGGGAGGGCCACACCGTGCTTCGCTGCTTCAAGAGGTTTGATGCCTCCTACACTAGACTCCCACAGAAGGCGGCGTTGTCTACGACAACCTCGTACGGCGTCGACTCGAATTGGTACATGGACTCCGGCGCGACCGATCACATCTCCAACGAGCTAGAGAAGCTGACCATATGGGACAAGTACCACAGCGGTGGGCAGGTGCACGCCGCCAATGGTTCAGGTATGGAGATCACTCTTGTTGGTCATGGTCTTTTGCGATCCCCTACTAGTAAGATTCATTTGAACAATATTCTTTGTGTTCCTCAAGCAAACAAAAATCTCCTTTCTGTGAGTCATCTTACACGAGATAATGGCGTGTTTGTTGAATTTCACCCAAACCATTTTTCTATTAAGGAATAGTCAATGAAGAAAACACTCTTTCAAGGCAGATGTGAAGGAGGTCTTTATCCCGTACGGTCATCGTGAGCTAGGTCATCATCGAATAAAGAAGTCCACAGCGCCGTCAAGCCATCATCAACCTTGTGGCATCATAGGCTAGGGCATGCCTCTACTTCCATAGTTCAACAAGTCCTTAGTCGTCACAAGCTTCCTTTTTTTCATGATTCAAACAATAAAAGTGTATGTGATGCATGTCAGCAAGGCAAAAGTCACCAATTGCCTTATTCGTGGTCCACTAGTGTATCCACTAGTCCAATGGACCTTGTTTATTCGGATGTTTGGGGTCCTGCGCCAACTTCTGTTGGTCGAAATAACTATTATATGAGTTTTATTGATGATCATTCCAAATTTGTGTGGATTTACCTTTTGCGCCATAAATCAGAAGTTTTCCAATGTTTTCGTGATTTCCAAAATCTTGTCGAAAGGCAATTTAATCGCAAGATTTTGGCTATCCAGACAGATTGGGGAGGAGAATATCAAGCATTAAATTCTTTCTTTAAGCGCATAGGTATATCACACCGAGTTTCATGTCCTCATGCGCATCAGCAAAATGGGTCAGCTGAGCGCAAGCATCGGCACATAGTTGAGGTAGGACTCTCATTGCTTGCCCATGCATCTATGCCATTGAAATTCTGGGATGAAGCTTTTCTTACCGTTGTATCCTTGATCAATCGGTTACCTTCCAAAGTCATCAATCATGATACACCACACTATCGTCTTCTTGGGCATCACCCTGATTACAGCTTCTTTCGCACATTTGGTTGTGCTTGTTGGCCGAATCTTCGGCCCTATAATTCGCGCAGGTTGCAATTCCGATCCAAGCGGTGTGTGTTCCTTGGCTATAGCAATATGCACAAGGGGTTTAAGTGTCTAGATCCGGCTGAAGGGCGTGTCTATATTTCAAGGGATGTCGTGTTTGATGAGCACATCTTTCCTTTTGCATCTATGCGTCCCAATGCCGGCACCCAACTTAAAGCCGAACTCAGTGTTTTACCGGATTCACTTCTTAATCCTACTTCTAGTTTTGGGGATGCAAAATTACATGTTTAGCATTTAGTGTCTCCTGCACTGACTAATCCTATGAGCAGCTCAGATTTGATGAATGCAGGAGAAAATTTGATGACAGAAGGTGAAAAATCCGGTGAAAAATCAGCTTCCTACGATCCATATTTCATGTGTCCCTCTACAGGAGACCGCACGGGGGCCGATGCTGATCCTGCTGACACCGTCGCCACAGCATCTTTGGGATCAGCGGCAGATCTCGGGTCACCTCCTTGCGCGCGTGTCTCTGGTCAGTAGGGCGCCAGATCGTCTGTGGCCGCGACTCCGCAGTCTCCCTTGACTCCCACTCGTGTGGCTGTGCAACCCGATCTGGTCGGCGTCGTCCCGCCGACAGCACTGATTGATGGGGGTACGGCGCCAGGATCTGTTGTGGCGGCATCAGGATCCGGTGTGGCAACTTCTGGTGCTACCTCTCGAGCAATGTCTGCTCCTTCTCCAGCTCCCTGTCCGGTTACACGCCTTCAACAAGGTATCACCAAACCTAAAACCTATTCAGATGGTACTGTGAGGTGGTGTATGTTGGCCAGTTCATCCACAGGGGAGCCTACTACATCCGAGGAAGCATTTGGAAATACAAAATGGGTTTCTGCAATGGATGTTGAACATCATGCTTTGATCCGTAACAATACTTGCCGTCTAGTTCCACAACCCAAAGGCAAAAACATTATTGGTTGCAAATGGGTGTACAAAATCAAACGGAAGGCTGATGGTTCCATTGATAGATACAAGGCACGTTTAGTGGCCAAAGGGTACAAGCAACGATATGGCATATACTATGAAGACACCTTTAGTCCTGTTGTGAAAGCGGCAACAATTCGACTTGTTTTGTCCATTGCAATGTCTAAAGGTTGGTCTCTACGACAGTTGGATGTTCAAAATGCCTTTCTCCATGGTGTGTTGGAAGAGGAGGTTTATATGCATCGACCTCCTGGCTATGAGGACAAGTCACATCCTGACTATGTTTGTAAATTGGACAAGGCTATCTATGGATTGAAACAAGCTCCACGTGCTTGGTATGCGCGGCTATGTGGTAAGCTGGAATCATTAGGTTTCATTCCTTCTAAAGCTGACACCTCTCTGTTTTATTATAACAAAGGGAAGCACAGTTTATTTGTCTTGGTCTATGTTGATGATATCATTGTGGCTAGTTCATCTCCAGAGGCCACAGATGCTTTGCTTGCTGATTTGCAGCGTGAGTTTGCATTGAAGGACCTTGGTGATCTTCATTATTTTTTGGGCATTGAAGTCAAGCGCAAAGGCAACAGTTTGGTTCTCTATCAAGAGCGGTATGCTACCGATATTCTCACTCGGACTGGGATGAGCAAATGCAAGCCATTAGACACCCCCTTGTCCACTTATGGAAAACATAGTGTTGAAGGGGGGGATAAACTTGGTCCAGATGATGCAACACGTTACAGAAGTGTGGTTGGGGCGCTGCAGTACCTAATGTTAACACGCCCTGACCTGTGCTTCTCGGTAAACAAGGTGTGTCAGTTCTTGCTCTCACCGACCACCATTCATTGGAGCGCTGTGAAGCGAATCCTGAGATATGTACGTGGTGCTGTTGGTCTTGGCTTACGAATTGGAGCTTCGAAGTCTATGCTGGTTAGTGCTTTCTTAGATGAGGATTGGGCGGGTTGTGTTGATGATCGGCGGTCTATTGGTGGCTTTGCTGTTTTCCTTGGTAGTAGTTTGATCTCTTGGACAGCTCGGAAGCAAGCCACGGTGTCACGATCTAGCACAGATGTTGAGTATAAGGCGCTAGCAAATGCAACAGCTGAAATGCTATGGGTACAGAAATTGTTGAATGAATTAAAGGTTGCTCATCCTCCTAAAGCAATGTTTTGGTGTGATAATTTGGGAGCTACTTATCTCTCTGCGAATCCGGTGTTCCACGCTTGTACAAAACATATTGAGATAGATTTCCACTTTGTAAGAGAAATAGTTGCACAAAAATTGCTGGAGATCCGGTTTATACATTCTGGAGATCAAGTAGCTGATGGCTTCACCAAAGCTCTTCAGGTTGTCAAGTTGCGACAATTCAGAGACAATGTCAATCTTGTTAGTGGCTGAGATTGAGGGAGGGTGTTAGATGATATATAGTCTGTTGGGTTAACCTGATCGGTTCCTGAGTTTGTTAGGCTTGGCACTAGGGTTAGTTCCTGGTTTGTAGGTCAAGCTAGTTGATAGATATCTTGATGTATATCTCTTGTAACTTGTTCTTATTGTACAAGACCACGCCGGGTGCTGTTCCTGGCTCTATATAACACGGAATCGAGTGCCTAGGAAGGGCATCTCGTTCAACCTACTCTCAGAGCGCCACCAACGTCATTGCTTGATTGGGATCGTGATTGGCGTGTCTGTCGGTTCCGTCTCGATCTTGATCATCCTGGGCTTCTTCTCCATCTCGATCGTGATTAGCAACGGAGGAGGCAAGCTAGAATCCTTGAGGAAGCGAGGGAGAAAGAGCTGGGAGAAGGAGCGTTCTTCGACGAGGAGCCGCAGATGGAAGACGACTTCGAGAAAGGGACCGGGCCAAAGCGGTTTCGCTATGGTGAGCTCTCCATTGCCACCGACAACTTTGCCAATGACAGGAAGCTTGGGGAAGGAGGATTTGGGTCGGTGTACAGGGGCTTCCTGAAGGAGATGAACCTTCACGTTGCCATCAAAAGGGTGTCCAAGGGCTCGAAGCAGGGGAGGAAAGAGTACGCCTTGGAGGTGAGAATCATCAGCCGGCTGCGGCGCTGCAACCCGGTGCAGCTCATCGGCTGGTGCCACGGCGGCCGCGAGCTGCTCCGACACCGCAACCTGGTGCAGCTCATCGGCTGGTGCCACGGCGGCCGCGAGCTGCTCCTCGTCTATGAGATGATGCCCAACAACAGCCTCGACAAGCACCTCCACAGTGGCAGCGACTCCGACGACACACTGCTGCCATGGCCGGTCCGGCACGAGATCGTGCTAGGTCTGGGGTCGGCTCTGCTGTACCTGCACGAGGAGTGGGAGCAGTGCGTTGTGCACAGGGACATCAAGCCGAGCAACATCATGCTGGACGCGTCCTTCCACGCCAAGCTCGGTGACTTCGGGCTCGCTAGGCTCGTCGACCACGGCCGGGCATCGCACACCACGGTGCTCGCCAGAACCATGGGGTACATGGACCCGGAGTGCATGATCACCGGCAGGGCAAACGCCGAATCGGACGTCTAAAGCTTCGGCATCGTCCTCCTAGAGATCACCTGCGGCAGACGGCCTCTAGTGGCTCACCGCGAGGAAGAAGACGTGATCCACATCGTGCAATGGGTGTGGGAATGGCACGGCAGAGGAGCCATCGTCGACGCCGCCGACGCACGGCTGAAGGGTGAATTCGACGCCCGTGAGATGGAGACAGTGATGGTCGTCGGACTCTGGTGCGCGCACCCTGACCGGAGCCTCAGACCGTCCATCAGGCAGGCCGTCAACGTGCTGCGGTCTGAGCTGCCACTGCCCAATCTGCCGGCGATCGAGGATGCCGGTGGCAACCTATGACCCACCACCTGATGCCTTCTATACATCTACCGTTGTGACGGGTGGTAGAGGCAGCACAGACACCGGCACCACTAATCAGTCCAGCATGACAATCACAACTGTCCTACCCAAATGACTTCAGATCACTACCAGAAAAACGTCCTTTGCCGAGATCCGAGATTTTTGCCGAGAGAAAAAACGCGGGCTCTCGGCAAAGAAAACATTTTCCGAGCGCGGCTCTCAGCAAACACCGGCCGTCGGCAAGTGACAGGATTGCCGTGGGCCTGCATCTCGGCAAGCAACAGCTCTCGGCGAAGTGGGCCGTTTTGCCGAGAGCCACGCTCGGCAAAAAATGCCCGTCGGCAAAACGGTCCTTTGCCGTAGGTTGCGCTCTCGGCAAAATCAGGCTTTCGGCAAAACATTGCCGCGGGCCCATAGCCGTGACCTGCCCTGACGGCGTCACCGCTTTGCCGAGAGCCCCTCCGTTACTGCTCTCGGCAAAACTCTTTGCCGAGCGCCGCTCTCGGCAAATATTTGCCGAGAGCCCCTCCCAGGCTCTCGGCAAATGTGGTTTCTATATTTCATGTGCATGTGTTTCTCTTCTCCTAACTCTCTCCAATTAAATTATTTTTTCTTTCATATGCTCCAAACTTTTTTCTCTATAGACATACTATAGGTTGTACTCAATATTAAAATTTTGTGTATTTTTGTAATTATTTGCTATATATAATTAATTAATTGCATTTCAAGGAGTTTTTTAATCGATTAAAATTTGAACAGCGATTGATTTAAACATGGGAAAAAATTAAGTAGAAATGATATTCATGCTATTTATGCATTATTGAGGGCAAATAACATCTTGTTGACGATTTTTTCACCTTTTATTTTACGAATCGAAGACCACGAACATATGTCGCCCAACGATTTAAAAAATCTTAAAAAAGGAAACGAAGTCGGAAAATTGTGATATTTGCAATGAAGTCATGGTATCACACTTGGAGGCTGTGGTAAAAAATTGAAAATGTTTCGCACAAGTGGTTGCGTATGATTCTTACAATCTGAGACATCTCCGAATAAGTTTCATAAAGTTGAGAAGGATCCATTAGGATTTTCAAACAATGTCACGGTCGAATTAGTTTTGGAGTTCCAAACTTTTTGTATAGCCATTAGAGAGCATAAGTTGTAACACGGCAAAATTTCGTATTTTTCCGGAGCCGTTTGCTGTCTATTATTATTTTTTGGATATTAGTTGCCGAGAGCTTCAGGGGATTGCTCTCGGCAAAGGCTCTTTGCCGAGAGCAACTGGGCCCGCTCTCGGCGCAGATTTATTTTTTTTACCTGGCCTGGATCAATGGTTTGCCGAGAGTTGGCTCTCGGCGAAGAGGTTTGCCGAGAGCTGCTCTCGAGAAAGATTTAATTTTTTTGGAAATATCATTTTTTGTTCAGTTTGCCGAGAGCTACTCTCAGCAAATAATAATTTTTATTTTTCTTTTATATTTTTTTGTGCAGTTAGCTAGTTAAAAAATTCGAACGAAATTTGAAAAAAAATAACTTTACCGAGAGCCGGATCTGGGGGCTCTCGGCAAAGGGGGAAGGTTTGCCGAGAGCCTCCCAGATCTGGCTCTCGGCAAAGTGGCTTCAGACACTTAACCGTTTCAGTGCCTTATCTCTCTCATTCTTCACGTACACACTCACACAGCCGCCGCCGCGAGGAGCGCGGCCCAGCTCGGTGTGCCGCCGCCGCGAGCCCCGCCGTCGCCCGAGCCCCCTCGCCGCCGCAGCCCCACAAGCCCGCTTCGGCTCGCCCCAGCCTGCCACGCCCGGCCGCGGGCGCTGCCTCCGCCCCTCCGCCCGAGCCTTGCCATCGCGTAGCCCGGCCAGCCCGCCCCATCCCGCCACGTCCGCCCGCGCGCGCCGGCGGCGGCCACCGGCCCGCCGCAGCCCCGCCACGCACGGCCGCACGCACCGCGGTGGCCGCGCCCGCTGGTCGTGCCCTCCACGGCCGGCCAGCCCGTCCAAGCCCACCCAGCCCTAGCCACGCCCCGGCGCCGGCCGCGCCCCTCCTCGCCCGCCCCGCCGCGTGCGCCCCTCCTCATCCTCGCCCTCGGGCACGTCCTCGCCCGCGCCCTGACTCACCCTCGCACGTGCCCCGACTTGCCCTCGTCCTCGCCCGCGCCCCTCCTCGTCCTCGCCCTCAGGCTCATCCTCGCCCGCGCCCTGACTCGCCCTCGCGTGCGCCTCGACTCGCCCTCATCCTCGCCCTCGGCCTCGTCCTCACCGTCGGCCTCGCCCTCGGCCTCGTCCTCACCGTCGGCCTCACCCTCGCCCTCGCCGCGGAGAGGAACAAGGTATACTAAGTAGTATTAGTGGTAGTAGTAGTTAGTAGTTGTAGTAGTAGTCTAAGTAGTACTAGTGGTAGTAGTAGTAGTCAGTAGTTAGTAGTTGTAGTAGTAGTTAGTAGTTGTAGTAGTGGTACTAGTAGTGGTAGTAGTAGTTAGTAGTTGTAGTAGTGGTAGTAGTAGTTGCATTAGTTAGAGTAGTAGTTAGTAGTTGTAGTAGTGGTATTAGTAGTAGTTAGTAGTTGTAGTAGTGGTATTAGTAGTGGTAGTAGTAGTTAGTGTAGTAGTAGTTGTAGTAGTTAGAGTAGTAGTAGTTGATAATTAAGCTGCATGTGGTTCCTTGATATATATGTGGTTGTCGGCCATCGTGCCGTGGTTTTCTTTCAGGTTTGGAAACCTCACCGTTCAGGGGAGATGCTGCCGAATTTTTGAGTTGACGTTATTTTGCTTCTTTCTTTCTTTTTGCAGGAGCCAAGTCAGAGTACCTCGGTGTCCCCAGGTCTGCCCGCACCACGTCGCCTCGCCACTGCACCGACCCGCCATGGCCCTGCTAGCCTAACTTCACCGCCACCTAAGGTATAACCACTCTTTCTTTGTCCTAATCATGTATCTCCACATAACCCAGTTAGGTGTCTCCCGTTCGAAAGAGATACGGTTAGAAATATGCAGATCTTTGCATATCAATAATCGTATCTGTTTCGAATTGTCCACATTTTTTGGACAGCCCGAGGATGCGCAGATGGTGTTAGTTTCCATGGTCTGCTCTGATCCGAGACAGAGTTTCGATAGTACCTTCCAGTTGTTCTCTGGATACACAATCTCCCTATCGGGACGTGTATTTGGAGAACAGCGGGGAGATGCTGCCGAAATTCTGTTTCAGATAGGACCAGACCATGGGAACTAACACCATCTACGCATCCTCGGGTGGGATTAGGACCTATCCTTACCTATTAGATGGTAGGAACGACGTGTAGATGCAAGTCCATGGTTATATTTATTACTTGGTGATATATATGTTAGAGGATGGATGACCGTGAGTGGATGTACTCGGGCTGTCGGAGCACCCGTGAGATTACCAGAGAATGGGTCGACAAGACCGAGGCTTTCATCAAGCAAGTATTTGACCAGGCTCCCGGAGCGCGTGCTATTTTTTGTCCCTGCATCAACTGTAAGAACATAAAGAGGCAAACAAAGGAGGTGATGACTTCACATCTGGCTAGGCATGGATTTACAAAAAACTATACCCAGTGGACCCACCACGGTGAAGTCGATCGTGTGAGAGAGGAGGTGGTGAGACCACGTGTCGAGGATTACAATGCTGATGCCGGGGTAGCAGCTTGGTTAGATGACTTTCACGAAGCACACTTCGCTGACGGACGTAGGCAGCAGGAGGAGGAGCCAGAGGCAAGCGCAAAGGCGTATTACGACATGTTGTCTGCGGCAGGGAAACCCCTTCATGGCCACACACAGATTTCAAAGCTTGATGGCATTTCACGCTTAATGGCCTTAAAGTCCCAGTTCAACCTCAGTCGAGAGAACTTTGATGAAATGTTGACAGTTATTGGCTCCATCCTTCCGCCCGGTCACCTTCTGCCACAGAACATGTATGAATCGTAGAAGGTCCTTCGTGCACTTAAGATGCCGTATGAGCAGATACATGCTTGTCCGAAGGGTTGCGTCCTCTTTAGAAAAGCACACGCGGATGCAAAGTACTGTACAAAGTGTAAATCCTCTAGGTATCTGGAGGTAGACTCTAGTGATGGTGAGAAGAGGCAGAGTCCGTACCCCGTGAAAATCCTATGGTACCTTCCATTCATACTGTAACACCCAAAATTCTACTACAAATTAGCAATTAAATTCTTGCCCTTTTAATATATTTTCTAGGTATTTCTAACTTAGGCTAAATAATAAATATTGTATAAATAAAATAAACTATAAGATTAGAAACTTGTTTGTTGCATTCATGCCGGAGCATATTGTTTTTGGTTGAGTGTAGGGCTAGTTGATTTGAAGTTGAATTCAAATTCCATTTGAATTTGGCTTAGAGTTGAAAAAAATATATTTGGAAAAGAATTTGGTTTTGAAAATTTACTTTCTTCCTTATTCAGCCTAGCAGGCCCAGCTCTTCTTTCTTTCTTCCCTTCCCGCACGGCCCACTGGCGGCCCAGCCGTGCCCATCCTCCCTCCTTCCTATTCCTTCCGGCCTGTTGCTCTAGCCCACTCGGTGGCCTGCCCCGCACCAGCGCGCTGGCCCGCACCCCGCGTGGCCCTGCTTGTCGCCCGCCCGCGCGCGCATCAGCTCGGCGGCCCAGCTAGGCGCACTGGCCCGCCCGGCCTTCATCGCCGAGCCACCATCCGTTCTCTCTCTCGCTGTGTAGCTGGACCCGCCCATCAGTGCGGCCTTTCCTTCTTCCTCGCGCAGCTCTTTCCTTCCTTGCCTCCGGTGATGGCGCTCCCGTATGGAAGGCCACCGCGCCGTCGCCCACGGATGGAAAGCGACCCTTTTCGCCCAATCCACCCACTTCCCTTCCCTATTTCCCCCACCGGCTAGCCTATATAATCTCGAGTAGAGCCCCGCCTTCTTCCCCATCCCCTGCTCGCAGCCGTGAGCCACCGCCGCCGTAATACCCCTCGTCCGCGCCTCAAAACTCGACGCCGATGCCACTTGGAGCTTCGTCGTGACCACCCGCGTCCAAAGGTACCAGTGCCACGTCTTTTTGGTCACGAAAGCCCCAGATTGAACCTCACCCGTGTGCATTTCTCTCTCCAGAGCCCCGCCGCCGTCAACCGCACCTCTGGACCCGCCCCAACCGCCGAGATCTTCTCCGACGGACTCCCGGTGAGCTCCTGACCATGCACGTGCCCTCCGTTCATGTTATGGCGCCCTGGACAGCCGTACCGACAACACCAGTTCGCACCAACCATGGCGTCGCCGGCATCCTTTTCTTCCCCGGCGAGCCACTGTCCTACCCTCACCCGGCGCCGTTGGATTCGCGTGGACGGTCCAGATTAGCTGGTACCGGTTCGGTCCACAGCGAACCGTGGACTCAGTCCACTATGGCCGCGTCAGCGCCCACGTCAGTGCGCCCACGCCTGCGTGGTGCACCGCGCCTATCGGCAGCCGCCACGTGGCTGCCCAGTCAACAGCCGCAGTCAAGGCCGAGCACTTTTGCGCTTTAGCCCCTCTGTTTTCTCAGATTCAACCCGCGGTACTCATCAGTTCAAATTAATTTTTATTTAGTCCTGTTTTTATTCAATTTAGACCCTGTATTTTCCAGATTTAATGCCCGCAGTCCTGTAACCGTGATAATTTATATTTTTAATTCTTTTAATTCAAAAATAGGTTTAGTTTATTTATAGAATTGCCATTACATCTTATTTCATGCATAACTTTCACGTTTTAAGTTCGATTTGAGTGATTCTTTCGCTCACGTGTTCGTAGCAATGCGTAGAATAGTTTTGTAAGCTTTTCAACTTATGTTTTCACTGTTTGGTGTACTGTTCTAATGGAAGTCTATCTTGTATGCATGTAATGATTGGAATGATGCTTGATTGATGATTAGAGGGTGAGCCATTTGAGGTGACTGAGGACCCCCAACAGGATCAGCAGTACTCTCAGGACGACTTTGAGGAAGGCAAGTGTACCAAAGGCCCCTTGTTACCTATGAACTACTATCACTTACATTCATGCATGTGTTTAATTTGAATTGCCTTTAAGGACTTTACCTAGATGATTCCTTGTACCACATATCCTTGATACTTGGGTTTATTGGGTAGGCATTTTGGATAGATGCTGCAGCGCTTAACATGAAGTAATTGTTAAACATGATTAAAAACTATATGCAATGTGATAAAGTGAAGCTTTTAGCAACAGATAGGGGGCTGGAGTACGGGGTTGAGTACTCTAGTGCCTCTCCGTAAGGACTTAATCCTGAAGCGGCAACCCAGGAGGGACCGTATAACCCCGAGTGTCACATGGCTCTGACTTTAACCTATTAACTAGATTGTACTAGCTCGTCTGTAGCTCCAGTAAGGGGTAAGAGGGTATCTTTCCTTTTTCTGTTAGGGTGTGCACCGTGCTGCGATGCCCACGCGTGCCATTCCTTTGTAGCTACGATCTGTTAGTGCAACTAGCTAAGGGTTTCATAGTGAAACTCTGCCACACTTCCTGGGAAGAGGTGTAGTGGGTCTCGCGAACCCCGGCATTGGGAATCACGGCTCGGTGGGTAAAGATGTATAATTTCTGCAGAAATAATTAACCTGTTATAACAGCCGTGCTCACGGTTATGAGCGGTCTGGATCCTTCGAGATTAGTGGTTACTATGGATGATGGATGGTTGGGATATGAGATAAAACTTGATGATACTTTAATACTACTTGGGAATTGGGACTGTTCATTAAAGTAGTGTTTTAGGATGCTAAAATTTGATCAACTAAAATTGCGAACCGCAGTCAAACAGTGTCAAGCCTTTTTGAGCCTCATAGATCCCTTTGTTATACTTGCTAAGCATGGTGAGCTTACACTTGCTTTACATCCAATGAAAATCCCGGATGGGTAACAGATAATGGATATGAAGAGTTTTCGGAGGATGTCCAGGACTACTAGGGAGACGTTCACCAGTTGGAGTCCCTGTGGCAGTTGGGCTAGTTATTCCGCTGTAATTGTAATAATATTGCCTTTGAGCAAACTTTGTATTTACTTTATGATGAGATATGCGATGTAATAAGTACTTTACTTTGATACTATTGCAATTTGTGATATATGTGTGTGTTTGGACATCCTGGGCGCACATATATGAGTACTTGGTTTTGCTTTGCAAAATTGGGTGCGACAAATTGGTATCAGAGCTATAACTGACTGTAGGACGAACAACCTAGATAGAAATGGACGTTTCTAGGATTTCATTATCTTTATTTTACTACTTTTACTTTGCTATAAAATTTTTGCTTATATTCTATTCTTTATCTGTTGCTAAAAAATATTTTGTTCTAATACTCGACCTTTTCATTCTTGTAGATGGCCCGTACCAAGCAGACCCCGCGCAAGAGGACCATTCTGATGCCCACTAGGAGGACCAGGTTCACTTTGGGCAAGCGTGTCCCGGCACATCTGGTGGAGGCTCTGAGGAACCAGGAGGAGGAACCACCTATGGAGGTGCCCATGGGAGAACCTCTGGAGGACTTGCTGGAAGATCCAATGGATGAAGAAACAGAAGAGGGACCCATGTTCGAGGAACCCATTGAGATAGAGGAGTCTGAGGAGGATCCTGAGGAGGAGCAGGAACAAGGTGGCCAGGAGGGAGCTGGTGACCCCGATGATGGAGATGGTTCTGATGATTCTGATGCTGATGGGGGTGATGATGGTGGAGATGGTGGAGACGGTGGAGATGGTGGAGACGATGGAGACGGTGGAGACGATGGGGGTGATGACAGTGATGATGATCACAATGCACTGTTGGCTCAGGGATGGACTGCAGAGATCCACTACGACTTGGAGGGTGATGGCTACTACCACCCTAGGCTTCTCGCACTTGTGCATCGCTACCACCCCGGAGGCACTGTTCAGTACATGACGGAGCATTGGACCCACCCCGACTACACCGGCTTCTGGGAGACAGAAGTGTACATCCGAGAGGGGACTCGGGTGCGCTACATCCACCACGCCACCACTGCATGGCTCACACATGCGGCCGTCATCAGGGATGCAGCTCGACAGGCGTTGATGGTCAACCGCGACCGTCACTTCGACGACATCGCCTGGGAGGACGACCGCTATCTTCCCCGCCATCGGAGCGGATAGTCTACGTGCAACATCGCTGCACCACTTGGAGAGGCAAACCTGAGGCTGAGGCCTACCCTATTGTGTTTGGCTGAGACCCACACTGACTTGGATCAGGCCCTGGACGAGCTCGATGTCATGGGGAGGGCCTACATGCAGCTGGCTCGTGAGCACGCTACACTGAAGCAGCAGCTAGGAGGTCCAGATGTGGAAGATTCAAGAGTACCCGCTCAGTCGCCCCCGAGGACCAGAGGAGAGTCTGGAGACCCCAGCACCAGCACCAACATCGACCCGTACCCATAGGAGAGTCTTAAAAATATGTAATAAACACGCGTAGTTACGCGAGAGAGTATTTAGTTTCTTTCTTTTAATGGTTGGACAAGTGTTAGTTGCATGGTTGAATGTTTATCATTATGAATAATGTTTGATTTGGATCTTTGATACGATTGTGATGACTTGTGGGCATGTCCACGGTCATTTAGTTAAGGTTAAGGTTTAAGGATATTATGAATAAATAGTTGGGTTTCATTTTATCATGCTATCTATTCTGTATCATTTGGAGCAGTCTGTCTTTATCAGTTCATATCTCATAATCTAGATGTCCAATGATCATGAAATTTTTATGGAGATAAGTAGGCTTCAACATCTTTCTTTTGGCTCTGGAATCACCTCAATACCTATTATAAATTGTGAGATACAGCTGTTGTAAGTTGAAGTTTCTGTGCTGTCAGAGTTCTGGAACAGTACTGCTTATCGTCTGTATTTGACTAAGTAAACGTCAGAATCTGAAAAAGTGTTCTAAATGAAAGTTGTAGAGAATTTCATAAGCTTTCGAGAAAGGTAAAATACACAATCATATGATAAACAGAGAGTGAGATATACTTGTTTTACAGCACTGCTGTTATCCAACTCGCTGGAAAAGTTCAGAACAAATATCTTCTTGCATACCCTACATATATCTCTTGTCTACACCTACTCTTGTTACACCAGTATCTTGTAAGAGTTATATGCTTGGACATGTGAGACTTATATGATGCATCTACAGATGGTGAACACCAGGAGAAACAACCAGGGAGGCGAGGAACTGCCACCACCACCCCCTGTCACCATGGAGCAGCTGATGATGATGCAGACCCAGTTGCTTCAGCAGATGGCCCAGAACATGCAGAACATGGGGCAAGGGAATGGGAATGCGCCCCCTCATGTCAGAGATAAGAGGGGAGAGTTCCTGAAAGGACACCCACCTGTATTCAAGCACTCTGCCGACCCACTCCAAGCTGATGATTGGCTACGTGCCATTGAGAGGCAACTGGAGATTGCCCAATGTGATGATAGGGAGAAGGTTTTATATGCTTCTGGACAGTTGCAGGGAGCTGCACAGGATTGGTGGGACTCATTCCGCTTCGGCCGTACCGAAGCTAATCCCATCACTTGGGCTGAGTTCCGCAGTGCCTTTCGCACTCACCACGTGCCTGCAGGACTGATGAAGCTGAAGAAGAAGGAGTTCTTGGCTCTCAAGCAGGGGAGCATGACTGTTGCTGAATATCGTGATAAGTTCATACAATTGTCACGGTATGCACCTACTGAGGTAGATGAGGATGGAAAGAGGCAGGAGCTGTTTATGGAGGGCTTGAATGATGGTCTCCAGTACCAGCTATTGTCTCATACCTTTGCTAACTTCCAGCAGCTGGTGGACAAAGCTTTAGTGATTGAGAACAAGCGCCGCCAGATGGAGGACAAAAAGAGGAAATTTCAAGGACAGCAATCCGGGAGCAACTCTCACTTCCGTACCAACCCTCAACAAGCTCAACCTCAGCAGCGCTATCAAGGTCAGACAGGCCCCAACCGCAACCAGCAGCAGCAGCGTGCACAGCAGCAGCAGCAGCAGTATAAGGCACCAGCTCAGCGCCAGCAGTAGCCCAACAATGTACCAGTGAGGAATAATACCCCCAATGCTCCTCAGAGGAATGGCGCACCAAAAGCGCCAAATGCAGTTAATGACAACAAATGCTTCAATTGTGGAGAGCCAGGACATTACTCCAATAGATGCCCCAAGAAGACGGCTAACTCACAACAGAACTATGTTCGGGGAAAGGTGAACCATGTTACTGCTGAAACAGCTCAGGAGGCACCGGATGTGGTGATCGGTACGTTTCCGGTCAACTCAAACTCAGCTACAGTACTTTTTGATTCTGGTGCTTCGCATTCCTTCATAACATATACATTCATAAAGAAGCATGGTATTCCAGTAAGTGTTATGAAGAAACACATGTTAGTAAGCTCACCTGGTGGGGTAATGAAAGCAGAGTGGATATGCTTAGCTGCTAGTCTCAGCATAAGGGGGTAGAATTTCAAGCAAATCTTGTAGTCATAAATTCCACCGGTATCGATGTCATCTTGGATATGGATTGGCTAAGGTTGCAGAAAGTAGTTATTAATTGTGGTAATAGTTCTGTGAATCTTATCACTTCATCTGGAAAAGAAGTGGTGTATGTGGCAACTCAGTCAGCTGCAGAAATCTGTCGGGTTAATCAGTTGGAGGGCACAACCTTAGAAGATATAAGGATAGTAAATGAGTACCCGGATGTCTTCCCTGAGGAATTGCCAAGTATGCCACCTGACCGAGACATCGAGTTTATAATTGAACTTTTACCTAGAACTGCACCCATAGCTAAGAGACCTTATAGAATGGGAGTGAATGAATTAGCAGAACTTAAGAAACAATTAAGGGAATTGTTAGACAAGGGTTATGTTCAACCTAGTTCATCACCTTGGGGTGCACCAGTACTATTTGTAGAAAAGAAGGATGGTACACAAAGGATGTGCATAGACTACAGGTCACTTAATGAGGTCACAATTAAGAACAAGTACCCACTACCTAGAATTGATGACCTATTTGACCAATTGAAAGGGCTTGTGTGTTTTCTAAGATCGACCTTCGATCTGGATACCATCAATTGAGGATAAGGCGTACTGACATCCCCAAGACCGCTTTTGTGACTCGATATGGACTGTATGAGTTCATAGTCATGTCTTTTGGTCTGACAAATGCACTTGCTTACTTCATGTATCTGATGAACAAAGTGTTCATGGAGTACCTTGACAAGTTTGTCGTCGTGTTCATTGATGACATACTAGTGTATTCTAAGAATGAAGAAGAACATGAAGGACATCTGAGATTGGTGTTGCAGAAGCTTAGAGAACATCAGCTTTATGCCAAGTTCAGCAAATGTGAGTTCTGGCTAAAAGAAGTATCTTTCCTCGGTCACATAATCTCTAATGGAGGAGTAGCAGTAGATCCCAAGAAGGTTAGAGATGTGTTGAGTTGGAAGCCACCTAAAGATGTTAGTGAGATTCGGAGTTTTCTAGGTATGGCTGGGTATTATAGGAGATTCATTGAGGGATTCTCTAAGTTAGCCAAGCCCATGACTGCTTTGTTAGAGAAGAATGCCAAATTTGTATGGACTAAGCAATGCCAGGACAGTTTTGAGGAGTTGAAGAAGAGACTGACTTCTGCTCCAGTGCTCATCTTACCTGATCTCACCAAAAGTTTCTCTATCTATTGTGATGCCTCACGGCAAGGTCTAGGAGGTGTTCTTATGCAAGAAGGCAGAGTTGTTGCCTACGCATCCAGACGGCTGAGAAAACATGAGTTAAATTATCCGACTCATGATCTGGAATTGGCAGCTGTGGTGCATGCTCTTAAGATTTGGAGGCACTACTTTATTGGTCATAAGTGTGAGATTTATACGAACCACAAGAGTTTGAAGTACATATTCACGTAGTCAGATCTGAATCTGAGGCAGCGTAGATGGCTAGAGTTAATCAAAGATTATGATTTGGATATCCACTATCACCCGGGAAAGGCTAATGTTGTAGCAGATGCCTTGAGTAGAAGGAGTTATGTGAACATGGCCTATACAACTCAACTACCTGAGGAGTTGTGTGAGGAGTTCAAATACCTAAACTTGGGTATTGTGGCCAACACCATGGAGTTAGAGGTAGAATCCACTCTGGAACAAGAGATTCGTAAGGGACAGCTGAATGATGAGAGGATCAAGGATATTGCAGAGCGTATAGTGATTGGTAAAGCCCCAAGATTCCATATGGATAATCAAGGGACGGTATGGTTTGGTAAAAGGATTTGTGTGCCAGAAGTAAAATCTATTAGGGAGTCTATCTTGAGGGAAGCTCATGACTCAGCCTATTCCATACACCCAGGAAGTACTAAAATGTATCTTGATCTTAAAGAGAGATACTGGTGGTATGGACTAAAGAGAGATGTAGCTGAACATGTGGCTATATGTGATACATGCCAAAGAGTGAAAGCAGAACATCAGAGGCCAGCAGGTTTGCTACAGCCTATGAAGATACCCGAGTGGAAATGGGAAGAAGTTGGAATGGACTTTATAGTTGGATTACCCCGTACACAGAGAGGATTTGACTCTATCTGGGTGATTGTTGATCGTGTGACAAAAGTGGCCATTTTCATTCCGGTCAAGGTAACTTATTTGAGTGCAAAGTTAGCAGAGTTATATATAGAAAGGATTGTATGTTTACATGGTGTACCAAAGAAGATTGTTTCGGATAGGGGTACATAGTTCACATCACATTTTTGGTAGAAATTGCATGAGTCAATGGATACGAAGTTGAATTTTAGCTCAGCTTACCATCCTCAAACAGATGGATAGACCGAGAGAACAAATCAGATCTTAGAGGATATGCTAAGAGCTTGTGCTCTGTAGTATGGGACAAGTTGGGATAAGAGTTTACCTTATGCCGAATTTTCCTATAATAATAGCTACCAAAAGAGTCTTAAGATGGCACCGTTTGAGGCATTGTATGGCAGGAAGTGCAGAACACCATTGTTTTGGAATCAAATGGGGGAAAGTCAAGTCTTTGGACCAGATGTTTTGCAACTGGCAGAAAAACAAGTGCAAACAATAAGGCAAAACCTAAAGGTTGCACAGTCTCGACAGAAAAGCTATGCGGACACGAGAAGAAGAGATTTGGCATTTGAAATCGGTGACTTTGTCTATCTCAAAGTTTCACCTATGAAAGGAGTAAAGAGATTTCATACCAAGGGAAAGTTGTCACCTAGGTATGTGGGACCATTCAAGATCATCAACAGGAGAGGAGAAGTTGCTTACCAGCTAGAGTTACCAGAGCAGCTCTCAGGTGTTCATGATGTTTTCCATGTGTCACAACTTAAGAAATGTTTGAGAGTACCTGGGGAACAACTACCTTTGGAAGAACTGGATATCCGAGGGGATCTGTCATACAAAGAATATCCAGTAAGAATCCTGGAAACAGTGGAGAGAATCACAAGGAGCAAAATAATAAGAATGTGCAAGGTTCAGTGGAACAGACACTCAGTGGATGAGGCAACTTGGGAGAGAGAGGAAGATCTGAGAACTGACTATCCCAATCTCTTTGAACCATCCGAATCTCGAGGACGAGATTCATCTTAAGGGGGGTAGGTTTGTAACACCCAAAATTCTACTACAAATTAGCAATTAAATTCTTGCCCTTTTAATACATTTTCTAGGTATTTCTAACTTAGGCTAAATAATAAATATTGTATAAATAAAATAAACTATAAGATTAGAAACTTGTTTGTTGCATTCATGCCAGAGCATATTGTTTTTGGTTGAGTGTAGGGCTAGTTGATTTGAAGTTGAATTCAAATTCCATTTGAATTTGGCTTAGAGTTGAAAAAAATATATTTGGAAAAGAATTTGGTTTTGAAAATTTACTTTCTTCCTTATTCAACCCAGCAGGCCTAGCTCTTCCTTCTTTCTTCCCTTCCCACACGGCCCACTGGCGGCCCAGCCACGCCCATCCTCCCTCCTTCCTATTCCTTCCGTCCTGTTGCTCCAGCCCACTCGGCGGCCTGCCCCGCACCAGCGTGCTGGCCCGCACCCCGCGCGGCCCTGCTTGTCGCCCGCCCGCGCGCGCATCAGCTCAGCGGCCCAGCCAGGCGCACTGGCCCACCCGGCCTTCATCGCCGAGCCACCGTCCATTCTCTCTCTCGCTGCGTAGCTAGACCCGCCCGTCAGCGTGGCCTTTCCTTCTTCCTCGCACAGCTCTTTCCTTCCTTGCCTCCGGTGATGGCGCTCCCGTATGGAAGGCCACCGCGCCGTCACCCATGGATGGAAAGCGACCCTTTTCGCCCAATCCGCCCACTTCCCTTCCCTATTTCCCCCACCGGCTAGCCTATATAATCCTGAGCAGAGCCCCGCCTTCTTCCCCATCCCCTGCTCACAGCCGTGAGCCACCGCCGCTGTAATACCCCTCGTCCGCGCCTCAAAACTCGACGCCGACGCCGCTTGGAGCTTCGCCGTGACCACCCGCGTCCAAAGGTACCAGTGCCGTGTCTTTTTGTTCACGAAAGCCCTGGATTGAACCTCACCCGCGTGCATTTCTCTCTCTAGAGCCCCGCCGCCATCAACCGCACCTCTGCACCCGCCCCGACCGCCGAGATCTTCTCCGACGGACTCCCGGTGAGCTCCTAACCGTGCCCGTGCCCACCGTTCATGTTTTGGCACCCTGGACAGCTGTACCAGCAACACCAGTTCACACCGGCCATGGCGCCACCGGCATCCTTTTCTTCCCCGGTGAGCCACTGCCCTACCCTCACCCGGCGCCGTTGGATTCGCGTGGACGGTCCAGATTAGCTGGTACCGGTTCGGTCCACAGCGAACCGTGGACTCAGTCCACTGTGGCCGCGTCAGCGCCCACGTCAGCACGCCCATGCTTGCATGGTGCACCGCGCCTATCGGCAGCCGCCACGTGGCCGCCCAGTCAACAGCCGCAGTCAAGGCCGAGCACTTTTGCGCTTTAGCCCCTCTGTTTTCTCAGATTTAGCCCACGGTACTCATCAGTTCAAATTAATTTTTATTCAGTCCTGTTTTTATTCAATTTAGACCCTGTATTTTCTAGATTTAATGCCTGCGGTCCTGTAACCGTGATAATTTATATTTTTAATTGTTTTAATTCAAAAATAGGTTTAGTTTATTTACAGAATTGCCATTACATCTTATTTCATGCATAACTTTCACGTTTTAAGTTCGATTTGAGTGATTCTTTCGCTCACGTGTTCGTAGCAATGCGTAGAATAGTTTTGTAAGCTTTTCAACTTATGTTTTCACTATTTGGTGTACTGTTCTAATGGAAGTCTATCTTGTATGCATGTAATGATTGGAATGATGCTTGATTGATGATTAGAGGGTGAGCCATTTGAGGTGACTGAGGACCCCCAATAGGATCAGTAGTACTCTCAGGATGACTTTGAGGAAGGCAAGTGTACCAAAGGCCCCTTGTTACCTATGAACTACTATCACTTACATTCATGCATGTGTTTAATTTGAATTGCCTTTAAGGACTTTACCTAGATGATTCCTTGTACCACATATCCTTGATACCTGGGTTTATTGGGTAGGCATTTTGGATAGATGCTGCAGCGCTTAACATGAAGCAATTGTTAAACATGATTAAAGACTATATGCAATGTGATAAAGTGAAGCTTTTAGCAACAGATAGGGGGCTAGAGTACGGGGTTGAGTACTCTAGTGCCTCTCCGTAAGGACTTAATCCTGAAGCGGCAACCCAGGAGGGACCATACAACCCCGAGTGTCACATGGCTCTGACTTTAACCTATTAACTAGATTGTACTAGCTCGTCTGTAGCTCCAGTAAGGGGTAAGAGGGTATCTTTCCTTTTTCTGTTAGGGTGTGCACCGTGCTGCGATGCCCACGCGTGCTATTCCTTTGTAGCTATGATCTGTTAGTGCAACTAGCTAAGGGTTTCATAGTGAAACTCTGCCACACTTCCTGGGAAGAGGTGTAGTGGGTCTCGCGAACCCCGGCATTGGGAATCACGGCTCGGTGGGTAAAGATGTACAATTTCTGCAGAAATAATTAACCTGTTATAACAGCCGTGCTCACGGTTATGAGCGGTCTGGATCCTTCGAGATTAGTGGTTACTATGGATGATGGATGGTTGGGATATGAGATAAAACTTGATGATACTTTAATACCACTTGGGAATTGGGACTGTTCATTAAAGTAGTGTTTTAGGATGCTAAAATTTGATCAACTAAAATTGCGAACCGCAGTCAAACAGTGTCAAGCCTTTTTGAGCCTCATAGATCCCTTTGTTATACTTGCTAAGCATGGTGAGCTTACACTTGCTTTACATCCAATGAAAATCCCGGATGGGTAACAGATAATGGATATGAAGAGTTTTCGGAGGATGTCCAGGACTACTAGGGAGACGTTCACCAGTTGGAGTCCCTGTGGCAGTTGGGCTAGTTATTCCGCTGTGATTGTAATAATATTGCCTTTGAGCAAACTTTGTATTTACTTTATGATGAGATATGCGATGTAATAAGTACTTTACTTTGATACTATTGCAATTTGTGATATATGTGTGTGTTTGGACATCCTGGGCGCATATATATGAGTACTTGGTTTTGCTTTGCAAAATTGGGTGCGACACATACCGAGGATCCAACGGCTATTCATGATAGAGGAGTCCGCGAAACAGTTGATATGGCACAAAAATGGAAAAAGATACAGTCCTGAGAAGATGGTATATCCAGCCGATGGTGAAGCATGGCATCACTTTGATAACATTCATCGTAACAAAAGTGGGGAGGCACGTAATGTGCGTGTTGCACTGGCAACAGATGGGTTCAATCCTTATGGAATGATGGCTGCCCCATACACTTGTTGGCCTGTGTTTGTTATCCCTCTCAATCTCCCCCCTGGCGTCTCCTTCCAACGACAGAATGTGTTCTTGTCATTGATAATTCCATAACACCCTGGGAATAACATGGGTGTGTTCATGGAGCCTTTGTTCGATGAACTGGTCCATGCTTGGGACCATGGTGTATGGACATACGATCAAGCTACAAAGACAAACTTCAACATGCATGTTTGGTATCAATACTCCATGCATGACTTCCTAGCATATGGGATATTCAGCGCTTGGTGTGTTCACGGGAAGTTTCCATGCCCCTTGTGCAAGGCAGCTCTGCAGTTCAATTGGCTGCAGAAGGGCGGCAAATATTCCGTGTTCGACAAACATCGACAATTCCTCCCTGCTGAGCATCCATTCAGACGAGACATCAAGAACTTTACTAAAGGTGTTATGGTTACAGACCCCGCACCACAGATGATGATCGGTGCCGAGGTTCATGATCAGATAGATGCTCTCCGGATCAATGAAAAAGATGGTAGGTTCGTGGGATATGGTGAGGAGCATATGTGGACTCATAAGTCGCCCTTGATGACGCTCCCCTATTATAACGACCTTCTTCTTCCACACAACATTGATGTAATGCACATCGAGAAGAATGTTGCCGAGGTGCTTTGGGCAACGATCATGGACATTAAGGATAAGACGAAGGACAATGTAAAGGCGAGACTAGACCTGGCAACGATATGTGATAGACCAAAGCAACACATGCAACCTCCTAGAAGCGGCAAGAAATGGACAAGGCCTAAGGCCGATTACAGATTGAAACCGGAACAAAAGAGAGAAGTATTAGAATGGTTCAAAACATTAATGTTCCCTGATGGGTATGCAGTGAATCTGAGGAGGGGAGTGAACTTATCTACCTTGCGAATCAACGGCCTAAAGAGTCATGACTATCACATATGGATTGAGTGTCTTCTTTCGGCGATGCTCCGAGGCTGTGTCCCTAAGCATGTGTGGAAGACGCTAGCCGAGTTGAGCTATTTCTTCCGCCAGCTTTGTGCCAAGGAGTTATCTCGTAGCGTGGTTGCAGAATTGGAAAAAATAGCACCTGTGTTGCTCTGTAAGTTGGAGATGATCTTTCCACCCGGCTTCTTCAACCCGATGCAGCATTTGATTTTGCACCTCCCGTATGAGGCACGAATGGGGGGGCCCATGTAGGCCCGTTGGTGCTATCCAATCGAGAGATGTCTAAAGGTTCTTCGGAAGAAATGCAGAAACAAATGCAAAATCGAGGCTTCCATGGCGGAGGCATTCATTCTAGAGGAGGTTACTAACTTCACACAAGCATACTATGGTTACTAACATCGTCATGAAGGTGGGAGGAGGCAAGAAGCATGGGCGGTACCTCATCGGCAACAGCACGCTCGACCCGCACACCACTCCCACTCTCTCACAGGTCCGGACAAGCAGCACGAGCGGTAGCATGCCCATACGCCCAAGGCAGGACACTTCGACGCATCGTGTGGCAGCACTACAGGTTATTTCTGTTTTATTCGTCATTCATTGGTTTTACATTCCTCGAAATTGCTTATAACAATGCGGTGAAAAATTATAGGCCCAGGTGCATGCGCTCGAGGAGCATAAGGCTAGGGTGGAGGAAGAGCGACAGAGGGAGCGGGAGGCCGAGCGACAGAGGTGGGAGGCCGAGCGGGTGAGGTTTGACGCCTTGGCTCAGTACGTGGCAAGTCTTGGCATCACGATGGGCCGTCCAGCGCCACTAGAGCTGTTCGCTCCTCCACCGCCTTACCCATACCCACCTTACTCATATGTGAGTTCAACTTCTCTAACAAAAGCTCTTTACTGTGCATGTCGGCCATCGTGCCATTGATATGTGATGGGAGGCCTTCGTGCCGTTGATATATATGTGTGCCGGCCATCGTGCCGTTGATATGTGGTGGGCGGCCATCGTGCCGTTGGTTTTCTTGCAGGTTTTGGAAACCCCACTGTGCAGGGGAGGTGCTGCCGAAATTTTGATGTGTCTAGGCTTAGATTACAATTTTATACCTAGTTCTACAAATTTTGACTTGTCTACGCTTAGATTACAATTATATGCCTTAGTATTACTATAATTACTAATTTTTCTTCTCCTTTGTGCAGAATCAATCGGCGGGTTCGAATGATGTGCCTGAGCAGCCGCCGTCGGGAGGGTCGTGGCACCAACCGTATCCACAACTTCCGCCGCATCAGCAGCCGTCGGGAGGGTCAGGGTACCAGCCGTATCCACACCTTCCGCCGCAGCAGCAGCCGCCGTCGGGAGGGTGGGAGCCTTGGGGGTGAGCCTGTTGTTCTTCATCATGTATTAGCACTTTGTGACATGAACTTGTGTGAGATGAACTTAGCACTTTGAGATGGACATGTGTTGTTGGATTTGAGATGTTTAGATGGATTATAATGTGAGACATGTGATGTGGATGACATATTTGTGATATATGTGATGTGGATGATGTGTTATATTTGTGAAATATGTGTTGTTGAAGCTGGAAATATAAACAAAAATAAAAAAATGCTCTCTGGACTCTTTGCCGAGAGTAGGGCTCTCGGCAAATCTGCCTCTTTGCCGAGAGCTTGGTGGTCGGCTCTCGGCAAACCTTTTTTTTTTGAAAACCACCTCGGCCGCAAATCTTTTTTTTTTACAATTCTTTGCCGACGGTCGCTCTCGGCAAAGAAGTTCTTTGCCGACGGTCGCTCTCGGCAAAGAAGTTGTCACACCGTTAGCGGTCGTTTGGTCGTTACTAGGGCGCGCCAGTTTGCCGAGAGCTAGAATTTGCCGAGAGCCTTGCCATTACTCTCGGTAAATATTTTGCCGAGAGGGGCTCTCGGTAAAGAATCCTTTGCCGGTAGATGTTTTGCCGACGGCTCTTTGCCGAGAGCTGCTCTCGGCAAATAGTTTGCCGAGCGTCAACTCGTCTTTGCCGAGAGCTTCGGGCTCTCGGCAAAGGCCGGGAGTCCGGTAGTGGATCATACGCGACTGCAAACAAATTAACAATGCCCGGAGATCTTTGGCACACTTCTTTTCAAAGTAATAAGTACCCTCATCATTTTCCTTTAACTAGCAAGGTGACCCACGCAAATGTTCATTAAAATACTTTGCAAGTATTTTTATTTGTTTAATTGAAATTGTTCTCGCTCCATGTGTCCCACCACATTCATTATTGGCATAAACTTTATATATCTATCGTCAAACAAATTTTTTTTGGCTTAAAGTTATTGTTGTCTCTCTCATCTATTCCCTTTTTTTAACGGTTAGCAAAAGCTTTGCCGAAAATATATTAGTAGGAGAAAATTAAAAAACAACAAGGTACACACTTATTTACAGCTGCTACGCTAATAGCAGAAAACAGGAAATAAAGAAAAACCACTACGCAAATACATTTTACAATAGAGTTACCGGAACTATACTATCTTCAACAAACATGTTGAATATTCTATTCGTTTTTTTTTATTTCTATCTTTAAACTATACTAGGTAGCATGCTCGTGCGTTGCTACGGGATAACTAACATTTTGTACTTAAAACACATGAATCGCACGATAAGATAACAATACTGTAAAAATTAAATAACAATGTTAAAGTGATATTTAATTAAAAAACAAAGTTTATGAAATTAACAAAGTTACAGAGAGCGCGGCGTCGCAGGCTTACAAAATCTACTTTATATACCTTTCTGTGATGCGGCTAAGATAAAGTTTTATATCGTCAGGAAGAAAACTCGGATATCCATTTCTTTCGTGCATCGATAAATCCACGAATAAGTTCCACCGCATCTCTATACCATCTTGTACATACGTTCGAGTATATGAGCCTGTTTGGTAGAGTGGCCAACCAGGCTCCAGGGAGCCAACTTCGAGCTGTTTGGTTGTCCGTAAACTGCCCGAAGCCACGCCGACTAAGCCACTTTAGGGGCCTTAGCCTGGCTCTGAAAAAATGAGATGGGTGGGTGTTTTTTGCTGGTCAGTGGCTAAGCCCTGTTGAAGTTCTCGTCACCGCCCACAGCCCGCTTCTTCCGCCGCCGTGCTCCTATCGCGCTCCTCCACTCGCTTCTTCCGCCGCCGCGGTTGCTCATCCGGGCGGCCCCGCATGCCCCCAACGCTGATCATCCCAGCAGCCCTACATGCCCCGCGCTGCTCGTCGCCGGAGGTCCCCTCCTCATCCCCCCCCCCCCCCCCCCCGAGCCCGAGGTCCCCTGCTCCAACTCCCCACCGGAGGTCCCCTGTTCAATTCCCCGTCGGAGGTCCCTTGCTGTCGGACTGGATGCCGGACGTGCAATACTAGACGGCGCGCGGCGGGCAGAAGCTCAAGGACATCATGCTTGACGGCGGCGCTTGACCGGCTGGGGTGCGCACCAGGTGTTCGATACATTGCCTCAAAGGAGGTAACTTACCTGCACAAAGAAGAGTTGACTCTATCCAAGCCAAACCAGCCAACCAAAATTTTTTAACACGATAAGAGAAGCATAAAAAACATCGTGTCTTTGAACTGGATAAAAACTATCGTTTACCTACACCAAGAACTGTTCCTGCAAATATGAAATAAAATCACAGGACTCAAACTACTTTTGCAATCAAAATGAATTGCAACTCTCTCATGTCCAATTCTAAGCTGACAGAATCAAACCAGGACAGTGTAAAAGCTTGAATAAAACATGCTGGTAATTGTTGAGATTTATTGAAATGCAGTCCAAAGAAATACTAGTCTTTTAGTACTGATATACTGATATCGATTCAGCAGAGTGAAGAACCAATACAATGCTTCAATTCAAGTGGCTTTGTGTTCGCTATTCAATTATCTGAAAAAATAAGGGACAAAAGGTCAATGTCACATAAAAAATGTCAGGTAGGTGCCTAACTGTTAAATATAATTTCATTTCCTATAGGGACACGACCTTTTTTTGTTATCAAATGCAGAGTTAACAATCTTTCTTTTTCCAATTTGATTGTATTCAAAGCACATGCATAACTCATTGATTTGACCATAAATAAGTTAGCAACTATTGGTCTTTCGTTCCCCTCCCATTGCAAAAATTGACTGTACACATGCATGTTTTACAAAATGTAGCTCCTAGTAAGCGTTACAATGAGCATCTAGGCCTCCATCCCCAAAGCTAGGTTTTTGCATGTCCATTCTTGCGTGGTTCTAATCCTTTTTAAAAAAAAATCCTTGCTTGATGTGCTATAACTAGGGACTATAACATGAAACACTTACTTCAGATACATATATCATACTCATGCTAACAACTGCATGGATATACTTTTGAAAAGTACGGACTTTTTTCTCTTAAGACCAGTTTTTATTCTTCTACATAGGGTCAAATAAGCAATAATTTTTCACAAAACCTCAATGTTAAACCTAATCCACTAATCAACAGTTCAGTTTCTAGCTTTGGAAGCACTTGTGGTAAAGAAAAATAGATGAGTGTAGTACCTTAACTTGGTTCAACATGCTTTTAGAAATAATTAAAAGAAAATATGCAGCTCTGTTTTATGATGCTCCTAATTTTTTTCCTAGACAATGGACATCTGTAGTCACAAACAATTAAAGAGCCACATATGCACAATTAAATGGTCAGTCCTAAATCATAATCAGAGCAGAGGTTGCACCTATGCGGCGTGGCCACAGAACGGCGAGATCATGGAATATGTCTGAGCTGCTGATGATATAGTCCTGCAAAGAGAAAATGTAATCGGTTCGATCAAGGGTTGATCTGCTGCTGGACCGACAATCTAAAAAACAAAAAAGTGAGCATGAGCTGCTTCTGTGCACTAAACAGAGAAAACTGCAGCTCGGCCTATTTTACAAAATCATGTGCAAAACCAAACCCGATTCCAATTGACATGAAACCATAATCACATCTTCACTCGAGGTGCTGTACGCTGAACAGAGAAAAAACTGCAGCTCAAACTATTTGGCAAAATCAGTTGCAAATCCAAACTTGATGCAACAGCAGCATGCCACGCGTCACCCTCCCAATAAACATTTAAAGAAGTAAGACTCTAAGGGAATGAAACAACTGAATTAAAATCGCATTTTAATATATAGGAAACAACAATAACCTACCTCATGAGAGTGTCCAAGACAGAGGTTATTTATTGTTCCAAACACTCCATGTTGTGAAATATAGAATGCATCATTCAAAACATCTGTATGCTTTAACAGTTCCACGTGAGCATGAGAAACTTCTATTTTTGCCAAAACAGTATCTTGTTCTTCCTGCATTGAAGTGCCAATTTTTTCAATCAGTAAACTATCAGTGACAGAAGAAAATGTTGGGAAACAATGCACATAGATAAGGAATCATAATTTCTACTATGTGAACCCCATCATGCAGTGCTGCTTGCTAGCTTGCCGCATGAGTTTCCATCTTAAACTTGCAATTCCTTCAGCTTCCTAATCCATTACAAAATAGGAGTTTGTCAAATAAAAATGCAACTAATAGGTTCATCCTTCATGCTTATTAAAACTAAACAGTTCAGACTTCAGGAAAAAAAGAAGTCTTGATATGCTGCATAGTTTACAACTTAATCCTAATTTGAGTTCCTGAGTTACTCCAAAGGTTTCAGGAAAAAAAGAAGTCTTGATATGCTGCATAGTTTACAACTTAATCCTAATTTGAGTTCCTGAGTTACTCCAAAGGTGTGGTTGCCAACAAACAATTATATTATAGAATCAAAAGAATAGATGACCAAGTCAAAATCACATAAGCCCAGGCAAAGTTCTCAATGTGTAAAAACATCACACATCATCCAGAATACCCAAGTTAAGTTAGTAAATGCTATGTTGCCACATGGCATTTCTACCATCAGAAGATAGAAAATGCTTAAAGTTTTAGAGAATATTTAAGGTGAAATTCAAATGTTCAACACATAGATTACTGCATGACCATTATATTTACCGGAAGGAATATAGGTGTATGAAACAAAATAAGTTTTATATATCTCATTGGGATGACTACACTACTAATAATATATGGTGTATGAAATGAAATGCAGACCTGACTGAGTTTTCTCCTCAAATAGCTTAGGCCGAGCATAACCCAATGATCGCCGGTAGCCAGCTTCCATTCCCTTGAGATGATGGCAGGTACAGTCCAATAATCATTTGAGATCTTTAAATTGACTAAAAGCAGGTACATGGCATATCTAGTCATGATGATTTGGTATCTTCTTTTAGAATACACACTAATCAGAGCTTCGTGCAGCATGGGCCACGAGTAGGCATCACGGGTGGCGAGTGCCACGATCAGGCAACACCAGATCATGGTCCCGTGCCTGAACTGCTTCACCCCATTGCAATCCTGCTAAGCTATGCCCTGTTCGCTTGGCGGATAAGTCATGGCTGAAAGTACTGTTGGCTGATTTGTTGTGAAAGAAAAATACTATTTGTTGACTGAAAAAGTACGGCTTATAAGCCAAGCGAACAGGTCGCTAGCCATTGCAATGAAACTGTAAATACTGTCCTTTCATAGAAAATAGTAGTTAATTTTGCGTTACAGAAAACACAAATTATCAGGTTCGCAATAACAATATTTTTTCTTTCCATATTTATTTCTTTCATCGTAGAACTACCAGCACTACCAATCAGCCATCGTATATTTTCAAAGAGATCCTACATTCTTTCTAATCTCATCTAAAAATTAGCTCAATCTTGAAAATAGACTGTTTGCATCTTATATTAAATTCAAAGAAACTGATGAGAGTATTGTGTTTTGACAAAAATGAGCTAATCAATAAACTCAAGACTGTTGAACTACCTTATGAGATCTAAAGGAAGGTCCAGTTGAAAACCTGGTGACGGTCAGATCATGCGAGTGCAGCCAATGCTTTCATCTTCTCGTGCATCAGTTTGATCATGCTCCCGTACGACACCTGCAAACCGCCCCAGAAATCTATATCACAATCACAACTAATAAACCCATAAAAAGCAAAACCTCTGTGCATTAGACTCACAAATGCTACCAAACGGGGTGGAGCGCTTCTCCGAGATGGGCAGCGATGGCTGTGTGGCGGCGGCCCGGTGGCGTGGCGGCGTGCATCGGAGTCCGTCAGCGTGGCGGCGGCCCGGTGGAGTGGAGGCATGGCGGCGGCCGGCGTGCGTCCTGCGGACGTCCTGGCAGCTTGGATTGGGCGCTGCGTCTCGGGAGCTTGGAGTGGGCGCTGCGTCTCGGCGCGGTGCGCACCTTGCGCGGAGGAGATAGGGTTAGGGTTCGTCGCTGGCGCCCCAGCCCAATTTCTAGCGACGAGGGCGATGGCGCGGGCGAGAACGATGGTGACGATGACGATGGCGCGGGTGCGACGAGCACAAGGACAGAGCGAGGACTGCGGGGGAGGGGCGAGGCGCGGGGAAAAAGATCGAGCTCCGGAACACCGCGTGAATCGCGGAGAGCGAGGGATCGAGGCTGGGTCGCCCGCGCGCATGGGGGAGCGAGGGAGCGGACGGGCGGCCTGACTGTCGCTGGGGCGAGCACCCTGTTTGTTGGGTGGCATTTTCTAAGAAGGAATTCAGATGGGCCCGCGGTGAGTGGTATTTCGAGGGGAACCGAGGGAGGCGGAGGTATCGCACGTGGTTGGCAGAAAACAGTGGTGTTAGGTTTGTTCTTTTTAGTTGTAAATGTAATAGGAGATAGCTATTTCTACCGAGTATAATTAAGGAAGTCTTGAATAATTATCTCTTGTTGAGCTTCATTCCTCGAGAAATAACTATATCCAAGTTCCTTAGCTCTCTTTTAAGTTTAATGTTTTTTTGAAGGAACGTTTTAAGTTTAATGTTTTGAATCTCGGAGAGATCTATAGTTTTCTTTTTGCTATAAAATATCGCAGTGTTAACCATAATGCTGCTCAAATCTATTGGTGCCATTTCTGACTCATCAAACATGAATTAGACGGCCTCATATCGTACCAACATCCATAGACGCCATAAGGCTTCCAAAAACATAGAACCATCACTAATGCCAATGAATTGTTAGTCTGAGACATGTTACCCATACTGATCTCACACTATTATTGACCATGCCATGACCACGTTTTTTTTCTCTCATGACCAACTTCTCGCAAAAAAAAAAGGCTATAATGATGTAAGCTGCACCGATCTTGAGCTTTTCATGCTTGTCTATCGACGAATGGATGGACCAGTTGCACATACGACATCGATAGAGCCAATCTGCTATACCTTGGAGAACCCGAGGATTTTCCTGCGATTTTGCGAAACCACGTCATCAGATGTGTTCCGCAACTCACTAACCAAGTCACGCAGGTGCAGTTAGCCAAAGCTTCTCCCACCAGCCGCCATGCAACTCATGTTCCTTTCCAATTCCAGAAACTGATACACGTCGTGATCGTTGGTCTCCTTCTATCTGCTCCATTTCCCTACCCACGAGTTTCCATCCTTCAAACCTGAACCATCACAGCGAGAGCAGTGGTGGCTGTGGCAAGGTTGTGGTGAACTGGTGGCGGTGGGAACGAAGAACCCGCTGTTGTCGTGCCGATCCCGCCCTTCGCGGCAACGAGCGTCGTCGTCTCCGCCACTACCACCAGTAGTGGCAGCGCAGGCCGCAGGCAGGCCCTCCCCGTGCGCGGTGCGCGAACTCCAAGTGCGCCATGCATCGAAGAGATACACGATGCAACTGAATCGCAGGAGGCATCGGCTGCAGCAGTGAAAAGGGAGAGAGCATGGCCGCCGGATCTGGACGGAGAGCTCAACATGTCCTCCAGATCGAGTCGGCAGGGAGTGGACGTTGGTGACTGACGTTGTTCAGTCAATCTTCTCGCGACATGGATATGAAAAGCAGAAACGGCGCTAGCACCTCCCTCCTATGTCGGCAAGCCTCCCTCCGCTCCTCCGCCGCCATGTCCACGGACACGCTGCCCTCTGCATTTGTCACCCGTGGTCCATGGATGCGTGGTGCGCCGCCCCTTCGCATCTGCCTCCCCGCCGCTCCATGGTCGGCCATGGAGCTCGCACCTTGCAGGCGGCAGATCCACGCATGTGCCCCTTCCTCATCGTTCCTGCAGTCTTGATTTTGTGGGAGATTAGGAGATCACCGTTCCTGCAGTCTTAATTTTGTGGGAAACTGGAGATCGATTTTGGGGATTTTTGTGCTACAGTTCATCCAAGAAGGAAGAGAGAGATAGGAGATTCTTTCGTGCTGCTGTATTTTAATTAACTAGTATATTGCTCATGCTAATGCTAAAATATTTGGTACGTACACATCAAAACTAACCAAATGGCTTCTTTCAATGAAATGATAAGCAGCTCTCATGCGTATTGGAGGAAAAAAACTAACCAAATAACAATTGTGTTTCCATAGTTTAGAATAATTTAGAATAAAATGGAACATATAAGATTCATTATTGTTACATCACTTATGACATCAACTTTTTCCTTTCTGCGTTATTGGTACATCACCAATTTTAAACAAAAAAATAATAGAAAGTATGGATCCTAAATTCTATACAAATACAGTAAATATTATCAAATTAGTTGATCTTTTTTCTTCTCTTTCCTATCGTTTTGCCAGGACTCGATCTTGCTTCTTGACTTCAACAAAAACTGAAGTATAGTAGCACAACTAAACCATGAACTGCACTAAAGAAGTGAAGAATTAAGCTGGAAAGACAAACTTACATAGCTTTTAAACAAAAGCATTAAAGGATGTGATATCTGCAAGCCTAGTACCTCAAATTTTTTTTTACAATTTAGCCCTTTTTTGAAAAAAAATATGTTTGGCCCCCCGAGAGACTTAAACTCATCTTTGAACCCTGGGGGTTGGCGCCAGGACTCATGGCGCCGAGGTAACACGTCTCGGCGCCACAGATCTTGGCTCTGAGGCGCCTGGCCGTGCACAACAGGGCATCCTAGGTGGCGTTCACGTGGCCGGTACCTCGGCGCCAGAATACATGGCGCCGAGGTCGGCGCCACAGATCTTGGCGCCAAGCTCGGCGCCATAGATCTTGACGCCGACCTCGGAGCCATGTATTCTGGCACCGAGCATGGATTCAAAGCGTCAGGATAACTTTGAAGGGTCAGCCCAACTTGAAGGTCAGGACAGTTATGGAGATGACTAAGGAGATATTCAAGTATGACATAAAGTATGGGAAAGCATGGAGGGCAAAGCAACGGGCCTGGAAGATGATATATGGGGACTAGGAGGAGGGGTACGAGCAGTTGCCTGCAATGTTCAATGCAATGAAAGCAGCAAATTCAGGCATGCATTACGTGTATATCCCGAAGCCGAATGAATGGAAGGACTGGAGGCAGATATTCTTTTTGTGCATTCTGGTGCTTTTCCCAGTGCGTCGAGGCCTTCAGGCACTGTCGTCCAGTGTTATCCATTGATGGTACTTTTTTGCTTGGCAAGTACATGGGCACACTTTTGGTAGCCATTTCGTGTGACGCAGACAACGCATTGGTTCCTTTGGCTTTCGCTTTGGTGGAGAGGAAGAACAAAGATAGCTGGGGATGGTTCTTGCAGCTTGTTAGGATCCATGTCGTTGGCCCTCATAGGGAGGTAGGTGTCATATCTGATAGACATCAGGGCATACTCAGTGCTGTACAGGAGTAGATTCCGGGGTATGCACCTTTGCACCACCGTTGGTGCACTCGACACCTTGCCGAGAATTTACTTCGGAAGGATGGTACGAAGGACAACTTTCCTCTATTCGAGGAGGTTGCTCGCATGCTTGAGGTGTCGTTCTTCGAGGAGAAGTTGGAACAGCTAAAAACGGCAACAAACGCAGAAGGTAGGCAGTGGCTGAGAGGAGCCGTTCTCGGTTGAGTTCCACCTGCCACACCGGGTTGCACGCCAATTTGGGTTGAGGCAGGAGTGGCCCGTGGAGTCGTTCTCGACGTCAATAGACTTGCACAAGTAAGCGTCTTTGAACTGTTGTATACTTTATTGAATATGATGAGGTCACTGTCTTTTCTAAAAGAAGATGAAACTACTACCTTCATCCCTTCTCCACGCCATGAACGGCAAGTAACACATACTGTGTATATGTTCTCAAGCAGTTCATTGAAACGTGGCTCAAAAACCTCTTGTCGATGCAATACAGCATACACAACCTGTAGAAAAATGTTAGAAGCAGTGCTAGTCCTGTCAAGTAAACTGAATTGCAGGCCAATACATACCTCAGGATTTCTGGGCAATGCATATGTAAGGATTGCATTGATTATTTCCAGGACAATTCTTAAGAAATCTGTATATATGTGAAGCTATGTAGACTGCAAAAATAAATAATTATTTAGAAAAAGAAGATAAACATGTCTTTTTCTGTACTTATGGATGCAAGGGTCACTTTCAACTAGTTATAGTGTCTGCTCTCCAATGTTGTTATGAAATCCCGTTGAAGCCTATAAGTTTGCAATTTCATTTCTGTCACCCTATAGGATCGATCGTCGGAAACAAAAGAAGGAGACGGACTTTGAGACCTTGCACCGTGACTACATCGACCACTGACATCACTTTCATGAGAACTTGTATGAGAATGACCGGCCCCACACGAACAAGAACTTCAGAGCGTACCTATCTTGGTATAGACGGGCAACAAGGATCAAGCTGAAGGTGCAATGGACCCAAACAGACTATACCGACATTGAGTCCTCCGATGATGAACAAACGTCTTACGACCTTGCGATGAGGGCCGGGACACAGGTGGAGCCTGTGCCGATCCTGGACCGAGTGGTAATGTTAACTATAACCCCATCATTTAAATACCATTCATAGACTTAGGTGCTTAGGTTCTTCAGTGAGGCTGATGCAAATTTGCTGCTCTTAATAAAGATTTCTTGGTTTATCTTTTTCTCTTAATATAGAAATAGAAATTTATACCATGTGTGCATGTGATATTTCATAGCGATAACTATTTTAACAATCATCGGTTCATTTCTGTTGTGGAACAAGTTAACCTAGAGGATGAAAATCTTTTACAGCTACATTAGTTTGTGTACATATACTGGTATACCCACTCCCATTCTTTTCCCTATGTAACTTATATTAGTCAGGACTGAAACTTAAAATAGAATGTAATGGGCCTGAACTGAACCTGAAATCATAATACTTGATTCTACAAATCAACCTAATGCAGTTCACTGCAACTTCACTCAAACTCTATTGCAGCTAGTTGAAACTCTAATGTAGTAATCTGAAAACAAGTGCAGGAACCTGAACTCTGAAGCCGAATGCATTAAACTGAAACTAAACTGAAACTCATACACTGAACCTGAACTGAACTACATTCAGTAGACTAAAACTCGTACACTGAACCTGAACTGAAAAACAAAAAACTGAAATGAGGACTGAACTACAACGGGTACTATAGACTATCCGACAACACAATGGACTGATCTGATTGTCTCCCAGGATGTAATCCACCTGAAAACCGATATTGTAATCCGGCAAAAACCAAGAAACGAGTGGGAAGAAGTAGTAGTATGTGTGTTCTGTTGTTTACCTGTGACGTTGCAAATGAACTGATCTGATCTGGAGAGAAACTTGCTGCGCTGCACTGGAATACTTGGTCACCTACAGAACTCAGGGTCTTTGAGTAGATTGACAGCAGCAGGGCTGCGGTGGTTGTGTACTGAAGGAGACAGGAAGATGATCAGTTGGTGATGCATGCACATGAACGTCTTCCAGAGGTTCATCAAGTTAGTGACTGATGAATAATGATCAGTTGGGACTTTGGGATGTGCAAGATGAGCAGTAGAATGGGCAGGACAACTGGTAGGATCCCCTGTAGTCGTTGGCGAAGTCGGTAGGATTCCTAGGTTACAAGTATATCGTTACAGGAAATCTAATGCATATATTTCATTTTTCAATTTTAGTTACTAATTTCAGTTTTCTTATAATTATGAAGTTTTCAAAATTTCAGCAACCTTGTAATTATTAATATTTGTTTTTTTTAAGGGCAACGCGCTGAGGCAATCTGTGATTGAGATCGAACGGTTTCCAAGGACAGGCGTGGACGACCACACACTAAACAGCTTTCTTGGAGTAAGTCGACACTAGCCCTCTTGTTGTTTTATGCTTAAGTAAGTTGTTTCAGCTAGTGGTTTTCTACTTAATATCTCACTGCTCAAGCATGACATCTAGCATAACAGAGGTAGTATGATGATGATATGGCATTCATTTGAATAATAACTTATCTGTATGCACTCAACAGCTTACTAATTGCATCTTTGCATGACAGAGACTAGCACGTAGGCTGCGGCGTGCTGCAGCTCGTTGTAGTTGTGGTACTAGCGCTGCGATGGACGTACACGGGCCACACGCACGACAATGGGATACACCTGTAGCCCTCGGTACTTCTTCTCACGGAGGTACTAGCGCTGCGACTGTGGACACTTTCCAAGGCCACGGAGACGAGGATGACGAGGAGCGTGGTTATGATGAGCTTGCCGAGTCTCAGCTCCAGGACGCTCCTTCGACTCAGCCTACGTAGGTTGCAGGAACGAGAAGACGTCGTCCGCCTTGCACGTACACTCCATTCACCGGCGCTCTTGGCCACAAGGGTAAGGGTAAGACTAGGAGGCAGTGACGACGACTTGTAGGTTAAGACTATGCTACCAACTTAGATTCGACGCCACAAACTATTTGGGCTGCATGGACTTTGCTTATTTTGTACGTGTGGAGATTTGGAAAGTATGTAGTTATTTTTCTATAACTATTTGGGACTGTATGGACATTGTGGACTATTTGGACTATGCAGGACATGTTATGTTGATTGTGATGTTCGATGTGGTTGTATTGTGCTCTTTGGACGATTAAATGTTTGGATTATATAATGATGTCTCTGTTTGTAACCGTGGATGCTCCTGAAACAAAGAAAACTTTTGCGAATTTTTTTTCGTGAATCATTAATTATACTACACTGCTAAAAAGGCACAAATACAGTACACAGATTAAATGTAAATTCATTAGAACATGTATAGTCCAATCGTATCGTACAGACGCTTTGCAGATGAATTTAGGCTTTTCAGTAACAGTGAACGAATCTAGGCCTTTCAGACAATAGTACACCTATAGAAATGGCGGTTTGCTCAAGATAGGAAGGCATGCAAGGAAGCACAACTCTACTCCATCATCTCCACCATCCATCTTATTACTGTTTGATCCAAGGGCTGAGGTGAAGAGGCACATGGATCGCTGACATGTCACATTGAGAGGCCTCCATTCCTCCTCTCAACCTATAAATTACCCCTCACTCCCTCTCATTCACACACACAACAAGGAAGAAGAGCACTCCTCAGTATTTTCTTTCGTTGCAGTACCAATGTCTGGAGGGTTGTCCAGAGGGAGAGGAAAGGGGAAGGGAACTACCATTATGTGGGAGGGTTCTCTTGGTCCTGATTTCTTTGAGGAAGCTCTTTATAAGAGGTTCCTAGTTGAGAGCAAAAGTGATTTCATCACAGAGGCACCACTGAGAGGATACGATGAACGGAAAGAAGAGTGGCCAAAATGCATGCATGGTGAGGACTGCCTAGTGCAGATGTTCACCGAGGGAATAGATGGAGGTCGTTGTTTCTTCAAATGCACGCGAGCATGGGTAATTGCTATTACTATTTATTTCTTCAATATGTTCCTCTTCTATACAACTTACAAGACATACTTATTGCAGTCTTCCTTGGCCGAAGAAAACTGTGGGTTCACTAGGTGGGTCGATCCTCGACCTATTTATCCGCATGCGGAGTAGATCTACTACCTACAGGACCGTATCTTCGATCTAGAAAGGGAAGTTAGCAGCGGTTACAAGGATGACGAACATGAAGACGACAACAATGGTGCCAGTTCACAGGAGGCACACTGCAATGATCCATATTGCACCTGCCCTAATCATAGGAACAAGGGTCCTCCACCGCCACCCCCACCGCCGCCACCACCAACAATGGGAGGATACTAGGGAGAAGGTGCAACACAATTTGCTATGTGGCCACACTACTAGAACAAACTAATCTTTTTAACGGGCCACATCCATGTGTTTGTTTTTTGGTTTAATCACCTAAGGCATGTTAGGGTTAGTCGAAGAAAATATGTACCCTTGTTTGGCACATGTTCTCACATACCATTTCATGTGCTTGTTGTTTGCTTCAATTACCTAAGCCATGTTAGGTTTAGTCCAGGACCTCTATACCCTAGTTTGGTACATGTTATCACATGCCATTTCATGTGTTGTGTGTGTTGAATTAGGTAATCTACTACTTCGTTACGTTTTATTTGCACTACGTGAGCTCGTTTCACTACCTATGCAATATTAAACTCAATATTATGACAACAAATAATGAAACCAAAAACACTATGAAAGGTCCAATAATAGAGCACATTAATCAACATAACAACATTTGAAGTAGATGATGACAAACTAAAAGTGCATTACATGACAACACAATGCAAAGTCCAAGATTAAACAACATTGTTCGTGAATATACCATAGAACTAGCAAGTTATGAAGACTACTGAGTGCAACGAGGTCACTTTCCCTTCCTCTAGGCATCGGGATTCTCCTCCATCGCTGCCTTCGCTCGCTGCGCACACTCAAGTTTCCTCTCCCTCTCCTCCCTGTGCGAAGCAACACACCTCATTTCCTCCTCTTCCTTGTGCTCCTTTTCTAGAGCCTCCTCTCTTTGTCTCTTCTCCGTCATCTCCTTGTCCTCTGCCTCCCACCGTAACAGTTTATGTATCCACTCCTTGTCTTCCGGCTTGATCTCAGTGTCGATCAACTGCTCAAAATCATAGAGCGGTGGAGGGGTCTACAACAAATGCAATTGTTACAAAACAAATAAATCATGCAAGACTTCATTTGACACAAAATAAATATTAAACAACATCAATTTCTCACCATCTTGTTAATGCGGCGCTGATGAAGTGTAGGCTCAAACGCAAAATTGGCACACATCCAATACCTCTGCCTATATGTGTCCTCTTCATCGGACTTGGCTACCTTGCAAGGATCATCGCAAAAGCTCATGGGCACTAGAACATCACTAGGCAGAGGCAACGGTCGAAGGCATTTCCGGTCATCCGGCCATAACTACAATTGAACCAAATTTGTTCTAAGAACATTAAACCCTAAACCTAGGGTTTTTCTATTTGTTGCACATAAATGAAAACATAATATAACACGATGATAAGAGATTACTGTCGGTGTTTCAAACAAACACCGGCTAGTAAATTTATAATTGTTGCGCGTTAGGCCCGGATGGTACACTAAAGGACACAAGATTTATACTGGTTCAGGCTGAATGTCCCTACGTCCAGTCTGCAGCTGCTCGTGTTATTAGTACCAAAAAAAGGTTTGTAGTAGGAGGTACAAATGGTCGAGAGAGGGAGAGGTCCCAGGTCTCTGATGGAATGGTCAAAAAGGATGTCAAGAGCTCGGTCGCTGCTTAGCTGTAAGCGTGATGTGTTGTGTATGTTGAACTGATCCGTCAAAAGTCGGTCCCTCTAGTGGGGAGCCCTGCCCTCCCTTTTATAGGCCAAGAGGGGAGCAGGGGTTACAGATGGGAGAAAGAGGAAAATGCCGAAGGTATAGAATGTCCTTTGAGGGAGCCGGGTCTTCCTTTTTCCCTGTGCCTGCCCTGCTTAACACGGCAGGCCGTGTCAGAGGTGGCGTGTTTGCTGATCCTCATAGGCCATGCGCTGGCCTCTTTTAGCAAGTGGGTGCATCCCATCCTACGCCGGTAGACGGTGCGGCATGCCGGAGAACCGAGCTGTGACCCCTCGGGGAGTAACAGGGGAAGTGACCATACGTCTGTCATTGTAGATGATGTGATTTCTATCTTGGACCATAGTGGCTGTCGTATGCCTGTGTTAGTATCCACGCCCGAGGACTGAAGGCGGCGCCTACTATACTGTGGGACAAAAGTCGGCGCCTACAACACTATTCGGGCACTGTTACGTCAGAAAGGGCTTAAAGCGCCCGTCCCATCGTAAACTGATGGTACCTTCCTGCAGGCATGCAGGGCATGGTCCTCGGCACTGCGTTTGACTCGAATATACTGTCATACCCTGTGCTTATCATCATGAAGGAGCAGGGTGCGATCGTTGGGCGAGGTGGAGCCCATCCTTGGATGTTGGGCGAGGTGGAGCTAGCCCTCGGGGGTCGGAGGAGGCGGAGCCTACCCTCGGACGTTGGGCGAGGCGGAGCCAACCCTTAGCCATCGGGCGAGGTAGAGGCCAGCCCTTGGGGGTCGAGCGAGGCAGAGCCCGTCCTCGGACGTCGGGCGAGGCGGAGGCCAGCCCTCGGGGGTCGGGCGAGGTGGGACCAATCTTCTATCGTTCGAGCAAGAAGCATAGCAGTGTTCTTGTCTGACTGGAAGCATCAACGTTCGATGGTTATTAGTCCTACCTCATTGGGTACCCCAGTATTAGGTCCCTGATAGTAGCCCCTGAGCCCCCGGGTGATTCGGATAGAATCACCCAGAGGGTATGTCGATTCGTCAGAGGGTGTGCGCGAGCGCACCCGTCGGGTGTAGCCCCCGAGCCCCCGTGTGATTCGAATAGAACTGCTCAGGGGTAATTTTGGATCCTTCACGGGCGAGGCTGTGGGATTCGGTTTTTGTCAGCTGGATAGTTTTAAGGGAACCCTGGTATCCCGTTCGCGGGGATTTCGTCCTAGGTCTGCCTGGCTAGGACTCGATTGTGGATCGAGACCCCCCTGCTGCTTGTGTACCTAAGTCCTGGTTGCTTGTGGGCCCATCCCTCATTGGGACGGCCGTCGAGACTGTTGGGCCGGCCCTTGGACCTATATTCCCTCGGTGGGAAAAAGAGTCCTGGTCTGCCTGGAGAAGGCAAACCGTCCGGCGCGATTTTGGTGGGAAAGGATAGGTATCGCGGGCGCGTACCCCACGGCGTGACGCGACGGTGTGTCATGGTAGGCTCGGAGATCGAGGCGGACTGTTGCCCCTCTCGCATCCGTCACCCCTATAAAACCACGGGGTTCGCCCCTAGGGTTCCGTACTTTAGCTTTTCGCCTTCGCATTGTCAACCTCCACCGCCAATCGCCAGAGCCTCCCGCACTCGCATCGCAGCCACCGCCAAGCCCGCATCCGCATCACAGCCGCCGTCGAACTCGCATCCGCCCCCCTCCCAGTCGTTTCAATGGAGCCGTGGAGCAGATCCAGCATCTCCCCTCATCGCTTGGAGGGCCTCGTTCATCATGGCCTCCTCCACTCGCTGATCGCCGTCGAGGAGTGGCGGCTGCCTAATAATGAGGATGTGTCATCGCCGCCCGAAGGGTATGTCGTGTCCTTCGCTCACTTCCACGAGCGGGGATTCGCCATACCCGCTCACAAGTTCCTTCGGGGGCTATTGGATTACTACCAGGTGGAGCTGCAGCACCTTACCCCCAACAGGATCCAGCACATGGCGGCGTTTGTCACCCTATGCGAGGGGTTCTTGGGGATTGATCCTCACTTCAACCTGTGGTGGCATCTCTTTGCCGTCAATCTTCTGAAAAAGCGGGTCGGCAAGCAAGAGCTGCACGCGCAAGTGGGATGCGCTGGCATTCACCTCCGCAACAACCAGGCAGAAGCATACCCGTTAATGCGTCTATCAACCTCCAACAAGGGGTGGCATTCATAATGGTTCTATGTCAAGGATGACGCGCGCCGCCCCACTGCTAGTTTTCTCTGGGCGCGTCATCAAGGAGACCCCGGGGTCGTGGAAGTGGGGCGTCCCGGTCAAGGAAAAGAAGAACCTCAACGACCTTCTCGCTGCCCTCCAAACTTTGAAGGACAGGGGCATGAAGGGATCAGGGATCATTGGCGCTTACCACGCGAGGAGGGTGGCGCCGCTGATGGCGCGCGTGCTTCCCCTACACCAAATGGCGCCCAGGGCGTCATTCGAAGGGACAGTGCTTGTCGGCGAAGCGCTCCCTCCTTCAAAAGTGGTGCAGCGCATCAAGGAGGCGATGGAGCCTTCGAAGGACATCGCTGGCGTTGTCCTTGATTTTGTGTTTCTAGTGCTGGGGCATCCCCCAATGCGGCCAGAACCGGGGTTTATTGACTTCGTAAGTTTTCTTTCTCCATACTCCTTTTTTACTTGAATTTCCAACCCCTTGAAGCTGGCCTTGGGATGGCGGGACTAGTCGAGGGCATTGTTCTTCAAGGAAAGCCCAACTCCGTTGCCGAAGGATCAGACCCTAGCGAAAGCGAACCGTATTGCAGCTGAGTGGGACAAAAGGATGAGGGAGCTTAGGAAGGAGCTGCTACGGAAGCAGCAAGCGCGTGATCTAGGAGAGGAGACAGACAGTGATGACGATGATGACGACAACGATGAGGTAGCTATCAACGTGGATTGGGATGTCCTAGAGGATGAGGATACACTGACAGACGCCCACCGGTCCATGCAGGGACCCGTCCCGTTCCATGCGGAGGGAAGCGAGTCCATGAGGTCGGTGGAGCCGGGCCCGTCCTTGGGTCCGGTGGGAGCTGGTGGATCCACCGCCACACCCGGGGTGCCGGCGGGGGATCGGTGGATGGGAGGGGGCGGATCTACCGCCGCCCCTGAGGTGCTGATGGAGGGGGGCGGCTCCGTCGCCGTGCCCTCAGAGACAAGGGAGATGAGCCCCCTGCCCGGGAGTAGGGGGTAGGCTTGAAACGGTCCTGCCCAGACGAGTTGGGGCAGGGGTCCGGGGGTTCGTCCCCAAAACATTCCCGCCGCCCAAAGGCGTCAGAGTAGGTCACTGATTCCCCTGTTTTCCCACCCTTTTTATTTTTCTGTTTTGACCCTATGCCTTTTACCTCTTGCAGGTTCTTACGAGGGGCCGCTCTCTGGGGCTGGTGCCCAAGAAGAGCCTTGCCCTTCAGGTGGGACAGACGTCATTGCCCGCCATCGCTCCTGTTTTGGGCAGGAGCGGCGCTAATGCTATGGCCTCGTTGGCTAGTCTGGCACCGCCTGCGGTGGCGCCTGCCCCCTCGGTGGTTGCCGAGCAAGCGGCGGCGGAGGTGACTCCACCATCCATGTTGGAGTGAACAGAGCTGCCGTCCGTGCCGGTGGTGTCCTCCATGGCGGGCGTGGCACCGCAAGCCGAGAGTCTGGTGTCGCCGGTGGAGGTGGCCGTGACTGCACCAAGGCAGGAGCAGCCGGACGCAGCCACGGTGGTGTCCAAGGGAGTGGCAGAATCCATGCTACCAGAGGCCCAGGCGGAGGTGACTACGACCGCGACAAGCCTAGTGCTGCTGGATGTAGCCACGGTGGCGTCCGAGGGGGCGGTGCAATCCGCACCACCGGTGGCCCAAGCTATGGCGCCCGAGGCAGGCCAGATGGGGGAGGATGTGGCTGGAGGATCTCCAGGCATGGTGGTGGTGGTGGAGAGGCCCAGCGGGGGGTCGCCCTCGGCCCTTGTGTCGGGGGGTAACTGCTCACCCGCGTGGGGTGAGTCGCCGCTCCACTGGATGGATCCCCAAGACCCAACATCGACTCTCTTCTTTCTCGATGATGCTGCCGAGAGCATAGAGCGGGGGAGTCTTGACGAAGGGATCTCGGCGATGATGGGTGTCCTAGATCAGGTCCAGGCCATCCTACGCGACGTCATCATTCCCAGTGGCCGGGTATCCATTTGATCTTTCGTCTCGTTTTCTTCTTGTCTTCTTGTTTTTCGTATTTTTGACACTGGTCTTCTTTTCAGTCCCTCATTGCTCATAGTTGGGAGAAATCTCAGTTCCTCCATGAGTAGGTGGAATGGGACCACCTCACCGAGGAGGCCCGGCTACGCGGAGATTTGAGTGCCTAGCTCGTCGCCGCCCAGCAGCGGGAGACCTAAGCGCGTCGTGACGCAGAGGAGATCCATGGGATGTTTGAGGACCTATCGGTGAGGGTGAAGCTGGACAAGGAAGCGGCCGCCAGGGTCTAAAAGGAGCAGGATGAGCTACTCCAGAAGGACGCCGATGCCTGCCAGCGGGTCGTCGAGCTCCTAGAGGAGCTAGAGATGGAGCGGGATCTCAAGCTGAAAGCCAAGGACATGTCCGTGGCACTGCAGCAGAGAGCGAACCAGGACGCCAAGGTGATCACCCGGCTATGTAGGGAGCGGGACGAGCTGCTTTGGAACGAAGAAAGACTTCGCTCGGAGCACAGCACGACCCGCGAGGAGCACGACCGGGCCGTCCGAGAGCGCAATGAGGCGCGTCGGGAGGCCAGGGCCCTCCGGGCGGATCTTGGAGACATGGTGGCTCGCAGGCTAGAGGCTAAGGAAATTTCTGCTAGGCTGGGCACGGAACTCGCCGAGGTGCGGGGGACCCTTTAGGTTGAAAGCGATCAGCATGATCTTCTATGCTTTGTCGTCGTGATGGTTTGCGATGACCTGTAGGTGGCGCAAGAGGAGGGGACCAGCTCCTTACGACTCATGTCGCTGGTATCACAGGGTGGGTGGGCCATCTTGAGGAGAACGCCTTTCACGCTAAGATCACCCAAGCCTTCACTGTTGCCCGTTCTCATTACGATCGGGAGATCAATTTGGAGGTAATGAGCCAAGGCTTCGCGCCTAGCTATGAAGACCCCGAGCTGGATGAGATCGAGAAGGTGGTGAGTCCCCTTGCGTGGAACCTGGTGAACAGGCTAAAAGACATGGTTCTCCCTTTGAGGAAGTAGTTAGTCGAATAAGTTTGATAAACATTTATCTGTAATATGTGGACAAGCGTCGGTACTTTTGTGTCCAAAAATAGATTCGTGACTTTGTTGCGTAATTTTGTTTTGTTTGTTTGATCTTACCTTCTTCCCTTTTTGCAATGAAAAAAGATTTATGCGATCCGACCCTTTCGCTCGTTAAGACTATAGGGCCCGAGGTGTTCAAAGGAAATTTTGATTGTGCTGGTGAGCAAAATTGCCGTAGCCGTCTGGGCGCGGGCTTTTTGTAGTCTTACCTATCTGTTCCCCCGAACCTTACCGCCAGTCCCAACGCAAGGAAAAGGTCTGATGTAATGACTATTTTGAAAAAGGAAAGGAGGTACTCATACCTTTGTCAGCCCCTAAGTGAGATCCGACCCCTTGCGGTCACTGGGGTCGGATGTTACTGGAGACCGGAGTGAGGGTAGCGAGCTTAGTCTTGCATGTACCCCTTACTTATGATTTTGGTGATCGCTGTGTGACCATGCGTTTGGTCTTATTACTGGCCCGACCTTCCCCGAGCCCCTACGCGTGGTGGGGATTCGATCAAGGGCTGGCTTGTTTTGTGACTGTCGCCCCGTCCATGGTTTCCATAACTAGAGGGGTTAAGGCGACGTCACTTGCCTCGATGGCTCGAGTGACGTGCTTTATGAGCTCGCTAACGGGGATGTTCGGACGGAATCCGATCCTGTTTGCTTTGCGACAAGGTCGGCAAAGCCCTCGTGTGGCGTTCCATTGCTCCTTGACCCACCTTCCAACAGATCCCCCCTCAATGGGGATTCTATGGGCTTGGCTAGAGGCTGGATTGAACTAAAAGATTGAGATGACCCTTCCCGCCTTAATGCGGGCTGGGCAAAGGCCGCTGAGGCTCATCTGTGTTTTTCTCCCCTAGCTCTTGTTGGACGCGAGGCGGCCTTACACCTTTCGTGGGTCAGCCTTCGAACCTCGGTCTCTCGATCATGGATCGAGCGGCTCGAGCCTCCGAGCCCCTTAGGGTCTGTTAGGGGTTAGCCATGTTTCGCGCGTTACCCCGTCCTCGGTTTCTGCAACCGGAGGGGCTAAGTTGACGACACTTGCCTCGACGGCTCGAGTGTCATGCTCAATGAGCTCGCTAACGGGTATGTTTGTGTGAAATCCGGGTCCATCATTCGCTGACGGGGTCAGTAGAGCCCTCATGTGGCATTTCACTACTTCTTAACCCGCCTCCCGGCAGATGCCCGAGCCGTTCGATAGGCTCAGGTGGCCCGTTGGCCTCTCCTCGATGGAGATTCTATGGGTTTGGCTCGGGGTTAGAATCGAACGAGAAAGGTCGAGATGTCCCTGTCCGCTTCTGAATGGGGTCGGGCAAGGCCGCTGGGGCTCATCTCGGTTTTTCTCCCCTGGCTCTATTTGACGTGAGGCGGCCTCGAGCCCTTTGTGGGCTGGCCTTCGAACCTCGGTCAGTCGCCGTGCATATTGAATGAGGCGGCTACCGCTTCGTGACACGACACGAAGCATTGGGATGCAGCAATTTGCATATGCAACGTTTGGATGTATGGATTCAATGTATAATTTAATTGAAATGAAAGCGGGAGGTCGGTAACGTTACCCTGGTGGCGTGAGCAATAGGAAGCTCTTACCAAATATGTCAGTGCGAGGTTCGGGTCTGACATTTGTGATGAGGTCGGTGTAACCTGCATACGCATTGGCATTTTTCGTTTCTATCTCTCAGCAATGATCTGAGCCGTTCGATTGATTTAGGCGACCTGACAGCTTCTCCTCGAAGGAGATTATGTAGGAGGACCCCCCCCAAACCCTTCTCGGGAAGGCGGGAGCTAAAGCTCGTGGTGCGGGGAACTGTGAATTTGATTATGCTGGCGAACAAAAACACCGTAGCCGTCGGGGCGTAGGGTCTAGCGATTCGTCCAGTTGTATTCAAATTTTTATACCCACAAGCCATGCTTCTGGTTTTAAACATAAGGAGGGGTCGAGCGAGGAGGATGTCTAAATAGGTTGACACTCTCGGCAGCCCCCGAGCGATGTCTGTGCCCCTGCCGTTACTGGGGTCAGAAACTCGGTAATGAAATTAGCGCGCAAAGTAAGAAAACAGAGGTGCTTATCTTTCTACAACCGTTCGTTCATCGTTTCGCCTAGGCCATCTGATTGACCCAGGACGCCCGATGGGACCCCCCCCCCCCCCCGTCGGGTCATTCCATGGTCCTGCCTGGGGAAGCAGAGAATCGTCTGCGTGCAGGTGTGCCCTGGTTCTCTCGCCCGGCATGCATTAGTGGCGGGCCACTCCCAGGAAACGTCCTGTTTGACCAGGTGACATCTTGTTGACCAGAGCACATCCCGTTGGTCTAGGCGCATCCCCTCGAATTCTCGTCAGCATTTATTTCCCACCTGCATTAAATAGGGGGAGGTAGAGAGTTTTTCGTCCCAACCTTTCGCCTTTCCTTAGTTACTACGCCTCTTCCTTAAATAGGGAGGGGGAGGGGAGTTCTCATCCCATTCTCTCGCCTGCTCTTGGGCCGCTACCTCTTCTCCTTATTTTCCATCGAATGCATTCCTACGTCGCGGTGGGTCCTAAGTGAGAGAGGGTAATGCCAGGAAGAGAAAAACTCACAGATCCGCTCATGAATCCGGAGTGCGATGTCGAGCTAGAGGTCATCCAACATAGATGAGGTGGCACAGGCCACCTTTGCTGAGAAGGGGCCACTGCTGCCGAAGAAGGAGGGTCACTGGAGGGTGCCGAGCGTCGCCGGCCTTGCCGTCGTTCGTTGCGGCCTTTCCACGGTGGGAGATGCCCCCTGCCCAGGTGCTGTTGTCAGGGTTGCGGCTGATGGTGATGGCATAGTCCCTGGATGCCCTGGGGAGGGCACCATAGTCGCCGACGTGGTGTTTGACATTGCAGATGACGGTGCCCTCGAGGATCCCGTGGAGGGGTAGGGCGTCTCTGATGGAGAGCGAGGCGCGGCGACCGTAGCAATGCTCGTAGTAGGGCTGGTCAGAAACTGTAATCGAATAAGTTTGTGGGGGAGCCCCTGAGTGAACAGTCTTTTGTATTTATGAATACATTAATCCTTTTCATGATGGGATCACTTTGTAAGCGGTGAATTAGTGCAAAAATGAACAAATTTTCATCTTTTGTTACGGCAAATTGTTTTTTAGATTCCTCTTTTTCTGTAGAAGAGGTTTCGGTGCCTTCCGACCCTTCCCATGGCTCAGGTCGCAAAAACTAGGAGTGCGGCTGAATCAATTCTGATCACGCTGGTGAGCAAGGAGGTCATAGCCGCTGGGGCGTGGGTTTCCCACAGTCCTACCAGTTGTACTTAGAATTTGTTCCTGAAATCTTAGCCCTTATGACTTGTTATGAGAAGAATGAAAAACTTCGTTTGCAAAGGTAACACAGGAAGTGTTTGTAAGATAAACGTACTTATATCGCTTATATCAGCCCCCGAGTGAGGTCTGACCCCTCGCGGTTTGTAGGGGTCAGATGTCACTAAAGATCAGGGATTTCTGAAGACAAAAACTGATAAGGGAAAGTATGTGTTTATTAAGGGAAAAACGACGTAGCTGCTCAATGTTCTAGGCATTGGTGAAGACCTTGCCGTCGATGGTTTTCAACTTGTAGGCGCCTAGCCGGAGTACTTCTGTGACGACATACAGCCCCTCCCAGGGCGGGGAGAGCTTGTGGCGGTCCTTGTTGCTCTGCACGAGGCGGAGAACTAGGTCCCCGACGTTGAAGGCTCGGTCTCGCACCCATCGGCTATGGTACCAACGCAGCGCCTACTGGTATTTGGCCCGGAGGAGGGCGATGTCGCGGGCTTCATCCATTTGGTCCATGGCATCTTCGTGGGATGCCTCGGCTCCCTATTCATCGTATGCTCTAATTCTTGGCGCTCCATAGTCAAGGTCCGTTGGGAGGATAGCCTCGGAACCGTAGACCATGAAGAAAGCTATGTAGCTGGTGGCTCGGCTAGGAGTTGTCCTTAGGCTCTAGAGCACCATAGGGAGCTCGATGACCCAGCGTGCGCCGAACTTGTTCAACCGGTTGAAGATCCTAGGGTTGAGGCCTTGTAGGAGCATGCTGTATGCACGCTCGACCTGCCCGTTCGTTCGGGGGTGCGCGACGGCAGCCCAATCGACTCGGATGTATTGTTCATCGTAGAATCAAATGAATTTCTTACCGGTGAACTTCGTGTCATTATCTGTGATGATGGAGTTTGGTACTCCGAAGCTATGGATGATGTCGAGGAAGAATAGCACAGCTTGCTCAGACTTGATTGTGGAGATCGGACGAGCTTTGATCCATTTTGTGAACTTGTCTATGGTGATAAGCAAGTGGGTGTAGCCCTCGGGCACCTTTTTGAGAGGCCCAACCAAATCGAGCCCCTAGACCATGAAGGGCCATGTGATGGGGATCATCTAGAGTGCCTAGGCCAGGAGATGAGTTTGTCGAGTGTAGTACTGGCACCCTTCGTAGGTGCGTACGATTTGCTCGGCGTCAGCTACTGCAGTGGGCCAGTAGAAGCCCTATCAGAATGCATTCCCAACCAAGGTTCTAGGCACGGCATGGTGACCATAGACCCCAACATGGATATCGCTTAGCAGAAGCTTCCCCTATTTGACGGGAATACAGAGCTGTAGGATCCCGGTGTGGCTCCTTTTGTAGAGTTCACCCTCTACAAGAACGAAGGATTTGGCATGACGTGCGAGCCATCGAGCCTTCGTCTTGTCCGTTGGTAGTGTGTCATGGAGGAGGTAGTCGAGGTAGAGTGTTCTCCAGTCACCCAGAGGGTCGGGCTCTGTCGCTAGATCCTCTTCAAGCTCCATGACACCGGGGCTAGGCGGAGCAGTTGGTTGGTCAGCCCCTGGGGCTGGATCAGATGGGCCATCATCGATCTGTTCTGACCCTTCATAGCGCACCGAGGGTTTGTGTTGGTCGCTGGCGAAGACGCCCGTCGACACTGGCTCTCGACCGGCCGCCGCCTTCGCAAGTGCATCGGCCGCCTCGTTGAGGCGCCTTAGAATGTGATTGAGTTCGAGGCCGTCGAACTTGTCCTCCAGCCATCGGACTTCTTGGCAGTACATAGCCATCTTGGCATCATGGCAGCTTGACTCCTTCATGACTTGGTTAACGACCAGCTGAGAGTCACCCCGAATGTCGAGGCGTCGGATGCCCAACTCGACGGCGATGCGTAGGCCATTGATGAGTGCTTCGTATTCGGCCACATTATTTGATGAGGGGAAATGGAGCCCAACCATGTACCTCATGTGGACCCTGAGGGGTGATACGAAGACCAGCCCCACGCCGGTGCCCTTTTTCATTAGCGATCCGTCAAAGTACATCGTCCAGTACTCTTGATCGACGACTGCCGATGGTGTTTGGACCTCGGTCCATTCGGCGATGAAGTCAGCTAATACCTAGGATTTGATCGCCGTTCGGGAGGCATATGTGATGCCTTGATCCATCAGCTCGAGTGCCCACTTTGTAGTTCTTCCTGTGGTGTCCTGGCTCTGGATGACCTCACCGAGGGGGAACGACGTCACAACCGTTACAGGATGTGACTCGAAGTAATGGCGCAGCTTCCTCTTAGTGATGAGGATGGTGTAAAGGAGCTTCTGGATTTGGGAGTAGCGGGTTTTGGAGTCGTATAGTACCTCGCTGATGAAGTACATAGGGTGCTATACTTTGAGGGCGTGCCCTTCTTCCTCCTGTTCTACTACCAGGGTGGCGCTGACCACTTGCGTGGTGGCCGCTATGTATAGCAGGAGGGATTCTCCATCGCTCAGAGGAACTAGGATCGAGGGCTTTGTCATAAGTAGTTTGACCATGTCAAGCGCCTCCTGGGCCTCGAATGTCCACTCGAAGCGGTTGGCTTTCTTTAGGAGCTGATAAAGGGAGAGTCCTCATTCGCCGAGGTGCGAGATGAAACGGCTAAGGGTGGCGAGGCACCCTGTGATTCGCTGAAGCCCCTTTATGTTCTGAATTAGGACCATCATTGTGATGGCTGAGATTTTCTCTAGGTTGGCCTCGATGCCATGCTAGGAGACGATGAAGCCGAGCAGCATACCCCTCGGGACCCCGAAAACATATTTCTTGGGATTGAGTTTGATGCCATTCACCCGAAGTTTCACAAAGGTTTGCTCAAGATCGGCAACGAGGTGGTCAGCCTGTTTGGACTTAACTACGATGTCGTCAACGTAGGCCTCAATGGTCCGCCCGATGAGGTCCCCGAAGCATCTGAGCATACATCGCTAGTATGTTGTGCCAGCGTTCTTCAGACCGAATGGCATCAAAACGTAGCAGAATGATCCGAAGGGGGTGATGAAAGACGTCGTGAGTTGGTCGGACTTTTTCATCATGATTTGATGGTAGCCGGAGTACGCATCAAGGAAGCAGAGGGTTTCGCACCCTGAGGTAGAGTCGACTATTGGGTCTATGCGTGGCAAAGGAAATGGATCCTTTGGGCACGCCTTGTTGAGGCCCATATAGTCAACACACATCCTCCATTTCCTGCTCTTCTTTCATACAAGGACACGATTGGCTAACCACTCTGGGTGTACTTCCCTGATGAATCCGGCGGCCGACAGTTTTGTTATCTCCTCACCGATGGCCCTGCGCTTTTCCTCGTCGAAGCGGCGTAGGCGTTGCTTCATCGGCTTGGAGCCTAGATGGATTTTCAGGGTATGCCTGGTGACCTCCCTCGGAATGCCTAGCATATCCGAGGGTTTCCACGCAAAGATGTCTTTGTTGCCGTGGAGAAAGTCAACGAGCGTGCTTTCCTATTTGGAGGAGAGCATGGTACCAATGCGTACCGTTTTACCCTCAGAGCTACTAGGATCTATGAGGACCTCCTTGGAGCCCTCGGCCGATTCGAACGACCCGGTCGACTTCTTTGCGTCGGGCGCTCCTTCGGCGACCACCTCCTTGAGGGCGGCGAGCTCCCCGGAGGCAATGATTGCCGTGGCATGGCCACAGCACTCGACCTCGCACTCATAGGCGTGCTGGAAGGAGGTGCCGATGGTGATGACCCCGTGGGGGCCTGGCATCTTCAGCTTGAGGTACGTGTAGTTGGGGATGGCCATGAACTTCATGTAGCATGGACGTCCCAGGATGGCGTGGAAGGTTCTAGGAAACCCAACCACCTTGAAGGTGAGGGTCTCAGTCCTATAATTGAACTGATCCCCAAAGGTAACAGGCAGATCGATCTGTCCGAGTGGCATGGCCTGCTTCCCGGGCATGACGCCGTGGAAAGGCGCTCGGATTGGGCGGAGGTGCGTTCGGTCGATGCCCATTATGTCGAGCATCTTTGCGTACATGATGTTGAGGCCGCTGCCTCCGTCCATCAGAACTTTGGTGAGGCGCTTTGGGCCGACGATCAGGTCGACCACAAGCGGATACCTTCTCGGGTACGGGACGATGTCTGGATGGTCGGTCCGATCGAAGGTTGTGGCAGACTCCGACCACCGGAGAAAGGGAGGTGTGGCTGGTTGGGCCATGTAGACTTGGCGGCGTGCGACCTTCTGACGACATTTGGAGCCATAGGCCGTTGATCCCCCAAAGATCATGAGGCAGTCGTCTGGTGTTGGAAAGCCGTCGTCCTTCTCCTCGGCGTTGTCCGTAGCGGGGGCAGGTTCCTTCCCTTGCTCCCCTTTGTTGGAGCCTCCGGACAAGAACTTCCGCATGAGGCTGTAGTCCTTGAGCGGATGCTTTACAGGGAAGGCGTGGTTCGGGCACGGCCCCTCGAGCATTTTCTCGAAGTGGTTCGGAGCTCCCTCCACAGGCTTCCGACCACCCTTGCATTCAGCAGCAGTCATGAGTGGGTCCTCGCGCCATTGCTTCTTATTTTTTCTTTTGGCAGAACGATTGGAGGTGCCTTCACCGGCACCCTCGTCCCACCTTGCCTTACCCTCAAGGTGATCGAAGATCGCTCCGACCGCCTCTTCTCGTGAGGTGTGGCTAGTGGCAATGTCCAGGAGCTCCTTGGTGGTCCGCGGGCCTTTGCGTCCTAGCTTATGAACCAAGGACTCGCAGGTCATCCTGAACAGGAAGGCTCTTATCATGTCGGCTTTGGCGACATTGGGGAGCTCATTGCACTACCGGAAGAAGCACCAGATGTACCCACAGAGGGTCTCACCGGCCTTCTGGCGGCAGTTCTTGAGGTCCTATGGGTTCCTAGGGCGTTTGTACGTGCCCTGGAAGTTTCCTAGGAAGATCTCCTTTAGATCCGCCCAATTCTGGATTACGTTGAACGGCAGGTGTTCCAACCATGCCCGAGCCAAATCTACCAAGAACAGTGGAAGGTTGTGGATAATGAAGTCGTCATTATCTGCACCACTGGCCTAACAGGCAAGCCGATAGTCTTCAAGCCGAAGCCCAGGGTTTGTCTCCCCGGAGTACTTAGGGATATTAGTAGGTGGTCGATACCTTGGCGGGAACGCAGCGTTGAGGATGTGCCGACTGAAGGCCTGAGGCCCTGGGAGGCCGGGGCTCAGGCTCCGGTCCTCACCGCTGTCGTAGCATCCGCCGTGGTGGGCTCCTTCCCTTGGGTTGCTGTAGGCACGTCTGCAGGCATCGAGGGTGCAGCGTGTGTCACGGTTGTGGCCGAGACGTTGATGTATCGGGATTGCAGCGCGCTGCCCGCCGCCTTGCGGCGCTTGGTGGACCAATACGTCCCTAGCGGGATGTACCAAGGGTGTACACTGACTGGTGTTGGGCTCACATCGCCAAGACAACGAGCTCTTCGCCTGCTGCGCTGCCGCACGCTCAAGTAGCGTGCGGATTTCACGGTGGGCCCAGCGATCCTCGGGCGTTGCGGCCTCTGGAAGGCCACGGAGCAAGCCCATTATGGCGGCAATGTTCTGGCTTGCCCGAGCGAAGTGGGGAAGGGTTTCATCATTGGAGATGATCCTTCGGTTTACATCGTGGGCCACGGCGCGTGCGTGCCCACCATCTCCGCGGCGCCTGATCTCCTCATCGACCTCCACGTACTCCCGAACAAGCTGTTGTCCGGCTTCGTCTATTTCTCACTTATGGGCTCTCAGCTGCTCCACCCCTACATGAGGTGGGGTAGCTATCCCTCTCTCGGTTGCGCCGCCGAGGTTGCCTGCCAGGGTAGTGTCCTCCGCGGAGATGCTTTCGACGTGTCCCTCGGAGGTTTCTACCATGAAACATTCCCGGGAGGGATGATGGCTCCCCCTACTGGAGTCAGAGCCAGAGTCCAACCCCGGCCCCTCCACGAGGAGGCCGTGGAGGGATTCCATAACGCTTTCAATCATCCCTACGAACTCGTTGTTCAAGGGGGATAGGATCGTGCGCTGTGCCACAAGGTGGCTAAGGGTCGCCGCGGCGTTGCAGAGACCGAACGGAAACGTCGTTGGGACGCTCCGTGCGGAGTGTTCCGGAGAGAGGGTGAGGCGGCGCGGATCCTCCCTAGACAGCTATGGTCCACGGAAGAAGCCGGGCTAGCGCTCAAGCCTCTCATAGTTGAAGTTGACGGAGGGGAGAGACTGGACAGCGGCGTGGGCCAGCGCCAACTCTCCTCCAAGTGTGACGATGAAGTCCAGGTCACCGAAACGCACGTGTGTGCCCGGGACCCAGCTAATTGCGTGGTTAGCCATCTGAGGCTTGATTTGGAACGCACAAAGGCCCCTACCTAGCGCGCCAATTGCCGGTGTTTCGAACAAGCACCGGCTAGTAAATTTATAATTGTTGCGCGTTAGGCCCGGATGGTGCACTAAAGGACACAAGATTTATACTGGTTCGGGCTGAATGTCCCTACGTTCAGTCTGCAGCTGCTCGTGTTATTAGTACCGAAAAAAGGTTTGTAGTAGGAGGTACAAACGGTCGAGAGAGGGAGAGGTCCCAGGTCTATGATGGAATGGTTGAAAAGGATGCCAAGAGCTCGGTCGCTGCTCGGCTGTATGCGTGATGTGTTGTGTATGTTGAACTGATCCGTCAAAAGTCGGTCCCTCTAGTGGGGAGCCCTGCCCTCCCTTTTATAGGCCAAGGGGCAGCACGGGTTACAGATGGGAGAAAGAGGAAAATGCCGAAGGTATAGAAGGTCCTTTGAGGGAGCCGGGTCTTCCTTTTTCCCTGTGCCTGCCCTGCTTAACACGGCAGGCCGTGTCAGAGGTGGCGTGTTCACTAATCCTCGTAGGCCATGCCCTGGCCTCTTTTAGCAAGTGGGTGCGTCCCATCCTACGCCGGTGGATGGTGCGGTGTGCCGAAGAGCTGAGCTGTGACCCCTCGGGGAGTAACAGGGGAAGTGACCATACGTCCGTCACTGTTGATGATATGATTTCTATCTTGGACCATAGTGGCTGTCGTATGCCTGTGTTAGTATCCGCGCCTGAGGACTGAAGGCGGCACCTACTACACTGTGGGACAAAAGTCGGCGCCTACAACACTATTCGGGCACTGTTACGTCGGAAAGGGCTTAAAGAGCCCATCCCATCGTAAACTGATGGTACCTTCCTACAGGCGTGCAGGGCATGGTCCTCGGCACTGCGTTTGACTCGAATGTCCTGTCATACCCTGTGCTTATCATCATGAAGGAGCAGGGTGTGATCATCGGGCGAGACGGAGCCAGCCTTCGGGGGTCGGGCGAGGCGGAGCCCGCCCTCGGACGTCGGGCGAGGCGGAGCCAGCCCTTAGCCGTCGGGCGAGGCGGAGGCCAGCCCTTGGGGGTCGGGCGAGGCGAAGCCTGTCCTCGGACGTCGGGCGAGGCGAAGGCCAGCCCTCGGGGGTCGGGCGAGGCGGAACCAGTCTTTCGTCGTTCGGGCAAGAAGCGTAGCAGTGTTCTTGTCTGACTGGAAGCGTCAATGTTCGATGGTTTTTAGTCCTACCTCATTGGGTACCCCGGTATTAGGTCCCCGACAATTACCTTGGCTTACTAGCTTTACCACGCCTTAGCATCCTACCGTTACATAATACAAAAATAAAAAAATCACTTCAAACATTAGGTACTAACGTATCTAGGGTTGCAAAATAGACGTAATATATACCAAATCAATGCGTGAAATTTGATAAGGCGAGAGAGGATACCTTGCTTGTGAAGATGTATGGATCAAATCCAAGTATCCAAGGTCAAATTCGTCGATTCAAGAGATTGAACGGGTTAGGGAGAGGAAGAAACCGAGAGGGAGGAGGAAGAAATGAGAGCAACCTCGGCAAGGGAAACTTGGCCGCACGCTTTGAATCCATGCTCGGCGCCAGAATACATGGCTCCGAGGTCGGCGTCAAGATCTGTGGCGCCGAGCTTGGCGCCATGTATTCTGGCGCCGAGGTACCAGCCACGTGAATGCCACCTAGGATGCCCTGCTGTGCATGGCCAGGCACCTCGGAGCCAAGATCTGTGGCGCCGAGACGTGTTACCTCGGCGCCATGAGTCCTGACGCCGACCCCAGGGTCCAAAGATGAGTTTAAGTCTTCCAGGGGGCCAAACATAAATTTTCTTTAAAAAAGGGTCAAATTATAAAAAATTTGGGCCATGTACCTTCACCACAAGCTAGAAAAATCTCCTTTTCCATCACAGGGCCTCTTAAACAGTTCTGGATCTCATCTGTCTACAGCCCAGTACTCTTTTAGCATTATTTTGCTCCCAAATCTTCACCATCTTTCCAATGTACGATTCAGGATCACCATACTTGAAGCAAAGTGTGTTCTCATTTTTTCCAATATATTTTATTTTATTTTTTAATTTGGTGTGTTTCCTAGAGTTTTCACTATGTCACCAACATATTCACTATGCTTAAAGGCGATTCAGTTGTGCAATTGATTGAAAGTTGAAACCGAAGACAATGTACATGTTTATTTGCAGCTACACCAGGTCACCAGCAAGTTGTATCTACGGAGTATCCTTCTTTTATGGTCTGAACCACTGGTCCTTGAATCACATCAATGTCTCAAATACTTTGAGAAGAAAGGAAGCGTAATTGCCTAAATATATGAATACCTAGGAGGATCTGAACTTAGTCAAGGAAAAGAGCCCCACGTGGTAGGAAGGGTTATAACATCATGGTGTAGATCCTACTCTAAGGCTCAGCGAAAGGCAAGTAGTTAGATGCTGCTCAAAGATCATTGTAATTGACCCGCTGGAAGCACGCAGGCATTTAGGATCGCATCGATATATGCTTCACTATAGTTTTGAACCCTAAAAATAATTGTAGTTAAATTCAATTTACATTTATGATTTACCATACATCCACACCTGATGAAATAGCATATCTGCTACCGGTGTTTGCAAAAAATAAACGCAGGCCATCCATTAGAAAGGAAAATAGTTACTATATATACAACACAAAATCAAAGGAAATATTTTATTTTGTTTTGCCAAGTCCCAATAGTGAACTCAGTTTACATCGATTTTAGCAAAATGTGAACCATTTGTTGAACAAATAATTTAATTATTGTTATGATAGACCCAACAATTTTATCTTATCTTATCAAATTATTAGGCATGGCAATATAGCTAGTTAATTCAACAAATATACTAACTGTGAACCAGAGCTGAACGATTGCTTCAGTCTAAATTCAAGTCAGGATTCAATCTCTAATGCTAACTGCAGTGTTTCTCCAGACTCATCTGCTTGGCTCTGCAGATGCAGTACAAATGCTACATAGAACAATTATATCTATTTGATCCCCTTCCCATCAATCGCAGATATACCTCCAAGAAGTAAGACCACAAAAGCAGTCTACTGGATCAGGAAAGAGCAAGCCCGAGATTTTTTCTCACGCGTCAAGGAAGTTGGAGGGGAAGGGGTCGTTGGCACCATGCTGCTGTATTTTACTTAATTAATTACTCCCTCCGTCTCATAAAGAAAGTCATTTTAGAATATGCGCAGGTTAAAATTTATTAACTTTGATTAGGTTTGTAGAAAATGCATACAACATTTATATCTCCAAATAAGTTTATTGTGAAAGTATATTCAACAATCTATCTAATGATATTAATTATGTTATAAATATTAATATTCTTTTATATATAGTTGATTAAAGTAAAAAAAGTTTATTTCTAGAGAAACGAGAACGACTTCTATATTTTGGGAGAGAGGGAGTATACTCGACTCGACGGACTCAACAATCCATAGGTCCCACATTGGTCCAGTCCATCGACGTCTTGCGAATTAAAAATGGAATTGGAGCATCCTGTAGCGTGGAGGTAAAAGGATATTTGAAACCTCGGTAGTACACTGCATGGTAGAATCATTTCACCTATTGTCGTTTATATTATTCATTCTTTTTATTATTTTCAACTTAACTTTTAAAAGTTGCTCCATAATCCAGTATAATGCTACAAAATCCCCGCACCAACGCGCGGGGTATCATCTAGTTTGCATAATCACGGCAGACAAACAAGTTACTCCTTATGTCAACTCATTATAGCCATCAAATTTAAGCTATGGCAGTTGGAATGGATATGTTTTGTTTTCCCTTTGTTGATGTCAACGGTGCTGCCAAAACTTTCCAGCTAAGAGGACACGCTAAGATGATGAGCATAGTGGGGGAAGGAGTTGCATGAGTCTAGAAAGTGCTTCGATGATTTTTTATGATGTACAAAGACATTGGTGTCAAGCTCTGTTAACTGTTATGTCTTTCCATATTTGCTCTATCCATATTGGTCATTTAGTTATTTATTTCTATATCTTTGATAAATCTAGCTAGACTGTTAAATACTAGATCTATGACCGATGTGATACTTTGAGCTCTTCAAGTGAAAACGTTATTACCTTTTCTTTTAAAAAATCTTTACTTACAGTATAGTAATAGACAAACTTTTTATTTTGATACTAGCAAAAGTGCCCGTGCATTGCAACGGAGTCCAATATGTATATGAACCGAACACTGCATCATCTCTAGATGCGAGTTATTAGAGGGGTCACAAGTTTGGGTCAAATATGAGATACGGAGGACGTAACCCAATACGTATTGGAATGAAACCCTATATTCATCATTGCTACAAGCTATTTTAACTCGTATGAGTCATATCCCGGTAGTTAGGGGCATAGGAAGAAACAAGATAAAATTTTGTGTTTTTTATACTCCCTTCATTTCAAATTATAAGTCGCTTTGATATTTTTGTTCATCTATTTTGTTATGTATCTAGACATATTATTATATCAAGATGCATAACAAAATAGATGTACCAAAAAAAGTCAAAGCAACTTATATTTGGTACAGAGGGAGTATTATTAAGGTATAGAAGTATGTATATATATATATATATATATATATATATATATATATATATATATATATATATATATATATATATATATATATATATATATATATTAGCATGGATGACAAAACTATTTTAGATTAGTTAGCATGGATGACAAAACTATTTTAGATTAGTTAGTTGTACCATTTGCTGATCTAGATTGATTAATGACAAAAAATATCTATTTATTAGAAAACGATAAGAGATCAAAGACACGTAATACTATCATTATTATTTATTTTTTCTGTTTATATAAGAATAACAGGAGACAAGAAAAGAAGAAGAAAATGGTCAAGATACTAAACGTGAGGAAAGCGGAAACAAAAAAAGAAATGATAAAATAGAAAAAAAAACAATCTAGCAAAGGACGCGGACAAAAACGCTTTCTACATTTGCCAACAGGCAGCAGATTGGCCAACAGACTTTACCGTGTTCCTTTTTTTTTTTTGTACCGTGTTCGCTTTGGACTACAGACAAGCAACAAATCAGAAACTTGGCTGTTTAATAGCAGGTATAGAAGGTATATAGAGATAGAAGATATAGATTTCTATTCTTATATTTTTTCTATTTGGATTATGATTCCTATATTGAGATTACTCGGAATTGGAGAGATCTAGTTAGATTAGGATTCCTATCTTTCCAAATTACTTTAAGTACATGTACTTGTTATATAATATAAATAAAGAGAAGGGCTATATACGGTTTCTATATTCACGAAGTTAGTTATTAAGACAGTGCCGGATGAAAAAAATAGGTGGAGAGAAATTTTGCCTCTTTAATATTAGGTATAGATATAGATATGGATATAAATTTTTTTCAACGTATGAAAACGAAGCTACTATCTTTTGTAATTTAAAATTTGAACTTAGCTATTTACTTGTTATAATTTATATGGACTCTTAATTTAGGTATTGTTTATTTTCAATTAGTGGGCATGCATGTGTGACACACACGTGTTTTAAAATAATATTTATAACAGAGGAATAATAAAGAAAAGTTTAAACATTCAATTCTAATATCTCTTAAAACACATTTCTGCTCTCTCATTGGACTCGTATAATACAGTGTTGTCATTACACTATAAAGATCAATTTGGAATTCTTTTGATGAATTTTAACTAATTTAAATAATGCAAAGACCATGTCAAATAAAAAAAATCAGCGAGCCATAATTTTTTTTTATTGTGGAAAGACATTCATACCTACAACAATATGCTTAATGCATGTCCCCCGATTTCTAGGGACGGTGTGGAAAAAACACATTTGGGAGGGACACGCTCGTCCCTCGCTCACACCGTGAGCAAGTGTTTCTATATATTGTGGTACTGATATGTTGCTCCATTCTTCCCATTGTGCTGGTGCTATGCCGACAGGGGCAGGCATGGCACAGCAGTAGGGCCGAGGAAGGTGGCCACTCTGAGCGGGTTCGGCAGTAGCTTGATGCTTTTGTGTCATGGCATAGTATGGAGGAAGGAAAAGGTAGAAAGCCTGACATGCTGGCCCCACACTAATAACTGCTAACCGAAAACAAACAGTCGACTTACTTCATCCCTCCTACCGAACATAAGACATGGATAACCGAAAACAAACTGTACTCTAATGCCGCAAGATTGCACTCAAATTTAAAACTTTAGCAACAGAAATTTATGTGAAACTGACAATTTATATTTTCTCAATTTATTCTAAGTTTTTCGAATATTTTAGTAAAGGTAGAATTTGAACTTAGTTTACAGTTAAAACTTTTAAATACTTTTAGAAAAAAAAACAACTCTTATAGGCTGCAATTCATCTTGGGCTTTAACATAACTGGACTTGGTAGCCGACACATAATACGGATCCGGATCCAATATCAGACCTAGCTATTCTTTTTTCCCCCACGAGCACGCTTATGCATGTATTTCATTAAGGCCTACTTTGGATGCAGCTTTCCCCGCGGGGGTCCCGTCGTTTTCCCGGGGCTGGAAACCCACGTGGTAATTTTCCACGCGTCGCGCCTTGAGTCCATTTGGAAGCTCTCCGCACGGGTGTTTCGGCCCCGCGGGAGCCGGGTTTTGACGGGAAAACCTGCCTAGCCTCCAGACACGGGGCGTCGTTCCCGTCCCTTTCCCTCTCGCGACCCTCCGCCTCGACTCGACTCTCCGTCGTCGCCTCGGCTCCTCCGGCCTCGACTTCTCCTCCGTCGCCATCACCTTGCGGCACCAGCATCTACGTCTCCGCAGGTGAGCTCGCTTCCACTTGCATCTCCCTGCACCGCATCTAGGGTTCCTGATCCTATCCTCACACGTTTCCTGTGGATCTTGGGACTGCGGATGGCCGCATCTTCCTCCCCACTCCGCCCTATGCATCCGCTCGCGAATCGCGACCGCTCGCACAGCTCTTCATCCGCCGCCCGCCGACCCGACCACGACGGCTCCACCACTACTCTGTGACTGACCGGCCTCGTCGCAAGATCTGGTGAGCCATTGTGCCGTCCGCGAGCAACACCGACGTCGCCAGCAACACGACACAACCTCCGCCTCTACAAGTTAGTCTTCTGTCCGCATCTCACACCCCTTCTTGTAGATCTGGCCAAAACAGCTACTAGGAAGATTGTAACACCTCTGGTGTTTTGACCTAATACTAAAATTTGACATGTCATCATGTGCATTGCAAAGCATTCATATAGTATAAAGTTTTGAATGCATTCACTAAATAAGGTTTATTTCGTAATGTTGTTATTTCATGTGATGTGTTTCAAAAACCTTAAACAAAGATCATGACCACAAGGGTCAAATTTCATGTGATCATGTGAGACCATGTGTCATTTGACTCAAATAACCCTAATGGGCCATGTTACTGGTCAAAAATCAAAATTTAAGTAAAAGGAAGACAAATCAAATTTGAATTCACATTCAAATCATAAAAGTCCTTTTTGCCCCTTTTAATTAATTCAAAATCCATGAGGAATTTGGGGTTGAGGCAAATAGCAAAGTTGGAGATTATTTTATGGAGATCAACTTTGGTATTCAAAGTTTTTCAAGTTTACATACAAAATTTGGAGTAATTTTGAAATGATTCAAATCTTTAAATGTACCCCAAATTTGAATTTCAAAATGGAGGCAGAATTTGAAAATGTTTCTTAAACCAAAGTTGTAGTACTTGAAAAATTGAACAACTTTCATTTTTGGAGATTTTCAACTTCTTTAGAAAATTTCTGAGTAATTTGAGAAATGAATGCAGTGGCAGTTCTGTAATTATTTCAAAAATCATCTCCACCTCACTGCTTGCCGCCGGCGCCACGCGGGGGGGTCACCGCCGATCAAATTTCGCCGCTTTCCCGCGTACAGGCACGTCACCGTCGCCGTGGCGTCTCCGTCGTGCGCTGTCGCAGCCGGGCGAGCTCATCCCGGCTATAAATAGCCACCGTCGCCGCCATCGTCATCGTTTTCCCCTCTGCTCTGCTTCGCCACCGTATAGCTCCGCCGCTCGCCGTAGGCCTCGTCGAGCCGCGTCAGTCGTTCCCAGCTACGTCAACGTGATCGCATTGGTCTTGCGCTCCTCCTCGACTTGCTCTCGTCGCTGGTGTTGGCCGAAATCGCCCGGCGCAACCCGTCTTCCCCGTGACCGGTCGGAGTTCCGCCGCGACTGCCCTCACCGTGGCCAGGCTGCTCCAGACCATCTCCGACTGCACCGAGTCCACCATCGTGATCACAGTAAGCTCCTGAACGTGTTTATCACTTCGCTTTAGTCCCTACTGTACCATCACCGTGTTTACGCCGTTCACCGACGTGCTCCGCCCGCCATGCCCGGCGTGGAGGTGTCTCCGGTGCACCTTATTCCTTTCTGATAGCTGAGTTCGATTCGTAGGAAGTAGAAGATCATTTTGGTGAGGTCCGTCTCACCGGAGAGTCACCACCGGCGCATTTTGCTGGCCGGTCAGTGAGGGTAGCGCCGCCGTGGTTGCTTGAGTCACTGACAGTGGGGTCAGTCTGTCAGTGCGAGTGAGGAAGAAGAACAGTACTGATTTTTATTTTCTGATTTTGAATAGTGCAGCAATTTTGCAATTTTGTAGGAATTTATTTACACATCCAAAAATTCTGAAAATTTTTGTGTAGCTTCTGTACATGTTCTAGTATGATTTAAAAATTTGAAATTTGAAATTTGGATAAATTTTGAATGTTCAAATATTCAGTCCATTAATTGAAAAATGCAATTTCCATGATTTTTGTAGGTCACTGTATAATTCCAAAAATTATGAAATTTGTTTTGGTACACTAATTTGTCATAAGGAAGCTTACATAAAATTTTCAGGTCATTTGGAACAAGTTTATTTTTAGGCTTAATTCCAAATTAATTCAAAAATAGATAAAAGCAAACCCTAAGTGTTGGATTAGTGTTGGATCTTGTTTTGGTCATGTTTTGTGACTAGTAGGGTTCCAAGATCCATTAGGTCAAGTCACATGTGTGGTTCTTAATGATAGGGTTACAGGTTGGTTTTGTTGGCTTGCAACTGTACCGCGAAATCAAATCGGTTGCGGGTGTTTTTACATTTCATGTGCCGTGAAAGCATCATGTTTACATTATCATCATGTTAAAGCATATGTTATTATTTCGTGTAGAACCCGAGAACGAAACGATTCTAGTTGAGCAAGTTCTGGAAGAATCCCCGGTTGTCACGGGATTTGATAATTGTGGTACTAATCCGGAACCGGAAATCGTCAACGAAGGCAAGCCCCGGTTTATGCATTAAGCCCTTACCTTGTTTACTTTGAAAAGTTATCACCTATGTTATTTATTGCATTAAGTTGTTTAATTCAAATGTTACCTACTTGATGCATTACCTACCTTGATAATTGTTTACCATCCTTGAAGATGTTTTCGTTTATAAAGGCGTAGTGTGCTTAGTATGCTTTATGATAGGCTTTCAAAGTAAAAGTTTTGATACAATCAAAGATGGCATACTGGCCAAAGAAAGAAAGGATTTAGAATGAATTAGAGACTAGTCGGGTGACTTATCTTGAATGTTGGGTAATGTTGCCGACTATGTCACTTAAAGGCCACTCATTGTGGATCTTCTGAACGAGACACTTTGTAGTACTGGTCACATACTCCGGTAAGCCTACTTCGGCTAATCCGATACTAAGACGAATGCCCGCACACTGGGAGTGGAGAGATGGCGGGAGTAGCGTGTACCCTCGTGGCTGGAATGTGGCCGGATTTGAGGTGTGCTGTGCTCTCGGGTGGCGTGGAGACGGCTTAGTATAGGAGGATCCGGTAGCGAGGTTGATATATGCAAGATTAAGTTCTACATATGTCGTGTGATAAGGAATCCCCAGCTGGGACTTGAATCAATTCGAATTGCCGGTGCTCCGCGGATATGGAGACTCGATTCATTACAGAAGCAATGTAGTACTAGTGAATTACTAAAATATGAGAAAAAGAATGGAATGAGAAGGAATGAAATATGGGAAAGTTACATTTAGTTTGAGATAAAGAACTAAAAGGACTTAGGGGTAAAATTTGAGAATAGGATAATTATAGTAAGCTTTTGGCAAAGGACTTGAATCTTGCTACATCCTTACCTTGTCCCAAATCCCTGCATCTCTAAAGTCTTACACCCCATTACGTCGGGTTAGTCTTGTTGAGTACCTTTGTACTCAGGGTTTGTTAACCCTTGTTGCAGGTAAGTCGCATGCGCAGGCTTGTTTTGGTCCCTGCTACATGACTGTGTTCGAAGTCAATGACGATGAGGAGTGATGAATGGCCTTTGGACAAGGCACTAGTTTGTTTGATAAATAAAGTTAATGTAATATTATCCCGCTACTATGGTCGTATGACACTTATGGTATTGTAGGTTTGAAAACAACTGGTTTGTAATAATACTATCTTAAGACTTCCGCTATCTTTTACTCTGGTATATGTTTGAATAAAATGTTGTAATCTGCAATGACTGTGATGGGGATCCTGTTGAAAAGAGAATCGTGGATGATTCGGGTTTCCCGAGGACACCCGACAGACATGTTGAGTTGTTGGGAACTCGTGTACGCTATCCAAGGTCTGTTAAGACAACGATAGGTGCATGTGGGCCCGATTCCTTAGGAGGTTCTGCCACAGCTGGTATCGGAGCAGTTCCCATCTAAGATCATTGTAGGTTACTTTGGAAAATCTTCAAAATGATTTGGATCAAGGAAAGTAAACATGATATTTTGAAAGTTCAATTTCTTTCTTCTTACCTTTGATCTAGACTCAATCCTGACTTATTTGAAAAGTTTGTGGTGGATAATATGATTAGGTTTGTCCTATGTAATATGAAAAATCTAGTACTTATGATTATACTAATCTTTTGTACGTAGATTCGTAAGATCGATTCATACATCATGCTTGAGCACCTTGCATTATAATTCCCCTTAATAGTGATTGGGTAAGTAATGTCAATCCCATTCTTGCTAACCTCCGTTATCCTCAAGCTATTCTTATAGTCCTACCCTAAATTCTTCAGGCTATGGCAAAGACCAAGAAAACCGCACGCAAGTCCACCGGACCTCATGGAGTCCCTTGTCACCAATTGGCACCAAGAAATCACGAGCTTGGTGAAGGAAGTTCCAGGAACCTAAGAGAGGAAGGATCTTCGAGCAACCCCGCCAACGTCGAGAACCTTAACAAGGAGCTCAACACTCTTCGTCGAGCTCATGCTAAAGATCAAGAAGAACTGGCGGAAATGCAAAGGGGTATCACCATGACCATGGAGCTACGGAATGAAGCCTGGACACGAGAAGATGCGGCCAATGAACGCGTCAATGAGTTGGAGTTCTACGTAGAGGACCTGGAGATGGACAATGCCATTCTGCATGAGAATGTCCATATGCTGTATGCTCAACTTCATCCTCCTCATGGGGATGGTGAAGTTACCGATGAAGAAATGATTGTAGCTCCAGGAGAAGTCGAGAATGAAGAAGAGGAGGAGGATCCGGAGGAGTTAGTGTACTTCTCAGAGGAAGATGAGGTTTTGTCCGATACAGGCACGGATGCCGAAGACTGAGAGCTTGGAGTAGAAGTAGTTCCTTTACTGCTTTCCTAGAAAACCAGGGTTGTCTTGTGGGATACAAGACATGTAATATAAATAAGAACCCTTTGTAGTATGCAACCTTTTAAAAGCTTTCAATAAAGAATAATGTAAGTAAATGTGTTTCTCTAACAGATGCCTCGTCCTATCACCCGAACTGGTGCTAGTGGCTCGCACGACGATGATGAGTGCCCAAATCCTCCACCTATGCCCTCGACTATGGCAGATGCCATAGCCGCACTTGTCAACGCAACGGCAGAGAATGCCAGGCTGTTAAGGGAGTTGGCGCAGAACCAGCAGGCACCATACCCTAATCATGGCCGTCGTAATAATGGAAACGACGAGTCAACTTATGTGGATTTTACTGACACCCGTCCGCTTGTGTTCTCTAAGGCAGACGAACCTTTAGAAGCTGATGATTGGCTTAGGACAATAGAGCAAAAGTTCGAGCTGATCCACTGTACTGAGGTTCAAAAACCAAGGTTTGCGGCACAGCAACTCCGAGGAGCTGCTGGTGCCTGGTGGACAAATTTGGTAGCAGTACAGCCCGTTGGTCACCAAATCAACTGGAGGGAATTCAAGGATGCCTTTAGGGCACATTATATTCCAGACGGTGTGATGACCATGAAGTTGGAAGAGTTCTTGGCTCTTAAGCAAGGGGAGCACCCGGTGATGCATTATGTTGGGCATTTCAACCACCTGTCGCAGTATGCTATTGAGTATGTCAATACTGACAGGAAGAAAAAGAATCATTTTCTTAGAGGCTTGAACACTAAACTTCAGACAATGATGGCAGCCTGTGGTAATGCAAATTACCACGAAACAATCAACATTGCTATCGCTTCGGAAGAAAATTACCGCCGACACAAGGAGGCGAAGAAGAAGAAAATATTTGCTTCCGGATCATCAAGTGGCAAGCGCCAGAAGATAGTATACCATCCTCAGAATCATGGCCGTACGCCATTCCGCCCACAGCAAGGCCAAAGCAGGCAGCAAATCTTCATTCGCCCTGCAATTAATACACCTTACAATCATCAAGCACCGCAGCAGCAGAACAATACAAATAATGCAAACCGCAATGCTACTCCCCAGAATCACAATTTTCCATGCTATAATTGTGGTAAACCCTGGGCATTTTTCCCGAGAATGTCCGTATCCTAGGAAGAACAATCCTGATGCAACCAAAGCCCCTGTTAATCAAGCTCAAAATCAGTACAAGGGCAATGCTCAGAACCATCAAAAGGGTCCGGCTGAGAAGAAAACTGGAAGGGTATTCTATACGCAAGTGGAATCTATTCCAGAAGGAGAACCAGTTATGATGGGTATGTTTCCCATTGCTAAGCATCCTGCAATTACCTTATTTGATTCTGGTGCATCCCATACATTCATCAATCGTACATTTGTTGTGAAGCATGGGATAGCTATTGGGGAAACGAAAAGAACCCTATCATATACAGTCGCCTGGGGGACGAATCTGTACAAGGGAGGTAGTTCAGCATGTACCTATTGATTTGGGAGGATATGAGTTCCCTACCAATATGCTGATATTAAAGGATCAAGATATAGATGTGATCCTTGGTATGAACTGGCTAACTCAATACGGGGCTATCATAGATGTCCTGCGTAGAACAATAAGGGTAAATGCACCTGACAGCAAAACTCAACTTCTTATCCAACTTCCTTTTCCTAAGAGCACAGTGGAGACAGTCTGTGCAACTATTGTTGAAGGAGCCGAGGGAATTTCAGTGGTATGTGAGTTTACGGATGTCTTTCCCGATGACCTACCTGGTCTGCCACCAGACCGAGACGTAGAGTTCAGAATTGATCTGAAACCAGGGACAGCACCAGTGTCCAGAAGAGCATATAGGATGCCACCGAAAGAATTAGCAGAATTAAAAATGCAACTACAAGAGTTGTTAGACAAGGGTTTCATTCAACCCAGTTCATCACCTTGGGGATGTCCTGCTATTTTCGTGAAGAAGAAGGACCAAACCTTAAGATTATGTGTTGACTATAGGCCATTAAATGAAGTCACCATCAAGAACAAATATCCCTTACCCCGAATCGATTTACTTTTTGATCAACTTGCGGGAGCTAAGGTATTCTCAAAGATAGACTTAAGATCAGGCTACCACCAGATTAAGATCAGACATGAAGATGTGCCAAAGACAGCGTTTACTACCCGATATGGACTATATGAGTATTTAGTCATGTCTTTTGGGCTGACCAATGCCCCGGCTCATTTCATGTACCTGATGAACTCAGTTTTCATGCCTGAGTTGGATAAGTTTGTTGTGGTGTTTATTGATGACATTCTTATCTACTCTAAGAGCAAAGAGGAACATGCGGAACATCTCCGTATGGTTCTACAAAGATTAAGAGATCACCAACTATATGCCAAGTTCAGCAAATGTGCATTTTGGTTGGAGGAAGTACAATTTCTGGGTCATGTGCTATCTGCTGAAGGTATAGCTGTTGATCCGAGCAAGGTAGAAGAAGTGCCTTAACTGGAAAGCACCTACAACTGTTCATCAAGTTCGTAGTTTCCTGGGGTTGGCAGGGTATTACCGTCGGTTTATCCCTGACTTCTCCAGAATTGCGAAGCCAATTACTGGACTGTTGAAAAACCAAACAAAGTTTGTATGGTCAATAGAATGTGAAGAGGCCTTTCAGACATTGAAGAAGTTGCTGACAACTGCACCAGTATTAGCACAACCTGATATCGAGAGGCCATTTGATATCTATTGTGATGCATCTGGAATTGGTATTGGCTGTGTTCTTATGCAAGAAGGCAGAGTCATAGCATATGCTTCCAGACAACTTAAGAAGCATGAAGAACATTATCCCACCCATGATCTTGAATTAGCTGCTGTTGTCCATTCACTCAAGATTTGGCGACATTATTTATTGGGCAATATATGTCATATCTATACGGACCACAAGAGTCTGAAATACATCTTCACCCAGTCAGAGCTGAATATGAGGCAAAGAAGATGGTTGGAACTTATTAAAGATTATGACTTAGAAGTACATTATCATCCGGGCAAGGCTAATGTGGTTGCCGATGCCCTGAGTCGCAAGAGTCATTGTCATTGCCTAATTGTAGAAACTATGCAGAGAACATTGTGTCAAGAGATGGAGCATCTGGATTTACAAATCTTAGAACAAGGTGCCCTGTCCAGTATTGTAGTTGAGTCCACTATCAAAGATCAGATCATTGCTGCTCAACAGAAAAGTAAGGGCATAGCCCATATTAAGGATAAAGTCAGATCTGGAAAACCAACATGTTTCAAGATTGATGAATCAGATGTCGTATGGTTCAAGGATAGGTTGGTAATACCCAAAAATCCGGAGCTACGAAAGCAGATTCTCGATGAAGCTCATTCTACAAGATACTCCATTCATCCGGGTAGCAACAAAATGTATCATGATCTGAGAAAGAGATATTGGTGGACCAAAATGAAAATAGAAATAGCTCAATATGTGGCCAAGTGTGATGTTTGCCAGAGAGTCAAAGCGGTTCATATGAAGACTGCAGGTCCATTACATTCGTTGCCAGTTCCATCTTGGAAGTGGGAAGATATTTGTATGGACTTTATCGTGGGATTGCCTAGGACATCTGCAGGCTACAATTCAATATGGGTTATTGTTGATCGTCTAACCAAGATAGCTCATTTCTTACCAGTCAGAGATAAATATCGAGCGGAGCAGTATGCAAAGCTTTATCTTGATAGAATTTTCAGTCTGCATGGGGCACCCAAGACCATTGTCTCTGACAGAGGATCATTGTTCATATCCAAGTTTTGGAAAAGTTTACATGAGTCTTTAGGAACTAAACTTATCCGTAGTTCTGCTTATCATCCGCAAACAGACGGACAGACTGAAAGGGTAAATCAAATTCTTGAAGATATGTTAAGAGCATGTGTTCTTTCCTTTGGTGCTAAATGGGATGGTGCCTTCCCTTAGCTGAGTTCTCGTATAACAATAGCCATCAGGAGAGTATTAAAATGGCACCATTCGAAGCACTGTATGGCCGTAGGTGCCAAACACCTTTGAATTGGTCAGAATCTGGAGAACGTTGGTTCTTTGGACCGAATGTGGTCAAGGAAGCTGAAGAGAAAGTTAAACTCATACAAGCTAATATGAAGATAGCTCAATCCCGGCAGAAAAGCTATGCTGATAAGAGGAGAAGACCGCTAGAATTCAAAGTGGGAGATTATGTCTACCTCAAGGTATCACCGATGAAAGGAGTTCATCGTTTTGGGATTCGGGGAAAGTTGGCGCCCCGTTATGTCGGTCCTTTTCAGATCCAACAACGATGTGGACCAGTCGCCTATCGCGTCAAACTACCAGATCACATGTCAGCGGTGCATGATATCTTTCATGTATCTCAGTTAAAGAAGTGTCTTCAAGTACCTGACCAGGAAATCGACTTTGGTGGTGTAGAACTAGAACCTAATTTGACTTATGCCGAGTACCCCATTAGAGTCTTAGATCAGAAAGATCGAGTCACTCGGAGACGTACGATCAAGTTCTACAAAGTACAATGGAATCAACACACTGAAGATGAAGCTACTTGGGAGTCCGAGGATTACTTAGAAGAGAATTTTCCTGACTTCTTCGCTTCTATCTAGTTGCAATACCTTGTCTATATTGTAACTTGTCTTGTTGTTAACAGGATAGAAAACCCCCTCACTAGCTTTTTGAATAAAGTTATGATGTGTTAGCTTGACACATTTCCTTTTCCATTACTTAGCCTTAAGTTTTAAATCTCGGGACGAGATTTCTTTAAGGGGGAAGGGTTGTAACACCTCTGGTGTTTTGACCTAATACTAAAATTTGACATGTCATCATGTGCATTGCAAAGCATTCATATAGTATAAAGTTTTGAATGCATTCACTAAATAAGGTTTATTTCGTAATGTTGTTATTTCATGTGATGTGTTTCAAAAACCCTTAAACAAAGATCATGACCACAAGGGTCAAATTTCATGTGATCATGTGAGACCATGTGTCATTTGACTCAAATAACCCTAATGGGCCATGTTACTGGTCAAAAATCAAAATTTAAGTAAAAGGAAGACAAATCAAATTTGAATTCACATTCAAATCATCAAAGTCCTTTTTGCCCCTTTTAATTAATTCAAAATCCATGAGGAATTTGGGGTTGAGGCAAAAAGCAAAGTTGGAGATTATTTTATGGAGATCAACTTTGGTATTCAAAGTTTTTCAAGTTTACATACAAAATTTGGAGTAATTTTGAAATGATTCAAATCTTTAAATGTACCCCAAATTTGAATTTCAAAATGGAGGCAGAATTTGAAAATGTTTCTTAAACCAAAGTTGTAGTACTTGAAAAATTGAACAACTTTCATTTTTGGAGATTTTCAACTTCTTTAGAAAATTTCTGAGTAATTTGAGAAATGAATGCAGTGGCAGTTCTGTAATTATTTCAAAAATCATCTCCACCTCACTGCTTGCCGCCGGCGCCACGCGGGGGGGTCACCGCCGATCAAATTTCGCCGCTTTCCCGCGTACAGGCACGTCACCGTCGCCGTGGCGTCTCCGTCGTGCGCTGTCGCAGCCGGGCGAGCTCATCCCGGCTATAAATAGCCACCGTCGCCGCCGTCGTCATCGTTTTCCCCTCTGCTCTGCTTCGCCACCGTATAGCTCCGCCGCTCGCCTGTAGGCCTCGTCGAGCCGCGTCAGTCGTTCCCAGCTACGTCAACGTGATCGCATTGGTCTTGCGCTCCTCCTCGACTTGCTCTCGTCGCTGGTGTTGGCCGGAATCGCCCGGCGCAACCCGTCTTCCCCGTGACCGGTCGGAGTTCCGCCGCGACTGCCCTCACTGTGGCCAGGCTGCTCCAGACCATCTCCGACTGCACCGAGTCCACCATCGTGATCACAGTAAGCTCCTGAACGTGTTTATCACTTCGCTTTAGTCCCTACTGTACCATCACCGTGTTTACGCCGTTCACCGACATGCTCCGCCCGCCATGCCCGGCGTGGAGGTGTCTCCGGTGCACCTTATTCCTTTCTGATAGCTGAGTTCGATTCGTAGGAAGTAGAAGATCATTTTGGTGAGGTCCGTCTCACCGGAGAGTCACCACCGGCGCGTTTTGCTGGCCGGTCAGTGAGGGTAGCGCCGCCGTGGTTGCTTGAGTCACTGACAGTGGGGTCAGTCTGTCAGTGCGAGTGAGGAAGAAGAACAGTACTGATTTTTATTTTCTGATTTTGAATAGTGCAGCAATTTTGCAATTTTGTAGGAATTTATTTACACATCCAAAAATTCTGAAAATTTTTGTGTAGCTTCTGTACATGTTCTAGTATGATTTAAAAATTTGAAATTTGAAATTTGGATAAATTTTGAATGTTCAAATATTCAGTCCATTAATTGAAAAATGCAATTTCCATGATTTTTGTAGGTCACTGTATAATTCCAAAAATTATGAAATTTGTTTTGGTACACTAATTTGTCATAAGGAAGCTTATATAAAATTTTCAGGTCATTTGGAACAAGTTTATTTTTGGGCTTAATTCCAAATTAATTCAAAAATAGATAAAAGCAAACCCTAAGTGTTGGATTAGTGTTGGATCTTGTTTTGGTCATGTTTTGTGACTAGTAGGGTTCCAAGATCCATTAGGTCAAGTCACATGTGTGGTTCTTAATGATAGGGTTACAGGTTGGTTTTGTTGGCTTGCAACTGTACCGCGAAATCAAATCGGTTGCGGGTGTTTTTACATTTCATGTGCCGTGAAAGCATCATGTTTACATTATCATCATGTTAAAGCATATGTTATTATTTCGTGTAGAACCCGAGAACGAAACGATTCTAGTTGAGCAAGTTCTGGAAGAATCCCCGGTTGTCACGGGATTTGATAATTGTGGTACTAATCCGGAACCGGAAATCGTCAACGAAGGCAAGCCCCGGTTTATGCATTAAGCCCTTACCTTGTTACTTTGAAAAGTTATCACCTATGTTATTTATTGCATTAAGTTGTTTAATTCAAATGTTACCTACTTGATGCATTACCTACCTTGATAATTGTTTACCATCCTTGAAGATGTTTTCGTTTATAAAGGCGTAGATGTGCTTAGTATGCTTTATGATAGGCTTTCAAAGTAAAAGTTTTGATACAATCAAAGATGGCATACTGGCCAAAGAAAGAAAGGATTTAGAATGAATTAGAGACTAGTCGGGTGACTTATCTTGAATGTTGGGTAATGTTGCCGACTATGTCACTTAAAGGCCACTCATTGTGGATCTTCTGAACGAGATACTTTGTAGTACTGGTCACATACTCCAGGTAAGCCTACTTCGGCTAATCCGATACTAAGACGAATGCCCGCGCACTGGGAGTGGAGAGATGGCGGGAGTAGCGTGTACCCTCGTGGCTAGAATGTGGCCGGATTTGAGGTGTGCTGTGCTCTCGGGTGGCGTGGAGACGGCTTAGTATAGGAGGATCTGGTAGCGAGGTTGATATATGCAAGATTAAGTTCTACATATGTCGTGTGATAAGGAATCCCCAGCTGGGACTTGAATCAATTCGAATTGCCGGTGCTCCGCGGATATGGAGACTCGATTCATTACAGAAGCAATGTAGTACTGGTGAATTACTAAAATATGAGAAAAAGAATGGAATGAGAAGGAATGAAATATGGGAAAGTTACATTTAGTTTGAGATAAAGAACTAAAAGGACTTAGGGGTAAAATTTGAGAATAGGATAATTATAGTAAGCTTTTGGCAAAGGACTTGAATCTTGCTACATCCTTACCTTGTCCCAAATCCCTGCATCTCTAAAGTCTTACACCCCGTTACGTCGGGTTAGTCTTGTTGAGTACCTTTGTACTCAGGGTTTGTTAACCCTTGTTGCAGGTAAGTCGCATGCGCAGGCTTGTTTTGGTCCCTGCTGCATGACTGTGTTCGAAGTCAATGACGATGAGGAGTGATGAATGGCCTTTGGACAAGGTACTAGTTTGTTTGATAAATAAAGTTAATGTAATATTATCCCGCTACTATGGTCGTATGACACTTATGGTATTGTAGGTTTGAAAACAACTGGTTTGTAATAATACTATCTTAAGACTTCCGCTATCTTTTACTCTATTATATGTTTGAATAAAATGTTGTAATCTACAATGACTGTGATGGGGATCCTGTTGAAAAGAGAATCGTGGATGATTCAGGGTTTCCCGAGGACACCCGACAGACCTGTTGAGTTGTTGGGAACTCGTGTACGCTATCCAAGGTCTGTTAAGACAACGATAGGTGCATGTGGGCCTGATTCCTTAGGAGGTTCTGCCACAAAGATCCACCGTGCTGTACCAAGGTTGTTTCAGATCCAATTGCTTCATGTAGCTTAAAGAACTCAACTGTTGAACTACTTTACTATTCATTAGCAGAGTGATTCTTTGGTTTCTTGTTTGTGATGTGAAAATAGATGTAGCTTAAAGAACTCAACTATTGAACTACTTTACTATTCATTAGCAGAGTGATTCTATGGTTTCTTGTTTGTGATTCTGTGGTTTCTTGTTTGTGATGTGAAAATAGATGTGAAAATAGAACTCAATTGCTTCATGTAGCTTAAAGATCCAACTGGTGAGCTGGTTTCTGTGTTCAGAACACCATTGCAATAGAATAGGACGGCATGCCGTGATGGATTTTTTTCTAGCATTGCACAACAACTATATGCATGCTTATAATGGTCCAGACATACACTGGTTGGGACGTTTGGTAGTCTTGCTATTTTCTAGCATGCATATTAGTATAGTAACCGATCACTGCAGTAGCAATTTTCTGCATGGTGACTGATGCATTTCTTTTATCCCATTGCAGTAGAGAAAATAGAATGCAGTTTATTTAGGAGCTAAGCACCTAGTTTTTCAAGTTTATGGGGGCTTAGCTGTGGCAATCATGCAAGTTTAGAGGAGCAAACCACAACTGAATGCCTTCTCTCTTTTCCTTTTCGTTTACACTTGTTTTCTCTACTTGTTTACCTTGCATTGAGGTGCACATAGCTCAGTTCTCAAGTGCATACGACTCCTGCTAAATCTCTCCGACTAATGAGGGCATGATGCTTTTGCAGGAGTGATTTTCTGCTGCGTCTTGGGATGGGGTGACACTGGTGTCAGGTTAGTTCCCCCCACTGTTGTTTTTTTCTAATTTGGCTGTCGTTTTTGTTGTCAGTCATGTTCTAAAAAAAATTGAATGCATGCATGCCTGGATGAGTAGGTGCTGCCTGGATGATTAGGTGCTGCTGGATGATTAGATGTTTTCTCCACTTTTTTAGACTTTTAATACTTCTTGATGCTACTATGTGAGTTGTTGGTGATTTTGTACAGAGAACTTTGTGGTATGGATGAGATGATGCATGTAGCCTTGTGATTAGTTATCCAAAGGTACAGTAATTAGCTAGCTGCTGGGCAAAGTTAGTTAGGGTCCATGTAGACTTGAGATGCTGCATGTAGCCTTGTAAATGTTTTTCGCCCACTAGTTAATCATGGAGCTGCTGAAGGGACTGGCTTCTGGTTCTGGGTTTCAGACTTGAGCAGCTCGTCACTCAGCTGGGGCAGTGATAGTTGAAGTTTATTTTCTGTGATGTGCTTGAGTTTATTACATATGACACTTGTGACTTGCTGTGCTTGAGTATTGGCCTTGTGCCTTTTATTTTATATATATGTAATAATATAATTTCATATATGTAACACTAGATGGCTTCTTGGGAAGAGCTTGCTAGAAATTTTTTGTTGGAAGAGGAAGAAGAAGATGAGGAGCTATTCTTTATTCTTCTCCCTACTGTAATGCCCTTTCTCGACGAAGAGAAAACACCTGAGCATACCTCTTCTCTTCCTGGTGCTAAAAAGGTTAAAGAGATTCTCGAAGGACACGAGAATTGGTGCAAGGAAGAATTTAGGATGGAGGCTGAAATATTTAGAGCTATAGCAAACTTTCTCAGGGCCGAGAACTTGCTGCGTGACACACGTGGTATGAAGATTGAGGAGCAACTTGGTCTTTTTATGTTCATGCTCTCTCATAATGCAAGCACAGAGAGGCTAAAGAAGGAGTTTCAACATAGTGGTGAGACAGTGCATAGGAAAATATATGATGTCTTCAATATCATTCCAACATTAACCCAAAAATTCATCAGACTTTTGAATCCAAGCCACACACACATGAAGATTACATGTGACCCTAGATTTATGCCATTCTTTCAGGTCGGTTAATACATACAGTACACTTTCCTTAATACCATTCCTAAATACAATCCAAATCTTTAGTAAATTTTCTTACCTGCAGAACTGCATCGGCACTATCGATGGTACGCATGTCCCAATCACAATTGGACAAGACAAGGCCAGTCCCTATAGAAATAGGAAGGGGACACTATCGCAGAATGTTATGTTTGCCTGTGACTTCGACTTGAAGTTCACTTTCATCTCATCTGGTTGGGAAGGATCCACATCTGATGCAGGAGTGTTGCGGTCTGCTCTTGGCAAGGGATTTACTGTGCCAGCAGGCAAATTCTATCTTGTAGACGGTGGATATGCAAACACACCATCATTCCTTGCTCCCTACCGAGGATCATCTCAGTGAGTTCAGGAGACGTGGCCAGAGGGGAAATGCATATGCCAACTACAAGGAATTGTTCAATCATCGGCATGCGATTCTTCAAAATCACATTGAGAGGGCCTTTGGGGTTCTCAAAAAGCGGTTTCCAATTCTAAAAGTGGGGACACATTACCCAATTGAATCTCAAGTTATGATTCCAGCAGCTGCTGCTGTGTTTCACAACATCATTAGAGGGTTGAATGGGAGTGAAGAGTGGCTAGACATCCTACCTGATAATATCAACCCATCAAATTATGTCGACATGCCAGAGGGCGACACTAACTACCCAAGTGAGATGGAATCAAACCATGGAAATACCCTACGAGACCAGATAGCCCATCAGATGTGGGCTGCCTACAATGTGTAGGATAGTAGTGTTTGGAATGTAATTTATGAGTTATGAGTTATGCATTTATGTAATACATTATGTGATGCAACATTCTGTAATAAATTCTCCAATACATTCTATAATATGTTATGAGTTATGCATTTTCTGTGTGATGCAACATTCTGTAATAAATTCTCCAATACATTCTATAATATTTTATGAGCTATGTATTTCTATAATTATTTCTTGCAGCAATGTCGAAGGCAAGGGCTACATGGAACTATAGATATGAGAAAGGGCTTGTTGACATTATGAGGGACCATGTGAACATCCCCTTGTTCAGGGGTCAGAATGGATGGAGTGGAGAGGGTTGGAGAAGTATCTCAGAGAAGTTTACCCAAATGTATCCTTTAGCATGCTTCACAAAGCAGCAGCTACAAGAGAAGGAAAAGGAGCTAAAGGGCAGCTGGAAGGCGATACATGTAGCGTTAAAGGATAGTGGTGTTGGTTGGAATGACTCATTGGCCATGGTCATTGCGGAACCAGAAAAATGGAAGAAACTGATCAATGTAAGATTTTTTCACTAAACCAAAAAATTGTTGCCATATTCTGGTTGCAAGTACTAACTATGCTGTTGTCTTGGTATTAAATAGGATAATGGAAAAATGGCTAGGTTCCAGAAGAAGCCGTTTCCTTTATATGAAGACTGTACGTCATTGTATGCTGGTATGTTATTTGAAACTTCTCTCTAAGGTTATGTAGCCTTATTGTTCTACTTGAGAGTAAAGCACCATCTAACTTGATAGTATGACTGTGCACTGCTTTCAGTTTAAGTTATAGTATGCCTGCACTTGAACAGGAAGAGTTAGTTTTTATTAGTCACTCTCACAGCCTCACTCGCCCACTCTCTAAACGCAGCGAGCGATCTCTCTCTGCTTTTTTTCTCGCCTTTGCTTTGCTTTCCTATATGCTGCAAAGGCGCACCGTTAAAAAAAGGAAGAAAGAAATAAGGAGATCTATAGTTCACATCAACTGAGCACTATAGTGTTAGATCAGCATTTGCATAACCAGTATATCTATAGCGTCTCTTGGTTGGCCGCTCTATAGTTCCCTCACCATCATTGTTAGTCCCTCCAGTTGAAGGCAGTGCCAGCCTCTGCTCTTGATTCTTTATCTTAGGACAAGAGCCCAAGGTGATGTGCCTCTTGCGATGACTAGTCCCAGCAATCTTTGAACCAGAGCTGTAAGCAAAGGTTTGCTTGCAGAGCTTGCAGCAAGCCCTTGTGGCCCCACCCACGACGGCTTCAATAGTGAAGTGCTCCCATACCAAGGACTTCTTTCTCCTTCGTCTAGTTCTAGTAGTAGGAGGGGTTGTTACCTCAGAAACAACCAACTCATTTCCTTGAACCAAATCATCACCTTGGGAATGGTAAAATCAGAACATTGTCGAAGTGCAAAAATGGTAGGGGTTCGATTCTTGAGCATAACAGAACCGACAAATACATCATAATTTCATGATAGAAAGTCCTAGTAATCAAAGGAACTAGAGCACAACTCCAAAAATAAGTTGTATTAACAACTACACACTAAGTTCCTTCCTCAACAGCTCAGATTCTTGCACAGGCTCATACAAATCAATAAATCCTATACTTTATTTTTCTTGTTTAGACAAGATTTAAACCATAGGAAGTGTTCCTATTTTTCACCCACCCATCAGTTTCTAGTAAAAGTAGTAACTCTTCCTATTTTTTTTGCATAGGAAGTGTTGCTACAGGAGATCTAAACTTCACATCAACTGAGCACTTGCAACCTGCTCCTCTTGTTCCTATTGCTGCTCCAGCTGCTTCGGCTGCTCTGGCTGCTCCAGCTGCTCCAGTTGCTCCTGTTGCAGTGTCTGATAGCACAAGTCCAGGTGCTACTTTTGATGGGCTAGACGTCTCAAGTGCACGCAATGAAGCTCAGTCTGCACCTTCCAATCAAGATTCTGTGCAAGGAACGAGTGGTGGGAGAAAGCATAAGCAAAGTCACATTGGTGCTGCTATTGATGGTTTTGTGCAGTTTAAGAAGATGCAAACAAGTAAAACAATGGAAGCACTCAATGAAAAGAAGAAACAAGACGAAGCATTTTCAGTCGACAAGTGTCTCGATGAAGTTGATGCAATGGAACTTACTGATGTGGAGAAGGCGTATGCTATGAATATCTTCAAATCTGAGATTGATAGGGAGGTATTCATGAAAATGAGAAACAAAAATGTTCGCTTGATTTGGCTCAAACAGCAGATTAGGTAATGCTTAGCTGCCACTAGATTAGTTTACTTTGGTATGCCTTAGCAGCTAATCCTTTTCCTTGTGCTTACTTGCAGTGGTATCAGTGGAGGCATTGCTGGTGGAGGCAATGTTTGAATTGAGAAGAAAAACGCAGCTGCAGTCATTGTATGCAGGTATATTATTTGAACAACAGCTTGCACTTGCCAACAGCTATGACTGCCGATTGATCTTATTTTTTATTAGCCTAGGAATTACCTGTTCTGCGTAGTATGCTACTGCTGCTTCTATATGTATGGATAATGAACTAGTTATGTGTAGATAGAGATAGAGGACATTTATGAGTAGTCATGAATTGGCAGTATGAGATGTGTAAAGTTTTTAGAGTGATAGTACTGCTAACTGTGATAGTACTGTCATAGCCTGTAGATCAAGTTTTCAGAGATGTTTAAAGTTTTCAGAGTAATAGCCTGTAGATCAAGTTTCCAATGCATCTACTGTTTAACTCTGATAGTACTGCTAACTATAACTAGTTCATATCCGTTTCTGTGATTAATTCAGTACATATCTTTTCCTGTTTACATTTAAATGACTTTCAGTTAACTGAGTTATCATCTACTGTTTGACTGTGTTAGCATGTACTGATTTTTAGATATTGATTACTTTCAGTGAATAAGATTTTTAGATGATAATGCAGTCAACTTACAGCTTGATGTTGAGTACAATTGTTGACACTAATCTGTGACCATCCTCAAATTAATTGATGTTTCCTGCTGCTGTTTTATTTTAATATATAATACTCTAAGGATTCATTTGGTAAAACTGACCACACAATTGAAGCCAACTTAGTCCAGTGCAATCCAGATTCCTGCAACTTAAGAATTTCTTTTATGTCATTAAACTTAGGTAACTGTAAGCATCTAGGTCAGTGTGTCATCGCAGGGCTGACTCAAGGCACTTTCAATAATCCTTTATTTCTTAAGCCTGTCATTACTTGCATCAGCAAAGCAGTGCTATACATGGAGTAATTAAAGCATTTACTGTATGTTGAGTCATCATGCTTAATGAGCCAGTAATAATGTGACATGCGGACATGGCATGAAATTCAATCAAACACTAGCGGGTATATATACTTTTCAACTATACTATACTTCGGAAAAGGTACAAATGATTTGTAATATCAATCTTGCTTAGTTCGTACAATCATACGCAGGTGGCTAATTACTGATGAAATAATTTCTACTACTTCTGGTAGTACATCCAATTTTTGTCTGCAATTGCCGAGACGAAGATCAGTGACAAACTGGCAATGGTATTGCCCATCTCCATTGTTAGCTCACATTATTATCAGGTTCAGCCTAGTGAACTGCACAAAAACCAGCCCCTTGACATACTCTGGTTTTAGATGAGCCCTGGTGGAAGACAAGTTAGCTTGCAGCTAAGAATTATGAGCTCCTTGAGAGCAGGCATGGCCATAGCTTCTGTAGTCTCACTCTCGCTCTCATCCTCCCAGTCCCACTCCTCCCATTCGCACAAGCCATCCAGATGAAGAAATGTCAGATTAGGAAATGTTACTACTGATCTAGCAGTGACGTCTATACCTCCACCCACTGCCAGGGAGGAGGGTGACTGGAACTCAGGCCCAACACTCCTGATGGTAGGTGCGTTGTTAATGGCCAGAGTCTCCAAACTAGGGAGCTGGTACAGACTGTCAGGGAGTTGGCAAATGGTAGGTGCGTTGTTAATGGTCAGAGTCTCCAAAGTTTGTCCATCCTTTAAATCCTCAGGCTCTTAAAGCCACATGTAGCTGGAACCATCATCCAATTTGGTACCCATGCAAGCACTTTTGGTCTTTTGCTAGAGCCAGCAGAGCCACCTTGGGCAAAGCTGCTAATCTTAGCACGCACCACATTGAGCTCCAAACCAAAAGGCAAGTAGCCAAGTACCAGGAGATTGCATATGCCATTACAATATGCGTGGAAGATTAACTTCTTCATGCAGGGTTTTTGGTGTGGACAATATTTGCTATGGCATGCCACATGTTTATGCTTGGTTCAAGTTGATGTATCCTGGCAGCACTAGATTAGTTTACTTTAGGTATGTCTCTGAAGCAAATGCATGATTTGAGAAGAAAAATGTTTTTACTAGCTGCAGTGCCTATGTGAGAAGCTTATGCAAAGGAGTTCTTTTTTTTCTCTCGAACACTACTTATGAAAGGAGTTGAACCATAACTTTTTTTTCATATATGTCTTGGATATCTGGATGGAGATGATCTATGATTTGGTGACGAATGGATTAGCTAGGTTGAATTTGCCACTTGAATTAAATTTTCTATGTATTGGACTATGTCAAATAATTTTGATATTGTGATTTTTCATGCATTATGTGCATGAAAATATTGTGGTTGGCATTGATATGTGGTGATTTCCTTATATTATTCAAAAAATTATGTTGTTTCTTGATTTTCTAAGACATTGTTTTCAATTTTCTAAGACGTACCGAGGTTCAGTGCAGCTGCAGTAGAGCAGAGCAGTGACTTGGCTTTCACTAGATTTTAGATGATAGTTAGACATGATGTCAGATTTGAAATATTTATGTATTTGTATAGAGACTTATTCGACTTGGCTTTCACTAGATTTCAGATGATAGTTAGACATGATTTCAGATTTGAAATATATATGTATTTGTATAGAGACTTATTCTGGAGATTATCATGGTTCTGTGGTTCTAACATTGATCTGTGATGAATTTCTTATATTATTTAACTTTTTCTGTTTTTTCTTGATTTTTTATGATTTTTTGAGATATTGTTTTCAATTCTTCAATGGTGACAAGCAGCACCAAAGAAACCAATCAACATCAGCTGAACTCTTGCTCTCGTGAATCCTCAGTCCTCACAATGGGATGCCAAACAGTCTCACGGGAAAACTCCCCCCGCATGGATATCTCCCCAGGATTGTGGCGGGAATCAGATGTCCGAAAAAATCATCACGCGTGGCTCTTTTCCCGGGGTTAGTTCATCGGTGCTGCCAAAGTAAGCCTAAGTGGGTAGCAGGGATTACAAAGCATCACTGTCATACGAGCGAGATGCCCGCATTAGGTGATGCCGAACAAGAGTGAAACACAACGCAGATAATGGACAAACAAATTATTGAAGAAAATCTAATATAAATCGGGACCACTAGCAAACCCTTCTCGATCGGTTGGACGTTACAAAATACACATACCATTTAGTACAACCCAAGACGGACAGGAGGAATGGACGGCAGAAAGAGGTGCTGCGACCATGGATTTGGGTGCTGCCCAAGTTGCCCCAAGGGATGATGCTAATGCATCACAAATTCACAATCTCACACGAATTCAGCGCCAGCACAATGCAAGAAAATGGACACGAACATATGCCTTGCACCATGAATCCGCAATACTGTCTACACTGCTGCTCAAATTCAGGTTCATTCAGCTCCGACAAAATGCTGGATTTTCAGTTTTTCACTGACGACGATACCGGAGAAGTGCTTTGACTCTTTACTGGCAATACTTATCTTAAACTCTTATAAAGCCAAACCGTACTAGGGCCCTGTTTAGTTCCCGTCAGAATCCAAAAAAATCTGGATTTTGGCCCACCATTTTGCCAAATGGATCTAAACACCATCCAATTTTTTTTGCAAAATGAGGTCCATTTCGGATTCTGCATTTGGGAGTCCATAGGCCAAAATTGAGCCCGTTTTGTGCCTGGAAGTCTACGTTGCCCTCAGTACCCCCACCCTATCCGCTCGTTCCCTTCCTCCCCGTTCTCTTCCTCCCTGACACACTTCAGCCACCGCCGCCGCTCGCTCCCACCGCCACCACTGCCTCTGTCTCCGGTCAGATCCTCCTCCGAGCTCGTAGATCCTCCTCTGAGCTCGTAGGATCTACCGTCTCCTCCCGGTTCGCAGCTGCCCGCATGGACGGGTACGGCGCCGACAGCTTCTACCATGGCGACAACGACGGCTGCGGTGACGGCCACGGCTACGGCAACATCGACGGCACCAGGGAGTTCCTGTCCTAGCCACACCCCTCCAACGTCGGATATCCTGCCTACAGTCGACCGGCCTTCAACGCCCCGGGTTCCAGCAGCTTCGCTTCTCCCAGGACAGGCATGGCGGCTCTTGACCTCAACTTGCAGGGCGCCGAATGGCCGCCCATGGGAGGCTTCCAGGGGCTCCTTCACTCTGGTGGAGATCTCGACGGCCCCAATGTCTTCCCTCCCGTTGACGCCCGCAGCGCAAGCCGAACCCTAGGCTTCCGGACTCCTCGCAGCAGTACTGGAGGTGGAGCTGGGTCCGGTCGCGCTACCTCCACGGTCTCCTGCGGTGGACGTGTTGGTGGTGGTGTGCCTCCTGTCCCCGCTATTGGTCACGGCGTGTGTCGAGGGACCTCCGGCGTGGCACAACTCTCGACGGCCCGCGACAAACGTCCTCGAGTGCCAGCCGTCGCCGATGACAACTTCGCTTCCAACACCTCGAACGACGTCGACAACGTTGAGATCCTACCCAACGCTCCCACGGTATTTTCCCTTCCAATTGATCTAGTGTGCCAGTTCATATTCAGTTCAGTTCATTTACTGATTGATACAAAATCTTTAGAATTACAAGATTAGTAGTAGTTTCTAGAGTGTACACTGGTCAGTAGGTTGGAAATGATAAATGGGAAATTGAAAAGTAGCTAGTGGCAACACAGGATCTATATACCTTTTATAGTTTCACATGCCTAGCAAACTTTTGCCACTTTGTCAATTTCAGTCATATGTAAAGTATAAACTTGCTTGCCTATAGAGTATGGCTTTACCTTTTGTGAGATTACCTTTCTTTATGTTGTGCACTTTCGCCTGAAGATGATATTAGTAGTAGCATAGAGATGATATCTGAATATCTTAGTATCTACTGGAGTTTTAGGGACTTAATCTGCTTCCAAGATAAGTGTAATAAGGTTTCTCTTCCGTTTGTTCCCGAACTAGCATCTTTTTATTTCGAATTCTTTAGCAATCGTCACTGATCAGTTGCTCAACATCTTCAGTTATGCATTTTATATTCAGTTCAATCCCAGTCCTACTCAGTTTAGTTCAGTTCATTTACCATTTTATATTCTTAGCACCATGTGCTTTAAAATGGTCAGTTACTTGGGATCTTAGAGATCATGTTTGGCCTGTTTGCATCATATTTATGAACTGAATGAATGTTCTCTGCTATGAAGGACAACTAGCATCATAGTTATGAACTAAATGAATGTTTGTGTATTATATATGTCAATTCCGCTGCTTGTTACAGTACTTTTGATATTGTTATTTATATAGTTTCCTATTCTTGTGTATGTTTTAGCTTGGTAAAAGTAGGGCTGATTGGTCAGAGGAGAACACCGATAAGCTATGTAGGATCTGGTGTAACCAAATTGACATTGGTAATTGCACGAAAGGTACAATGACCAAAACAGGAATGAAGGAGGTCATTAGGCAGTACCATGCAGCTACTGGTAAGATGCACAACAGAGAACAGATCTCCAGTAGGTACAGGCAACTCAGGGCTCTGTGGGGTTTCATCAAGCAACTGAAGACTGACACAGGACTAGGCCGTAACTCTGATGGCACTGTGATTGCAGATGATGATTGGTGGGAGTCAAAGACTAAGGTTCATGCTCATATCTTCTATGTTCTTACTGCACTGTCAATGATGTTCTCTTCTCATACTACCAAGTGTTGCAGGGTAAGAATGAATGGAAGAAATTGAAAGATGGATGGCCAGAATACTTGGACCAGTTGGAGCAAATGTTTGAAGGTGTAGCAGTTGATGGTTCCACAGCCTATGTTCCTGGTTCAAATGAAGAATTTGAGGAGGAGGAATATTATGAGGAGGAGCCATCTATGAATGTTCATACCCCAATCAGCTCTAATAGCAACAAGAGAGCTAGTAGTACCAGTACATGTGCTTCCAGTCCAAACAAGAAGACCAAGTCCAAAAGCCAAGCAATCAAGCTCATGGATAAGGTGATCAGTGAGCAAACCAGGATTGGTGAGGACAGGAACAAGATGATGGAAAGACAGGTTGAACTTCAAGAAAGGCAAGCTAAAATGAAGGCCATAATGAAGAGAAGGAACAGGGAAGAAAAGAGAAAGGAAGAGGAAGCTGAAGTTGATCTTGTGCAGCAAATGGCAAGGGACTGTGGTGTTCAACCACATAATACAAGGCTCTGGTACATTGTCCTGCAGATCTGCAAGGATAAGAAGACTGACTTTCTTCAAGAAGACTGATCCAGATGCAAGGAAGGATTTCATAGAATTCTTAGCCAATGTCAACAACTAGTCGTGTTACTTGTGTTAATTGGTCATTGTCTGTCATGTGAACTAAGTTATGTTAGTGTAACTAGACCTAAGTGCTGTGATGTGTGTGATGTTCCCAAGTGATGTGTGTGATGTGAACCATGTGATGTGTGTAATGTGAACCAAGTTATGATGTGTGCTACTTTTATTAATTATGTTATGTGAACCAAGTTAAATGCTTACAATCAGCTCTGGCCTTTTATTAATTATGATGCATTTGGATGGATCATTAAGCCTATTAATTTTAGTTGTTTTGCATTGTTTCAATACTCACTATTTCCTGTTTGCAATTTGTCAGGTACTTGAGGCAACAATGGAGGGGGGCAGTTCATGCAGCTCAACCAGCTCTGGCAGTTCCAGCAGCTCAACCAGATCCAGCAGTTCCTCTGATTCTAGTAATGAGGAAGTAAGAAGTATGCTTGTGGATGATGAGGATTCTCATTTCACTAGTGGTATGTTGCTTTTTGCTCTGCACACTGACAAATACCTATCTAGATCAGAGTATAGAGTGCCACTTGTTCCTGGGATAAAGTGGGTAGAGAGGAAGCTAACAAACAGGGAGAGCTGCTATAAAATGTTTAGAATGACCCCAACTTTGTTCTACAGACTCCATGAAAAGCTAGAGTCTTATGGCCTAAAATCCACTAATAAATGTTCCTCTATTGAAGCATTAGGAATGTTCTTGTGGATGGTTGGAGCACCAAGGTCAGTTAGGCAGGCTGAGGATAGATTTGAGAGGTCGCTAGGGACAGTCCATAATAACTTCATGAAACTGTTGAATTGTCTTTGCAAGCTAGCTGCACACATCATCACACCAAGGGACCCAAGTTTCAGTCAAACCCATCATAGATTGCAGAATCCTAGATTCTCTCCCTTCTTTGACAATTGTATTGGAGCAATAGATGGCACTCATGTACCAGTCATTGTTGACAAAGATTTGACGGTCCAACACATGTGCCGCAAGAACATTACAACACAGAATGTCATGGCTTGCTATGACTTTGACATGAGATTTACATTTGTGCTTGCTGGATGGCCGGGATCTGTACATGATATGAGAGTATTCAATGATGCTATGGATAAGTGGAGCCATAAGTTTCCACATCCACCATCAGGTAAACAACTTTCTACTTGAGGCATTTCCATTTGAGTTAATGGAAGCTAACAACAGTTCATCATTGTGCAGACAAATTTTACCTAGTGGACTCCGGCTACCCAAACCGTCCGGGTTATCTTGCACCGTACAAGGGAACGAAATATCATCTTCCAGAGTACCGTGACGGCCCGGAGCCAGAAGGTAAAAATGAAATATTCAACTTCACACATTCATCGCTTAGGAATGTGATAGAGAGGGCCTTTGGGGTACTCAAGATGAAATGGAGGATTCTGTTAGGCATCCCTGCTTATCCTCCACATGTGCAAACTAAAATAATAGTGGCTTGCATGGCATTGCATAACTTCATTAGAGCTAGTGGATTAGTGGATAAGGACTTTGCACTTTATGATCGTGATGAGAATTACGTCCCACCAGAAGCGTCTGCCAATCAGCCACGAACTACTCCAGCACCGTCAAGGGAGGTCGCCGAAGAGATGAATGCTTTTCGTGAATCGATTGCTCTTGGTTTGTTTAATCGTTCTTCATAAGTTAGTTGAGGACTAATGAACATGTCTGAACTGTGTTTGTATTTGAGGTTGTGTTAGATACTTCAACATGGTTTGTCTGGTCGAATATTTGTGAACTGTTGAACAAATTGTATGGTTTGTGAACTGTTTGTATGAACTTGTGAAGTTTGGTTGGACAAATTGTATGGTCTGTATGAACAATTGTATGGTATGTGAACAAATTGTATGAACTGTTGATTTCTATGAACTGTTTGTATGAACAAATTGTGTGGTCTGTGAACTGTGAAGAATGGATTGTGGTCAATTGCCTGGGCGTCAATTGCCTGGAAGGCAGCGGCATGCATGCATGCAATCTGCATGTATTAATGAGGGCAAATCTGTCATTAGTTGAGTTCCTATTCTGGATTTTGGGTGGAAGTAAACACCCTACTAAACTATTTTGCATTTTGGGTTTTGAGGGGGATTTTGATTATGGATTATGGATTCTGCATTCCGGGGAGAACTAAATAGGGCTTAGCTAATTTTTCTCATTCCACAGTTCTCAACGTCATCTTCCTCCCCTAGCCCACGCATATACCTCCACCCCATACTCCGGCAACAATTAATCAGAGGCTCCACCTCCACCTCCACCTCCACCTCGATCGGGTATGCAGGTCCAGCCATACCATCCCGTTATTTGGTTTATGTTTACTGCTCTCCATCAAATTCCACCGAACAAGTCACTTCCTACCGCTATTACTCATCAGTTATCAAATTGCTTTCACCTTCCTACAATCTCTACCATTATGCATGTACTAATTACTTAAGACAGCTACAATCAATAGGCACCACCGTCTCCCTGAATCTCTTCTTTATCTTCTATATACTCGATAGCGTGCCCGTGCGTTGCTACGGGATAGCTAACATTTTATACTAAAAACACACGGATCGCACGATAAGATAACAATACTATAAAAATTAAATACCAACGTTTAAGTGATATTTAATCCAAAAAGCAAAGTTTATGAATTTAACACAGTAACGAAGTGCGCAGCGTCGCAGGCTCACAAACTCTACTTTATAGACCTTTCCATGATGCGGCTAAGATAATGTTTTATATTGGCAGGAAGAAATCTCCGATATCCATTTCTTTCGTGCTCACAAACTAATGACCCTGGTGCAAGAAAGGGAAATACAAAGGAGCTATCCTCCTGAATGCGCGGAACCAACGCCACTACGATCGTGCCAGCCCACGACCACTGGTATGGTGTTGTTTAGCATACATCGTATAGGAACCATGCGTACTTCCCTTTTGATTTTCTCAGCTCAAGGATATCCTTATCTACAAGTATTAGCAGGTTCAGTACATCATATGACACATGGTGACTAAAATGAAAGGGCTGGCAATATTCATATTGCTTTAAGATCCAGGGAAGAACAAGGACCTGTGAAGCTAACTTGCGTTATGATGTTGAGGCCAACCACGTAGATGCTCCCATAAGTGAAAACTATATTGGCTGCCTCCGGTGGTCACTGTGGATCTGCAAAGGGTAAATGAATGCATTAGTCCCAACAAATCGTTCAGACTTCTGGTAGCACACCAACATGCATGATTGGTATTACATTGGCTTCTGTACAAGGGGTGGCATTTCCAGGCTTCTAGCTGCAAAAAATGCTCCACCCAACAAACAATTTTCTTAACATTTTTCACAAAGGAGGGATCCTTCTTGATGGCTTGAGAAATTGCGACACCTTATCAACCAACTAAGCAGCTTTGTCCTCAACTTTCTTGATAGTGGGATCAGGAAGCTCTATGTTCCCGAGGCCATCAGATCAATGAAGCTACACGAATTTTTCTCTGGTGCAAAGTAGGTAGCATGACCAATACCTTGAGAGGATTATGCCTAACAATAGAAGGATTCATAGCAGGTGTGTTGTGAGCACTGATTATCATTAAAGGCTATGCAAAATCATATAATTAATCCAGACTGTGAAATACAGTCACGTGCAGTGCCTTCTTCTACAGCTAGCGTATACCTACAAAACTCACCTAGTAAGCTCCAACTAATGCTTAGCATCTCAAAAGAAAGTGGATGCCTCATAACAAAAACCAAAGTAGATACATAATGTGCATATATAGTTGAAAATCTATTATCTAGCTGCTGCACAGGATAAAAAGTGGACACAGAATAAAAGATCAATGTACCCAATGAGATAACTAAATACCAAGATAGGTCAAAATGGAATTCAGTTTTTTTTATGACAAAAAAAATGGTAGTTCTAAGAATGATGCTGGTGTTGCACCTATTGGTGAATGTAGATGGCAAATGAATATTACATAAAGGAACTATTCATCGTCCATAATTGGTGAATATTGTACCCAATGAGATAACTAAATACCAAGATAGGTCAAAATGGAATTCAGTTTTTTTTATGACAAAAAAGATGGTAGTTGTAAGAATGATGCTGGTGTTGCACCTATTGGTGAATGCAGATGGCAAATGAATATTACATAAAAGAACTATTCATCGTCCATAATTGGTGAATATTGTGTTCCTTTGTAAGACACACATTGGTATATTCATATTTTCATCATTCAGGTTTCAGACAGCATGTTGAAGTGATTATTGAATAAACATTTGAACTGAATGGTACTTTATTGTTATTCTTCTCAGGTTATTCAGGTATCGCTTGTTTGTCGATATCAGAATTCATCATTTGTTAAGCAAAATTCTAAGGCCGCTATTAATAAGCAGTAAGGCAGGTGCAGTCGTGTAGGGAATATAGAAAAAAGGAATAGAAGCAAGGCAGTAAGGTTGGTGCGGAGATGAGAAGATTAGTGCAGACCTGACGGCACATGCGGAGATTGCTGCGGAGATGCAAGGCTTCTGCCCGTATCATCAATCTAGATGGTAGACCATTAGCATCCAGTTGCTACTTCATGCCTCGCTGTAATCAAGATTAAGAGATGACATTAAACTTAGGAAATATGTATTCACTACCAAATGGACCAACAAAAATGTTTTGAGTTTACTGTGAATCACCAATGTGATTTGGATGGTTAAGGTCAAGTACATGTATTTTAGAAAACTAACAAATAATCCAACATACTACATTTTTCTAGATTAGATTGCTCCTTCAAGCAAATCATGTCCTTACGAAGATAAAACAAAAGAATTTGCTGAAAAAAATAATATAATGCAGATGCTATTGTCCCTAAAAAGACTAAAAAAATATGTCTACAATTCCTAGTAGAACAGGTTTACGACGAGTAGCGTTGATTCTAAATTCTTCCTGATATAAATATCAAGGCAAAAGTGTGCTGACATTTTCCAAGGAAAGAAACCGAAATTATGTTGAGTTGAACAAAATATACCTTTGAAAAGACATCTAAGAATTCAATTAATAAGTTTTCTCTCCTACGTTCCATTCTGTGGAAGACAATTATAATATGCTTTGATTTCCTAGGAGTATCTTCCAACTTCCCTGCCAGCGGCCAGCCAAACACAGCTAGCATGAACTCTCTACAAGCATAAATAAATAGGCCCGTTAGTTCGGACTCAGAAAAGAATATGAATGGTTCAATGTGACTAACTAAAGGGCGTACCCAGTGCAGAGAGCTCCCGCTCTGTACGGGGTCTGGGGAAGGGTGTCAGTGGCAAGCCTTACCCTCGTCTGTGCAATGCGAGAAGACCGCGACTCGAACCCGGGACCTTCCAGTCACAGGCGGTAAGACTCTACCGCTTGCACCAGGCCCGCCCTTCTTCAATGTGACTAACTTTAGATAAAAATACATACCTCGCCTTCAGGGATGAGTTGCACCTCCCTGGATATGATCACTGATGAGGATTGACCACAGGAACATCAAAGCGGACACCATCTGACGCTGGCATCACTCCTGAAGACAAGCCCAGCGACGAAGAGCTTAGCGAGGAGGAAGATGACTCTGGGGATAAAGCTATACTTGGCAATCCTGATCCTTAGTCTGAGTTTGAAACAATGCAATCAGCTCATCAATACAATGTTCACTGCAGGAATCGCAACTAAACAAAAACTGAAAAACTAAAAAAAACTCTGGATGTCATGTAAAGAAGTGTACCTTGTATGTTATCCGATGTTGTTTCCTTCATTTGCTGATTGAATTTCCTCATATGTTATCCGATAGCTGCTGCTTCGTGGAGAGCTCAGAAAGGTGCGTGAACAAGGCGCAAATCAAGGGTCGAGGACGGGCGACGGCGGCGTGGATCGGAGACGGGCGAGGCGGCGGCACCAGTCGTGGATCTCGTCCGCGGTTGGCTGCAGACCGGGGTCGCCGGACCTGTCGGCGCCAGCTCCAGCAGCAGCATTGGACTCGGGGACTGTGAAGCCTGGGGATCCTCCTGGTCGTGGCGACGACCAGGTTTGGCGAGGTTGGTGTGCGCTTCGGCGTGGCGCGCCCGTCGATGAAGAGGAGCAGGCGGACGTCGGGAAATACCGGTGGCGGCGTCGCCCTCGGCTGCGGTTGAGCGCGTCGAAGAGGAAGGCGTGGGCCGCGGCTCCTCGCAGATCTGCTACGGGTGCTCGGTGGGGTCGGAGTAGGGGCGGGGCGAAGCCGTCCAACGGATCGACGACGAAGTAGATCTGCGCCGGACGCCGCTCTTATCTTGGTAAGCAGGAGAAGGGTGAAGGGATCCCAGTTCCTATAAGAAGGGGACTCACCTGGTTGAGATCCGAACTGGAGAGAAGGTTGGCAACAGTGTGTGCTGCCGGTGGATGGGGCCGAGCGCCGCTTCTATGGCGAGGTGATGAGTGCCGCTGGCCGGGGAAGAGGGCCGAGCGCCGCCGGTAGAGGAGCCACGACCGTGCCGCCGTGCTGCCCGCGCCGTCTGCGCCCGTCAGTCGGATTCGTGAGGAAGAGCCGTGCCGCTCCGCCCTACCCTCACTGTGCCGCGCGCCGCTGCCATGGCGAGGTGACCGAGTGCCTCTGGCTGGGGAACGTGCAGGAACCCGGCGGCCCGAAGCAGCGACAGCGTGGAGGCGGCACCGCGTCTGTCGGCGTGTAGGCGGCGGCGCAGGTCAGAGAAGCGATGAAGCGGTGGCGAGGGGTGCGCAAATTTGTCGCACAGGAAGGGGTAGGAGCGAGGGCTGCGGGAACACAGCAGGCACGACTATGTGCCCACGTTAAAGTGTACACGTTTTATTTTTTTAGTTGTAGGAGATACGTGCTTTGGTCCTACGGCTTCCCCAGTCCACTCAACTTCTTTGTTAAATGGCCCCACCTGCAGTACAAGCGAACCAGCTGCAATTTGCTTTACGAAAGGTAATCAGACAATTCTCGGAGTCCCTGATGAGGCCATGCGCTACCCAATGCCTCCGTACGTCCATTCCACAAGCATCGTGTCCCAACAATAATAGTTGTATTATTTCCCTCCTTTTTGTTCGAGCAGATCGAGTACGATTGAGTCAAATCACATACTCGCAAGTTTTCTACCCAACACTTTTTTCTCTAATCCTTATTTGTTTGTTCACAGATTTTCACGAAACTCCAGTTCTCTCAGTGTAACAAGTCTTAATGTTGTAATCTTTGGTCTGTGTCATAGGCCACGCTATATGCACCAAAATTTATGTAATCTGTACTGCTTTTTCCTCAGGAATTTATTTACTCAATCACATGGATTTGTTTATCTGATCACATACTTTTATTTTTTACGCTTGGGTATTTCATAGGATTAAGGATTAGTTTACCTCATACCTATATGCAATATATATAGTTATATACTGCTATGCTGTATCTCTCTTTTTTCTACTAAAGCCACCTGTATACGCTACCTAAGCTCATAGCTTATTATAGGTATGCCCATTAGGCTGCATTTGGTCACCGATCATCTACAAATTAGTATAGTTTCTCCATTAAGTACCTAATATATATTCTTGGTCCTTGAGAGTTGAGACTCGTAAGGTTTGTGCATACGCAATTCCCACTAAAAAAGTCACATTGCGTTCATTCATCAATTGGTCACCTAAACTAACCTTAAATTCCCACGGCAACGCGTGCGGGGAATTCATCTAGTTCTAAAGAATCTTAAAAGAATTTCATTGGAACAAACCAATGTACATGTTGTTCAGATCATTAATGGAGCACAAAATCCTTCGTGGCGTCCTCAGTCTCGGCAGCAGACTGAAACCAGCAACAAATGTCACCACTGAAGAAATAGGCGATGTGACACTCTAGGTTTCAGGCGTACAGCACACAATTTCTGATAATTACCTTGGATTTTGTTAATCACTTGTCACATCCATGTATGGCGAGCAACGAGATCAAATCACCGATGACAGGAGGATCTCAGATGACAGGAGGAGCACTAGCTCCTTCCTCGTTTTTTAATTATATTTTGTTTGATGCTCGGCAACATATCATGTGTAAACTAATCAACCTGTGCAAACTTAGAAACTACCAATCATGACCACTAGATGCTGATCCAATGGATGGGGTGAGGGGGCTTAAGCGCAAAAAAAAAGGCCGGCGGGTGGAGGGTGTCGGTGTTTTGGACCGGGAGGTCCTCAACCAACTAGTGAATTTATCCTGCGTGTTCCCGATTCCAGATGGTGATGCAAAGAGACACAAGGATTATACTGGTTGGGGCAATTCGAGCCCTACGTCCAGTCTGGGGGATCGATCTTGTATTCCTTGCACCGAAATGCTTGTAGTAGGGGGATACAAGCTAGGTGAGAGAGGGAGCCAGTCCCAGGTCTCGGCGTGGTGTGATGTGGGCTGCTTGAGACGTTGCTCTCAGGCGGCAGGGAAATGTGTATTACAGGGTGTTCTCCCTGCCTAAATGGCCCAAGTCCTCTCCTTTTATAGTTGAAGGGAGGACAAGGACAGTACATGTGCTAACTATACGGCGTCGTGCAAACAAAAGTGGCGCGTCCGAGCCCTGTGGCAACGTAGTCGTCGGAGTGGTCCGTTCTTGGAGCACTGGGGCGGCGTGCTGGTCACATCTGATCCTGTGCGTCATGGGAGCTCCAGGGCTGCCTCGGAGTGGGTGCGGCGGTCAGCGTGCGAGTCGCTGTGGACTGACTGTGCGCGAGGCTGAGGCTCGGTCGGTGCCGAGGCTGCACCGCAGGGGGGTCTCGGCAGACACGAATCCCGAGATAGCCGAGACCTTGGTGCATAGTGCCGAGGCCCTGAGAGAGCGGTTGATTTGGTGCTCTGGCTCGGAGGCGGTGATGACCCGGGCTAGGCTATCCATGTCGTGTTGTTTTCGAGGCGGGGATCGCGGGGCACAGTGTAGTGCGGGCGCTGATCGTGGGCACAGCGTCAGAATACAGTGACCGGTAATCCCCGCCGTGCCCTGTCTCAGCCGGTATGGCGCCGATGCGACCTCATGTCCCGTCGGCCATTCCGCGGTGTCGAGCCGTTGTCCGGCTGAGATTGCGGGAGTGGTTGACGTATTAATGGGACATGACGTGCTGTCGGGAAGACCGGCCGAGGCGGGGGCGACGGGCTATGGATAAGCCGGCCTCGCGCGAGACGGAGAATAAGGCCTCGCGCGAGACGGAGATTGGTCTCCTTGCCGAGGCCTTCCGCAAGAGGTCTCGCGCGAGGCGGAGATTGCGTCTCCTTGCCGAGGCCTTCCGCAAGAGGTCTCGCGCGAGGCGGAGATTGCGTCTCCTTGCCGAGACCTCCCGTGAGAGGCCTGAGGCGATGCAAAGAGCCGGGTGGGCTCGGACGGGGCCGGTTATGAGCCAATAGCTTTCCCTCTAACTTTGCCGTTGATGGGATTTTAATGCCTCTTTTGGTGTACGCTCGGGGTACCCCGTTTTATGGTACCCGACAGAGGGCTTAAGCGCAAAAAAATCCCACCTCTCACTCCATCCATTGGATCAGCATCTAGTGGTCCTGATTGGTAGTTTCTAAGTTTGCACGGGTTGGTTGGTTTGCACCTGATACGTTGCCGATCTGCTCTCCTGGCTGATTCCTCCAAAGGCTGGTCCCACATGTCAGTCTAGTCCCAAAGAAGTTGGCCCACATGGCAGTTGATCCCAGGGCAGTGTAGGAGTATATTTTTTTGAAGGAAAACAGGAGGGGTGCCCCCCTACTGTGCTTTTATTGGAAAAAAAACAGAGGCTGTTCTTACATAGGGGGTTCAGGAAATAATTAGTTACAAAGAAAATCTGTAAAATTACACATATGCATCTAGCCATTGGGAAAACATAGGTGCTAAGCTGCTCTTTGCTTGAAGAATAACTTGAGCAATGTAGGAGTATATGACATCACTCTGCTATGGAAAATGGCACTAACCAAGTGGGCTAGTTGGATATCAAAATAATGTAAGTTAAATTTTAGTTGCTAAGTTTCCTTGGAAAATTTCATTCGATCTGTTAGCTGAAATGCTGAATCTTCAACACCGTATTCAACTGGACAGGGCACAACCAGAGTGCTACAGTTTGCTACTTATCCTATACAGTATGAACCATATAAAAAAACACATAAGGATATACCTACAAAATTCCATTAGGATACGTGACACTACTCTCCCGCCAACAGCTGTCCCCCTGTGCCTGTCCCTTCAATTATTGCCAACAACCGACAGCCAATTACCCAAAAATCGTGTTTACGAAGAATGGATGTGGCAGCTAAATAAACTACTGCAGTACTACTCTGTTGTGCTTACTGGACATGAAGATGTGATTCGATAGGTAAAAATAAAAACATCTTGCTTCCAAATTGTTCGAGTTCATGGGTTGCTATCATCAAGCTCAAACCCGGCCAGCTCCACGGATAAGCATAAGTGTCCTTTTGTTACTGGTCAGAAACTATTAACAAAGTGGACGGTTTTGGTTGTGGCTCATATGCTCACACGATGTTGTTTGCCTCCATACGTCTCAGTCCCACATGGGAACACCCGTTTTCTTTTAGGCCCGTGGATCACAAGGCACATCACTTCCGGTTTGACCATGCAATCCCTTGTTCAGGAAGCGTTCTGAAGAACCATCGTACAAGCGCCACAAAACCGAGCACCAACTGATTTCAGATTTTCATTTGGTGTCAGATTGATCACTCTAAAAGCATAACTTCAGTAACAAATCTTCCGAGAGAGAATAATTGTTTGCATCCAATAAATTATATAAAAGCATTTAAATAAACAAAGAACACAAATTTAAGCACATTTTATCTTATTTATCTATGGACAAGAGCGCAAACGGATCGAGAACTGAAGAACATCGATCTGCAATCCAGTAACCAAGAAGCAAGAGGAGGAGGAGCTCACAGTGACCCTAGCTAGTAGCTGGACGGCGGCACTGGCGTGTACCATCTCCCGGCCTCGTCGTCGATGCTGTCGGCGGGGCGGTGCAGCAGTGCGTGGAGCAGGACGAGCAGGAGCCCGACGAGCAGCGAGGTGAGGATGAATCCCGTGGCGCCCGTGAGCAGCAGCAGGACGAGCGTGGCCGCGGAGAGGACCGCGATGACCACGCCGTCCCCGACGCCGCGCCCGCAGACCACGAGCGCCCCGTCCACGTCGCGGTCGCGGAGGAAGTAGAGCACGAGCCAGGCCGCGAAGCAGGCGAGGAAGACGAGCATGGAGACCGGCCGCCAGAGGAGGGAGACGAAGACGACAAGCAGGACGACGAGCGCGTAGTTGGCGGCGAAGTGCGCGAGGTTGGCGCGCGCGCGGCGGTACGCGGCCGAGAACCCGCGCGGCACGGAGAGCGCGCGCGGGTCCGCGAGCTCGCGCCAGGGGCGGCGCGTGGCGAGCGCGGACGCGCCGCGGGCCTTGGCGCGGGAGATGAAGTCGACCGGGGAGGAGGAGGAGGTGGAGCCACCGGGTGGCGGAGTGGAGGAGGTGGTCGGGATGGTTCCGTACTTGGACATGCCTGGCTGGGGGCGGTCGTGGACGGTGATCGGCGCCGGCGAAGTCGCCGAAGTGGTCCGGATGCTATGCGATGTGACGAGGTGAGGTGGGGTGGGGTGAGGTAGACGTGGAGCAGCTAGACACTTCAACAAGTGAAGGTATCCAAAATTACGGAGAAGCGTGTGGGATTTTAGCCGAGGAGGATGGGTTTCTTTGCGTGGATTTTGTTCTCGCTAAGAGGTGTTTGGCGCGTGTTTAGTTGTCCAGGAATTTGGGTGTAGCACTTTGTTTTTATTTAGCAAATAGTGTTCTACCGTGGACTAATTAGGCTCAAAACGTTCCTGTCGCAATTTTCTAACAAAACTGTGTAATTAGTTTTTTTCGTCTATATTTAATGCTCCATGCACGTATCGCAAGATTCGATGTGATGGATACTGTAGCACTTTTTGAGAATTTAGGGTGGGAACTAAACAGGCTCTTGGTTCTTTAGTCGTTCATAAAATTTATGTCATATCGAATGTTTAGATACTAATAAGGAGTATTAAATATAGATTAATTACAAAACTAATTATATAGATGAAGGCTAATTTGCGAGATGATTTTTTAAACCTAATTAATCTATCATTAGCACATGTTTACTGTACATCACGTTGTCAAATCATGGACTAATTAGACTTAAAAGATTCATCTCGTAAATTAGTCGCAAGTTGTGCAATTAGTTTCATAATTAGTCTATATTTAATACTCCATGTATGTGTCTAAACATTTGATATGACAGGAATTTTAGAAAAACATGACCTAAGCACACTGGTCCAGATTATGCCAACTCTCACCTTGGCAACTCCACAAAACAATCTTTGGCTGAGTTCACCTGAAACGCTCTGTTGGGCTGGTCAATCTGCAACTCCAACCTATCATTGACAGATAGCTATGTCAGTTACAGAAGAAAACAGCCATGTCGGTTACACAAGAAAACGGTAATGCTCCTTTCGGTCGTCCGTCAGTCCGGACGGACCACGCCGGCTCGTGGAACGGACCTCGCCTGCGCCGCCTCCGTCCAAATCGTCCGCTCGCTCTGCGGCGTCTGCACGCTGTGCGTCTCTGCTCGCAGGACATATCCCATCCTCCCACGCGTCGCCCCCAGTCGCGCTCCCCCGCCTGTATTCACGCCCCCCGTTGCGGTCACGCTCCATCCGACTGCCACGGCCTGATATGAACTGACTACGGGCAGATGGATTAGCAGAGAGACCCTGAATAGTCGCCCTTCCTTAGAGACTATCTTAGGATTTTTTCTTGCTCAATTACAATTGTTATCGGGTTCTCTCTTTTATAGAGATGACTAACTTGATCCCTAAGAAAATATCCTAGCCGAATCAATCTAACATATCTCTTTCCTAGCAAACCAAATCAATTCAATCTAATATGTCTGGTACTGTTCACACGCTCCGGTACCCCGTGGCCCCCTAGGGCCAGCTCCACTTTCCCTAACACGGCCCTTCCGAGGTCCGTGACGCCGACGAGCTCTACACCGGCTACCTCCGCGCCACTCCGTAGCATCAAGCTCCACGCCGACGTCGAGCTTCGTGTCGCCGAGCCTCCATTTTCATCCAAGTAGCAAGTAGAGGTTGCGCTTGAAAGCGCATGTTGCAAGTGTCTGTTTCAAGTGTTTCTGATGCTTCAAAGCTATATTGCAAGTGTTGCATATGCATGTTGCAAAAGTAAATTGAGATGGTGCAATGGTTGTACACATGTTGCACGCTTTTGTTCTCAATGTTTTATCTATTTTTTCATACGTATGTTGCAGGTGTGTTTATCAGGAAGTTGCATATGTTTCACACATATATTTGTAGGTGTTTTATCTAGATATGAAAATATATTTGTAATGGTTACAACTATTTTTAGGTGTTTTTGCAAATGTTTCAGATGCATGTTTCAGGTGTTTCATCAGCCTTCAGACGTATGTTATAAGTGTTGCATCAAAATGTTTCAAAAGTAGATCGCATGTTGCATCTCCCTCCTTGCCTTCTGCTGCCTCGCCTAAGTATCTCCTCCACCTCCTGGCGCCGGCTGGGCATCCGCTGCCTCCCCCCTCTCTTCTCGATGTTGGTGACATTCCACTATGGGAAATTCGAATACTTCTGTGTGTGCAAAAACCCACAGAAAAATACGAATACCGACAGAAGAATATTTTTCTGACGGTGTACCCTCAGAAAATTACCCACAGAAATATAATGACAGAAAAATCGATTTTTCGGTTGGCTCACCGTAAGAAACAATTTTTCTATCGGTCTTACACGCACAGAAAAATTATGTTCGACCAGATTAAAAATAAAATTTCTGTGCATTATTCCTCACAAAAAAAAGGAAAACCCGACAGGAAAAACATTTTTGTGTTAGTGTTGTCCCGTCAGAGTTGTAGAGGTGCACTCATAGGAAAAATTATATTTTTCTGTCGAGTTAGGTGAACGCACAGAAAAATTATATTTTTCTGTCAGGTGTTAATAGACCACCGACAGAATAATATACACTTACCCATGCAGCAAATTGGATACAATAATTATTTGGAAAACAGTAGCAACAACATATTAAAATATGGATTGCCCATACAATAATTTCATCACAACATATAAAGATGGAGTCCAAATGTTCGGCACATTCATTCATAGCATCTAGTCTACATGTAGATGGTGTCCAAATGTTCCGGCATCAATACATTCAATAGGATTACCATCTTATCTCAGCGGTTCATGAATTTGACTACTGATAACTACTGCACTATTGGCCCTGTTCGCTTGTCTTAAAATCCGGCTTGTTCGGTTTTTTTTTCAACCGGAGCAGTATTTTTCTCACAACAATTCAGCCAGAACAGTGTTTTAGCTTATTTTTTCAGCCAAATTCAGTCAAACGAACGAGCCCACTATGCTGACAACCAGATCGATGTTGCTACCATTGAAAATGAGCAGCTCTCGGCTCTTTCATTGATGCTCCTATCGACCTGCAAATAAAGCATAGTAAGCAAGATAATATCAACTTGGCATACATCAGGTAGTAAGCACAACTTTGTTCCAGGTAGTAACTTAGCAGCTAACTTTCAGATGTCAAACTGCAAACCTTCCTAAATTCCAGATGTCAAATTGCAAACCTTCCTAAATTCCTAAGGTAGAAAGCAAAAAATTAGACTCCTGGCTACATAGATAAACACATAGAATGTTCCACAAAATCTTTGGAACCTTCACCTAATTACAAAATCGTTGCTCCTTAATGCATATGTTCTACAAATTTTGAATAAAGTGTATTGAACATAGATTTAACAGATTTAATTTTCTTTGTGTTGCGTATACTACTGAACACAGTTTAATTTTTAACAAATACTAAGTGTTGACACCAAGGCCCATCTGTTATTCTAAATAGCATCACACTATGCAGAGTTGCAGACTTGTCCTGAATGATAGAGCTAACTGACATTCAGGCAACGGGAAAAATCATAGCAAGAAGCATAAATTATTTAATCACTAATTTTCTCTGCACCGATTCTTTAATCACAGCAATAAGCACATACATACTACAACTATAAAATCTCACGGATCTCCCTTGCTTGTATGTACATCCAGTTTGCTTGAACAACTACTAGAAAAAGAGGCACAACTTGACATTTGGGCAGCTATCTACAATTGCATACAACTCTGTTTCGCACAACAAGAATGGGGGAGAATGGGATACACATACCTGATGGGAGCTCGTCACCGGCAAAGGGCCCGATGGAGGTGGCGGCGTGGAGAAGAAGGGCTGCCATGTCGCGGATCTGGCCAGAGCTCGTTGTGATGCACATACCTGATGCACATACAAGGTTACAAGATGTGAACAACCTGATCTACTAATTTCCAAATAAGGCAATCTGAATGAAAAATAAACACCAAAGAAATTTCTAAACTCTACTTATCAACTACTTCACTATTAAGTATGCTACTAATCCATTGATCAACCATGTCTAGAAATAAATAATTTAAAACATGATAACTGTAAACATGAGCCATATCATACTGCTTGTAGCCTTGTACCATTGCAGAGAAATACCAATAATTGTAAACTGCTTACCTGTTGGGCTTTATGTCATTGTTGACCTGATTATCTAGTTTCTAGCCCGTCTTTCTTATTATCTTCCATCTCACTATCTCTTCATTGTCCCTACAGATGCAGAGAATGAGACTACTGTGTTGCATATAAACCATAGAATGTTCCACCAAATATGACATGAAGTGATCACAAAGGAGAAGGAATATGGAATTCATGAAAATATGTAGGCAATGCTAAATCCATGAATCTATTCTGTGACGACACATTCAGTAAAAAAATAAGTGCTAAAAATAGTTGACTTAACCACATTGATGCACAAACTCATGAGGTTTCCTTCTGTTAAGCAGCAGTTCCCAATCAATCAAACTACTAGTGTCTTTAGGATAGACTCACAGTGTTGAGGAGGTCTGGAGCTTTTTTCCCTCCCCAATGAACTCCTAGCTTTGTTGTAGGATCAAATTTGCCTAATAATTAATTTAGAAGGGAGGAGTGGACGGCCACACAAATCTAGTAGCAGTACCTGAGCAAAAAAACAGAATACATTGATTTGGTACCTCGCTCGTCGCCTCCATGCCATGGACCTGTGCAGAGAAGAGACGATGCCATGAGAGGGGTAGTGGGAGGAAGGGGATCGGAGCTTGCCTTGCTAGATGCTGGGGATGTTGTGGTAGCGGCATCCGCGGCTCGTCGACCTCGACGTCGTCAATCCCCAGGGGAGGAGCAGGGTCGCGCAGCAGCGACAGGCGCCGTCGGGAGCTGGGGATATCAAAAATGATTTCAAATGAAAATGTTGTCAAAAGAAAAGTAGTAGAACTCATCAATATCCACAACTTTGGTTTTGGTCCTTTTTCCATATGAGTTTATTTGAACAATTCAAAATTTGAATTTACAAATATGAGAACAATGACATAATTTTTGGATAGCAAATGACTTCAAATGAAAAGGTCATAAACCACAAATTTGTAAAACTCATCCAGATCCACAACTTTTATTTTGGTCATTTCTCCATCGTACTTTGTTTGAACAACTCAAATTTTGAATTTCAAAAAATAACAACTTCAAACAAGATTTTGAAATAGCAAATGATTCCAGCTGAAAAAGTTGTACAACTAATCAAGGTCTACAACTTTTAGTTTGGTCATTTCTTCATCGGACAAAGTGGTAGTATATATTGTTCACAAATCCATAAATCTTTCACATAGTTTATGGAGCTATATGAGAGATATGTCAATTTATGAACAATGTATACTACCACTTTGTCAGATGAAGTAATGACCAAAATAAAAGTTATAGATCTTGATGAGTTCAACAACTTTTATGTTCATTACTTTTCCTGCTGAAATTATTTACTGTTTCAAAATGTTGTTATAAGTTGTCATTTCTGGAAATTCAAATTTTGAATTGATAAAACAAAGTCACATGAAAAGATGACCAAAATAATAGCTGTAAGAACACAATAAATTGATAGAGCATGATTTTAGAAAACTTTAGGGAAAAATCATCAAATTTGAAGTTAGTATAAGGCCGAAAGACTAGTTACAAGTTTTAGAGAGAGATTAAAAAGAAAAATTGCACTTGTTCATATGTAGTATGAGGGCGCTTGTTCTATTTTTCTATGTGTGTTCACTTTTTTCTGTGCGTTTTATAGAAATGCACAGAAAAAATATTCTGTCGGTTTTTGTATTTTTCTGTCGGTATTTTTGGAACCCACAGAATAATTACTAGTTTTTCTACGTGTACAAAAAGAAAAACACATATAAAATTCGTCACACATAGGAGTATTCGGGATTCTATTAGTGTTCGGGGCAGCGTGGGCCCCATGTGGATACGTGAAATGGTGCGGAAAAATAATTGCAAGCGCGGGCGTCCGAACACCCTGTCCGTTTGGACGTCCTGTCCGTCCGGACGTCCGGACGCTAGCAAACCCAAAAAAAAAAAGACACCCATGTCTCACCTTCACTAATCTGCAATTCCAACCTGCAACAGACCGCTTCTACAATTTCTTAGGGCCTTGGATGCAAGGGTTAATGGTTAGCCAGTACTTTCTTTGGACCAATTTAATGGACACTGACATAGAACGGTCTCTCCAATTATATACTTTTAATCAATAGCGGACCCATGGCTCCGGTAGTCGCGCGTGTTTAGCCCTTCGTCGCAGCACCCTTAGCTAAAAAGCTTGAAATCACGTGATCTCATCGGTACCGTGAGCTTCACCCGGGCTCCATTCTGAGTGCTAGGTCCCCTACTGACTTTAATCATTTATTTATTTTCAATTATATTGTTTATGATGTTAAATTAATGATTTTTGGATAGTGCATTTGAGTATGACTCTAACCTTGTTAAGTTTTTGTTATAATAATTTAAGGTTGATGGGCAAGTTATAGGTCAAATATTGTAAACTCTAAAAATGTACACGTGCACTTTATAAACTGGCCTGAAATGAGTAAAAAATAGACATATCTCATTCAAATAGGATGACTAGCATGTGGGTTAATTTTTAGCCCAGGCTACACCTGTCCCTTTATTAACAAGATAATAAGTAAGAGGAAGAGAGGTGAGTTTGTGTGATATCACATGAATATTTGAGTTAGACAATCCACATACAATTGTTGCATTGTTTTGCTTGAACTAATTTGTGCTAATATGATCTTGTAAAGTTTTCACTATTAATGTTTTTCTTACATATCTACAACATACCCTGCATCTTAGTCTTTGATAGTGTCATCAACAATGGCTTTGCTTTGTTGACTCGTCTTTAGGGATTGCTCCCTATTTTGAACTTCTTATGACCATGGTGAGAGGTAGGGTAAAGTTCTAGAGCTTGATAGATGTGGTTACCACTACTATGGTGGCTCCGTAGATGTCTTGCTTGACAAAATGTTAAGGCCCTCGGTTTCTCGTGAAATTGAATATTCATGTGAAATTCCTATGCGACTCGTGCGCTCCAAATGGGCCCTAAGGTTCTTCCTGCTCTACTCATAGGACACCACCAACAGAGCACTATGTTGGGCCCAACGACCAAATGGTGTTATTGTAAGCGAATGATGGGAACATTTCTTGCTAGGTTGGAGCACGTGAAAATGTTTTCTTTAGATGAAGAAATGGTTTTATTTCGACCTTTGTATGAGTTTGTGCACAACCGTTTATTATTATTATGATCAACAACTGGCTACAATGATAATCATCTTGGTGGGAGTGCATGGGATAGCCATCAAGTGCGATGAAATCGTTATTTCTTAATGTTCTGTGTCATGACCCAAAAACTCCATCTTTTTTAACTTTTATTAACCCCATTGTTAAGTTCAATCATCCAGCTCTTTTGACCCTCACCCTCTTTGGGTAGCCAGGACAATGACCATATAGGGTGTGTTTGGTTTCCTGGCTTACTTCTGGCCTGGCTAGAATCCAAGCCTGGGCAGCCCAAGCCTGGTTCCAGCAAGCCAACATTTAGTTGTTTAGTTGCATGCATTGTCTAAGCCTGGCTAGCATTGGGTGTGTTTGGTTGTCTGGTTTGTATTGCATAGAATTACCTCTTCTCTGTTCTGGTAAGCACCTGGTTTGCATGCTCGGCATGGCATCATAGAGGAGCTCTCCGCGAGATGGGAGATGGTCCAGATGATGGTGGCAGCATGATGCGCCCTCGACGCCGTGGGATGGTCCAGAGGAGCTCACCGGTGCATTCCAGCCATGGGGCTCGCGTGGTGGCCACGTCCAATCCTTTCACCTACAGTTGTATCCACTGTCGAGTGCGGATGTCGGGGACACTCGGGCTCGGGCTTGGGCGCGGACGTTGGGGAGCTCAGGCTCAGTCGAAAGTGGCCGCCAAAAATCTAGAAGGAGCCTCAGTCAAGCGCAGACGCCGGGGATGCTCGGGCTCAGGCTTGGGCGCGGACGTCGGGCCCGCTGACCATCCTACGCGGGAGGAGGAGATGCATCTAGGGGAGATGCAATCAAGGGCCCATGTCTCCTGGTCCATCTCCACCGGGCCAACGTCCTCCTTCTCTGTTGATGTCATTGGTGCTTGAGCCAGGGACGGGGAGGAGGGAGATGAGGAGGTACAAGTTGGTCCGTGCTGCGGTGCGGTGCTACACAAGGAAGACAAAGCCAATGGACATTGTCAGCGAGCATCTTGGCATCAAGGGCCCCAAAGATCAGAAGATCATCAATGGTCATCGATAGAACACACCCGTAGACCAAGAGCCTCAGCACAAGCCCATCTATCGTGAAGAGCCTTGTCTTACCGCTAGATAACCGTTCGCTAAGACCTTGCCACGTGAAAGGATCAAGATGCCCAAGACAGGGTGAATTGGGCTAATCTAAAAAATTTCGCAACAATCAAAACCTACCGCTTAGCCCATTTCACCCCTAGTGCCTAATAGTGATTTCTATTCTACTGCACAAAGTTTTGCACCCAAGGTTCCAACCCTATTCTATCATGGCAATTATAGGAATGTAAATACATAATTGAAATTGTTCAAAGTAAAGAAAGGGTTAGGAACACAGGGTGATATTTCCCAAGGTATCAGAGAATCGCCACTCCCCACTAGTCCTCATTGGAGCACCCAAGTAAGGGTGTAGCTCCCTCTCAATCCGCGCAAGGATTGAGTGCTCTCTACAGGCTGATTCTTTGTCACTCCGATGCGTTGAATAGCCCACAACTGCTCACACCATGAGTTGGATCATCCACAAGCTACACCGGATGATCACCTAGCTCCCAATCACCACCGAGCCATCTAGGTGATGGCGATAACCAAGAGTAACAAGAACGAACTCTCACTTGACCCAACCAAGCCTAATGAGAAGAGTGGATACACACTTGCTACTGTCTATGCACTAATGAGGTCCTTAATCTTGGATTATCAAATCTAAATCACCCCAATACGCTCTTTCTTTTACTTGCACTGCAAAGTGTTTCCTCAGTTGGACAAATGGGCAAGAGATCCTCAATGCATGAGATGGAGGGGTATAAATAACCCAAAGGGACGGAACTTGCCATTACGCTTCAACTCAGCATCTGCACGGTCACCGAACACCAAGGTGTCACACCGCCACCCCATGACGGTGACACGCCAACGACTAGTTTTTCAACTAGCTGTTACTGGGCTAGGCACCACCACCCCTAAGCGGTGGCACCACCACCACTATGGCAGTGACCAACCCCCAATTTCGCCAGTCTCTAGATAAAAAGGGGCAATGCCACTACCATGGTCACCGCCACCCCTGTCTGGTGCCCCTTCCAGGGCAAACTTCCAAATGGGGCAGTGATGAGATCCTAATATATGGGTATGTTAAGCCTCAGGTCCAATGCTTCCTGAACGAAGAAGACCCCTCGATCGACACCTCTAGGATCGCCCGGGGGCTCAGGGGCTATACCCATTGGGTACGCTCGTGCACATCCTCTGGAGAAGAAACCCGACCGAGCCTAACTCTGCCACGACATCGGCTTGGGGCTCGAGGGCTTGCCCAAGCCCCGAGGCTCCCAATCCATGACGACATTCTTGCCCGACCCTTGCTCTAGCCCCACCAATGATGCCAGCCAAGGCCCGGGCATAAGAAGACACTCCCCGAGCTACCGAGGCTCAAGGACTCCCTGGGGCTGCCCCTTGGGCATGGCATTGTTGGCTACTTTCCTGACAAGGTCACACATAGGGCGAGACACAAGAAGACAAAGCTTCCCAGTGGCCTTTGAGGGCACAGAGGCCCCCAGGCCCATGCGTTAGCCCCTGAAGCCGACCTCCTTCACCGCCAAGATGACTCTAGAAGGTCCACCTAGGGGAGGCCGGTCTATGCCGACACAACCTAACACGCAGAGTGTCAGAATAGAGCAGCTGGACAGCGCCCAAGGCTTCTTCGGCTCCACAACACTGCCATGGTCCATAGCGCAACGCTGCAAAGCCCTCCTGGACTCCGGCACATGTAGACCATAGAATAGTTCCCCCAAACCACCATGTACCTGACCTATCTCGTTATATAATAGATAAGGTCAGACCTAGGGGGACAGATCAGAATAGAGCAGATCAGAACACCTCGGCGCCAACCTCTCTGACGTGGCGAGGACCGACATCCTGTCACTGCACACCTTCCCCGAGATCCTTATGGGAAGCGACTCAGAGTACGACTCTGACGACGTTGACTACAGCGCCCCTCCACGCATGTGCTACCACATCGACGGTGAGTTTCTAGCCAAGGAGGCGCCTAGGCTCACGCCGTCGGACTAGAGTCCCTACTGCCGCATGGCCTACCTCTAGAAGGACGATCACCTGTGGGCTCGGTAGGTGGACTTGGAGGCCGCTGAGGTAGAGCTCGAGCGACAAAGGCGGGACCTTGCGCGGTAACAAGCTGCATACCCTCTTGGCAATGACGATGATGCCCGCACGGGGGCTCTTAGGGGCCTCTGCTTTCCTCGTGCGACGTACAACATGGCGGCCGCCACCTACCACCTAGAAGACATCTTCGACATGTCAGACCCAAAAACCAACGAGCAGTTGAATGAGGCAAAGTGGTTCCTTCGCCTAGCCCTCGAGTAGCAGGCCGAGAGCTTGGCATCTTGGCGCCGCGCCGTGCTCTCCTAGCCATCCTAGATGACTGTCACTCCCAACGAGGACCGCTCTGACGCTCATGCCCCACAGGTAGGGAGAGCAGTAGTGACACCTCTGGCAACAGCTCTGACCGCCCGTGGACCCAGGGTGCCAAGCTTCAGCATGAGCAAAGGCATGATCTTTCTCCTCGGCGTCGCCCCATGCACGACCAGATCGGCGACGACCTCGACATCCATGACACCATTGAGGCTAGGTGCCACATTTAGGCATAGTCTGAGCGACAAGGCGGGGGCGCCGCTCTAGATCACTTTGGTCCCCCGGTGTTCGGGGCAGCGATCCGGGCGGTTCGCTACGCTAGGCGTTTCTGGCCACTGACGCACATCTCTAAGTACGACGGTGAGACCAACCCAGATCACTGGCTAGAGGATGGCCGCCTCGCCATGAAGGCTGGGGGTCAGACGATGACTTTGCCATCTAGTACCTTCCTCTTCTTCTGTCAAGCTCGACTAGAGCTTGGCTCGAGCAACTCGAGCCTGGCAGCATCCGCTGTTGGGGTGATCTATGCTCCGTCTTCATCGGCCACTTCCAAGGTATGTACACTCGACTCGGTAACTCGTGGGACCTCCACAACTATAGGCAGAGGCCTGACGTGACCCTCTAGGAGTACATTCAACATTTCTCCAAGAAGCGCAATGAGCTCCCCAACATCACCGATGCCGACATCATCAATGCCTTCATTTGCGGCATGACATGCGAGGCGCTCATGCACGTGCTCAGCCATGAGACCCCACACACGATGCGGGGGCTCCTGGACATCGCCACCCAGTACGCCACCGGCGAGGAGGTGGTCTAGGCCAACTTCAGTGGCAAAGACAAGGCCGCTGATCACCTCAGTAGAGGTGACAACGGCGAAGACCCCACCTTGTCTCAGTGACGCCGTGATAGGAGGAACAAGGACTGCAAGCGCCATGAGGAAGACATGGTGGTCGTGGCCGACCGTGCCGTCAGACCTCAGCCCCATGGACGAGGCGCACGCTTAGAACACTTTGAGAAGGCGCTCGAGGCCCCCTGCCCATTCCATGGAGGGTAGGCAAAGCACCTCCTTAAGGACTGCGCTACCATGAAGGGCTACATCTGTAGCACCCTTGGCCAATAGGGCAAGGCCTAGATGCCTACCCTAAAGGCCGACGACTAGGCGAGAGGCATCTAGGAGGAAGACACCAAGTTCCTAGAGGCCGAACGCTGCCTCATGATCTTTGAGGGCTCCCATGCCTATGAATCTCGCCGGCAATGCCGCATCACCGAGCAGGAGGTGAACATCGTTCACACCCTCGCCGCTCTAACATAGCTCCGATGGTCCCAGACTGCCATCACCTTCGACCAGGAAGATCACCCCAATAGTGTCCCTCATCCGGGGTGCTACCCGCTCGTGGTCAGCCGGATCATGGGCTCCACGCGCCTCACCAAGGTGCTGATGGACAGGGGCAGCAGCCTCAACATACTCTACGCCAGCACCCTCGACAAGATGGGCAGCCCCCGCAACAACCTACGCAACAGCAAGGCGCCATTCTATGGGATCATGCCGAGGAAGGAAGCCATGCCCCTTGGGCGCATCCGACGCAACTTCACCTTCGACCAGCCAGACAACTTGTGTAAGGAGCCACTCACCTTTGAGGTGGTTGACTTCCCCGGCGTCTACCATGCCCTCCTCGGTCGACCATGCTTCGCCAAGTTCATGGCCATCCCCAACTACACCTACCTAAAGCTCAAGATGGCTAGCCAGAAGGGGGTCATCACCGTCGAGGGTAGCTTCAAGCAAGCCTACTACTGCGAGCAAGACTACGTCGCCCAAGCAGCTGCACTCATCACCCCTACACTCCCGATGGCTCTGACCACGATGTAGGAAGGGCACTGATGGAGGAAGCAGCCAAGGCAATAGCGGTACTCGATCGACCGAGCATCAGCAAGGCAGACAAGGTTCCTAGCGACAGCGGTGGCTTGGCTGCCCCTCCATCTAGGCGCTCGCCCCCCTAGAAGGGGTTGACCCGATCGAGGTGAGTTCTGACCTATCCCAATGAGGGACAGCCAACACCGAGCCATTTGCCTAGAAGCATCATCTCCCAAGCCATGACCCACCTGCCGACCTCCTTCACCGGCCTACCTCTCCAACAACAAAAACCTAGATAAAGTCCTATCCTCCCAACCCTCTTGCTTCCCTTGTCTTTATAGTTGTCTCCTTTAACATGAGCCACCTAAGAAGTAGCTTGGCTGCACCAGAGGATAAACTAATCTAACCACATGCTGACCTTTCTGAAGGACGACAACTGTAAAAGGCGCCCAAGCAAAGTGCAGACAGGACAAATGGCACAAGAGGACCAGGCAAGGGATCAGCAAGGCGCTAACAGAATAGCCCCGATCGTCGTGTTACTAGCTATGTCATATTTCCCTTCTCTTGTGTCCATTTCATTTTCTTTGTCCGATCCTTCATTAGATCGAGCCACCCCATTGCACGACGGTATGGGGGACCCCAGAACGGGCATTGCCGATGGTTCCAAGGCTGGCCCACTAGGATTCAAGGCCACTCGAAGCACCTAAAGTGCAAGGGACACTCGAGAGATGAGCCCATGCGGCTGTAGGTAGGATGCCCAAAAGTGTCCCGACCGTCTGTATGAGTGATGTCCAAGTACTAATTTTGAGCTACTCATGGTGACCCAACGAGGGAGACAGCGAGCCCCCACGTGTCAACAGATGGGCTTGGGAACTATATGAGTGGCTCGATTGGTAGCCATGACTGGGGCATGGAACGACTGTAAACTCGAGGTTCTCACAGACTTACCTGCTAGTAGCATAGGCGCGGCGATCTTGGCCAACAAGGCCATCATCGTAACAGCCCATCCCAACAAAGGACAAAGTCTCTGAGCATGACTCAAGAGCAATGGGATTATAAACGAAAGTAATCTCATTTAATTAATTGGGAACGACCTGATTACAATATACGGCGCCAAAGACTGCAGGGCGCACCCTACCCCTGGGTCAAGCCCTATGGTATGCATGGCTCGGGCCAGCGAGCTACCTCTAGGGCTTCCTCCCGAGGCCTGAGGACGGGTGACGCTGACCGTCGCACCATTAATAGGGCCAGGCCCTCCTTGCCGTCACCGGGATGGAGGGGTAGCGATCGGCGTGTCATGGTCCCCCTCCACCATCAGAGGGCGTAAGGACTCCAGCGACATCGCTAGAGTCCTTGCACCTTCTAGGGGAGGGAAACACGATAGACACCTCTGGTGCTGTGTCATCACCCCTCTTTCGCTGGAGTTCTTCCACCCTCAAAGAAGCAATCGCCCAGCGGACCAAGATAGGCTCACCCAGAGGGAAGCGCCACACTTCATCATCGCCATCACCACCGAAGAAGATAGATCTGAGAGAAAGAAGAGAAGGGGATGAAGGAAGGGATTGAAGACACCACGTCTCCCAAGGCTCCCCTTTATAGCCCAGATGATACGCCATGAGCGGCTCTGGGCCCTTCAATCAGCCATCAATGGCCTAAAGGGGCCATGGGGAATCGGTTAGGCGTCTCCTCAATCCTCGCAACATGCCTCTAGGCAGTTGTGTGATGATGGTCGCGTAGTAAAGTTGAAGTCAGGGAACCGCTGATAACGAGTCACGTCTCTGCTCAAATTTCCACCATGCACGCAGCCCACTCCTCGCACGCCTCCTCGTGGGACTTGAGGGGATCCAACTCCCCTCGAGCCCACTGGCTACCATTGATGGCCTGGATCCGCAAGCACCAAGTGCCATGGCTCCTCCTCCGCCAGATCTGCTCCACGTGGCCCCAATGTCCCATCTCCCACATGAAGTGGGGTGGCATAGGGGTGAACACCTTAACTCCTCTACCAGGCATGATGGCCCAGACACCATCAACCACCTGCACAAGATGTTAGCGGAAGAGACATGCCTAGAAATCGCCACTCTCGCTAATAGGGAGGCCCCATAATGGCCTTGGGGGTTGCGCCAGCTCCCTAGATAGAGCAACCCGACCCCCCGATCAATGGGCGCTCAGGTGACACATCCTCCCAAAACCAAGCAACTCCCTGGAGTTGGGGCAGGAGCAGCTGAGCAGTAGGCCCAAAAAGGGCCCCCGTCCAAGGCTCAGTGCGCTCCCTGCACCCCAATCTATGGCTGCAGAAGGCTAGCTCAAGAGGATTAGAACCTGCTACCACAGCCCTCAAAAGGGTGTGGCACTCTAGATGATCAGTTGGCCCTAAGCCAAAGCCTAGATACTCCTGATCACCCGGCCCACGGTAGGCTCCAATTAAAAAGGAGGGCGCCCCTAGGCCTAAGGTCAGCAACTCCTAGACGAGTTCACCGAGCCATCGCTCGAGTCGAACACCTATGCGACATAGACTCATGAAGGACTCAGCACCATCATCACTCAGCCTCGACGCCGAGCAACACCTATCACATTAGAGAAGAGGGCCCCAAGCAGGGCACAACATCCACGTCAGCGAAAGCCATCCGTGCCATGGAGGGTTCGGTCACTAGAAGATCGAATTTAGCCCTTCGTCACCATCATGACAAGTGAGGCCACAAAGAGCTCGGGGGCTCCTGACGAGATCCTAACATATGGATATGTTAAGCCTCGGCTCTAGTGGTTCTCGAACAAAGAAGACCCCTCAACCGACCCCTCTAAGATCACTTGGGGGCTTGGGGGCTATAGCCATCGGGTACGCTCGCACGCACCCTCTGGAGAAGAAACTCGGCCGAGCCTGACTCTGCCACGACTTCCGCTTGGAGCTTGGGGGCTTGCCCAAACCCCAAGGCTCTTGATATACGATGACTCTCTGGCCTGGCCCTTGGCTCCTACCCCGCAATGACGCTAGCCAAGGCCCGAGTGCAAGAAGACATGCCTCGAGCTATCGAGGCTCGAGCGCTCCGCGGTGCTGCCCTTGGGCATGGCATTGCTGGCCACTTTCCCGACAAGGTCACACACGGGGCATGACACAAGAAGACAAAGCTTCCTAGCGGCCTCCGGGGGCTCAGAGACCCCCGGGCATGCACAACAGCCCCTGAAGCCGACCTCCTTCACCACCAAGAAGACTCCAGAAGGTCCATCTGGGGAGGCCGGTCCAAGCCAACATAGCTTGACATGTAGAGTGTTAGAACAGAGCAGCTGGACGACACCTAAGGCTTCTTTCGCTCCACGACACCGCCACGGTCCATAGCTCGTCGCTGCAAGGCCCTCCTAGACTCCGATGCATTTAGACCGTAGACTAGTTTCCCCAAACCGCCATGCACCCAACCTATCTCATTATATAAGGGATAAGGTCAGACCTAGGGGAGATAGATCATAATAGAGCAGATCAGAACAGTGATGATCATGAAGATAGATCATTCCATTCCTTAGCCTCCACTCTACACTGAGAGCAAGGCAACCCACTGAGGGGCACCGAGAGCTCCTCCACCGCATCTCGTCGTCTTCCTCCTCTCGGACGAGGGGAAGGCTCCACCGATGGTGAGGCAACCTTAGGATTAGCACTGAGCTAACCCCCTACCAAATCTCTCTACAACCCTATTGTAACCCCCTGATTTTGGGTGCTTTTGAGTATAAGGATCATCAGCTATTGGACGTAGGGCACCGATTGGCCCGAACCAGGATAAACCGTTGTGTCCTCTCTATGATTCTTGTGTTTTTAAGTCCACCCGAGCCACCGGAGACCCGTACTCTGACACCAGCTCGAACAACAATGCTTGTCGTGGTTTTGACCCCACGACAGGCAGCCTTTAGAAAAATAGGGCGGTGCCACAGCCACCCCTGGGAGGTGCACCGCCACCCCATGGTGGTGACTTGGGCGGTGCACACTGCCCTGTTCGCTGCCACCAATCCTGATGTGGAACGATTCAATCATGATTTCAAATTGAGTTCCAATCTACCATACATGGTGGATATGATTTCAAATTGAGTTCCAATCTACCATACATGGTGGATACGATAAAACCTCCCACATGCGTCTAACAAAAATAGTGTTATGGGTGCCCACCATCACCTTGTACCCGATGGCATGGGCAACAAGACTTAGTAGCATGCGTACCCTCTCTCTCTCTCTCTTGTAAGGATGTCCCCTTCATCTATAAAAGGGGATGCGCTCTCTCCCAACATATAGATCCTAGAGTTTACTCGCACACAATAGCAGAACTAGTAGGTTCAAACCTCGAGCACATGCTCAAACACTTAGCACATAGCAAAGCTCCCGTCACTCTTGGCCCTTCAGACTAGAGTTCGACCAGACCTCTTGTACCCCCCATCTTTCTCCCTTCCGTTTGTAACCCCACAGCAAACTTCGAGCACCTAGGCTCAGGAATAAAGTCATCGACCAACTCAAACTGGACATAGGGCACGTTGCCTGAACTAGTATAAAACATGTGTCATTGAGTGCTAGGCCACATCCGATCACAACATATAGCAAAACTACAAATATTTACATGTTGATCACTTTCTGCATCGACTGTTGGTGCCGTCTGTGGGGAAGACGTTGTACGTTCATAGTTTTGGTCATCGGATGGCCCACTTTTCCGCCATCTTTGCCATGGCGGGCTCAAGCGATACGACTCGCTTTGGCTCGCGGGAGTTCCCCGCACTCCCACCTATTGGGATGTGGGTTCCACCCATCTTTGAGCCATCCTAGGCCTTCCTCTTCGGAAGCCTGGACTCCTTGCCTACTGGCTCAGCGTACTACGCCTCCACGAGGAGGCACTTGTTTCGGCGCCTGTCGAAGGGGCGGCCTCCATCAGCTTTAGGACACACGACGACTTCAACGGTGAGGCACCTGTGCTTCATTACGAGCAAACTCTTTGCTCAAACCCCGCTGTGAGTAATGTACATGTTATTTACTCGCTATTTACTATCTTCTGCCGATTATCCGGAGGGACCACATTATCCGCACCGCAACCACCATACGACCGGTTCCCCTATGGCCTCGCGTCCCCCACGGATGCATATGCTCGAGGGGCTCCGAAGGACACTGGCACTGACCCTCTCACATCTGAATTCATGGGAATGGTGAGCTATGCTCCCACCACTTTCCACAAACTCCTAGATGACGAGGTTGAGAGCGATGGCTCTAGCATCGGTGATGTGGCACCTAGCCACCATCTGTCCTAGGAGTGCGCTATGGTGGATGCTTCGGGACAGCCATCGGTGGTAGCGGAGTCCTTGCAGACTCACACTCCTCCGGACCCTCGTGTGGGGGCCCTCGTGCTCACACAAAAGCACAACGAGGAGCTATGACAACGGCAGTAGTACCAGCTGCCACCTATGCCGGTGCGCTCGATGCAAAACGCTGCACCCTATGCGCGTAACCCTACAAGCGGTGCCTAGGGTTACGCTCGCCAGGTCCAGCGCAACATCATGGACGGGGGGAATGATCCCCCATAGTTCGCTCAGGCTGGCCAGAACATCGCCACCACGGCAATGCTTCTACGCAGCCTTCCCGAGCCGAACGACCCCCAAGAATAGGCGATCCACCAAAACTTGGAAACCGCCGCCGTTCAATAGGCAGAGAGCTCCGCATCATGACACTGGCTCATGGTCTCTCTCCCCACTAGGGGAGTAGGGATGCACCAGATGAATCGCTCCACCCGTTCACCGCTATAGCCGTTGAGCGTGGCACATTAGGCCGCATCTGTGCCTCTGCCTGACCTAGCACCCGCTCCACACCGACTGCCTGTGCGTGAGTGGCTCAGGCTGAACCAAGACGCTCACAGCGTCATCAGCAACCGACGTCGGTCCCAGCATGTTGATGATGTCTATCGAGCGATAGTGAGGGCAGGCAACACAGACCCCGGCTGGACCATCATGGGGAGTGGTGAAATGCACCCCAGGCGTGGTGGCTGGCTGGACGACCGAAGTCCTAGCCTGGATGGCCTAGGAGCATGGGCCTTTGGTCGATGCATCTAGAGAGCGTCGTTCCCATAGCGCTTCCGACTGCCTACTAACATGACCAAGTATACTGGGGAGACGAACCCTGGTATATGGCTTGAAGACTTTCAGCTCGCCTGCTGAGCCGGTAGAGTGGATGATGACCACTTCATCATTCAGTACCTCTCTATCTACGTAGGGGAACATGTTCAAGCTTGGCTCAAATTTCTCCCACGCGACAGCATCCGTGACTGGGTGGACCTCAAGAGGGTCTTCGTCGGGAACTTCTAGGGGACGTATGTCTGCCCTAGGAACTCCTAGGAGCTCAAGAGCTGCCAGCAGGAGCCCAACGAGTCCCTACGGGATTACATCTGTAGGTTCTCAAAGCGGTGCAACTCCCTTCCTGATGTTGTCAACACGGACGTCATCAACGCATTCCTCTCCGGGACAACCTGTGAGTCCCTGATCCACAAGCTTGGCTACCTGAAGCCCTATACCACCCATGACCTGCTCGACGTTGCCATGGGCCACGCCTCCGGTGAGGAGGCAGTCGGAGCGGTCTTTAATGGAGGCCAGGACAAAGGCAAGGCCAAGCGCGAGGATCAGGACGAGGGCCCCACACGTAGAGGGGCAAAAACAACAAGAACGATCGACACCGACCGGCCAACCCCGCGTTGGTTGCCGCGGCGGATCACATGGGCAAGCAGCCCTAGTAGGGCCTACCTGACCACTTCAATGAGCTCATGGAGAGCCCGTGCACCAACCACGCCTACCCCATCAAGCACCTCTACATGGACTGCGAGCTCCTCAAGCGCTTTCTACGACATGCCGATGGGCCAAAGGAAGGAAAAGGCAAGGAGGCAACAACCAAAAAGGGGGCATGGCGGCAAGGATCTAGATGACTAAAGGTCCCTACATGGCAACTGAGGTGATCCGACCGGGCGCCTACCGACTGAAGGACGACAACGGCAATGTTCTCACCAACACTTGGAATAGCGAACAACTATGTCATTTCTTCCCCTAAAATTCGGTCTTACCATTTTTTACTTAACGTTTGCTCCTATAAAGCGCCCCGACCCAAACACTTTCGGCCCGGGTTGCTCGGGGGCTCCATGGGGGTGCAATACCACCTCTCTTTTTTACTATCATATGGTAAATACCTTTTTTACCCAAACGAAAGGGTAGTCCGTTCCTTTAATTACCTTACATAACTTTGGTTTAAATATTCCGACCGATCACACCCTACCTCTACCTATGGTTATGAGCAGCTGAGTCTTGTAGGCCACACTCGGGCTCTTAAAGTTGCAGCCTACGGGACGAACGGGCAGGTGCGAAAAAGAAAGAATAAAAAACAAAGTTATGCAGAGGTAAAAATAAGGAACGAACGGGACAAGCTTCCCCAAATGAAGTAGTTCCATCACAAAAACAAAGTTGTTGTATTCATGAATACACAAAAACACTTTACACAGTGGCTCCCCCACGACATTATCTTTTACATCTGTTAAAGTATTTCTACTCTTAAATTTCTACTGTGGCTCCCCGGCAGCATCGGCTACCGGCTCGATCGGTGAGGGCCGGGGCTGCTCGTCCTCTGACTAGGCAACATTTGGCTTGGTCGGAGGTGGGGTGATGTCCACTTCTGACCCAGGCTCCATGCCATCCATAGGCTGGGTGATGTCCTCCTGATGTGCGCCTTCGGCCATGTCCGCACGGTGAGCATCCATCACCCACTACACGGAGACTTGCACGGCCACCAACTTGGTGTGTGGCAGCAAGCTCTCCCTGAGCAAGTGGAAGTCCTCCGTGCTCTAGCCGTCAGCATACCCATTGTAGATGGTGGTGAAGTATAGGTCCAGGTGGTATGTCACCACCGAAATCAACACCCCCGATGTCTCGTAGAACAACACATCGGTGATGAGGGCCCGAACCTCATCCGAAACCTCTGCTAGCCAGATGGCAGGCATGCTGGTACTTGGTGCTGACCCGAAGACCTCCGAGATGATGAGCTGGGCAACATTGCGTATCTGGTCAAGTTCCCCCTTGAAAGCATGTCGCTCTTCAAGGGACTTGGCCAGCGCCTCTACATTCAGGCGAATCATTGCCTTGGCCATCTCCAGGTCCTGCTCCAATGACTCCACCTTTCCACCCAGCTCTAGAAGAAGGGCAACAAGCTTAGAAGCAAGCTAAAGGAAGAAACCAACACGTCAAAAGCAGAAAAGGTACATACCGAGGTGGGTGTTCTCGAGGATGGAGAGTCCCTCCTCCTGCCGAGTCACCTGCTCGCATAGCCAGGTGTTCACCTCCTCCATCCCCATCACCCAGCCCCAAAGCTCGAGCACTTCCTAGTCGGCCTCTGACTGGGCCTTTCGCTCCAACTCTAGGGCCTTCTGCTCCATCTCCAGGGTCTCTAGGGCACTTTGGAGTGCCACCTCAGTGTCCACCAGGGACTCCTACAACATCGCCTCAGTCTCCGCCTGGCAGACCTTCGCCGCCTCAAGCCCTCGCTCGGTGGTGGTTGCTCGCTCCGCCGCAAGCTGCTCCACCACCCATGCCACGGTCACCTCTGCCTCCTGATCTTGGGACTCATGGCGGGCGGACTCTAGCTGGTGCTCGAGCTTGGCCATTCGGGCGTGCTCCTCCTAGAGGAAACAAGACTTGCGGCATGACATCCCCTCCAAGCCCTGCAAAGTGAGGATCTAACACGCTGAAGCAACCAGCAAGGAACCAAGGAATCAAGAACAAATCACAGAGAACTTACCTCTACGACGTAGGGCAGGTCAACCATAACTACCCGATGGACGGACTTGACCCGCTCCAAGGCCACCTCAAGCCTCGCCCTAGTTTGGGTGAGATCGAACTCCATCATCACTCCGCTCTCCCCTAGGAAGTGCCAGAGCGCCACCTCCTCGTCATCACTGAGGGTGAACTGAGCCTTCCTTGGGTCACTGGGGCAGGGCCACACCAGATTATGGCTCACCCTGAACCCGCTGGAAGGCCTAGCCAATGATCGGACCACTGCTAGCTCCTACGATGGCGCTAATAGCTCCACCTCATCACCTGCTTCGTCTTCGAAGGGGATCTCCACCACCTTGATTTCACGGGCCACCAGCAGGCGTTTCGGCTCTGGCCTAGCCGTATCTCCCCTGGCACCTCCAGCTCCAACCGGGAGGGTGAGCCATGCGGCCCTCCGCCCGATGAGGCAGGGAGCCTGGTCTCCCTCTCCTCTTCTGCCACAGCCGGTAGAGGAGGGACCGCAAGGGTTACCTCCAACGCAGCCTCCGTCGTCGCCACCGGGATCACCACAAACACTGTCGCCACCATACTAGTGACCGACCCGAGGGGCGCCACCCCTAGAAGGGAAGGACCCACCACCACCACCCTGCTCTCCCCGCTGCTTGCCATGGTGTGCTGCAAGGTGGACCTCCAATCCTCCCGCATGGGAGTTGGGGCGATGCTCAGCTCTGTCAGCATCCGGTCATTGTCAAAAAAGTATAGGTCAGATACACTCTAAAAAACTCAAACAGCAAGATCGAAAAGAAACAAAGAAGGCATAGCGGGATGGAAGCGGTAGGGCTCTAAAGCCCCGATCTGACATCAATGGGCCTGCCGAATGAGGACCGCTCCTGGGCCACGACCCATGCCCCCTCACTTCAACTGAGGGGGAGTCGACCCAACCAGCTCCTGCTTAGCCCACGAATCACCATGACCTTTGGCTCAGGGCACACCGATCGGAGCAGCTGGCGGAGTATCCTCCCATTGTGGGTCGCACGCTAGCGCTAGCCCCGATGACACACGGGTGCGAGCCTGCTTTTCCGATCGCCTAGCCTGTCCCGCCATGCCCATAGTAGTCAGGGACGAGACCGGCAACACCTCCGAAGGGTGCGGTGACCATGTCCACTTCACCTCCTGTTCACCAACGGCATTCGAGCTCACGCCATGCTTCCTCGGCATGGGAACGTCGCCATGCCTCTCTGCCTCCCGGTAGGATCACGACACTCCACCGAGGTCGCAACGACCTCTCGGTCCTCCTCCTCCTCGGAGAAGATCACGTCATCACCCACCTCTGTGGGGTCCTCCGACTCGAGCTCTGACTCAACGTCGTTCCTATTTTCCCTAGCCCGCACACGCCGGGCTATCTCCTCATGCTTCCGTTGAGCCTCCTTGGCTTTCTTCTTATTCCTCTCAACTGCACCCTCCTTCAGGGTGGCCTACCGGGCCGCGCCCTCCGGCCCCATCAGAAGGTGCGGCCGGGACTTGTAAACTCCAAGTCCCTATGGAATGGATGACTCAAAATCAAAAAATAGGAGAGCAAAAGGGAAAAGAACACGGAGTAAAGAGAGGGGAGCATACCAGTTTGGACACCATCCCAGCGTTGAGAGGTCAGGGCTTTCCATCAAGGGTCTCTTTAGGCCTCTGCTGCAGCACCCAGTCAATGTGACTCCAAACCTCGTCGTTCGACAGCTCCACTGGCGATGCACGGTTGGGGTCCATCGGGCCATTGTACTTCACACATCAGCCACATCCTCTCTGCTAGTAGAGCGACCCAACGGCGGAAGAGGGTGTGGAACACCCGCACCCCATCAAGGTCATGCCGCAGAGCTTCTAGAGCTCCACCTTGATAATCTCCACCTTCTTCTTCTCCCAGCTGGCGAGGCCCCACGACCAGCTCTCCTGCATCTCCAGCCTTCTGTCGATGAAGGGTGGGAATGGCACCTCCACTGGGTTCCTGATTAGAACCATTCCCCATGCCACCCACGATTGCAATCACTGGGGGTGTACACGGGGTATGAGCCCAACGCGCTCGGTTTATTCTACAGCGTGAAGCCCCCCACCGGCACGATCATGACTGGCTTCCCCTCTAACAAAGCTCACCTAGAGAACAACCGCCGAAAGAAGTCCACGTGTGACTCCATCCCAAGAAAGGCCTCGCACACAGTAACAAAGCCAGCGATATGCAGCACCCTAGTCGGATTAAGGTGTTGTAGCTCCAGGCCCCACTCATTGAGGAGCCCGTGCAGGAACCAGTGCGCAGGGTATCCTAACCCATGCTCATGAATGGAGAGGAATAAAACAACCTCACCGGCCTGAGGTTGCAGGAAATCCTCCCCCATAGGTGCCCTCTAGTGCGCCACCTCCTTTGGCGGCAGAAACCCCTTCTCAGTGAAGGCAGCCAGCACCAACTCTCTCACGACAGATGACCTCCAGCTCAACATTGCGCTCTAGGTTTGTGAATGGATCTATGAGTTTTCTCCTCTCCCTCGCTCTCCCCTTTTCTCTCCTAGGAACCGTTGCGGCACTCAAACACTCTGGGCGAGAAGGAAGAAGGAAAAGAAGCAACAGATGAGGAATAGGCGAAGGAACGAGATGAAAGCCCTCCCCCTTCCCCTACTTAAACAAAGAGGCACAGTAGTTGGGAAAGGCATAGCGATTGGCGAAAGGCAAAATGACGGGGGCGAAAAACCCTCTCCCTTCACCCATTCAATGTGGATGGGATACAATGGGACGCGCCCTGACCGATGGGACGCACCTTGCTCGACGGAATGGCACCTAGTCAGATGGGACATGGCTTGAGTATGGCCCACCACTACCGCATGCTGGGCGCAAGAAACAATGCGCCACTGTATGCATGTGGCCCTCCGCCTTCCCAGGTGAGACTTGGAAAGGCCCAAATGACGGGATCTCCGCCAGGAGATACCAATGGGCTTCCTGAGTCGATCAGACAGCTCAGGCAAACGCTGAGAGATAGGTAAGGAGCAGAGGGACACCCCATGTGGGCCATGCCAACTCTGTCATGAACGACGAGCATGGATCCCGGTCGGACATATCTGATAGGAGCTCCTCAAACCCCATCACCCGAGTCATCAAGGTAACATTACCAAACCCCCACTATTTCTTTATATGAACGTTCATTCATCCGTGCACACATTCATTCATTCCATACATCCAAAAGCATCGCATATGCAGTTAAATGCATCACAACGCTCCATGTTGCATCACGAAGCAGAAGTTGCCTCATTCAACATGAGCAACGACCGACCAGGGTTTGAAGGCCGGCCCACGAAGGGCTCGAGGCCGCCTCACGTCAAACAGAGCTAGGGGAGAAAACACAGATGAGCCCCAAGCGGCCCTCACCTAGTTTGCCCCAAAGCAGACAGGGTCATCTCAACCTTCTCGTTCGATCCTAACCTCTCGCCAAACCCATAGAATCTCCATCGAGGGGAGGCCATTGGGCCACCCGGGTCGGTCTCTGAAATGACCCAGGCATCTACCGGATTGCAGGTTAAGGAGCAGTGGAGTGCCACATGAGAGCTATTCTGGCCCCATCATGAACGATGGACCCAGACTTCACTCGAACATGCCCATTAGTGAGCTCACCGAGCACATCACTCAAGCCATCGAGGCAAGCGACATTAGCTCAATCCCTCCGGTTGTGAGAAACCATGGATGGGGTAATGCACAAATCTCAACCAACCCCTACCAAAGCCCAACAGGGCTTAGGGGCTCAAGACACCTAATGCCTCAGCCGACGCCTAGATCTACGACTCCGACTCACCCGATCCCTTGATGCGCCCGACGCCTGGATCTGCAACTCCGATTCGCCCGATCCCTCGGCATGGCCGACGTGTGGGTCCATGAGTCCATCTTGCCCGATCCCTTAACTATCTGTTGGCTATGCTAAATGCCTTGGCTATGCCTAGGTCCATGACTCTGACTCGCCCGATCCCACAGCGCGCCCGACGCCTGGATCCATGACTCCAACTCGCCCGATCCCCCGGCGCGCCCAATGCCTGGATCCATAAGTCCGTCTCGTCTGATCCCTTAGCACGCCTGATGGCTTGGTTAGCAACTCTGACTCGCCTGATCCCTGGATCCATGACTCTGATTCGCCCAAACCCTCGGCACGCCCGACGCCCTAGTAGACGAAACTCCGCCAGTCCCTCGGCCGTGACCAAACGCCTTGGACCATGCTCCCAAAAATGATGGACCATAAACTAGAAAAGGGAGGCTATGCCCACCAAAATTCACACACTCACGCCCGCTGACAAAAACCCCCAGGCGATTCTGCCCAAATCGCCCGAGGGCTCGGGGGCTACACCCGCGGGTGCGCTCACATGCACCCATTGACGAAACAAAACTTCCCCCGCAAGCAACATAAAAAAGCCCCCAAATGATTCTACCTGAATCACCTGGGAGCTCAGGGGCTACACCCACGGGTGCGTTCACATGCACCCGCCATCAAGACAAAAAATCCCCCAGATGATTCTACTCGAATCGCCCAGAGGCTCGGGGGCCCCTGTTGGGTTCATAAAACCGGGGTCCCTTATAGACCGGCTTCCCAGCAAAAGCTTGGCCCAGCAGACGATGTTGCAAATGACGTGCAAACTCCTGGGCCGGCCCAAACACCTAAATGATAGGCCAGAAGGGCTATCCAATCTCCAAACAGAAGGCCTCGCTAAGGAGGAACATCGTTCGCTTCTGACTCCGGCCCACCTCTCCGACCGGAAGGCCTGGCCAAGGAGGAACAATGCTCGCTTCCAACTTCGGCCCGCCTCTCCGACCGGAAGGCCTGGCCAAACACCGCCTCCAACTCCAACCCGCATGTCCGACCGGGGATGCACCAAACCCCTACTTACAGCTCTTCTCCGACGGGCGCAGTCAGAGCCGGCTAGAACCAACCGACCGGGGATGCCCACTCGGTGAGGACCAGGAAATGGATGGAGCAAGTAAGGCAGGGCACTCAAGTCGACCACAATACCAAGGCCGTACCCTACACACCTACAGGATAGTAACCAACAGGACATGTCAGAAGGGTGCCCTGCAACCTTCCAGGCATGACTGAACCCAAGCAGTGTTGTGGGCACCGACGTTTGCCCTACAGTGTTGTGGGAGCCATCAACTCTCATACCAGACAAACGCGGTAAGGCTCCCCCCACATGCCTCTGGACATCAAACAGTATTGTGGGCACCATCATCTACCATACATGGTAGATATGGTAAAACCTCCCACATGCGTCTGACAACAACAGTGTTATGGGCGCCCACCATCATCTTGTACCCGATGGCGTGGGCAACAAGACTTAGTAGCATGCGTACTCTCTCTCTTGCTCGCTTATAAGGCTATCCCCTTCATCTATAAAAGGGGATGTGCTCTCTCCCAACATATAGATCCTAGAGTTTACTCGCACACAACAGCAGAACCACTAGGTTCAAACCTCAAGCACACGCAAAAACGCTTAGCACATAGCGGAGCTCCCATCACTCTTGGCCCTTTAGACCAGAGTCTGACCGGACCTCTTGTACCCTCCATCTTTCTCCCTTCCGTTTGTAACCCCACAGCAAACTTTGAGCACCTGGGCTCAGGAATAAAGTCATCGACCGACTCAAACTGGACATAGGGCACGTTGCCAGAACTAGTATAAACCCTGTGTCATTGAGTGCTAGGCCACATCCGATCACAACGTACAACAAAACTACAAATATTTACATGTTGGTCACTTTCTGCACCGACAATCACCATTATCATGACCTAACTTAAATTGCCTCTGCAAAACATACGTTAGTCACAGTAAACTTGTGTCATCATTAATAACCGAAACCCAACTAGGGCCTAGATGCTTTCACCATGCTTTGGTTGCCAACATGAACCTTAGAAACCCAGTAGAGCCAAGAGAGTACCTGTGGCAGAACTGCCCAAAATAACGCACTTACAGAGGTGCTCGTCTTCCACCAGACACTAAGCACCCCGAAAGCAAGCTACAACGGGCGGGTTCCATCGGGCACACCCCAAGAGAGAGCCCGAATAATCCATATTTTTCCTCAAGGATCCAATAATGCGAACGAGTTACAAACTTAGTCCATTTCATACATCCAGAGTTCTTAAAAATTATATTATTACATTACCAAAGCCAGAGTGCGGAATATTAAATAGCGGAATGAAAATAAACATCAAGTAAACATCTATCGATAATAAGCAAGGATCCGTCTGTGCCCACCAGAAGAATCCTCCACACAACGGATACATCTCAAGTAGTACCTGCAATAGGGGTAAATAAACCCTGAGTACACAATGTACTCACAAGACTTATCCGACTAGTGGGAATAATTTCCCGACTCCAAGGGATATGATAAGCTTTATGGTATGTTGGTTTCCTTTTTATAGAAAACAATACTAATAGTGAATCCTTATTTATGTTATTATTAGCAGTCATGATTAATTCATTATCTAGCCATTCTATGTAAGCACCTGCTCTACTTTCAAGCAAGAGTTGAGCAACAGTTCCATTTCTTCACCTTTCATCTTTCAGTTCTTACTATAGTGCTAGAGTTTAGACAAGCCATACCGGATTGCTCGGCGATTCATGAATCAATGTGCCTAGCTGGGTACCCTAAAACACACGCCTCGCTTGTACCCTAGGTATAAGCTGGACCAACCCATCACTCTCCTATCATGGGGTCCAGGTCCCCGTCCAAACTTGGACTCCAAGCCCCTGCTCCTGAGTCCTGGACTTAGTGCGGTGCTTAGACCTCCACCATCCCCACCTCTAATTAGTCGATCCAGAAAGAGCTGGAACCCACGACAAGAGAGCAACAAGTCTTCCCCGCGCCCATACCCAAGTATGTGCTCGGGATAATAAGTCTGTGACTTGCCTAGCATCCGTTGCAACGGTCGGTCCTTAACCGACACAGACAGGGAAAAAGTGTAACTAAGCTATGCCCCATTGGCCACAAGACACAACCTCTTACACCCACCAATACCCAAACCATATCCCTGCCCGGTCTCCATTTTCCTTTCCACCATTTTATCATGAGTGATAATAATCACCTATGGTGAGTAACGACAGGTTACTCACGCTACCGACATCCTGAGCATAGCAGCTACTCGACCTATACTAGTAGGACTCCTAGGTAGATATATTTATGCATGTAGTTTCTATAAAATGTCTGTAACGTAAATGCACATTATATATATCCAATGATCATTCAAAATAAGGGTTATGCACCGGGGCTTGCCTTGGGTAGGCGGTGTGTCAATAGAGTCAGCAACGAACAGCTCTGGGGCTCCCTCTTGTATGAGAATCTCCTCCTTGTACTCCTCAATGATCTCCTCGAACTCCTATTCGCCCGCAGGAACAAACTCTACCAACTCGTTATCTATATGCATGAAATAATGATGCAACACTTAGTAATACGGCAACAACAACTCTTAAAATAAAAATACATCTGTCAAGCTACTAAACTAGCTCTACTGACTAAGACACTACGTTACTTATCATTTCCACTAAACAGGTATGAGATATTTCATACATTAACTTAGCAACAAAAGGCATTCTTATTCTTAATATCGATTTACTCTATATACGATAAAACAAGGAGTACTAGCTACTCTATTTAACAACCTACTCTAGGGCTACAAAAATTATAGTGAGTGCCTAATAATGTTATGAGTCTGTTGTAAATTTTTTAGATCTAGCACTTCTACCATTTCATCACGAAAATTCTTCCTCTAAATAATCCTAATAACGACAAGCATATTACAATAAATAAAGTAACCTTAAGGATACCACAGAACTGTAGGAGCTAAATACACTAACAGGTAGAGCATGAATTTAGGAAACTAACAAAATTTACTTCACGGTTTTTGGATACTTACATAATTTTATACTAATTATCAAAGAATAGTTCACAACTTAATTTAGAAAAGCATGAACTAATTCATTAGAAAAGAAAAAGCCAAAACAGCCCGGCGCGCCCCATCATAGCTCGTCCCATGCTCACACAACGCGTGCAAATGCGAGCCACCGGCGCGGCCCACGCTACGTGGCCCACAACAGAGCCCGCGCGCGAGCTAGCTCTTTTGCTAAAGAGCCCCCGTTTTCTTTGCTATTTGCGAAGCTAACTCAAACACTATTTAACTGAGTCATGGATTTGCATCTAGCACCCTGCCCTTACTTGAATTCTTGTTTTCCAAGGTCCCTAGCCATAACTAATAAGGTCGCGGCATCTCTGGCCAAACATCGATGAGCATGGACCTCCCCCGCATCAACCATCACCACCATAACACTCTACGTGCAAAGCGCAACCGATCAAGGTATCAAACATAAAAAATGGTGCAGCACAAAGACGTGGCCATGCACCGTGGTGGGGTCTGGCCGTGGCAACACCGGTGCCGACAAAAACACCTAGCCAAAGGCCTCTACAGATGCCCTTTATCCACCCTTAGGCTACGGGAAACAATATAGAAACCCTATTTGAATCGCTACCACACCCAAACACGCTGGCCATGGGAATGGCATCAAACCTAATCCATCAGCGATAGAGAACATGTCTCGGCGATCCTAGACCTCAACCGTTTCAACTATCTACCATAGGAGTAGAGGTGCCTCACCAGAGACATGAAGGATGGCCTGAACAAAGTTGCGAAGCTCGACAAGGTGGTTGTCCACATGCGCGAGGTTGCTCCGGTTCACAGCAAGCATGGCGACAGTGTTCTCGGTGACTTGCTGCACTCCTGGTGAAGCTATTTCATAGGAGAGGCAACTAAGTCAAGAGGACGCAAAAGCACCGCTCAATTGAGACAAAGGGGCAAGGAACGACGCCCTGGCCGAGCACCCACCCGATGGCCATGGCGAACCGCTGTGGGGGGGAAGCTCCGTAGTACCTCACTAGAGGATGAACACTCGTCGGGTCGACTCCAATCGTGAGCTAACCACCAAAGCTAGTTTGGTGCACAGTTAATTGGACAGAGGTGGATGGTGTGAGGCCAATTAGGTGGACAACGTCGTTCGGTCTTAAGGGGGTCGACGGCGGGGAAACCTCAAATTGAAGCCCGACACCATACCGCAGCAGCAGTGGTAGGCTTGACACGAAGCTAGGCTCCAATTCAAGCTCCAGGTGTGCGCAATTACATGGATGGGGCCAGGCTCTGTGGGTTAGCCTTGGCGTGGCTCGGTCGGCCGGCGCGGCGCCATTCAAAGCGACTGCGATAGGAGCATGGCATGGTGCAGTCACTAAATGGAAGAGGACACAGCACGATGGATGATGGCTCCACGTGCGCGTACGAGGCCAGCACGACAACGTGCGACCACAGCGCCTGACTCGCAAGACGACGACGGCCAGGCCACGTGACGGTGCAGCGGGCACGCGCAGCAGCGGCAGCGACGACGCGACGCAAGTGATGTGAGCGCACGCAAGGTGACAACACGATGTAGAGACATGTGCGCATGCTGGCGATGCCGGCAGCGGTGGTGGCAGAGCGGCCAGGCTCACCAGCCCTAGCGTGCCGCCTAGCGTGGCGTGCGTGAGCGTGTGCATGAGCGCGACAGCGGTGATGCGGAGCCCACGCGGCGGTGTGCGTGTGTCCGTGCGTGGACGAGCGGCAACGCCGGGCCGAGGCACGGTGACCACGCCCAGACGCTGCAACCGTCCGAAAACATGTCATGCACGCTTTTTAAAGCGTCCCAAAAATCCAACTCAATGCTTCAATTACTAAACCACCTATTTTACACTCGAGATGGCATGTTGGGCTACTAAAACAAGCCCTAGGACCATACCACTGCTTAACCCGATTCTTCTACAAGAATTGCCGAACTTAGCTTCGTCAAAGCGTTTCCCGACTTAGGAAATTCGACTAAGTTCCGATCGGATTCGCATTGAATTCGATTTCCAAGCTATTCGCTACGCTAGCTAGTGAATTCCTTTCGCGACCTTAAGTATTTCATCGTCACCTATGAAGTTTGTACTACAAACTTTATTAAAATTCTGTATATACGTTCTATAGCATTTTAGCTTAATAAAAATTTGTTTACAACCCTAAGTGACATAACGTGACATTGAATATAACTTTCATTTCGCATTTCCGATGAACGTTTCGGGTCATAGAATTTGATTTACACACTATATTACATACTGTCGGATACCATAAAAAGGGGTACCCTAAGCAAGAACCAAAAAACGACTGCTTAGACTTCGTAAAGATCAAAACCAGCTAACAACCGCGGGCCTCGGCCAATTCTCCGTATCGCTCGAGGCCCCCTCGCCGCTGGCCTCGGACGATCCCCCACCGAAGGCCTCGGCCGACCCCCTCTCGTCGCAGGCCTCGGCCGGGTCGCCGACCCTCCACCTCACGCGAGGCGGGCTCGGCCGCACTCCGCTGCCTCTTCCTTCGCCTGTCCCTCTGACAAAACGTCGCGTCGCATTAACTCATCCAACTGCTGCCGCTGACATCGGCCGCACGCTCGGCACAGTACAGCGGAATGGCCGACGGGACAGGAGGCAAGACTGGGCAGGGGTTACCCGCCACTGTGCTCACCACCATGCACATGGTTGACGCCCATGCCTCACTGTGCTGCCAACTCTTGCTCCGAGAACAACGCGGTGTGGGGAGCCACGTCTGGGATACTATGGCCTCAGAATCAGTACCCAGGACCAATAATTCCCTCCAAAACCTTGGCAGTTTGCTTCAGGGGCTCGGCAGCCTGAGGATCCACGTCCGCCGAGCCCCCCACGATGGCCCGGCCTCGGCACAGCGGGTCTCGGCCTCAGCACAGCGGGTCTCGGCACAACCGACTACAGCAGCCACCAGGCCTCGGCACTTCACCAAGTCAACAAATGTACAGGAGCGTAGCATGTCGCCGGCCTTGGAGACCATACCGATTAGACACCGACGGGAACTCCCACGACGCCACGCTGCTCCAGGGAGCAGAATACGTCAGCAAATAGTAGCCTTCTCATGTACTTCTGGCTTCCTCCTTGCGGCTATAAAAGGAGGTAGCCGGTACCATTTCTAGGGAGGAAGGGAGAGCAAGGAGCAGAAAGACGAACACGAACTACACGCTTCTACGCTACTTGAGAACAACGCCTCAAGCAGCCCACACCACCCCCACCGAGACCTGGGGCTAGCTCCCTCTCTCACCTAGCTTGTAACCCCCTACTACGAGCACTTCGGTGCGAGGAATACAAGATCGATCTCTCGGACTAGACGTAGGGCCTTGATTGCCTAAACCAGTATAAACCTTGTGTCTCTTTGCATCACCATCCGGGATAGGGGCACGCAGCACAAATTCACTCGTTGGTTGAGGGACCCCTGGTTCCAAAACACCGACAGTTGGCGCGCTAGGTAGGGGAACGCTGCGTGTTATCTTCATCGTCCCAGCAGGTTCCGGATGGCAGACCCCGTTCAACCACTACGTCTCGGCACGATAGTCTGGTTCGGGAGCCTAGAGTTCATTTCTCTAGGACATGAGTACGATATGGTACTCCTCCCACCTAGAGCCTCATCGACCGACGACGACGCCATGCACCGGCAGCCCGCGCGTAGGCGGCGCTCGGGCCAACGCTCCCGCCGCAACCGACAAGCACGGCGCGCGCGGGACCGCCTCAACATCATGCAAGACCAGGGCGACGCTCTGCCCACCGCTAGTTTCCCCCACCCGGCTGTCGGTACAGAGTCCCTGGCTGGGGACCTGTCCAACTTAAGTCTGGGTGAAAGGGAGACGCCGGCAACACGCAGCAACGCCCCGTCAGCAAGCTCTGCCCCGCCACCTCCTGAGGAACCGACTCCGACGGAGCTGAACCCGGCGGCGGCCCCGTCTCTATACCCCTTTGGGTTGAGAAATGCCGCCGCCACCTACGCTCTCGCCTATGCCTCCACTCACGCGGAGCCCTCGGGAGACCAACGTTTCGCCCTTGACTTCTCCGCTGGAACTTCGGCCTACACCCGCGCTGAGTCCTCGGAAGAGGACGAGGCGTGGGCCGGAGCAGACTTCTCAGGCCTTTGCGACCCTGAAGCCATGCGTCGCTTCATGGCCGCAAGCGACTACTGCTTCGGCTACTCCGACTCCGACGACGAAGGGACTTACGATCCGTCTCGTGAGTGCTTCCACGTCGGGCTCGGGATGCCAAGGGCGGGCGAAGAGGACGAGGGGACAGGCAACCATTCCCCGCCCCGGGCAAGGGCGGGCGATGCCACACCTCCGTGTCTCGAAGCCCCAGCAGCACGGAACGAGAATCCCGTCCGCGGGGAGCATCGACGCCCAGACCTGGAGCAGCTCCGTGAGCTTCAAGCCAAGGTCTAACAAGACCGACTCCTTCTGCAACAGCTTTGGGACACTCTCGAGCAGGAGCAGCAAGGGCGCGGTGAGGGCGGAGGAGCCCGACGGAGGGCCCGCGACGTCCATCACCGCATCAACGACAGCGAGGGGGGAGAGCCACCCCCAATCTTTAATCGTGCTAGCCAGAATGTCGCAGCGGCTGCGATGTTGGTCCGAGCAATGCCCGAGCCCTCCACCACCGAGGGGCGATGGGTCTGTGGAGAGCTCCGCGACCTCCTCAAGACCGCAGCGGTGCAGCAGGCCGAAAGTTCCACCTCCCGTCGACGCGGAGGCATTTTGGAGCAACCCACGGCGCAACCTCGCCAGGGCCAGGATGCCTCGGTCCATCCCGAGCCTGCTCGTGCGCCGATGGCCAACAGGGCCCTCTCGGTGCGTGACCGACCTGGACACCAACGCGAGGCACAAGGCGACCACGAAGCAGTTGGCAGGCGACGGCGCCATGACGACGGAGCCGCCCGGGGCTACCACCCACACCGAGGCGGTCGCTATGACAGCGAAGAGGACCGCAGTCCTTCTCCCGAGCCACCTGGCCCTCGGGTCTTTAGTAGGGCCGTCCGCAATGCTCACTTTCCAGCCCGGTTCCGGCAACCTGCCAACCTCACGAAGTATAGCGGCGAGACGAACCCCGAGCTATGGCTAGCCGATTATCGCCTGGCTTGTCAGCTAGGTGGTGCGGATGATGACCTGCTCATCATCCGCAACCTCCCTTTGTTCTTGTCAGACTCAGCGTGAGCCTGGCTCGAACACCTTCCCCCCGCATAGATCCACGACTGGCGCGACTTGGTGAGGGTCTTCGTCAGGAATTTCCAGGGCACCTACGTGCGCCCCGGGAACTCCTGGGACCTCAATGGTTGCCGCCAGAAGCCGGACGAATCTCTTCGAGATTTCATCCGGCGCTTCTCCAAGAAATGCACCGAGTTGCCCCGCGTCGGTGACTCGGAAATCATCCAAGCATTCCTCTCTGGCACCTCCTGCCGAGACCTGGTCCGAGAATTGGGTCGGAACGTACCAACCACGGTGGCCGCACTCCTGGACATCGCCACCAACTTCGCCTCGGGCGAAGAGGCGGTTGGGGCCATCTTCCCCAACAACGACGCCAAGGGGAAGCAGAAGGACGAGGCCCCCGAGGCCTCGCCCACCCGCGTCCCCAAGAGAAAGAAGAAGGGTCGCCCAGGGAAGCAGGAGGTCCTCGAGGCCGGCCATGTCGCCACAGCAGATCGCAGGAATCCCCGAGGCCCCTGGGGCTCCGGGCTATTTGACGACATGCTAAAGAAGCCCTGTCCTTACCATCAAGGTCCCGTGAAGCATGCCCTCGAGGAGTGCACCATGCTCCGGCGTTACTACGCCAGGCTTGGGCTCCCCGACGACGATGACGCCAGGAAAAGGGGCGCCGGCGAGAGGGACGGCGATAAAGATGATGGGTTCCCCGAGGTATGCAACGCCTTCATGATCTTTGGCGGACCCTCGGCATGCCTCACGGCGCGCCAGCGAAAGAGGGAATGCCAGGAGGTCTTCTCAGTCAAGGTGGCCACCCCCCGGTACCTCGACTGGTCTCGAGAGGCAATCACCTTTGATCGGGATGACCACCCCAATTATGTTTCAAACCCCGGGCAGTACCCGCTTGTCGTCGACCCGATCGTCGGCAACACCCGACTTACCAAAGTGCTCATGGACGGAGGCAGCAGCCTCAACATCCTCTACGTCAACACTCTGGAGCTCTTGGAGCTCGACCAGTCACGGCTCCGAGGCGGTTCCACGCCCTTCCATGGCGTCGTGCCAGGAAAGCGCACATGACCCCTCGGGCGCATCGACTTACCCGTCTGCTTTGGCACTCCCTCCAACTACCGCAAGGAGGTCCTCACCTTCGAGGTGGTTGGATTCAAGGGAGCTTACCACGCCATCTTGGGGCGCCCGTGCTACGCCAAGTTCATGGCGGTCCCCAACTACACCTACCTCAAGCTCAAGATGCCAGGCCCCAACGGCATCATCACCGTCAAGTCCACGTACGAACATGCATACGACTGCGACGTCGAGTGCATCGAGTACGCCGAGGCTATCGTGGAGGCCGAGACCCTCATCGCCGATCTCGACCAGCTTGGTAGCGAGGTTCCCGACGCCAAGCGGCGCGTCGGGACCTTCGAGCCCGCGGAGGCCGTCAAGCTCGTCCCCGTCGATCCCACCGTCCCCAACGGCTGAGGACTGAAGATCAGTGCCACCCTCGACAGCAAATAGGAGGCCGTGCTCGTCGACTTCCTCCGTGCGAACGTCGATATGTTCACGTGGAGTCCCTCGGACATGCCGGGCATACCAAGGGAGGTCGCCGAGCACGCCTTAGATATCCGAGCGGGCTCCAGGCCGGCAAAGCAGCGCCTGCGCCGGTTTGACGAGGAGAAGCGCAGGGCCATCGGCGAAGAAGTGCAGAAGCTCATGGCAGCCGGGTTCATCAAGGAAGTATTCCATCCAGAGTGGTTGGCTAACCCTGTATTAGTCAGGAAGAAAAGTGGCAAGTGGAGGATGTGCGTGGACTACACTGGTCTAAATAAAGCGTGCCCGAAGGTCCCATTCCCACTACCACGAATTGACCAAATTGTCGACTCCACTGCGGGATGCGAAACCCTCTCCTTCCTTGATGCGTATTCCGGTTACCACCAAATCAAGATGAAAGAGTCCGACCAGCTCGTGACTTCTTTCATCACTCCATTCGGCATGTACTGCTACGTGACCATGCCGTTCGGCCTCAGAAACGCAGGGGCTACTTACCAGCGGTGCATGATCCAAGCCTTTGGCGAACACATCGGGCGAACCGTCGAGGTCTACGTGGACGACATCGTAGTCAAGTCCAGGAAGGCCGGTGATCTCGTCGGCGACTTGGAGGTTGCCTTCACATGTCTCAGAGAGAAGGGCATCAAGCTCAACCCCGAGAAGTGTGTCTTCGGGGTTCCCCGAGGCATGCTCTTGGGATTCATAGTCTCAGAACGTGGAATCGAGGCCAACCCGGAGAAGGTCTCGGCCGTGACCAACATGGGCCCGATCCGAGACCTCAAGGGGGTGCAGAGGGTCATGGGATGCCTTGCGGCCCTAAGCCGCTTCATCTCGCGCCTCGGCGAAAAAGGCCTGCCCCTGTACCGCCTCTTGAGAAAGTCCGAGCGCTTTTCTTGGACCACCGAGGCCGAGGAAGCCCTCACCAGGCTCAAAGCACTGCTCACCAACCCCCCCCCCCCCCCGTCCTGGTTCCGCCCACCGAGGGCGAGCACCTCTTACTCTATGTCACCGCGACGACCCAAGTGGTCAGCGCGGCCGTAGTAGTCGAGAGGCAGGAGAAGGGACATGCTCTACCCGTCCAACGACCTGTCTACTTCATCAGCGAAGTGCTCTTCGAGACTAAGATGCGTTACCCCCACATCCAGAAGCTGGTATACACCGTAGTCTTGGCTCGACGCAAGCTGCGTCACTACTTCGAGTCCCACCCGGTGACTGTGGTGTCGTCTTTTCCTCTAGGAGAGATAATCCAAAACCGGGAGGCCTCGGGTAGAATAGCCAAGTGGGATGTCGAACTCATGGGGGAAACCTTGTCTTTCGCGCCTCAAAAAGCGATCAAATCACAGGTCCTGGCCGACTTTGTAGCCGAGTGGACCGACACACAGCTGCCGCCCGTTCAGATCCAATCAGAATGCTGGACCATGTACTTCGACGGGTCTCTGATGAAGACTGGGGCTGGCGCGGGCCTGCTCCTAGTCTCACCCCTCGGAGTACACATGCGCTACATGATCCGGCTTCACTTCGCCGCCTCCAACAATGTGGCCGAATACGAGGCCCTCGTCAACGGCCTGCAAATCGCCATCAAACTTGGAGTGCGACGTCTCGACGTACGGGGTGATTCGCAGCTCGTCGTCGATCAGGTGATGAAAGAGTCAAGCTGCCATGACCCCAAAATGAAGGCGTACTGCACGATAGTACGTCGCCTAGAGAACAAGTTCGACGGTCTCGAACTCAACCATGTTGCGTGAAAGTTCAACGAGGCCGCAGACGAACTGGCAAAGATGGCGTCGACGCGGACCCCGGTCCCCCCGAACGTCTTCGCCAGAGACCTCCACAAGCCATCCGTCGACTACGCCTCGACGACGGAAGAGGGCCCATTGGCCGAGCCCACCACAGGGCCCGAGGCCCCCTCTGCCACCGAGACCTCGCCAGCCGAGCCCGAGGCCATGGCGATTGACACAGAGCCTCCCAAGGCCGACCAAGGAACGGACTGGCGAGTCCCTTTCCTTGATCGCCTCGTTCGAGGAGAGCTTCCTGCGGACAGAGCCGAGGCCCGACGGCTTGCGCGACGAGCCAAGACTTACGTCCTCTGCAACGGCGAGTTGTATAGGCGTAGCCCATCTGGTATTCTCCAACGATGCATCACCACCGAGGCTGGCCAATCCCTACTTTGGGACTTGCACGCGGGAGTCTGCGGGCACCACGCGGCGCCTCGGGCGCTCGTGGATAACGCCTTCCGCCAAGGTTTCTATTGGCCAACAGCGGTGGCCGACGCCACGAAGCTAGTACGCTCCTGCGAGGGATGCCAGTACTACGCTCGACAGACGCACCTCCCGGCCCAAGCCCTCCAAAACATCCCCATCACATGGCCATTCGCTGTGTGGGGGCTGGACATGGTTGGGCCTCTGCAGAAGGCACCCGGGGGCTATACCCATCTGCTGGTAGCCATCGACAAATTCTCCAAATGGATCGAGGCTCGTCCGATCACTCAGATCAAATCCGAGCAAGCGGTGCTGTTCTTTACGGATATCATCCACAGGTTCGGAATCCCAAATACCATCATCACCGACAATGGGACGCAATTCACCGGCCACAAGTTCCTGACATTCTACGACGACCGCCACATCCGTGTAGCCTGGTCGGCCGTAGGACATCCCAGGACAAACGGCCAAGTAGAACGTGCGAACGGCATGATCCTACAAGGTCTCAAACCTAGGATACACAACTGGTTGAAGAAATTCGGCAAGAAATGGCTTGCCGAACTCCCATCGGTCATTTGGAGCCTGAGGAATACACCGAGCCGAGCCACGGGATTTACACCGTTCTTCCTGGTCTATGGGGCCGAGGCCATCCTCCCCACTGACCTGGAATACGGTTCCCCGAGACTACAGGCCTACAACGAGCAAAGCAACCGCACTACCCGCAAAGACGCCCTTGACCAACTAGAGGAAGCCCGAGACGTCACGCTGCTACACTCGGCCAGGTACCAGCAAGCCCTACGACGCTACCAAGCCCGGCGCGTCCAAAGCCGAGACCTGAAGGTGGGCGACCTGGTGCTGAGACTGAGGCAGAGCAACAAGGGCCGCCACAAGCTGACCCCACCCTGGGAAGGGCCGTACATCGTCGCTCAAGTGCTGAAGCCCGGGACCTACAAGTTAGCCAACGAGAAGGGCGAAATCTTCACCAACGCTTGGAACATAGAACAGCTACGTCGTTTCTACCCTTAAATTTCCAAGCATTGTATATTTTGTTTCTCGAAATACATTAAAGAAGCGTCTTTAGTTGTTCTAATTTTTCGAGAAACCCCCATCAAGGGGAACCTGTCCCGTACTAGGACAAGTCGATTACAGAAAAAACCTAAGGACCAGAGGTTCACCTCAAGAGCGAAAGGCTGGCCGAGCCGAGAGATAAGCCTACGCCTCTGGGCTACGGCAACTCCCTCACCACCTTTTACTCGAGAGGCAGCCCAGGCTCCGAGGGGTTTTTTTCAAAGGACTTGTCTAGAAATCGGAACAGAAGGTAAAACGCTTTACGATAACGCTTCAAGGGAGACTCGGCCATGCCTCCGCAGGGCCGAGCCTCCCTCGGGGGCTAGAAGGGGGGAACCCCCCTAAGTCCCGGACACCATTTCTTAATCGATTTTCAGTTAAATTCCTACGCCAAACTCTCTCTAGCGCGCTCTAACAGACCATTTGTAAAGAACCTAAGGACCAAAAGTATGTCTCAAGGCTAAAAGGCCGGCCGAGCTATGAGAACGACCTACGCCTCTGGGCTACGACAACTCCCTCACCACCTTTTACCCGAGGGACAACTTAGGCTCCAAGGGAGTTTTTACAGATGATGCGTTCGGAGGCAAGACAGAGGACAGAAGGCTCGGAAATACAATAAAACGATTAGAAAAAACGCATATATACAAGCACCTCACAAAGATCTCGACGGCCACAAACGTCACGATATAGTAACAAATCTAACTTGTTACATGGCCCCCTCGGCCCAGGTCAAGGCGCAGGGTCTCCCGCGTCGGCAGACGGCGAAGGAGGGACCACCTCCTCTTCGAACAGCTTCGCCAACGCCGTGCCGGGGCCCTCGACTGCCGCTTCCAGCCTCGTCAGCTCCTCCTCGGCCTCGACGGCATCCTCGGATAGGACATAGCCGTCACTGACGCCTTCGATGTCGACGCCGGCGTAGTGCGAGGAGACGACGGCCAGGGCACGTTTGACGCCTGTGTGTAGTGCCTCTCGCAATCGCTGACGCGTTTGGCCAATCAACGCAGTCAGGCGGCTCCTAAGGGAGCTGCCTGATTGAACCCCCTCCATCTCCAGGGCCTCGCAGACAGCGCGAGCAGCGCTCTACAGCACGTCGTGCTCCTCGATCTCGCGATCGAGCACTGTCTGCAGTGCGGTGGAGGCCTCGGTCAACCGCGAGACCTCATCGTCCAACCCTGCGCCAAAACAAGTAGAATGGGATTAAGCGTCAAAGAAAACAAGCCAAACAGGGGCATGAGGCCTGCGGGACTCACCCTTGGCCTTCTCCTCCTGGCGCCGGACCTAGACCTAAGAAGCCTCGGCCTTCTCCTTCCAGCGCTGGACCTCGACACGAGAGGCCTCGGCTGCCCTGGAAGCCTCCTTCTCTAGTTCTGCATCGCGACAAGAAGTCAAGTGTTGAACGCATGAAAAAACGAACGAAACAAAGGGAACAGGACTCACCCTCGGCCGCCTTGGTAGCCTCTGCCAAGGCACCTTTCGTCAACTCGTGTGCCCGCTGCTCCGCACCTAGCTGCCCGGCGGTGGCTATGGCGGTGGCCCTCGCTTCTTCCGCCCGGGAGTTGGAGGCGTCTCGCTCGTCGACCACACGGGTCAGTTCCTCCTCCAGCTCCTTGACCCGTGCCGCCAAAGGGGTGACCCGCCCCTGAGCCATGGCCGCCTCAGCCTCCCAGTTGTCACAGCGAAGACGGAGATCCTCCGCCTCCACGCTCCGTGCCGACAGAAGCTCATTGGCGTGGGCGAGCAGCTCCCTCTGCCGACAGAGCTCGTCCCAGACGCCCCTCTCCCGCCGAAGGAACAGCGACTTCCCGAAAGACCGGGCCTCGAGCTCCTGGATAGGCAGAACACAAGTTGAGCACTACGAGTAAACCCGGAGAAAGATGACGTCACACGAGAAAAGGGGGATACGTACCTGCGAGACCCCGGGCAGGTCATTGGCCACGACGGACAGCGCTGTCCGCAGCGACCGTTCCACCAGGCTGCGGTACTGCTCGAGGGTGTCCCAGCGACTCCCCTCGGCCACGTCCTCAAGTGCAAAGATGGGCTCCCCCTCGGGGTCATCCCGGCTCCGCCACCAGACGCGCGGGTGATCCCACCCGTACGGCTCAGGCCGCACTCGCACGAGGGCCGCACTTCCCTCGCCCGAAGCCGAAGCTGGCTGTTCCACGGCGCTGGCCGCCCCGGCATCGGCCACCCCCTTCCCCCGGGAAGCATTGTCGGCAGGGATCGGGCGGACCTCCGCCTCCCGGGCGCTCCCCTGTACCGGAAGCTCGCTCTGAATTGGCGGCAGGGTTGAGGCTTGCCTCGCCTCCGTCTCCACCTCCAGGGCCGCCGCGCTCATTCCGGCCTCCACGAGCGACTGCAGCTTCTCCTCAGTGACGTCAGACCGCTCCCAGGGATCCGCCGGGAGGATGATGGGACCACCAGCCATTGCGCGGTGGAGGACGCTGCTACGGCGGTAATCTCTCTCTCTCTCTCTCTTTCTTTCAGTCTCTCGCTCTCGCCTTTCTCCTCCCCGGCGCTCTATGCTCTCAGCAACGGCATGGAGGCAGCGAAAGCGAATGCGGAAAAGGTAAGGAGGGGGAGGGCGAGGCTCTTTGCGTATTTATGCAGGGACGAGACGAAATCATGGGCGACGAAATCGGGGAGGTTTCCCCCAAAAATCCGATGCGATTATCCAGATCCGGTCTTACCGCCCACGCGCCCACTCCCTCCTCATTAATCACGCGTACGGTTACGTCCCGTCGGCTGACACCACGTCGCGTCCAACCGCAGCAGCAGCAGGCGCCATTTCGCCTCCCCGAAAAAGCCGCCTCAAAAGACGCGCCTGCCGTTGTTCGCCGTAGGGAGAGAAATAACCCCCACCCGATTCCTTTTAGGCAAAGGAACTGGGCACCGAGCCCACTACGGTCCAGGGGTTCGAAGGCTGGGCCCTTAGGGGTTTCGACAGCCGCCCCAGGGCAACAGAGTCAGGGGCGACTACGGGCGAGCCTATACGAGGCCAAGGCCCAAGCAAGCGAAACACTTGGGACGCCCTGTGTCATGTCCGAGACCGGCAGGGAGGTCTCCGAATGGGATCCCACCGTAGGGAGGCACCGAGCCACCGAGGCCCAGCGAACGGCCTCGGCACCCACTAGAGAAACCCTTCGGTACTCTTGGACCGCGTCTCCGGACCGCTAGCCGACCCCCAGCGAACGGGGTACGGGCCTCCACTCGGACTTACCCGATAATAGCTCACCGGAAATGCCATCGCTCGCGCCCACCGAGGGTAGCGTGGCACATTCCACCCCTCCTTCCGAGCGAAAAGGAAGCGCGAGGGTCGAATAAAAAGTCAGGAGAATCCCTGACGGCCCTCTTGCTCCGCGCAGAGGCTAAGGGACTCTTCCTACAAAACATTGCCGAGGCCCAGCGACTTGGGCTCGCACACGAGGGGGCTCGGCAAAACAAACCCTCCTTCCGAGCGAAAAGGAAGCGTGAGGGTCGTTCAAAAAGCCAGAAGAACTCCTGACGGCCCTCTTGCTCCGTGCAGAGGCTAGGGAGCTCCTTCTACAAAAGACGCCGAGACCCCACGACCTAGGCTCGCACCCGAGGGGGGCTCGGCGGACAGACCCTCACACGCGAGGGGCAAACCAAAAGCCAGGGGACCTCTGACCGCTCTCTCGCTCCGTGCAAGAGACTCGGGGGCTCCTCCTACAACTTTGCCGAGACCCAGCGGCTCAGGCTCGCACACGAGTGGGCTCGGCAAACAACCCCCCGTCCGAGCGAAAAGGACGTGCGAGGGACGGACAAAAAAGCCAGGAGGACCCCTGACCGCCCTCTCGCTCCGTGCGGAGGCTCGGGGGCTCTTCCTGCACCCAAGATAAAGACAAGCGACCCAAGCCTGTTACGGTCTAGGGGTTCGAAGGCTGGGCCCCCAGGGGTTTCGACAGCTGCCCCAGGGCAACAGAGTCAGGGACGACTACGGGTGAGCCTGTACGAGGCCGAGGTCCAAGCAAGCGAAATGCTTGGGACGCCCTGAATCGTGTCCGAGATCGGCAGGGAGGTCTCCGAATGGGATCCCACCGTAGGGAGGCACCGAGCCACCGAGGCCCAGCGAACGCCTCGGCACCCACTAGAGAAACCCTCTGGTACTCTTGGAGCGCGTCTCCAAACCGCTAGCCGACCCCCAGCGAACGGGGTACGGGCCTCCACTCGGACGTACCCGATAACAGCTCACCGGAAATGCCATCGCTCGCGCCCACCGAGGGTAGCATGGCATCTTCCACCCCTCCTTCCGAGCGAAAAGGAAGCGCGAGGGTCGTACAAAAAGCCGGGGGAACCCCTGACGGCCCTCTCGCTCCAGGCAGAGGCTAAGGGACTCTTCCCGCAGCATCGTCAAGGCCCAGCGATCCGAACTCGCACCCACGGGCTCGGCAAATACAATGAAAACCCCTCACTCGAAAGAGAAAAAAGCCCCTGAAGAAGTGAAATCACTCCTCCAGGGCCTCGGGGGCTACACCCGGCGGGTGCGCTCGCGCGCACCCACCGAAACCTTGAGTACGAAACACAATCCTGACGGAAGCAGCTGCAAGCCAAGTCTCGACAAACCCTCAGGGAGAGTGCTCGCACTCCCCCCGAGGCTCGGGGGCTACTGTCGGATACCATAAAAAGGGGTACCCTAAGCAAGAACCAAAAAACGACTGCTTAGACTTCGTAAAGATCGAAACCAGCTAACAACCGCGGGCCTCGGCCAATTCTCCGTATCGCTCGAGGCCCCCTCACCGCTGGCCTCGGACGATCCCCCACCGAAGGCCTCGGCTGACCCCCTCTCGTCGCAGGCCTCGGCCGGGTCGCCGACCCTCCACCTCACGCGAGGCGGGCTCGGCCGCACTCCGCTGCCTCTTCCTTCGCCTGTCCCTCTGACAAAACGTCGCGTCGCATTAACTCAGCCAACTGCTGTCGCTGACATCGGCCGCACGCTCGGCACAGTACAGCGGAATGGCCGACGGGACAGGAGGCAGGACTAGGCAGGGGTTACCCGCCACTGTGCCCACCACCATGCACATGGTTGACGCCCATGCCTCACTGTGCTGCCAACTCTTGCTCCGAGAACAACGCGGCGTGGGGAGCCACGTCTGGGATACTGTGGCCTCGGAATCAGTACCCAGGACCAATAATTCCCTCCAAAACCTTGGCAGTTTGCTTCAGGGGCTCGGCAGCCTGAGGATCCACGTCCGCCGAGCCCCCCACGATGGCCCGGCCTCGGCACAGCGGGTCTCGGCCTCAGCACAGCGGGTCTCGGCACAACCGACTACAGCAGCCACCAGGCCTCGGCACTTCACCAAGTCAACAAATGTACAGGAGCGCAGCATGTCGCCGGCCTTGGAGACCATACCGATTAGACACCGACGGGAACTCCCACGACGCCACGCTGCTCTAGGGAGCAGAATACGTCAGCAAATAGTAGCCTTCTCATGTACTTCTGGCTTCCTCCTTGCGGCTATAAAAGGAGGTAGCCGGTACCATTTCTAGGGAGGAAGGGAGAGCAAGGAGCAGAAAGACGAACACGAACTACACGCTTCTACGCTGCTTGAGAACAACGCCTCAAGCAGCCCGCACCACCCCCGCCGAGACCTGGGGCTAGCTCCCTCTCTCACCTAGCTTGTAACCCCCTACTACGAGCACTTCGGTGCGAGGAATACAAGATCGATCTCTCAGACTGGACGTAGGGCCTCGATTGCCTGAACCAGTATAAACCTTGTGTCTCTTTGCATCACCATCCGGGATAGGGGCACGCAGCACAAATTCACTCGTTGGTTGAGGGACCCCTGGTTCCAAAACACCGACACATACACTATCACATAAACATGATGCTCATGCAGTGTTTTAGCAAAAGATTCTATAGTGTAACACCGAGGGTGTTACAGTGCCCTAACCCTAAAGCCACCCTATGCCAATACTTCCTAAAAGCCCCCCCCCCCCAAAAAAAATTGGTGTCCCCATAGACTATCTATGGTGTTCACACAGATGGTCTGTTAGCGTGCCACGTTAGCTAGTGGGTTTGGCAGCTGTCTGAGTTCTCAAAGTTCTAACGGACAGTCCGTTGTGTCCTCACGAACCAACTGCCAAATCATGTATCGGTGACTTAGGCCATGTTTGGTTACCCCTCCTAAAAGTTTTAGGAGCTAAAATCTAGATAGAATTTGCCTACAGAACCAAACACCTCCTCCTAAAAACTTCTAAAAACTTTAGGAGGGGCCAAAAACTTTAGGAGCTCCACCCCCTCCTAAAAGCTCCTAAAGTCCATCCTGAACCCCCACTACCCCTCCTTTATTGCCCTGCCCACTAAAAGCTCCTAAAGAGTATGGCTGCATGGTCTATTTGCTAGTGCATTTATTGCTTTTAGTCAATTTTAGGAGATGGAACCAAACACTCTTTTAGGAGGTTTTGGTAGCCTCATAAAAGCTCCTAAAACTTTAGGAGCTTGGAACCAAACAGGGCCTTAACATGTTGTGTGTGTTGTGTTGTCCACCCCCCCATACCCCGTGGACCCACTTGTTAGTTCATAGGAGAGTTAGTCAGCAGCAGAACAACAATTCCCCTCACCCACCCTCTCCCACTCTCCTCCCTCTATAATCCAAGGAGAGGAGAGGGCATGAATAAGATGAAAGGGGAAGTAGGGAGAAGAAGGGCAATGCAAGATGGGAAAAATCAAGCCCTTCCTTAACCCCATCATCCTCCATCATAGAGTGAGCTAAAGCATACATATTTTACATTTCTAAAGCCCTTACTTAACATCTATATCACACTCACTAGATGACACGTGCATATTTTACATTTCTAGCAATCAAATACAAGTAGCTAAAGCATTGTCATGCATCGACGGACTATCATAAAGCTATGCAATTAGCGATTGTTTGGTTTGTTTGAACCGGAAGTTGTATAGTGTTATGTCTACGTGCATAGCAAACATTATGCATGTAAAAAATTAAAATGACTTACAATTTGGAATGAAGGGAGTATAGTTTTCTTCTATTATCTCATACAAGGTAATAGGTGATCATGACCATCCAGATCTAAATGAATGGACGGTCCACACTTAAATCCAAATAGTGTAGCAAAGCCCGTAGGGGGCCGTTCGGATGGTATAAACCAACCGGAAAACATTGTTCCCGAATGAAAAATACTGTTTACGTTCTCACAAATTCCTTCAAATTTCTCCCAACGAACAGAGCCGTAGTTCTAACTCTTGGAATCTAGAGCTGTAGTTGGCTGCTTTGCACAGTGTCTGTCTCCGTGTACTGGGTGCAACTGTGCACACCTAGTGGATCACAACGCACTAAGGCACATTACTTTCAGTTTGGCCATGCATATAGTTAGTCTTCGGAACGTAACCATTTCGCAAGTGAAAATAAATGAGGCCAAATTGATGTCAGGTTGATCACTCCCAAAACATAATTTCTTTGACAAATCATCTAAAAAGAATAAATGTCAGCATGTCATACGAATAAGTACGCATATTTAATTATCTATTTAAGTACATTTTATTTCTGAGCATGTGCACCAAGATGAAGAACACCGTATTGGCATTCCACATTTCCTCTAACCAGAAGGTCGACGCGGAGGAAGACGGTACAGGTGTGCCGGTCGCGAGCGCCACGCGGTGGGGGGTCAACAACCTTGACTGTTCGACCGGAAGGATTTATTTATATATACACAGGTGTATTTGCGTGAACCGTTAGTTTTCAAAGAAGGAAAATAAATATTTGCGTGAGCCGTCAAAGTATGAACAGAAATCGTTTTTTTTTTACAACAGTATGCGCAGAAATCGTTGACACCATCGGTCCATCCCGACAGTGATCGGTGGGGTCAGTCGCCGTGTGGTCGGGTTCATCGTGCCTGGATTTTCTGGTGAGGCGTCCAAACAAAAAAGGAAATCACGAGCACAAGATTTTGGACCGGAACATGAAATTTTGTTAGGCTCGGGCTGGGCATTTCAATCGTACGGCGGTCAAATTGCACGCATGCGCACTGGCCCCGCTTGAGCTACAGCCCCATCTCCAACGGAGTGCAGTAGCGAGGGAAAAAGTTCACGTTGTCCTCCTCAAATTTCACGAAAGTCTATTTTTTCTCTCTGAACTCCAAAGGCAAAACACCTCCTCAACTTTTAAAACCGTTAATCTTACCTCCCTGACCCTGTTATAAGCAGTTTTGAAGGCGATTTATCTTTTTTTATTTTGACTAAATTTTTGAAAAATCACAGTAAATCACAGAAAAATCATAAAATAAAAAATTCAATTTTGTTAGACTCCAAATGAGTAGATCTAAACAATGAATATATAATATGGTATGCTTTAGTATAAAGTTTTTGTTGTGGCTTTAGATCTACGCTCTTCTGTAATTAACTGAAATAATTCATAGCTGCAGTTTCTATGATTCAATTATAGTGAATTTTTTATGGTGCACTAATTATTGTATGCTTAAACTATAGTAAAAATTTAATACTTATTGGATCGTGTATAACTTAGTTATATATTTTATTTAGGTTTATTGTTATATATTTTATTTCTGGTAGCATTTATTTTAGTTTTCAGTCTTGTTTTTTTAGTGTATTTTAGTTTCAGTTTTCATTCAAGTGTTTTATAATATTTTTTCGTTTAAGTTTTCAGTCAAGTTTTTCTAGTTTCACTTTTTTAACTTTTTAGTTTCAGATTTTAGTCATTCTTTTACGTTCGAATGTCTTCCTAAATCCTGCATATTAGTTGCCTTACCTAAAATATATAAGTTGCTACAAAAGGGTAGCCATTGCACACATAAGCAGGGGCGGAGCTACATGGTGGTCCGGGTGGTCCGCGGACCACCGGCCGGTGCATACCAGGCCCATAGATATAGGAAAATTCAGTCAGATCGGATACGTACGTCCGAGCGTCCGTGGCCTCCGCGAATACGCCCTGCGGCCGTTCGGCGCTCCTTCGTATTTCTCCGTGCGGCCGCTATGCGCCCCTTCGTATCCCCTTGATGAGTTGTGCTTCATAGAATTCGATATACCAAACGATAGTGGCGGCGGCGGGTCGGCGGCAGGCGCTGGACGACGAGCAGCCGCACACGTGAGTCATCTCCAGGTATACGTCTCAACATCTTCATCCAATTAGCCTGCTCGTTTAGTCATGTTTCCTTTTTTTTCTCTTCCAATCTCTCCTTAGAGCTAGAGAATAAGTAAATTAGCCCTAACTCGAGCAGAACGCATCAGCAATGGCTGGTGGCTACCAGCCGGTGATCAGCGACACCGATCCATCCACCATCAGGCATCAGACGTTCAGAAGCCGCAAGCCACAAGATACACAAAACTTTATTTTATTTTGTGTCATTAGATTATATTATTGCACGGTCGCATTGGACTATTTAATTTTAATTGTAGGATAAGATTTTTTTGTGTAAAATTGATTATTGGAATGGTAAATTAAAACAATATTTTTTATTCTCTTGCAGACTTATAGAAATATGAAAAGGAGTGGTGATACTGCCTCTCTTTTTCAAAAATATGCATCAAAGAATATATTCTGCAACGACCTTTATCAAGAATAAGTTGAAAAACTCTGTATGCCTTTTTTTCTTTAATTGTGTTTTGTATAATTCATATACTTATGTACCGACATGTTAAATTTAGTTAACAAAATTTTCGATAATGGACCACCATAGGTACAAATCCTGACTACGCCAATGCACATAAGTGACACAAAAGATTTTGCCCTTCCGTTTTAGTTTTCAGTCAAGTTTTTCTTTTTAGTTTTTTTAGTTTTAGTGTTCAGTCTTGTTTTTTTAATCTTCTTTAGTTTTAGTTCTCTGTTTTTTCAGTTTTTTAGTTTCATTTTTTTAGTATTTTTTTAGTTTCAGATTTTAGATTTTTATTTTTTTTAGTTTCAGATATCAGTCACTCTTTTAGGTTTAAATGTTGTCCTAAATTCTACATATTAGTTGCCTCACCTACAATGTATAAGTTGCTACAAGAGGGGTGCATCTTATCTTATTTTGAGGTTGCTACTCTCGTCTTTTTAATAAATATCCCTCCAATTTTCTACTAGTCATGTTGTACTGTTTATATAGTGGGTTTTATAATAACTTACCCCTATAGTTGGTAGCTTACGCAATGCTTGTTCTAATAATTTGCCCCTAGATTCCAGCTTGTCTTGTTTTGTATCACTGCCCTCATTTTTTAATAAATGTCCCAATGAGTAGCAAGTCATGTTTCCTTCCTTTTTGTAATGTGTTTGATAATAACTTACCCCTTAATTGACAGCTTATGCAATGCTTATTTTAATAATTTACCTCTTCATATAGCTTATCTTATTTTGGCCCGTTAGTCTCTTTAGGGGGTTAGTACCTTTATTTAAATACTATATAAAAAATTTATGATATTACCATGATAACAACGGTGTGGGAAAAACTTTAGTATATTTTTTAATTAGTAACTTTAGTATTACATAGTAGTAACTTCTTTGACAAATCTCTTCACATTTACACATAAAATTGCTAATAGAATAAAATTCTTTAAAATATTTGCAAGTGCAGTCTAGTTTTAATCACCTCGTCACGTAGAACGTACTAGTGCAGACGAAATTGAAAATGAATACGCCATTCAAAAGTTATAGCAATTTAAAGAAAATGTTTTGATTTAGTTTGCTTACGTCAGCTTTTTTGTCAGCTTGTATGCACTGTTGTCGGGCACATCCGCACATGCAGCAGAAAAGCGGGGGACGGCCGGACTGGAGTAGGGATTGCAGTGATGTCGGGCGGAAAGTCGCGCGCTCGCCTTTTACCGCGACCGGTCAACTCGCAGGCCGGCTCGTTGGCGGCCGACCGCTGACCTGTCTCGCTTGCCGCAAAGTTTATTAGTGAACTTGTGGCTTGTCATAAAGCTACGGATCTTACGGACAAGTGTTCCATGGACACAACAAAATTGTGTGCAAAACTCGTAAGACCCGCAAGACGTACAGTACAATATCTATGTATTGAAAATAGAAACAGAGTAAACGGTCCAGTTGGTGAAGAGCTTGGACAGCATGGCACCAAGGAGTCCGAACAGAGCTCCAGAAGCGCCGACAGAGATGGTGTTCCTGATGAACAGAGATGAGAGCACGCTGCCTCCAACGCCAGAAACAAGGTAGATGATGCCAATTCTCACTATAAGGAAACGGGAATGCAGATCCAGATCAGACATAGTTCTACTCAAGCAGGACGGTGTTAAGTTCCTACAGCCGTGCATACCGTATCCAAACTGTTGCTCAAGTCTGAGTCCGATGAGCACGAGGCCGATCATGTTTGCTAGAAGGTGGGCAACACCGGCGTGCAGCCAGATGCAGGTGAGGAGCCTCCATCCTTGGTACTCCTGCACAACTTTGTCCCATACAAGTGCCCCCAGCTTCTGCAGCCTGCGGGAAACAAGGTGCTCTGATCAATGTGAGAAACCGTTCATCGTCCATCCATCGATCCAAACAATTTCGAGTTGCGTTTACTTTGGGCAAAGTAAATTTGTACTTGAGTGGCAAACCAATCAGAGATAGTAGAGCAGAGTTGGTGATGAAATCTTTTCTCTATATGAATCCATTACGATCTGTCATCTGTATGTAGCATTGCTTCATCTATATATGAGATAGTCGCCGTTCCTCCCGCCCTTCTCCACGTTGTAGTGCGCGGCGGCCATGGCGGTGGTGGACTGGTGCTCGCAGCGCGCGGCGGCCGTTGCGGTGCGGTGGGTTCGCGTCCGGTGCGGCGGTGTTGCGTGCTGAAGCGGCTGTGACGAGGTGGTGGTAGGGTTTAGGAGATGCAGTTGTTGCGGGTCTTATGGGTTCTTGCGAGCTTTGTCTTTTGCCCAACGGGCTTGGCGGGTTCAAAGACGTTGGGCCACAAAAAATTTATAGCTGGGCCACTACAGCCACGAAGGAAAACTTTGCGGGGCGAGTGTGCGGGTCTCGTTAAGAGCCCGCCCCGCCTGCAACGTGAGCGACCGGTCGCGCTTTATTCCCTCCAAATCATAAGCAGTACTTCCTCCATCATAAATTACAAGACATTTCAAGAACATCGGAGAGTTAAAAGGATCTTAAATTTAAGTAAATTTATATAATAAGATAATAATATTTATGATACCAATAAAGTATTATGATATTCTTTATTAATTATATTTTTATAATATACCTATTTGATGTCATAAATCTTTATAATTTTCTCGATAATTTAAAATGGAGAGAGTGGTTTACAAAGATCGACACGAATGATTATTCCTGTTGAAAATGCTACAGCTTACTTGCACAGTGGCGTGTGAAGTGGTATGATTAATAGCCTAACATCAAAATGAACAAGGCGTGTTAATATCCGCCATTCTTGCCTGTCAAGCTAAACATCTTCCCTCTTGTTTGTGGTTTTTTGCAATCTTCATCACCACATGTGGCATGTGGTACAGTTGTATTGGTTCGTTAGAATTGATGCAGCACAGGCCGGAGGCTCCAAAAATATATCATGGGTGCATTCTTGAATTTTGAACAATACAAGCTGCCAAGCCAGACACATGGCTTCTGCTTCAAGTACTGGACTAGAGACCATGAGCACCCCCACAGGGCCACAAGCCCACAACCACAAGCGGAGTTCTTATTCCAATAGAAATAGTTTTTTTTATATAATTTTTAATATATAACGTTAAAGCACAGTACATCAATGTGAGAAAAAAATTCATAGATTACAAAGGAATTCCCAGATTATAAAGCACAGTCAAGTAAAAGCTACTGCTGATTTGCTTCTGTAGACATAGGTGATGCTTCCATCGGGGGCGCGAGTCTGCCGGGGCCACAGGGCCCACGAGAAAGTGGCCACGACCAAAACATCGAGGGTCCTCGTTCTCGCACTCCGATAGCATAGTCGACGCTCCTCTCGACTATCTTATCGGTTTGTGTCTTTGAGGATAAGTAGTCTTTAGCTGTAGATAGGATGAAAGTTTTACTGGACCCATGAAAATGGATTCACAGCCACCAATACCAAATCTGAGGACTTGATTCAACTCACGTTAACACCAATGACTGATTAACCACCTCCATATCTACCGTACAACGGAATGGCAGAACTATGCAGATTGAAAAGATGCTGTGCATGCAGTACACCCCATCCAAATTGAAAGACTGAGAGACGTTGAGGCCCTGGCTTGGATGGCACGCGTCATCAGGAGCGAGCCGAGAAGGACAGCAGAACCAACTGGAGCCGAGAATGACAGCAGAACCAACTGGATGTGGAGCACGTAGCAGATGTGGGCCCCATAGCACAGTAGCTGGGACCCGCCCTGAAACACAGGACTACAGGAGAACCGAAAAGGAATCCCAACGTCGTACCTTCCTCGGAAAACCGCCGCCGTCTGCCTGCCTCGACCGGCAGGCCATGTTTGACGAGTGTCTCACGCACTCGATAACGGTTGATATACATTCGACAAATACTTGTCAAAGAGCGTTCGGTAAATAGTTTATCGGCAAAGATTTCTTTGCTGAGTGCACTTTATCGTACACTCGGCAAAGCCTTTGTCGAGTGCTAATTTGACACTCGGCAAAGAAAAGTCGCCGTGACAGCGAGCGCCACCGTGACGGCGGTTTTGCCGAGTGTCAAGATCAAGCACTCGGCAAAGGTTGCCGCTTTGCCGAGCACCGTTGACTCAGACACTCGGCAAAGGTGGCCACTGTGCCGAGTCCCACCGGCAAGACACTCGACAAAGGTAGCCTATTTGCCAAGTGTCCTGTTAAGACACTTGGCAAACAGGAGACCTTTGCCGAGTGCCTGGCCCGTGGCACTCGGCAAATCTGTGATGTTTGCCGAGTGCAATGGCATTTGCACTCGGCAAAACAGGTTCTCAGGTAGTCACTTTATCGAGTGTCATGGTCATTGCACTTGGCAAAGTGACTGAAAATAATATTTTTATTTGTTTTTTACATCCCATCCAAACAAACATAAGATATATATAACAAACATCACCAACATCACATATATATCATCAACAGCACATATATATCACCAACACCACATATATATCACAAACGTCACATATATATCACAAACGTCATATGTCTCATAATATATCACAAAAAAGTTCACAAGTAATCCAAGTGCTCCATCATCTACGACCACAATTGCAAATAGAAGTATCATTAACAACCACAAGAATCTTAACCAGATGGCTAATGAGACTGATTTGGCGAAGGATTCGCTGAAGCATGAGGATCGTTCGATGTCGCCGATTGATTCTATACAAAGGAGAAGAGATTGCACGTGTGAGATAAGATAAATATATACCATACATGAATAAAACTTGCATACTCCACTAGGTTTGACCGTAAGCATGAACATATAAACTAAAACATTTATACTCACAGGAGTAGAATAGTGAGGAGGTGGAGATGGAGGTGGAGTGAATAGCGAAGGTGCAGAACTACACCCGTAGTGGCGCCAAGACTTTGTATGTACTGAAGAATCTCCGTCATCCTCCGCTGCTCGGCCTCCCGCTCGGCCTCCACCCTCTCCATCTTCGCCTGCATCTGCTCCCGTATCCTCCTCTCTTGTTCCAGCTGGGCCTATAATATATTCACCCCAATGTTACAATAATACAAAGGAAAGGTATAAAAAAACCAATGAACGACGAATAAACCAGGAATAACCTCGAGTGCCTCCACCCGGTGGTGTGAAGTGTCCTGCAAAGGTCATATGGCCAGGCTCGTGCTCGTGCTGCTTGCTCGAATCTGGGAGAGACTGGGAGTAGCGGCCGAGTCGATTGCGTCGTCGCCAAATCTAGTATCGCACATGCTTCTTGCCTCCTCCCACCCTCATGACGACTTCTCCATCAAGGTCCTCGATGCTCGGATCGTACTCTGGCCCATGGACCTCCTTTGCCATCGATGTGTACTCACTGAGGTGGTTGAGGACGGTCGCATTGTTGTACGCCTTGGGTCCGTCCTCCGGGTTGTAGTCGACGTCGGACGTTGCCTTGCGCTTGTGGGCCATAGCAAATGCCTTGAAGATGGAGCAAGGCTGGCCACCATGTGACGCCGACCGCGAGAAAAACTGTAAGATGATTAGAAATCATGCAGAATTGAGCGTTAGAATAAATAAATGAATTCACGTACCCATGTTCCTGCGTATCCACTGAGGCTGCGGCTGCCTTGATGGTGTGCTACACCTAGCATCATCAAATGCCGCTCTCGGCACAAGTTGTGCGTCTCCTCCCACTCGTGTGAGCACCACTTGTCCACCATCTGTTCCCAGCACTGGGGATGCGCGGCGCACCAATAAGGAATCATCTACAGGCCATCAAGTACATGACATATCAGAAGATGAAATTAAGCCTACTTAATCTCAAAAGGAATTAGTATTAATGTTCTGTATTTACCTACAGGTATTGGTCCCGGGTCAGCGTCATGGTTCTTGCGTCCCTTTTGGTGACCTTTGTTCCAAGGACGGTCCCATGGTAAATTACGACGGCCTGGATGCGCGCCTCGTAACGCATGTCCACGACGAGTTTTTTGCAGCATTTGGTAGCCACCGCCTCCGCCCTGGCCTCATATCCGTCCTGGCATCTAAAGAAATCCTGCATACAAACACGATGTATCCATCCATTATTTCAAGAATATCCAATGAATGCGATGTATTGAGCAATGTAGCGCGAGTAAGACTTACCCACAACTCTTGCTTCACCTGCTCCGCCTTGTTGTTGAATACCTTGTGGGCCCGATCTACAGCATCGGGGGCGGCGGTGTAGTGGCTAAACGAGTAGGCCGGCCCCGTCACTCCGGCGTACTCAACTAGGCCAGGGAAGTGCTCCTTGCACAGAAGACCGAGGATGCCATTGACTTGGCGTGTGTAAGCACCTCCACTCGCCACAATCATCTAGTTCCTGTCCAAGTGATTAAGAAAAATTATTAGTTTCTATTTTGATTTTCAACATATCATATAAAGTAGTGATAACATCTAAAGTTACTTCCTTTTCCCCCTCGGATCGAATCAGCGGGCGTCTCTCACAAGGTATTGATCGCTGAGGGAGGCTCGTGGGACCTCGCAAGTAGACGCTCGATGAACTAGAGGAAGCAAAACCCCCTACTGTCGCCTCCTCCTTGTCGTCTTCCTACGCGTCCTCCTGTGCCTCCTCGGCGTCCTCCTAGGGCACCTGCTCCTCCTCCTCCTCCTCACACTACGGGGCGGCAGGCGACGGCTCCCTCCTATGGCTGCTCCTCCTCCTACTCTCCTCCGATGCATCGGTCCTTGTCCTTCGATACAAGGACGCTAGCTTCCTCATCCCACCGCCCACCATCTTTGTTCAATTACCTGCAATTAAAAAGAGTAAACCAATAAGCACAGATAAACAAGAAGTACTTAGAAAGAGATGCAAAATAAACAAAACGTAATTACAAAATAACATAGTATTACACGTATTAGAAATAATCTTCATGATCAGGATTAGCTGGATCATAAGTCTCATCATCACTATCAATCATGTCGAAATAATCAACACTATCTGAATGAGCAATGTTGCCATTGTCATTGTCTAAATATAATCGCTCAAGCATTTGTAAGTCCTTCACATTTTGCACCTCATCTCCAGCGTCCTCTTCAATAACCGTTTCATTGTCTACTTCCATTTCGATCGCTTCGGTTAAGCCTATCTCAAACCTCCCTTCTAGTCCCTCTTCTTGAAAGAACTCTCCATCATATGTGTTTGGGTCTAAGTTGTAATCTTCATCGTTTGAGACAGGCACTTTATCGTGTGGCGATACCCTGTGCACAATATCCCTACCCTTAAGATGCCTTTTGGTTTGACACGCATATGGGAGATAATAAACTTGTGTGGCCTGTTGGGACACAATATAGACATCGTCTCCTAGTAAGACGGAATCCTGTCGAATTTCGACTAGCCCAAGATTAGAATATGTCCGTCTCGTTACTTCAGGATCAAACCAATGATATTTGAATATGATAGGATTAAAAGGTTTGGAACCATGAAACTTGAGTTCATATATTTCTTCAATTCTTCCATAATACTCGACCTCATCAACGCCGGGCGTAAAAACTCTAGAACTTGTGGTTCTTTGATTGGGCCGACTCTGCTCATAGCTTGCAGTGCGAAAGCGATATCCATTCACGTCATAACCGGAAAATGACCTGACCCTATAGGCAAAGCCATCGGCAACATGTCTCAACTCGGCACGCATAGACGCATCCCTCTGGCCGTGCAAGCTCAAGCAGGATACATCGTTATATTATTCGCACATACGAGTAACTTGGAATGTCAAACTAAGTACGAGCCTAATTAGACGATATGGCGCCACTCTTCATGATTCAAGGTCTTGGGGGTCTATGCACTTGCGCTTCCGAGTTGCCCTCAGAAAAGGCTGAGGTTCGATTCATTTTCACCAGCATTGTAACGAGGGGGTGGATTATGCACGCTAGGGAGGTTGTCACCATAGTATGTTGTTGTGAAGTTCGCCACCTCCTCCAGAATGTATGCCTCTATAATGGAAGCCTCGACTTTGCATTTATTTCTACATTTCTTTCGAAAAACTTTTAGACATCTCTCGATTGGATAGCACCAACGGCCCTACATGGGCCCCCCATTCGTGCCTCATATAGGAGGTGCAAAATCAAATGCTGCATCGGATTGAAGAAGCCAGGTGGAAAGATCTTCTTCAACTTACAGAGCAACACAGGTGCCATTCTTTCCAAGTCAGCAATCACGGTCCAAGATAACTCCTTGGCACAAAGCTGGCGAAAGAAATAGCTCAACTCTACCAGCACTAGCCAGACATGCTCATGGACATAGCCTTGAACCATCACCGGAAGAAGCCGCTCAATCCATATGTGGTAGTCATGACTCTTCATCCCTAAGACTCGCATAGTAGATAAGTTCACTCCCCTCCTCAGATTAGCTGCATACCCATCAGGGAACATTAACGTCTAGATCAATTCTAGTACTTTCCTCCTTTGGGGCTTGCTCAAGACAAAATCAGCCTTAGGCCTTTTCCATGTCTTGCTGCGACTAGGAGGCTTCATATATTGGTTTGGTCTATCGCATAACGTTGCCAGATTCTTCGGTTTGCAAGCATCGTACATGACAACTTGCGTGAAACCTTCTCAAATTTTTATCACAGCCTTCACATATGATATCATGATATCTTGATAAGTTTCATGATTTTCGGACTTCGTTTGCTTTTTTATAGAATTTAAAAACAACTCGACCGCAAGTTCATGGTCACGTTTCGTGAACAAGATGTTCGAAATTGGTGGTCTATTCCTGGATATGGCCTCACATTATACTAAATAACATGAATATCATTTTTCCATTCATTTTTTTTCATTATTCGAATGACTAGCAATTATAATTTGAATTATCCAAGAAAATTCAATTAAATGAAATAAATTAAAGAAATGTAGAAAAAATCCGAGAAATGTGCCACATTGGAACATGGAGTACCAGGTATTGTATGAGGACTACAGAAAAAGTTTAGAGGTCAAAAGTGAAAAAATATGGTTTGTCGAGTGTCAAAAAATGACACTCGGCAAATCACCGCTTTATCGAGTGTCAGGAGAAAACACTCGGCAAAGGGTTAACGGTGGCTGCCAACCGTTAGCGGTGGCGGTCCTTTGCTGAGTGTTCTGGTTTGCCGAGTGCCCGACACTCGGCAAAACTGGTCTTTGCCGAGTGTTATTGTTTGCTGAGTGCTCAGCACTCGGCAAACCACCTCTTTGCCGAGTGCTTTCTCTTGCACTCGGCAAATAGCCTCTTTGCCGAGCGCCCGATAAAAAGCACTCGGCAAAGTCTAGGACACTCGACAAAGAAGTCGTCTCTGGTAGTGCCAGCATCATCGCCGGTCTGCAGCAGTAGACGCTCGCAAGCAAGCAGTGCCTAGATCCGGTGGCCTAGTTTTGGATCCGGACACTGCCGGCTTAGGGCAAGGCCACCCGACTGAAGGCTCCAGAAGCGTGGCCCTGAATGCCGCAAGATGAGTCGCCATCGGGCGAAGGCCCGAGCTAGACAACCAAGGGTGTGGTCCGACACTGCTCGGGCGGACACTGTTCGGCCACCGCCGGAGCGCGCGCGGAATCATCCTCTAGCTTCTCTTGTCGATGTAGATGACCTTGGCTTCACTATTGCTGACCATGCTTGTGCCTTGGCTCGAGATGGATGGGAGCGGCACCAAGCAGCTCACACGGCGATGGAGCAGGCAAGGAACAAGCACGGGAGAAGAAGAGGGCTTTATTGTAGTACTCACCTCATCGTTTTGGAGGAAGCACAAACCGACCACCATGGCAGCGAGAAGCTTGCCCACCCCAACCAGAAAGGATGAGGAGGAGTTGGTATTTCATAACGTCTACACAAGTTAATCGACAAGTGTACTGAATTACCGTTGCAGTTTTCACCCGAAAATATTTAGGGTATCGTATTTCCACAGGGAACAGAGGTATTTCTTCTAGCTAATTCATCCAGGGACAACACAAGGATAGCTGATGAGGGTAGAGAAGGATTCCTGTGGCTTAGGGACTAAGAATAGATAAACTCTACTTCTACTTGCTCACTTCGGGCATCAGAGCGCACCTCATCTGTCAGGCGATACCAGCATGTAGCTCTACGCCATATCCGAACATGGGGGATTACAAAGGACGGATAGGGCAGTCACCATCTGTCGCCTATCCCTCAACCAGGGGATATGAGGCAAACGAAGGTAGCCTCTAGCCTAGACACCATGTCCACAAAATCGACTACTACTCTAGTGTCGATCAGGGTGATCCGTCTTTATCGGGAGCCCTCTATTAGAGCATCCACCACGGGACGGACGATGAACCCGCAAAGAAGTAAAAGTATTGCTTAACTAATCAAAAGACTTTTATAACCAAAGAATCACGAACACTTACTAAGATATCCGTCGAGGTACAAAGCTCTTGTTCGTCGAGGTACAAGGCGGGGAGACACCGATAAGCCTAGCTCTTCCGTGAACTCTCCCTCATATCTCTCCCTACTACTTTTCTAGAGCTAGCTAGGGCCTAAGCCCATGGAGTGGTGATGCTCTTGCTCTTTCTCTTGCTTGTGCTCTCTTGTGTGTTGTTAAATCTGGAGCTCTATTCCTCTCTTTATAGTGACTAGAGGTCGGTTTCGGTGGGCTTTCTCCTTTTATTTCTTTGCGCATTTCTGCTTTACACCTTCTTGTTTGCACCTTTTGTTGTGTTTTCTATGTATTCCATGTGTATGTCCTGAAATGATTAACTCACCAAAACTTATGGAATATGTTAGTGTAAGACCCTATTTACTAAGTTTTGGTGTTTGTTTGTATAAATTTTGTGTAAAGTTGGCGAGTGAAAATATGAGTTAAGCACCGCCAACAGGAGGACATGAATCATCAAAACACCCGTCCTGAGGCTCTTGTTCCACTAAAGAAACTACCGGAAGAGAGAGGGGCCGGCCCACCTATCCTCGTCGCCTGCGAGCTCGCCAGAGAAGAGGAATAGGGGGCCGGAGGCTGGCCACCGGGGGCTCTCTGCTCACAACGGAGACTCTCGGAAGCTGGTGGGCTGGGGGCTAGCTCAAGAGAAAGAGTTGGTTATCAGAAATAATAACTGCTGATACTATTGTACTGTAGTTTCATCATTTACAACTGCTATATGTTTTCGTCTGCATATTTAAGCAAGGTCTCCTCCAATCAGTACTCTACTGAAGCAGATGTAAGAAGCCATTAATGGTCTCTGCAGCTTTTGGTTTCTAACAGGGTTGGAAAAACGTATTTGATGAAAAAAGGCTCTTTACAAGAACGGTCTATTTTTTTAGCCAAAAACTTGTGCTTTAAAATTGGGTCCTTTTTTAATTGCTATTAGAGGTAACATTATGCCAAAACTGCACAACGGAAACATCACATTCAGTGACGGAACTGAGACGCATCTCTAATGTATAACTAGAGATGGGTCAAGTCCAACCGACGTATTTGATATGTTGGCTCCAACAAAACAAGTCTCTAGTGCACATATCAAAGGTGGGGCTAAAAAACAATTGTCACACTCCAGAATTTCTATTTTGGGTTCAAAATAGAAAACATTAAAAAATAAATGATTTAAATTTGTCTATTTTTAGGCTTTAATTGGTCTGTTACAATTTTTTCAAATAAAAATGGTTTCATAAAAGTTTCTAAGTCATTTTTCTAGGGATTTGGCATTCTTGTTGGTTGCATTAATTTATCCGAGTGAAAAATTTTACAAAATTTGACTAATGCCTTGAATAGATTTTGTTCTATATTTAAAAAATAAAGTTCAAAATTATGTTTCAGAAACTACTTTAAAAATGAGTTCAAGTTTCCAAAGTGTTTAAAAATGAATTTTAAATACATCTCAGATTATGTTCTTTAAAATGATTTGAATTCTCATTAGTTTCAAGCATGTTTCAAAATAAAGGTAGCTTAAATAATGTTTGAAACTTACATTTGAAAAATATAATTCAAAGATAGTTTATTTGGCATTCGAATTGGTTTCAAAATAGTTTAAAATTGTTTCAAAAATATTGTTTAATAAGTTTTCAAAATAAGGCTTAAAAAGGTTTCTGAAATATGTTTGGAAAACTTGAAAAGAAAAAAAAACTATTTCTATTTAAGTCAAGTTTTAAGTTTTAGAATTTTCAAAATTGAAACAATTTAAATAAGTTTGAAAATCAACTTAAAAAAACTCAAAAGATTAAAACATGTCGTAGGCTAAAATATTCGTTAAAATATAGCCCAAAGTTCATTTTATATACTTTTCATTTCCTTTTTTTAACCTGCTTCGTCTCCTTCTCATGCCGAATCTGGACAAGCCCAACACCCTCCCATGCCTCTCTTTTCTCCTTGATGGGTTGGGGCAGCCCAAAATCTGGCTCCAACCAATCCATCTACCATCTATCTCCCTATGCCAATAACAGGTGATGATAGTTTCAAAAAAAAAAAAAAAACAGGCGATGACCACTACTTGTAAGCTTATTGAGCAGCAAGTAGTAACCACACTCACTAATCTTTTGAGACGAGAGACGATAGTGTTGTCATAGCGTCAACTGCATGCTGGCCAATAAATACTATTCCAAAAGCTGCATGCAGTCACTCATGATTTCATCACTTGGTGCTCCATAATAGAATCATATCTAAAGCTCCTTTTGGTGTGCTAGACCTAACCAGTTCTTTGACCACTCTGACTAAGGGCCTCCGCAGTGGTGCTAGCTACGTAGCTAGTTTTATGTGGAGGTGAGAGACAAAAAAGACTATTTTATACATACTTATTTTTCTAGGTACTATTAGACCCATATGTTTTCCTCTCAGATTCTTGGACTATGTGAAATAGATCAGCTGTTTATTCGTTGCTAGTGACTATTCTCTCTCCAACTTTTTTCTTATCCACGTCAGAAAAGCTAGCCAGATAATTAGCTGTTGGGGACGCCCTAATCATATCTTCAATCCAAAGCAAGAACAGAAGCATGCAAGCTGCAAGGGCCAAACAGGAGAGCGTCAGACTTAGCCTTAAACTGTGTGTGGCGTAATCATACCGGCCGATATATATCTCGTTAAACAAGTGCTTGGGTTGTGATTACTCACTTTATTAGTGGCGCATGGCCTATGGTCTTTTGGTTTGGGTCTTGATTACATGATTGCTTGGATACGATTAACTACTGTGCATATATTTACTTTTACGATCACATTATACGGTCAGCCTATACCCATCGGCTCAGGCGCTCAGTCCAAACTGCTGAGAGAGAGCTGTGGCAATAGGAGAGCACCAGGTGGACTGGGCTGATTAGCATTTAGCAATGAAGACAGCAAGGACTTTGAATGAAAAATAAAAAGCAGTAGATTTGTTTTGTTTCTTTAGAAAATTTTCAACAAATAAGATGTCGGTGTAGAAAGTGACCAAACAAGTAAATATTTGTAGTTTTAGCGTACGTTGTGATCGGAGGTGATCAAGCACTCAATGACACAGGATTTATACTGGTTCCGGCAACGTGCCCTACGTCCAGTTTGAGTCAGTCGGTGACTTTATTCCTGAGCCCAGGTGCTCGAAGTTTGCAATGGGGTTACAAACGAGGAGAAAGATGGGGTGCACGAGAGGTCCGGTCGGCTCCGGTCGGAAGGGCCGAGAGCGACAGTAGCTCCTCTATGAGCTAAGTGTTCAAGCGTGTGCTTGAGGTCCAAACCTGGCAGTTCTGTGGTTGTGAGCTAGTGAACTTGATCGATCTGGATTAACTTGTATGAACTTGAATCAACTGAGTCTCTTGGGAGAGAGTGCATCCCCTTTTATAGATGAAGGGGATGGCCTTACAAGTGAGGGAGAGAGTACGTATGCTTCTAAGTCTTGTTGTTCACGCCGATGGGTACAGGAGGATGGTAGGCGCCCACAATACTGTTGGATGTCAGTTGTATGTGGAAGGTTACGTCGTCTTGTTTTGGGTATGACAAATGTCGGCACCTGCACATACTGTTGATGCCTAGAGACATGTGAGGAGTTTCATCATGTTCACTCGGTACGATAAATCCTAGCGCCCACAATACTGTCGATGCCCAGAGGCATGTGGGGGCCTTACCGTATGGGAGTTAACGGTGCCCATAATACTGTAGAGAAAAATATCGGCGCCTACAATACTGTTTGTGTCAGAGCGGTTGTTGAGTACTGTTCCTGCAGGTGACAGAGTATGGTCCCTGGTATCATGGTTTAACTTGAGCGTCTTGCCTTGCTTTCTGCGTTCGTTCCCTGGTCCTTTCCGGGCGGGCGTCCCAGGTCGGTTGGTCCCAGTCGGCTCTGGTTGCGCCAGTCGAAGAAGAGCAGTGAGCAGGGTCTTTGCATACCCCGGTCGGAGATGTGGGGTCGAAGTCGGAGGTAGTGCTTTGCCAGGCCTTCCGGTTGGAGAGACCGTCCGGAGGCGGCTGGAGACCGAAGTGAGCGCTCTGGTCGGAGAGGTGGGCTGGAGTCGACAAGCGGGCGTTGTTCCTCCTCGGCCAGACCTTCCGGTCGGTGACTGCACCGCCCTTCTGGCCTGTTTGTTTTAGACTCTTGGGCCGGCCCATGAGTTTTGCGCTGTCTGCTTGGGCCAAGCCTTTGCGGGGAAGCCAATCTACGAGGGACCCCGGGTTTATGAACCCAACAGGAGCCCCCGAGCCCCTGGGCGATTCAGGCAGAATCGTTCGGGGGATTTTTGTCTTGACGGCAGGTGCGCGCGAGCGCACCCGCGGGTGTAGCCCCCGAGCCCCCGGGCGGTTCGGGCAGAACTGTCTGGGGGGGTTTTTTGTGTTGTCAGCGGGGGAGGTTTTCGTTTTGTCGGCCCGCGGGTGTAGCCCTCGACCCCTAGGTGGTTTAGGTAGAACCGTTTGGGGGTGTTTGTTAGCGGGCATGTGTGCGTGCTTTTCAGTCGAGAGGGAGTTGTTTAACTGAGCCGTCGTGTGCAGCCGAGGTGGTTAGTTAGTTTTTTAGGGATCGGGTGAGACGGAGCTCGCGGATCCTGGTGTCGATGCGCGCCGTGGGATCGGGCGAGGCAGTTAGTTTTTTAGGGATTGGACGAGACAGAGCTCGCAGATCCTAGCGTCGATGCGCGCCGTGGGATCGGGTGAGGCAGTTAGTTTTTTAGGGATCAGACGAGGCAGAGCTTGCGGATCCTAGCGTCGATGCGCGCCGCGCATCTGTGGCAGTTAGTTTAGTTAGTTTGGGATCGATCGAGCCAAAGTTCGTAGATCCTGATGGGGCGAGTTCGGGGTCACAGACCTAGGTGTTTGGAGTGCAGTCAAAGCGTAGCCGGATGGGGCGAGTTCGGGGTTGCAGACCTAGGTGTTTTGGAGCGCAGTCGGAGCGTAGCTGAATGGGGCGAGTTCAGGGTCGCATACCCAGGTGTTTGGAGCGCAGTCAGAGCGTAGCCAGATGGGGCGAGTTTGGGGTCGCAGACCCAGGCGTTTTGTGTCTTGAGCCCCTGAGCCCTGTCGGGCCTTAGTAGGGGTCGATGTGAGTTGTGTGCGTTACCCCGTCCTCGGTTCCTCACAACCAGAGAGGCTAAGTTTTGTCACTTGTCCCAATCGCTCGGGCTCGAGGGACGCGCTCGGTGAGTTCGCTAACGGGTATGATCGAGTGGAATCCTAGTCCGTCGTTCGTGATGGGGTCAGCATATCCCTCTTGTGACATTCCACTACTCCTTTACCTACAACCTGGCAGATGCCTGGGTCGTTCCGAAGACCGACCTAGGTGGCCTAACGGCCTCCCGTCGATGGAGATTCTATGGGCTTGGTAAGAGGTTTAGGAAAAACCAGAAGGTTGAGATGACCCTGTCTGCCATACTAAGCGAGGGCCGCACTGGGCTCATCTATGTTTTTCTCCCCTGGCTCTGTTGTTGCTCATGTCGAATGAGGCAACTGCCACTTCGTGATGCAACACGGAGCGTTGTGATGCATTTCGCTACACGTGCGATGCTTAGTTCTCAAGCCCCCGGGCGGTTTAGGGCCTAAATCGTCCGGGAGGCACGGGCATATGGAATGAATGCGCGTATTGATGTATGAAATGATTATAAAGAAATAGAGAGGGTTGGTAGTGTTTACCTTGATGACTTGAGTGATGGGGTTTGGAGAGCTTCAGTCGGAAACATCCGACCGGGACCCATGCTCATCGTTCGTGACGGAGTCGGCATGGCCTACATGGGGCGTCCCTTCGCTTCCTACCTGTCTCTCGGTGTGTTTTTTTGAGCCGTTCGATCGACTTAGGAAGCCCGATGGTCTCTCCCAGCGGAGATCCCATTTTGGGTTATTCCAAGTCCCACCTAGGGATGCGGAGAGCTACCTGCGTGTGGTGACGCTTCGGTTTTCACACCCGGTCGTGTGATAGTGGTGGGCCATACCTAGGCCATGTTTCGTCTCACCAGGCGGCGTTCTGTCTGACCCGGTGTTATTCCGTTGGCCAGCGTGCGTCCCATCGGTCAGGGTGTGTCCCATTGTTTCCCATCTGCATTGAATGGGGGAAGGGGGAGAGTTTTTTGCTTTGATCTTTTGCCCCTCTTCCACTGTCGTGTTTCTTCCTTAAATAGGGGGAGGGAGAGGGCCCTCCGTCGCAGTCCTTTGCCTGTTGTCCAACTATTGCCTCTCCTCCTTCTTCTTTCTCACTGAGAGTGCCTGTATGCCGCGGCGGTTCCTAAGTGAGAGAGGGGGTGAGCGAGGGGGAGGACTTACAGATCCTTTCATGAATCCGAAGCGCAATGTCGAGTTGGAGGCTGCCCGGGGCGGTGCTAGATTCATCTGCGAGGCCTTCTTTTGGGATGGAGCCGTGTGTGGACTTTCTCCGATGGATCTTCACCGGGCGAGCCTTGTCAGAGGGGAAGTTGCTCAGGATCGTGCCGGTGGAGGGTTCCACGCCTGCAGCTGCTCAGGTTGGCCAGTTCATAAAGTTTGATGAGATCTCTTCCAGCCATGGTGGCCATACCTCGGTAGCAGCGTCCCTAACTAGGAGCTACCTCGACTGCATGAGAAGGTCAGGAGCTCCATGCTCTTCTGCTGAGCATCTATGGGTGCAACGCCCTTGAGGTACCTGTTGCGCTCGCCAGAGTTGAGGGAGTGGAATTGGGTGGGTCCCTTGAGGTACCCGTTGTGCTTGCTGAAGTCAAGGGAATGGAACCGGGCGGGGGCCAGCGGAGGTGGTTATGTCCGGCGGCGTGTGCCGTGGTTTCTCCTTTGGCGTTCAGGCGATGTCGTCGAGCGGCCGCAGTAGTATTTGAAGTAGCAGTAGAAAATGTAATAGTTGAGTTCGTGAGTGAGTCCCCGCGTGAATAGTTTTTTGTATCATTGAATACATAGTACTGTTTTTTTATAGAATCACTATCCGTTCCTTGTTTTTATCCTAGCATATCTTTTGTTTTTTGTCCTTTTTCCGTACCTGCCCGTTAGTTTCGTAGGCTGCAGCTTTTTTAAGAGCCTAGGCATGGCCCGTAGGGCTCGGCTGCTCATAACCATAGGTCGTGGCAGGGTGTGTTCGGTTAGGAGTAAGAACAAAAGTTATGTAGGGCAATCAAAGGAAAAGGAATGCGCTTATGTTTGGGGACGAAGTTGTTTACCATGTGATAGTAAAAAAGAGAGTAAAGATGAGAGGTAGTATTCAGTATTGTACCCTTATGGAGCCCCCGAGCGACCCGGGTTGAAAGTGTTCGGGCTAGGGTGCTTTACAGGGGCAAGTGTTGACTAAAAAGCGGTTAGACCAAATTTAGGGGAAAAACGACGTAGCTGTTCAATGTTCCAAGTGTTGGTGAGAACATTGCCATTGTTGTCTTCCAGTCGGTAGGTGCCTGGTCGGATTACTTCGGTCACCGTATAGGGCCCTTCCCATGGTGGAGAGAGCTTGTGTTTTTCCTTCGTTGATTGGGTCCTCCGGAGTACGAGATGGCCGACTTCGAGTATCCTCCCTCTGATGTTCCTTTCGTGGTACCTGTGGAGGGTTTGTTGGTAGCGAGCGGAGTGGATGACGGTCGTCTCATGGGCCTCTTTGAGCAGGACGACTGTGTCTTGTTGAGCCTCCGTAGCTCGGTCACAGTCGAAAGCCTTCACTCTTGGGGCACCGTGGTCGAGGTCGGAGGGCAGCACTGCCTCAGCTCCGTAAGCCAGGAAGAAGGGTGTGAACCCTGTGGATCGGTTTGGGGTCGTTCTTAGGCTCTAGAGGATCACTGGGACCTCTGCAACCCATCGCCCGGCGTACTTGTTGAGTTGGTCGAAGATGCGTGACTTAAGTCCTTGGAGGACCATGCCATTGGCACGTTCGACCTAACCATTAGTTCGTGGATGTCCGACCGAGGCCCAGTCGATCCTGATGCTGTATCCATCACTAAAGTCTAGGAACTTCTTTCCAGTAAAGTTAGTACCGTGGTCAGTGATGATACAGTTAGGAACGCCGAACCGGTAGATAATGTCGAGGAAGAATTTGACTGCCTCCTCTGAGCGGATGTTGGTAATGGGCTTGGACTCTATCTACTTGGTGAACTTGTCGACTGCTATGAGTAGGTGAGTGAAGCCGCCTTGGCCCTTTTTGAGGGGCCCCACCATGTCGAGGCCCCAAACCACGAATGGCTAGGTGATGGGGATGGTTCGGAGCTCCTGTGTCGGCAAATGGGTTTGCCGAGCATAGAACTGGCATCCTTCACACCTGCAGATGACCTTCTCTGCATCTCGTAGCATGGTGGGCTAGTAAAAACCTTGGCGAAAGGCTTTTCCGACCAGGGACCTTGGGGCTACATGATGTCCGCAAATCCCAGCATGGACCTCGAGGAGGAGCCGCTTCCCCTGGTTGGTGGGAACGCACTTCATGAGCACTCTTGACAGACTCCTCTTGTAGAGCTCGTCACCGGGCATGACGAAGGTCTTGGCGCATCGAGCGATCCATCAGGCTTCAGTCCTTTCGGGTGGGAGAACCTCCTCGAGGAGGTAGGCGAATAGCGATGCTCGCCAGTCAGTTTGGTCGAGTGCCAATACGTCGACGTTTGGGGGTGACGGCATCATGGAGGTACTGGGATCGGAGCCCCCGAGCATCGGATTGGCGTTGGGGTCGAAGCCCCCGGGTGCTGGCTTGGCGTCGGGGTCGGAGCCCTCGAGTGCTGGCTGGGCGTTGGGGTGCGGCTGGATTGGACCTTCCAGGATGTGGGCGAATGGCTCATGGACGTCGTTGATGAAGACCCCGCTTGGGGATGGATCCCTCCTAGCAGCCAATTTCGCAAGAAAATCGGCGGCATCATTGTCCCTTCGAGGGACGTGATGTAGCTCGATCCCCTAGAATTTGTCCTCGAGCTTGTGCACCTCTTGGTAGTATGCTGCCATGAGGGGGCTTTAGTAGGAGGACTCCTTCATGACCTAATCAACGACTAGCTCCGAGTCGCCATGAATGTAGAGTCGCGTAGCACCGAGCTCGATGGCGATGCATAGTCCGTTGAAGAGGGCCTCGTACTCCATGGCATTGTTTGAGGCTAAAAAGTGGAGGCGGATGGCGTAGCGGAGCCTACTCCCGTCTGGGAAGATCAGAACCACTCCAGCCCCTAAGCCAGGCGCCATTACGGACCCATCAAAGTACATTGTCCAGTACTCGTGGGTGACGTCCGGAGTCGGTAGCTATACCTCTATCCATTTGGCAACAAAATCTGCAAGAGCCAAAGATTTAATGGCGGTATGGGGGATGTACCTCATGTCATGGCCCATGAGTTTGAGTGCCCACTTAGAGATTCGTCCCGCGGCGTTGCAGTTTCGGATGATGTCCCCGAGTGGGTATGAAGTGACGACCGCGACTTCGTGGTCGGTGAAGTAGTACAGGAGCTTCCGGGTCACCATCAGCATGGCGTATAAAAGTTTTTGCACCTGGGGGTACCAGACCTTGGGATCGGTGAGTACTTCACCGACGAAGTATACGGGCCACTAGACCTTAAGTTGGTGTCCCGGCTCCTCCCTTTCGACGACCAGCGCGGCGCTTACCACATGGTTGCTGGCCATGATGTAGAGGAGAAGGGGTTCTCCTTGTTCGGGAGCGACGAGGATCGGGGCTAACGTCAGGGACGCTTTGAGGCTCTCTAGGGCCTGCTAGGCTTCCTCAGTCCAGATGAAAGTGTCCGTCTTTTTGAGGAGCTTGTAGAGTGGCATCCCCCGTTCACCGAGCCGGGAGATGAATCGACTTAGGGCAGCCAGACAGACGGTGAGCCTTTGCACGCCCTTAACGTTGCGTATGGGACCCATGTTGGAGATGGCCGTGATTTTTTTGGGGTTGGCCTCGATGCCGCGCTCGGACACAATGTATCCTAGCAGCTTCCCCTTTGGAACCCCAAAAACACATTTTTCGGGATTCAGCCTGATGTTGAACCTTCGGAGGTTCTGAACATTGCGGCCAAGTTTGCAATAAGGTCACAGGTTTAAGTTGTTTTGACCACTATGTCATCAACATAGATGGCGATCGTTGGTCTTGGCCGCTCGGTTTGGTCAGGCTGATCGAGTGGGTCGATTTGGTCGGCGAAGCATTGCTGCATGCACCTTTGGTAGGTGGCGCCAGCGTTCTTCAAGCCGAATGGCATGGTTACGTAGCAGTACGAACCATACGGGGTGATGAACGAGGTTGCGAGCTGATTAGACTCTTTCATCGCGATCTGGTGATAGCCTAAGTAGGCATCCAGAAAGGAGAGGATCTCACAACTCGAGGTGGAGTCGACTATCTGGTCTATGCGCGGTAAATGAAAGTGATCCTTCGGACACGCTTTGTTGAGGCCAGTATAGTCAACACACATTCTCCACTTCTCGGCCTTCTTTTTAACATGAACGGGATTGGCAAGCTAGTCGGAGTGGAATACCTCTCTGATGAATCTAACTGCTAGAAGTTTAGCGATCTCTTCACCTATGGCCCTGCGCCTCTCATCGTCGAAGCGGCGTAGGCTCTGCTTGGCTGGCTTCGAGCCTAGAATGGGGCGCAGTGCGTGCCCAGCAACCCCCCATGGTATGCCCGGCATGTTAGAAGGCTACCATGCGAAGACGTCACGGTTGTTGCGCAGGAAGTCGATGAGCTCACGTTCCTATTTGGCTGGGAGTTGGGTCCCGATCCGAACCGTCTTGGTTGGGTCGGTGGGTCGATTCCCACCGCCTTGGTTTCCTCGAGCGGTCGGAAGGCCGTTGAGGAGGTTGGTTTGTTGCAGTCTAGGACTGCCGGGATCGATGATTCCCTGAGCCGCGGGAGCTCGGACGAGTTGACGATCACAGTGGTGAGCTCATAGTGCTCGCGGTCGCATGTGAAGGCGTGCGAGAAGGCGTTGCTCATGGTGATGACGACATTCGGTCCTGGCATCTTTAGCTTGAGGTAGGCATAGTTGGGGATTGCCATAAATTTGGCGTAGCATGGCCGCCCCAAGATGGCATGGTAGGATCCTAGAAAGTCCACCACTTTGAAGGTGAGAACCTCTGAGCAGAAGTTGGCTCGGCTACCAAACATGACCGACAGGTCAATCTGCCCGAGCGGGTATGCCTGCACTCCCAGGATCACTCCATAGAAGGGAGAGCCTGCTAGGCGGAGCCTTGATCGGGGGATGCGCATGGCGTCGAGGGTGTCGACATAGAGGATGTTGATGCCGCTGCCTCCTCCATTAGCACCTTGGTGAGGCGCTTCTTGCGGACGATGATCGATGATGAGCGGGTAGCGTCTTGATCTCACGACATGGGAGGGATGGTCCCTCCGATCAAAGGTGATTGGAGATTCCGACCAGCTGAGGAAGGAGGGAACGTCCGTCTCGGTGGCGCATGCCTCCCTATAGCGTACCTTGTGCTGGTGCTTGGACCAGATGACATCGGATCCACCAAAGATATTGATGCATTCATTGGCGTCAGGGAAACTGTCTCCGTCCTTGCCCGTCGTGCCTCCTTTCTTGGCTATCGCCTCTTTGCCGTCCCCTTCTTTCGGCCCGCCGGCCTATTGTAGAAAACATTTGAGGAGCTCGCAGTCCTTGTAGAGGTGTTTGACGAGGTAGGTGTGGTTGGTGCATGGGCTATCCATGCGTTTGTTGAAGTGGTCAGGCAGGCCCTGTTGGGGCTGCTTGCCCGTGAGGTCAGTTGCGGCAACCAATGCGGTGTTGTCTGGTCGACGCCGGTCCTTTTTGTTCTTCTTGCCCCTCTGTGTGGAGGGGCCCTTGTCTTGGTCCGTGTGCTTGGCCTTGCCTTTGTCCCAGCCTTCGTTGAAGACCACTCCGACTGCTTCCTCGCTGGAGGCATGGTTAGTGGCGACATCGAGCAGGTTGTGGGTGGTATGGGGCTTCAGGCATCCAAGCTTGTGGATTAGGGACTCACAGGTCGTCCCGAAGAGGAATGCGCTGATGACGTCCTCGTCGACGACATCAGGGAGGGAGTTGCATCGTTGGGAGAACCTACAGATGTAGACCCACAGGGATTCGCTGGGCTCCTGCTGGCAACTCTTGAGGTCCCAGGAGTTCCCAGGGCGGACATACGTCCCCTAGAAATTCCCGACGAAGACCCTCTTGAGGTTCGCCCAGTCACGGATGTTGTCGTGTGGGAGGAATTCAAGCCATGCCCGAACATGTTCCCCCACACAGATGGGGAGATACTGAATGATGAAATAGTCATCATCCACCCCTCTGGCTCGGCAAGCGAGCTAGAAATCTTTGAGCCAAATACCGGGGTTTGTCTCCCCGGTGTACTTGGTGATGTTGGTGGGTGGTCGGAAGTGCTGTGGGAACAATGCTCCCTGGATACGCCGGTCAAAGGCCCGCGGCCCCAGACCCTCAGGGCTAGGACTCCGGTCTTCCGGTCGGTGACCGTGCATGGGGCGCATTTCACCGCCCCCTCTATGGTTTGGCCAGGATCCATGTCGCCTGCTCTTGCCACCGCCCGGTGGACATCATCTTCGTGCCAGGCCTGATGTCGGTTGCTAACAATGCTGCGAGCGTCCTGGTGCGGACCGGGCCACTCGTGTACCGGCGGTCGATGTGGAGCAGGCGCCAGGTTAGACTGTGGCACGGCTGCCGCCCCCCGAGTCGCGCCTGGCGGCTATAGCGGCGAGCGCATGGAGTGATCTGTCTGGCGAGTCCCTATTCCCCCAGTGGGGAGAGAGGGCACGTGTTGGAGTCACGATGCGGAGCTTTCTGCCTGTTGAACAGTGGTGGCTTCTACTAGAACCCAGAGGTTCCAGTAGACTGCCTGCTCCTGGGGGTCGATGGGCTCGGGAACGCCGTGCAGAAGCATTGCCGCCGCAGCGATGTTCTGGCCAGCCTGAGCGAACTGTGGGAGATCATTCCCCTTGTTCATGATGTCGTGTTGGACCTAACGGGCGCCACCCGCCGGGCCATGCGCATGGGGCGCAACGTGCTGTACCGAATGCGCCGGCGCAGGCGGCGGCTGGTTCTGCCGCTATTGTGATAATTCCTCGGTGTGCGCTTGCGCAGACGTGAGGGCCCCTGAACGTGGGTCCGAAGGGGTGTGAGTCTGCGCAGATTCCACAACCACCGGCGGCTGTCCCGGAGCGTCCGCCATAGCGCACTCCCGGGACGGACGGTGGCGAGGTGCCATGTCGCCGATGCTGGAGCCATCGCTCTCACCCTCGTCATCCAAGAGTTTGTGGAGAGTTGCTGGAGCATAGCTCACCATTCCCACGAATTTGGATGTGAGGGGGGATGGTGCCAACATCCTTCGGAGCCCCCTAGCGTACGCATGCACAGGGGACGCGAGGCCGTAGAGGAACCGAACGTACGGTGTTCGTGGCGCGGGCAGTACGGTCCCTTCGAATGATCGGTGGTAGATAGTAGATAAAGGGTAAATAACAGTATGCATATTACTTACAATGGGGTTTGAGCAGAGAGTTTGCTTGGAATGAAGCGCATATGTCGCGTTGCTGAAGTCATACGTCCCAGAGTCGATGGAGGGCGCCCCTCCGACGGGTGCTGGAATGAGTGCCTCCTCGCAGAGGTGTAGTACGCCGAGCTAGTCGACGACGAAGTCCAGGCTTCCAAAGAGGAAGGCCTAGGATGGCTCGAAGACGGGTGGAACCCACATCCCAACAGGTGGGAGAGCGGGAAACTCTAGTGAGCCGAAGCAGATCGAATCGCTAGAGCCCGCCATGGCGAGGGTGGCAGAAAAGTGGGCCATCCGATGACCAAAAAGTTTTGAACGTACAACGTCTTCCCCACGGACGGCGCCAACTTTCGGTGCAGAAAGTGACCAACAAGTAAATATTTGTAGTTTTGTCGTACGTTGTGATCGGAGGTGGCCTAGCACTCAATGACACAGGGTTTATACTGGTTCAGGCAACATGCCCTACGTCCAGTTTGAGTCGGTCGGTGACTTTATTCCTGAGCCCAGGTGCTCGAAGTTTGCAGTGGGGTTACAAACGTGAAGGAGAAAGATGGGGTGCATGAGAGGTCCGGTCGGCTCCGGTTGGAAGGGCCGAGAGCGACAGTAGCTCCACTATGAGCTAAGTGTTCAAGCGTGTGCTTGAGGTCCGAACCTAGCGGTTCCGTGGTTGTGAGCTAATAAACTTGATTGATCTGGATTAACTTGTATGAACTTGAATCAACTGAGTCTCTTGGGAGAGAGTGCATCCCCTTTTATAGATGAAGGGGATGGCCTTACAAGTGAGAGGGAGAGAGTACGTATGCTTCTAAGTCTTGTTGCCCACGACGGCGGGTATAGGAGGATGGTAGGCGCCCACAATACTGTTGGATATCGGTTGTATGTGGGAGGTTACGTCGTCTTGTTTTGGGTATGGCAGATGTCGGCACCTGCACATACTATTGATGCCCAAAGGCATGTGAGGAGTTTCACCATGTTCACTCAATACGGTAAATCCCAACGCCCACAATACTGTCGATGCCTAGAGGCATGTGGGGGGCCTTACCATATGGGAGTTAACGGCGCCCACAATACTATAGAGGAAAATATCGGCGCCTACAATACTGTTTGTGTCAGGGCGGTTACAGAGTATTGTTCCTGCTGGTAGTGACAGGGTACTGTCCCTAGTATCATGGTTTGACTTGAATGCCTTGCCTTGCTTTCTCCGTTCGTTCCCTAGTCCTTTCCGGGCAGGCGTCCCCGGTCGGTTGGTCCCAGTCGGCTCTGGTTGCGTCAGTCGGAGAAGAGCAGTGAGTAGGGTCTTTGCATACCCTAGTCAGAGACGTGGGGTCGGAGTCGGAGGTAGTTCTTTGCTAGGCCTTCCGGTTGGAGAGACCATCCGGAGGCGGCTAGAGACCGAAGTGAGCGCTCCGGTCGGAGAGGTGGGCCGGAGTCAACGAGCGGACGTTGTTCCTCCTCGGCCAGACCTTCCGGTTGGTGACTGGACCGTCCTTCTGGCCTGTTTGTTTTAGACTCTTGGGCCGGCCCATGAATTGCGCGTTGTGTGCTTGGGCTGAGCCTTTGCGGGGAAGCTGGTCTGCGAGAGACCCCAGGTTTATGAACCGAACACAAGACTAAACGATTTCTACAAGAAAACAAATCAAACAAATTATTCTACTACTAATAGAAAATAAAGTGCTACGCTATGAATGCAAGCAAAAAACATATCATATTAACTTGCAAAAATTTATCTAAACCAAACTTTCACTCTTTTAGCTGACAACGAACTAAATAAATCTTGAAAAAAATTAGAAAAATCATTAAATAGTTATTTATTTATTGTTTTCTATTCACAATCTAAAATAGAAATTTTTAGGTGTGACAACCATCGACGTCAAGGACACTAGACCTTTCGTGAGAGCTCCTCAATACCCATGCTAACCTAAACATCTTCCTCCTCACCATCTTCGAGGATGTAAAGCTGTGGGACTGACCAATAGAGTTCGACATGATTGGGTTTCAGCGAGACGATGGGCATGACGGGGTCTGTGGGTATGTTGATAATCCCGTTTGGCATGGGTGTCAAGTATCTGCCCCGGGCTTGCACACATCGCCTTGATGCTTACGCGGACATGCTCGACTTCATCTTCACCTTCCGCACCAGGGTCAGGGTTGGCTGTGCCATCGAGCTCAAGGCGCTCAGGCTGCGAGAGGAGGGGAGAAGATTAGGGAGATAGGATGTACTCCCTGTGTCAATAAGTCTCCATCGTCTAAGCAAAAAAAAAAAAAATCCAAGAGTCTCCATCATATTAGATCGGGACCACGGGTTTGGCTTCTCGTACGTGCTGCGCATTTGGTGCTCCTTGGCTGCTCCTTGCCTATATTTATTGCTCCTTGGCTGCTCATTGGCTGCGACTTGCCTTAAATACAAATCGGCATTGTTTGTTGCTCCGCGCTACTCCTTGGTCGTTGCGTCGAAGGCTAAAATGATGGGGACTTATGGACGGAGGGAGTGTATGCATGTATCTCCATATTTCTATAGGCGCTCCCCTCCCTCACACACGGCTCAGGTGTATGGAGATCCATACTAGCATCGTCATGTAGGATGAATCAACAATTTGAGAATTTAAGAACCTAAGCGGCACATCCATATAAGTTTAAGTGCCGTAGTACATTTACAATATGTTTGGATTGCGTCACGGATTGGCTCTGGAGCCATCCGAACCTAAGTCCAAACCTAAGATTGAGGTCTGGAACGATGTCATCTGGCTTCATTGTTAAGGCCACTGCTCATTTTTCTGGAATTAGCTCATCCGCTGGAAAACAGGAGCCACCTCGTCCGAAGCCATGATAACCCGGACGGCTTGATCCGGCAAACCAATCAGCTTGTTAACTCGGACACCAACATGGTCTCGCATGACGACACATTGACTGGTAATGTGTATAAAAAGTATGTTATCTTAATTAGAAGTAGTATTATATATAAATATTCTCCACAATGAATATCCTAGTGCCAATCTAGTGTTAACAATGTAAAACAAATAAAAATTCGGGTATCAAATGTCAAAGCTAAAAAGTTTGTCTTATGATAAACGTAGACAAACATATATTATTTACAGCCTAACTGCATCCTTATAAATGGAGGGCCATATGAGTCCATTTTCTCAATCTATAATTAATTTGTTCTAAAAAGTAAACAAAATCCTTATATTTATGGACGGAGAGCTATTTTTTATTGGAGAAAGTAACTAATAACGTAACATAGAAATGATGAATTTACATCCATTCCTTTATGTCTTACAGGCTAAATTATATCTTGGTACTTTTGGAGATACTATAGAGAAATAATCATTACCAAGCTTTTTCAAGCAGGACGACGCACGTACACACATGCAAAAAACAATATAATCCCTTTATTTCAAAATATGCATATGGGCCATTTTAGCTTTGTTTTAAGCTAAACTTGTCAAAAAAATAAGTTTATAAGAAGGTATATTAACATTTATATGCCAAATAAACAGAATTTCAAGGGCATTTGTATATTTCATGGTAGATTTAATTAACCTGATATGGTTGTCGATGTTTATATATTTTTCTATGATCTTGGTCAATATTAAAGAAATTTGACTTAGAACAAAACCAAAAACAATGGAAGAGGCAGGGGTATATATAGATGCACCTACACAAATACCCACACACATTTAAATATTTAATTAAGATCGTGTTTGGCTACACTTGTAACTACCTCTTTCCATAAGTATTAAAGTGGATTGAAGAGAAAAATTAACTAATTTTTATCTTAATTTTACTTCAACATAGACGGATTGAGGTGGATAGGAATCCGAAGTCTCATGCATATGATTGGAAGTCCATGCATTTGTCGTGTGAGCACAAACTGCTACTGACTTAACACCCGATCAATGATTGCAGGGTAGGAAAACGCAGTCTCAACATTGAACTTTTTTAAGCATGTGCACATCTCCAGTTCGAAGGACTTTGTCACGTGCAGTTGCATACGACATTCTATTGGGGTCGTGCCGGCACGGGCATGGTTAGTATCGGGCCGTACCGTGCTAAATGGGACCCCATATCCCTCTTGACCCGACCCATGTGACCATCTTGGCTGGTACTATCACCGTTCCAAATTATAAGTCGTTTTTGATATTTTTAGTTCATCTATTTTTCTATGTATTTAGACATATTATTATATTAGATACATAGCAAAATGGATATAAAAAATCAAAGTGACTTATAATTTGAAACGTAGTGAGTACTACGGAGCATGCAAATTCCGTTTTCTACTAGAGCGAAGAAGACTTGAAACCAAGAATTGTTTTTGTGTGGTGCTAACCTTATATAGCATCTACCAGCCGTCGGGATGGCAACGGGGTGGATTCGAATCGGGTGGAGTCCCTATGCACCGAAACCCGAAACCTGAAACCGCACCGAACACCGATTCGGATGATAATCCATCTCCAAAATCAAACCCACATGGATCCCCGAAACCCGAATGGATACCCGAAACCCGTTTTGTATGGCAACATAGTAAGAGCAATAAGGACTTTCTATAAACATATGCATGATACATACATACATACATACATATTCACATGTATAAACAAGATGCAACAAATAATAAATATTTTCATGAGTCAACTTAGAATAAATTTAATAATCTAAGTACAAGTATTATTAGTATATTATAAAACATTAGTTTTAATTCTAAATGATTTATTTTGGATATCCATTGTGTATCCACGGGTGGAAAACAAAACCCGAAACCGAACCCAATAGGTTTCGGGGCCCCAAACCCGAAAACCGTGGGTGAGAAATCCTCCCCGAACCCGAACCTGCTCGACTCGAAGCCCGCGGATATCCGACCCAAAACCGCCCCATTGCCATCCTTAGCCAGCCAGCTGAGGATCATGCTACAACATGCTCCCTTGTTTAAAAATAAATAAGTTTCTAATAAATTTCAGATAAATTAAAGACGTTGGCAAAAGATGTATATATCCTTATCTCCTTTCCTTTCCCAGAGGAAACTACTACAGAATTGACCTTCACTATCTGTCCATCACTGTCGATTGCTTATAAACCGGCAGTGATCAATAACCATTCACTGGAGTTCTTAAGTTGAAAATTAAAAAATGATTAGTGTCCTAATGAACCAACAGTGAAGATCCTTATCACAGTTGTCCCAAGCCACGAACCGATAGTGATATTGTGACTACCACTGCCGGCTGGTGACTAGAACAGGCAGTGATAGCTGTACACTCATCCAAGGAGGCGTCTTTCCCCACCTCTCCCTCTATTGTTGCGGCCATTTTTCACCAAAATGCTAAGGGAAGAAGGTCTTGGATTTTGAAGTGTGGACATGATCTTCTTTCTTTATGGCTAGTAACAAGCATTAACTCCTTTGAATTTGTAACTTTTCAATTGCTTTGATGGCTAGATTGCTTGATTATTATATTCTAATGCTAGTTATTTCTACATCTTAGAGAGCACTTTTTCAATTAGATCTTGACCATTCAAATTGTAGTGAATCCATCTTTCAAAAGGTTGGTGTCTATGAACCCATTTAATTTCTAGCAAATTATAGGGTGATTTTTCATGATTGTTAGTATGTGATACTTTATTTCCATTACGTCCTCATACATATTAAACTTGCAGAATTATGTGTTGAGGTGTGGGACTCGAAGAGATAGAAGGGAACTTTCTCATATCAATGACCTACTCAATGTGTTGAATGAGTAAGTGAAGGATACTATTTATTTTGGAACAAAGTTTAAACCTTAGAAAGTTATTTATTTTAGAACGAACAGAGTTTTTTTACATTTTATTTCGAAACCATGTATTAGGAGACCAAAAATGCAGTGCTGAGGGCGTCCTATCGTCCGGATGCTCCCATTTGTAGGCCGCGACACCAGTCCAACGGCCCAACAGTCGTATCCTCTCCAACACTCGGACACTTCCGTTCTCCAGAAGGCTTCCAACACTCGGACACTTTCGTTCTGCAGCACCGTGACCGGTATATCCATTGTGGTCGAGCGTGGTCCCCTGCCTTCCTCCATCTCCATCGTGCCTCCAGCCTACCGCGGCTGTGCCCTCATTCCTCCATCACCACCGTGCCTCCTGTCCGCCACGGCCTTCTCCACTAGACATGTCGCGACCTTCTCCACCGGACATATCACAACCTTCTCCACCGAAGCGGCGAGCGCCATGCCACCAACGGGCTCTACATCGGCGAACACCACACGCTGATGAGCCTCCATTCCCAAGCAGAAAGGAGATGTTGCGCTGAAAGTGCATGTTGCAAATATATGTTTCAGGTGTTTTAGATATTTTAGAGTTATGTTGCAAGTGCTTCGTATCGGTATTAGCGGTCACTAACGACAACATTCGACCGCCAATTATTATCCAAAATGGGAGAAATAAATAATCTTTTGACACATATACCTTTACTATTGACACAGTTCCACTTGTATTGGAGAAAACATGTTTTGCAGGACACATATTCGAATACAAGTGGAAAATAAACAAAACCAAGCAAAAGGCGCAAAGCAGAAAGCGTAATACGGAAATGTGCAAAGGAAATACATGGAGAAGCCCACCTACACACCGAATCTGGGTCGAGCACCGACGTGGAAGGGGCCTAGGCCCACCAAGGAACCGACCACGCGAAGGCTGTCGCGAGGTGGCCTCACCAGGGTGCCCTATGGCTGGCTCTTGGGCCTGGTTTTCCACCGACGGATGCATGGCGGCATGCTATGGTGGTTTAGCATAGTTTCCTAATTTTTCAGCGCCAAACCGACCATGAGCTAGTATATAAGAAGGGGTGGAGCTCATTCTCAACACACACCATTTGGAGCTACTCACCTCACCTCTCACTACTTGTACTCTTTAGCTTTTAGTCGTAGTTTGGAGCTAGCAAAGCTATCAAGGAGGGCTTGGCTCCTTGGAAGAAGAGTGACATTTTGGTATGAATAAAGAGTTCTTCCATAGTCATGCTCTCATATCATTTATATAGTAGTGCATATGAACTAGACTATAGTTCTCATGTTATAATCATGATATATGAACTAGCATATAGTTTGTGTGTTATGATCTTAACATGTTCAACTTCATGCTTAATCATTCATTTGGTTTGTATGAGTAGAAGTAGAGCTAGGGTTGAGGTGACAGTTCATCGTTCCTTCGGGTTTGCCCATATTCTTGCTTGTCGATCCGTAGGGTCCGAGTCCCAGGGAGATATGGGTAGTTTGTTTGTACACGGGCGTGGTGCTCAGGTGCACAGGAACCTTCGGATATGACAGTGCCCCATGGTTGAGGGGTAGGCGGCAGGTGGTGACAGCCTTGTCCATCCTTTGTAATCCCCCATGTTCGGGTATTGTGTAGGAGTCTTAAAGTCTCTTGCGCTTGCTTGCAGACCAGTGCTTGGAGATCTCCCCATTTATCTTGCACTTAGTTCTAACTCTAATCATATAACTTGTATGATCATTAACTATTCTTTGCACTGCTATATTTGAACATGTCGGTTCCACGTAGGAATATTATTTTATTATTTGTTTTCCTTTTATCCTTGAGGTTGGCTCAGATGTGTGTCCACTATTCTTAAAATATTGTTTTTAACCCTACCATGAACTATGGTCCACTATGCAAGTATGTAATCTTGTTCATGCTCATGCTAGACTCTTATACCATTCCCTACTTTGGGAAAATATAAATAATCATACCCTGAATACTTCTAGGTGAAATGCTACAATGATAGGTCCGTGCGCTTGCGGATATTTCTATAATCGTTAAGAACTATCATAGTTGGTGTTTCTTGGCGGCGTCGCTAATGTAAACTCAATCTTAGTGATGGTGCTAAGAAATACCAACAGGCATTTCTGGCACCATTGCTGAGAATGGACTTAAAACCTCCACACTTGGTGATTGCGCTAAGAAATGCCAACAAGCATTTCTAGCACCGTTACCGGGGAGGGCATAGGTTAAAGAATCTAGTAGGACATGATCATGAGCACATGCTTATAATGGTAGCCATATTTATGTAGGCGAATTTTGCTTGTTTTCTTCCTGCTGTGGATGAAAATAGGATAGTGAATGAGTGGTTTTGATCTGCCGAACAACTACACCGATAATCCGGAGGCACTCCTAAGGAAGAGCCAGTCTCGTACCGCTTCTTCTTCTGCTACTCCACCGGCAGTTGAACTAGTCATCCCCATACCATCCTCTACTATCGAAATGGCCAAGTCACTCTGTGACTACTCCACCCCCGTTGTTGCCAACGTGCCTATTGGGCCCGCTATCAACACGGGTACTAGAAACTTCGAGCTGCGCACTGGCCTAATAACGATGGTACACATGAACCAATTCCGTGGTTTGCCAAGCGAGGACGCAAGTGCAAACTTGCAACACTTCCTGAAGCTGTGCAACACCATCGTCATCAAAAACATCGCATAAGCTAGCATAAGGCTCCGTCTATTTTCCTTCTCCCTCACGGGGAAGGCAAAACAATGGTTTTACAAGGAGAAGGAAGCTATCAGTACGTGGGACAAATGTTTCACGGCATTCCTCATGAAGTTTTTCCCCATGGGCAAAACCAATGCCCTAAGGGTGAAAATTTTGAACTTCCAACAATCGTCACTCAAATCCATCCTCGAGGCGTGGGAAAGGCTCTAGGATTACATCCAGGCCTACCCATACCACAGAATGGAAAACTGGCTCGTGCTCTAAAACTTCCATGAGGGGCTTACGCCCATGTCGAAGGGGCACATAGATGCCACTGCTAGAGGAGCGTTCCTCTCCCTCACCATCAATGAAGCCATGCCTCTCATCGAAAAGATGGTGTCCAATCAAAGCTAGGGGGAGGAACGAAAACAACAAAAAAGGCATGCATACCATGAAGGAGGCGGATATGCTTGCCGCAAAAATAGACTTGTTACTCTCAAGACTGAATGAAAGGGCCCATGAGAAGGAAGTAATGAAGGCCACCGTTCTGGCCATGGATTCGCAAATGACTTGTGAAGTCTGTGGTGAGGTCAGACATTCAGCGAATAACTGCCCCGAGACCCGTGAAGAAGCATCGTACATCAACAATGGGTTTTGACAAGGTAACAATAATGGGTAGAACAATCAGTCCCGCTCACAAGGAGGTAATTCAAACTTCAACTGAAATTTCAATTCGAATCAACCGACCTTGAAAGACCTAGTTTTAGGTCAAGGAAAAATCAATGAAAATATCACTAAAAAGCTTTCATATAATGATAAAATGTTTGAAAATATTAATAGAAAACTTGAAAATTTATCCTTCTCAGTGAAAAACCAACTAAGTTTTAATAAAATGATCGAAACACAAATTGCTCAAATTGCTGCCGCCATACATGTCAACCATTTGGGGAAAATCCCGGGGCAACCCGAGAATTCCCCTGAGTTTGTTCATGCGGCTACAGAGAAATAAAGGAGGAGAAGTATTGCCGATGGACTATAAATGTCGAGCCCTTACTGAAGGTAAATCAGTAGTTATCTTTTAAAAATTAAAAAAATTAAAATTTACTTCAAAATAAACTTTTCAAAAAAATAAAATAAAAAATCATTTTATGATAGTATGGTTTTTTATGTTATCATTTCTCTTTTTTTAAAAATATTTATGAAAATCCAAAATATAATAAAAGCTTTGTGGAAAATCAATTTCAGAGCAAAAATTTTGAAACAGAGGAGAGCACCAACGGTGTTGAGATCAAAATGGCCATTGGAAGCAGCCAGCCAAAGGGGGACCGAGCGAGCCCACCTCTGGTGTGGCCGCACCCGACGCCGCTGTGGCCCCCGCTCCTCCAATGGCTCCTAGCCATTGATGCGATCCCCTTCAGCTGATGCTTCGTGTTAATAAAAGCTGAGAGCTCAGGTTGAGCTCCCCCCACCCTCACACACTCTCTATTTTAACTCCCTCTCACTCTCTCTTGCTCCATCACTTGCAAAAATATTTTCCACAAAACTCAAGTGCAAGAAAACTCTGTAGAAATTTCCCAAGCCTATCACCACCAAGCCAAGCTCGCGGGTTGTTCGATTTGTTTTCACTAACGTAACCCCACTTGTGAGTTTTGTTGTTGTCTTTTTCACCATGGGCAAGTTTGGGATGAAGCTCGCCAGCGCTTTCAAGAAGGCCATGGGAGAGAGCTCGAGTCGCTCCTGCGGAAGCTCAAGCACGCACTACACAGAGCCCGATGCATGAAGAAGAAGAAACCGAGCCTACGGAAGAGCAAGAAGAAGAGCAAGAGCAAGAGCAACCAATGGAGGAAGGCGATGATGATCCACACCTTGATTTGGAGGGAGCTTGGGAGATGCAAGCATACAACCTCATCAAGAATCGCGAGTTCATCCACACGCTAGCATATGACCCCAACCTCCTCCAAAAGATAGGTATGGACATTGAATTCGCCACCATCTCGAAAGCCGTTGGATGGGAGAATGTTACTCCCATTGACGAGCTTGGTTCTCGCCTCTTAACAATTCAATTCTTATTCTCTTTACAAGAAGTTGTGGGTGGGATTACTTTCCGTCTTTTTTGAGAAAGAGTACTATGTTACATGGAGAAATCTTAGCTCTCACTTAGGCTTTAGCACAAAATGCTCAATTGACTTAGATCATGCTCTTAAAGGTTTTTATCACCATGAATTTTGGAGAATGATTTCTAGTCAAAATGTAGTTGGCAAGTTTCAACCTCAAAATATGAATATTCATCATCCTACTTTGAGGTTCATGCGTCGGTAGATTGCCATGACTTTGTTTGCTAGGCAAGACATAAGATTTGTTTATCATGCTGAATTGCAAATTCTCTATGCCATGCTTAAAAAGATTAAAATTGCTCCTATGAAAGAAATGTTTAAACATTAGTTAGAAACATTCAAGGCCTCTACATCTATCTCTTGCATGTCCCTTGTGACTCATATTGCCACAAATATTGGTGCATTGGATGGACAAGATGTGACATACATCTCTACTCCATGCATTGATATTGATGAGCACTACTTGATGCAACGGCATCATTTGAAATATGATGTTGCAAGGAACCTTGTATTTTTCTTTCTAGGATATACAAATGAGATCCTGCTCCCTAACCCCGGATTCTCTTTGTATAAATTCCCGTCACTCACCTTCACTCTTGTCGAACAAGAGGAAGCACACAAGAGTTCTATTTCTCGCAGGGGAACAAGAAGCAGGGCTAGGGACGAAGCTGGCAGCTCTCAACAACCACCGACAGCGATGCCGACACCACTTGTGCCTCAAGCGTTCCATACGAAGTGGTTCCTAGCCATGTAGATGCCTGGGTTCACCCCTGGGTATCAGCTGGGCTGGGGACACACCCCGCAACCACACGAGGCCGGTGGATCGGGATGGCACGAGGCCGATGACATGGCATGGGCGCATCACTCATTCGACTCCGAGGGGCTACCACCACCCGTCCATCCACAACAGTCCACTTCGGACCATTGGGAGTTGGACGTCATCAACACTCGCCTCGAAGGATTGGAAATCCGCACAGGTGAAATTCAAAATACACTTAACACTCATGTGCAGGATACGAGACAATGGCACCTACATCAGCAGCAACAGTTCACAGACATCAACGCACTGCTGAGACAACAACAGGAAGCACAGGCGGCCTACTAGCGGTCCATGGTATACAATTCCGGACCATAGGCCTAGAGCTAGCTTGGGGGAGGACCCCCACAGAGGTAACTTGTATATTTTATTATTCGTATTTTAAACTTTCACATTTATTATTTATTAGCATATAAAAATCTAAAAAATTAAAAATACCAAAAAAATAAAAATATGATAAAAATACCAAAAATATGAATTCCACTCTCATACGTGTTTTAAAAGAATGTCTAGTTTCTCCCGTGTTGAAATGATGAATAGTTGCTCTTTCTATAATTCATCCATGCCTAGGTTATAACTTAGTATTCTCCAAGATTTAAGTTTGTTGGCTAAAAATGTCTCATCCTAAAACTTGAAAACTTGTGGGTTGCAAATGCATGCTCCTTTTCTAAGTTGTTGCAAATTATGATATGGTACAAATAGAATTTTCTATGACTTTGTTCTAAGAGAAACTTGACATCCGGAGATTTTATTTAAAAATGCTTAAATCAAAAGTTCCTCAATGATTATGAATACCTACCAAGGTCGTATGACATGATATACATTCAAATCCTTAGTCATATACTACTTGTTATTACATTGAGCTTTGTCAAATTATTGTGACCCTTGTTGAGATTCTCGTCATGCACCCATGATCAAGACACACGTACACCCACAAATAAAATTGCTGACTCTTACACTGAGAGTTACGCAAAAACATGCTTTTTCTATCCACCAAATAATTATTCCATTCATTTATCATGTGTCTCTCTCTAAAAAATTTTCATATGCCAAAAAGAATAGTATGGGCTATGCTAAAAAAGAAAAGAAGGAAAAGAAAAAAATATATCCATGCCAAAAGGCATGAGAGAAAAAATGCATGCCAAAGAGCATGAAGCAAAGAAAAGAAAAGGAAAGAAAGAAAGAAAGATAGCCTATACTTTCAAATAAAAGGCATTCATCCAAAAGAGAGAGATTCATAATTCAAGGAGTACCAAAAATATTTAGAATTAGGAATATTATGAAAATTCCACACACTTGCACGTCTTGATCAAAGTGTATGACTTGCATCTCCTTGAGGTTTGGTTTTTGACTTAGCAAAATATGTGATGCAAGTATGCCCCACTTTCATACCTACCCAAAACTCCACTCAAAAGCCTTAGTGGTAGGATATGAAAAAGAAGGCAAAATTTCAAATGCCTTTGGTGAGGTTTCATACACATTGAGCGATCGAGAGAATCATTCGAGGAACTCACATTTGTTTTACAAAACTCATAAAACCTCCGGATAGATGGTTAATCAAGGAATGAATGATTGGTGATTCTGTTATAACCGTTCTATCTTGCCACCGCCCAAGAATTTGAAAAAGTTATATGCCCCACAGGGATCAAGGTAAAGGGTGGATAAAAATGCCAACTTATTTGAATTGTGGAAGAATACTTTGTTATAGACACGGCACTTGTGAATTGTATCGGCATAGTAGCAACTCCTGATCAACAACCAAGAACTTAGCTATTTGCTCGGGACGAGCAAAGGTTATGCTTGGGGGATTTGTTGGCGGTCACTAACGACAACATTCGACCGCCAATTATTATCCAAAACAGGAGAAATAAACAATCTTTTGACACATATGCCTTTACTATTGACATAGTTCCACTTGTACTATAGAAACCATGTTTTGCAGGACACACATTCGAATACAAGTGGAAAATAAACAAAACCAAGTAAAAGGCGCAAAGCAGAAAGCATAATGCAGAAATGCGCAAAGGAAATACATGGAGACGCCCACCTACACACCGAATCTGGGCCGAGCACCGACGTGGAAGGGGCCTAGGCCCACCCAGGAACCAACCACGCGAAGGCGGTCGCGAGACGACCCCACTTGGGTGCGGGTGCACCAGGTGCGCCCGCACCCCTTTGGCTGGCTCCTGGGCCCAACTTCCACCGATAGATACATGGCGGCATGCTATGGCGGTTTAGCATAGTTTCCTAATTTTTCAGCGCCAAACTGACCAGGAACTAGTATATAAGAAGGGGTGGAGCTCATTCTCAACACACACCATTTGGAGCTACTCACCTCACCTCTCTCTACTTGTACTCTTTAGCTTTTAGTAGTAGTTTGGAGCTAGCAAAGTTATCAAGGAGGGTTTGGCTCCTTGGAAGAAGAGTGACATTTTGGTATGAATAAAGAGTTCTTTCATAGTCCTGCTCTCATATCATTTATATAGTAGTGCATATGAACTAGACTATAGTTCTCATGTTATAATCATGATATATGAACTAGCATATAGTTTGTGTGTTATAATCTTAACATGTTCAACTTCATGCTTAATCATTCATATGGTTTGTATGAGTAGAAGTAGAGCTAGGGTTGAGGTGACGGTTCGTCGTTTCTTCAGGTTTGCCCATCTTCTTGCTTGTCGATCCATAGGGTTAGAGTCCTAGGGGGATATGGGTAGATTGCTTGTACACGGGCGTGGTGCTCTGGTACATGGGAACCTTCGGATATGATGGTGCCCCATGGTTAAGGGGTAAGCGGCAGGTGGTGACATCCCTGTCCATCCTTTGTAATCCCCTACGTTTGTGTATTGTGTAGGAGTCTTAAAGTCTCTCGCGCTTGCTGGCAGACCAGTGCTCAGAGATCTCTCCGTTCATCTTGCACTTAGTTCTAACTCTAGTCATATAACTTGTACGATCATTAACTGTTCTTTGCACGGCTATATTTGAACATGCCGGCTCCACATAGGAATATTCTTTTATTCTTTGTTTTCTTTTTATCCTTGAGGTTGTCTCAGATGTGTATCCACTATCCTTAAAATACCGTTTTTACCCATGCCATGAACTATGGTCCACTATTCAAGTATGTAATCTGTAGGGGACCATGACGCCTAAGAGGGGGGGTGAATTAGGCAACTTAAAATCTAACTCTAAACTATGGCCTCTTTTTCTAACCCTAGCAAAACCTATGCAATAGATAAACTATCTAAATGTGCAACTATGGTTTAGCTAGTGTGTTGCTATCTCTACCTCAAAAGGAGTAATACAATCAATGTAAATGCGGAAGCTAAAGAGCAAGGTAAAGATATGCAAACTCCCGTCGACGACTCCGGTATTTTTACCGAGGTATCGAGAAGCGTGCAAGCTTCCCCCTAGTCCTCGTTGGAGCCCCTCGCAAGGAATCCCTCGCAAGGGCCAAGCTCCCAGACGAGTAACTCCATGGATAGCCTCAGGCCTTCCCCACGCACAAGTGGGTCTCCGATGTGCCTTCCGACAAGCCTCTCCCAGATGCTCCCCGCCGTCTTCACTATCAAGCTTTCGACTGAAATGCCACGGGCCTTATTCCCTCTGGTACACGGTGGCGGCCACACCACAACCACGGTTGGTGTGTAAAAGGATCAAGATGCCCAAGAGGGGTGGTGAATTGGGCTAATTCTAAAATTCTATGCAATAATTAAACCCTACAGTTAGCCCACTTCACCCCTTGTGCCTAGAAAGTGTTCCTATTGTTCTACCACACAAAAGTTTAGCAACCTATGTTCCAATCCTACTCTAGCATGACAATTCTATGAATGTAAAGACAAGAATTGAATTGCTCAAAGTAAATGCTTAAAGTAAATAGAGAAGGAGGAACACGGCGATGTTTTGATGAGGTATCAGAGAGTCGCCACTCCCGACTAGTCCTTGTTGGAGCACCCGCGCAAGGGTGTAGCTCCCCTTTGATCCACGCAAGGATCAAGTGCTCTCTATGGGTTAATTCTTCGACACTCCGTCATGGTGAATCACCCACAACCGCTCACAACTTGAGTTGGGTCATCCACAAGCTCCGTCGGATGATCACCAAGCTCCCAATCACCACCAAGCCGTCTAGGTGATGGCGATCACCAAGAGTAACATCACGAACTCTCACTTGACCACGACAAGCATAATGAGAAGGGTGGATGCACACTTTGCTACTTTTGCTTTCACTAATGAGGCCTCTCTCTTGGATTCTCAAATCTCAATCACCTCACTAGGACCTTGCTCTTCTTGGCACTCTCAAGGGTGTTTCTCAGCTGTTGGAATGAGCAAAAGTGATCCCTTGAGTGAATAGAGGAAGTATTTATAACCCTTCATTCAAAACGAACCGTTATGTGCCACTACAGGGTGACCGAATGCTCCGGTCAAGTTGGCCGGATGCTCCGGTCAGTTCTCCCCGCAACCAAGCAGTTAAGTTGTGACCGGACTCTGACCAGTGTCCGGTCAGCACTAACTGGACGCGTCTGGTCACAAAAACTACCCTCTAGAACCTTACTGATGTTGACCGAACTCTGGCACCCAGCGTCCGGTTACTTTGCTGCTCAGCGTCCGGTCAGTAGCCGGAACCTGACCAGTGTTCGGTCAGTAATGACCGGACACGTCCGATCAGGATTCTCCCTCTCTGGGACCTTACTAGAGTTGACTGGACTCTAGCACCCAGCGTCCGGTCACATTTCACTCAGCATCCGGTCGCATCCAGATGACTTCACCTTGATCAAATGAACTGACCGAACTCTGCGCCAGCGTCCAGTCACACCAGAACCAACGTCTGGTCAACATTTGACCCTCCATTCACTTCCAACTCACAATCATATATGAATGAAGTTTGCTCCAATTGATCTAAGGGCTATTTAGGAGCTACCTAGTGCTAGATTTGACAAGTGTGCACCACACCTAACCCACTAGACTCACCTAGGTCAAGCTACCCATCCATACCCCCTTAATAGTATAGCCAAAGGAAAAACAAAGTCCTAAACTACTCTAAGTGTCTCCTCAACACCAAACGACACTTAGAACTAGTCCATCCTTAACCTTGTAGTCCATCCTTTGAAAACTGAAATGATTTCCATCGTAGGGGCATGACAACCATGATTACCCAATCAATTGTCATTACCATGACCTAACTTAATTGTATCTGCAAAGCATACGTTAGTCACAGTAATCTCGTATTGTCATTAATCACCGAAACCCAACTAGGGGTCTAGATGCTTTCAATCTCTCCCTTTTTGGTGATTGATGACAATACAACCTTGAGTATGTAAAAGAGATGAGGTTTTCAACATACTTGGTTCATATAAGCTTTTGACAATAAGAACAAAAGAGTTAGGCAAGCTTATATGACCCAAGCCAACATGATGTACTCAATAGATATGAAATTAGCATGGGTACAAGAAATAAAGCTCATTTGCATCGAAGTAAAATGCGGAAGCAAAGCAAATGAGCATAACCAAGTGACATGACATAAAAATAATTCAAGTAGAGAGCACACATGTCACATATCACAAAAATATCATGATCACATTAATACCACGATTACGATCACACTTATGTAGTTTAATGCATAATAGTAAACATGAATGCATAAAAAATGTATCACACATAAAAGCCAAATATAATAGATTAGCTAAGCCCCCTAGATAAATAGCTCCCCCTAAGTCTAGCATACTCAATCACTCTCCCCCTTTGGCGTCAAACACCAAAACCTAAGGGTCGGTCAGTGGGGCTACAGTGGACAAGTCGGGCGCTGAGGTGCGATGAGCGATCTAGAACTGTGTGCCATCATCATTTGATCCTGAGCTCTGAGTAGTCTAACCCTCTGTGGCTAGAAGTGATGCTGAAGTGATCTGGGTCGGATCAGGGACTTGTGCGGCCTATGACTCTGCAGGTATGACTATGGTAGGCGGCTTTGATGATGCAACTAATGAAGGGGGCATCTCTGTAGTCCCCATAATAGGAGCAATTGTGGAAGGACTAGGGACATGTAGCTCTAGCAGAGTAGGCTACCCTGTTAACTCGCTGAAGGTAGCACCATGGCTCCTGGTAACTAGGGTGAGCACTAAGGAACTCTGAGGCAGAGTGAAGACCATCTGTAGAGGTGTGAACTGCGGAGCTGGCACTGGCACGGCAAACCACTAGGACACCTACGCTGTAGGTGACAGAAACTATGCCGTTGGCTGTCCCTGACTCTAAAGCCCACTGGGCTATAAAAGCTGGAGTCATAGAAGTGGTGGTAGGCTAGCCAATCTAGGGTGAAGGCTATGGTGGTGGAGCCCCAATAGCAGTAACTACATGCTACATAAATCCAAGTAACTGCTGCTGTATGAGGAGCTGCTGCTGCTGCATGGCCTGCTCCTGCTGCTGCTATATAGCCTACTGCTGTCACTAGAACTCATCATGTCTGCCTGAAACTATTCAAATGTAGCAGCGGTCTCCTGAGCCTGGTGAGCCTAATCCTGCCTCATCTGCTCAAGTATAGCAAGTAGAGCGGGTCTGTCTGTGGTGCAGGTAGAGCTGAACTGGAGCTACTGGCCTCATGGTCATGTCATCGAGGAGGCATCTGAGGGATATCCTGATAGTCATCATCTGAACTATTGTTGGGGTCGCTCTCTACCATACCCTCCTACTGAGCATCTAAATGCTCCTCCTCTATAGCTGCAATGCCCCTAATAGTCTCATCCTATTGGGCTGCAGTCTCTGGCACCTCTGGGCAATGGCGCTGCTGGCTAGGTGCATTTGGCCTGCTGTGACAGAGCATCTGGGTCAAGTTATATACAGGGAACTCGGTAGTAGCAACAAAATATTCTGCCAACATCTCTGGAGGCCTCACTATAACTGCCCTGTGAATCAGAAATGTAATCTAGTGAGCATAAGGCAGCTATATATGTCCTCTAAATCCCTCTACAAGGGTATCCTCCATCTCAGAAAGAATAACATCCCATACATCAAAGATAGTCTGTTGCATCAGGGTGTTCAGTACCCACAACTAAAAGCGAGTCAAGCCCTCGCGATATCCCATCCTTAGAAGTAGGGTCCTCCTCATGATAGCATCTAGCGGTCTAGCTGTAGGAGTAAGATCCCTGGGTGTCCTACTTGACCCCTCACCGAATGGCTCTGTGAAGCAAGGGTGAACCAGATCTGTAGGAGGCACAAGACCGTTGTGAGGGCGTCTAGAAGGCTCTGTATGTCCATAGCAAACCTCATGAATGCGGATGGGTGAATCCTGTAACCTGAGGATCTCTCAGACCCTGAAGCTCATCAGCTATAATCTCGGCCTCTGAATGCAAAGTGAATGAACCTGTGAGCTGGGTCAATCCAAAGTGTAGCATAGAACTCACAGACCCAAGATGGAACATATCTGCCTGTCCATCCAAGTAAATCTGTCAGCCCTGACAAGTAAGAGAGGTGTGGACATATCGCTCTCCTACAACTGCTACAATGGCCTCAATAGAATAGACCCTCTGAGACCTGAATGCAACCCCACTATTAAGATATGCATTATAAAAATCCTCCTGTAGTGGTGTGTAGAACCCCTTAGAAGCATGTTCATCCCTCCTAGGCGGGAACCACTCCTCAAACTACACAAATCTGAGCTGCTGCACCTGCTTGGCCGTGGCGGCCCTCAAAACCAGATGAGTCACTAGAGGCAGACCCTATGGTCTGGGAGGCGCATGAGAACCCCTCCGCTATGTCTCTGCCCTTGGTGTCACCTGGGTATGAGTACAACCAGAGTGGCATAGCTGTGGCTGAGGTGCCTGCTCTGTCTCCTCGGTCTACTCTCCCACCTGTGCCTACTCTGTCTGCTATTGTGGCTCCCCTGAGGCTGAGTCTCCTCCAAAGCAACACGGCGTCCCTCAAGCATGACAGTCCTAGCTAGACTACCATGACGACGCTCAACTTGCTCTATAGCTGTCCTCTATGCTAGTGAAAGCTAATCTACAATTTGGACTCCACTCCTAGCACCTCCTCTCTCTGCACGCTCTACGGCGGCTGCAACTACGGCTGCTCTCGCTGTATCAGCATCTGCATACTTTCGCTTCTTTGACGTGATCTTCTTCGTCGCCTTGCCTTTCATATCAATAGGCAAGCGAGGCAGAGGCCTCGGATCCTCATCACGTAGACCACCTCCGGTGTTCTTGACATAAGCCATCTAGAATGATCTGCTGCCTCGGACAAGAAACAACTGTCACTGACACTCCCGAGGCTTGGCCTCGATTCGTACTCGCGAGCTTGGCCTTGAGTTGACTGACAACTGCCAAAGTGACCTCAGAAACACCGACTCGTTGCACGTTAGAATAGATCAGATAAATGAATAATTTTAATATACATCTAGAGATACGAAACCCTAAGAAAGTAAGCAATAGATACGAAATTGGAAATGAGGGCTTGCTACCTGATGAACCGGTGAACTGAAGAGAAGAGGAACGACACACGGGGAACCACCGAATCGGCAATTAGGGTTAGGGTTGGCAATGCGCTGGCACGGTGGTAGGGAGCAAGGCGTGGCATGGCTGTTAGGGCACGGACACGGTGCTGGAGTAGGGCATAGCGGCGTGGGAGGCAGCGAGGCACATGGAGCGGTGGCACGGGTGAGCTATAGTGGCGCGAGCGCTAGAGCTTGCGATGGCGTGAGAGCTGCGGCTGTGCGGTGGCAGAGGCGAGCGTGATGGCGCGAGGATTAGGGCATGGTGCACAGGAATAGGAGCTCGACGGTAGGGGCTACGGTGGCGTGAGTGTGGGCATGGCGAATTGGGCATGGGATGCGTGGTGGTGGATTAGGTCAACGGCGTGTACGGCGGTTGGGTTACATGGGGGGCCCATGACGAAATAGAAAAGGAAATAGAAAAGAGTTCAGATCCTGTACATTTTCTACTGACCAGACGCTCCGGTGGCAACGACCGGACGCTGTCACCTAGAGTCCGGTTGACTCTAGAGAAGTCCAAATCCCCTCGAGTCATGACCAGACGCGTCCGATCCCAACTGACTGGACGCAGCCAGAGTCCGGTCGATCCTATCTTCGTCTTCTTCGCTTGACCAGACACATGATCACCTTCTGACCAGACATAGGGAGAACAATGTTCCAGCGTCCGGTCACTCCTTCGTAGCACCAGTTCACCACCTGTGAACTGATTGGACTCTAGACATCAGAGTCCGGTGCAGCGTCCGGTCACTCTTTTTCAGCAAATCTTCAAAGTCCTTCGCGCTGCCTGTTCCCTATCGAGTCCCAACTTCAATAAGACTCAAATAAACACCAATTGGGACTGATGTGAGTAACCTCTCTAAAACCCTCAAAATTTTCAAAGTATTTTGCCTTAGGCTATAATTCTTTTTAATAAAATAGGCAATAAAAGGGCAATTGAAGAGAAACGCCAAAACAACATTCATGCATATGCAATGCAATACTTGAAAGTAATTCTAGTTGCTTGTCAAGTTTGATCCAAGGTTAAGCTTCTTCACACGCTTTTCGGCAGTTATCTTAACCATGTTAGACAAGCCCTAAATGCATTACCAAAAGTTAAACATGTTGTATATTACAATGCAATGCAAGGGACAACACAAGCTCATTTTCTAGTGAAGTTGCTAAAATCAAGCACATTGAGCTCATTCCTTAACCGACAAAATGTTGCCTCATCTAGCGGTTTAGTGAAGATATCCGCCAATTGATCCTCGGTCCTTACACCTTCTAGCAGATGAGCTTGTAGTAGAGGTGAATTTCTTCAATCAACCACTTGAGGGGGAGGTTGTAGAGCATCAACATCTTGTGCTTGTGTCACCATTTGCTCATGGAAGACATGAGCATCTCCATTTTCTACTCTCCCATCTTTATCACCATCTTGTGGCACATTTGATGAAGAAGGTGTATTAATCACTTGTACATCATCTTCATCATCTTGTGGCTTGATGTCTCCAACTAGAATATTCTTCATGGCCTCCCTCAATGGTTCATCACCTACATCATCAAGATTCTCATGTGCTCCTTGGGAGCCGTTAGATTTATCAAATTCCACATCATATGTTTCTTCAACTAAGCCAGTGGTATGATTAAATACTCTATATGCTTTGGACTTTGATGAGTAACCAACAAGAAAACCAATATCACAACATCTTTGAAACTTCCCTAGGTGTTTCCACTTCTTGTAGATGTAGCATTTGCAACCAAACACCCTAAAGAAGGAGACGTTCGGCTTCTTCCCATTGAGCAACTCATAAGGTGTCTTCCTAAGAAACTTTTGAAGGAATAGGAGATTGGATGCATAACATGCGGTGTTGATAGCTTCCACCCATAGAGCTTCGGGTGTGTTGTACTCATCAAGCTTTGTTCTTGCTAGTGTGATTATTGTCCGGTTCTTTCTCTCAACTACACCATTTTGTTGAGGAGTATATGTTACGGAGACCTCATGCTTGATTCCAACTTCATCACAATAGGCTTCAATGTTTGTGTTGTCAAATTCTTTCCCATTATCGCTTCTAATCTTCTTGAGCTTCACTTCAAACTCATTTTGTGCTCTATTGGCAAACTTCTTGAAGCATGATGCAACTTTGGATTTGTCATGAAGGAAGAATACTCATGTATATCTTGAATAGTCATCAACAATCACAAGACAATAAAGATTTCCTCCCAAACTCTTGTATGTTGTTGGTCCAAATAAGTCCATGCGAAGGAGCTCTAGCACTCTTGTGGTTGACATGAAAGCCTTTGTAGGATGAGTGTTTGCAACTTGTTTGCCGGCTTGACATGCACTACAAAGTTTGTCCTTCTCAAATTTCACATCCTTCAACCCTCTCACCAAATCATTCTTCATTAGCTTCTTGAGTGAGCTCATCCCAACATGGTCAAGTCTTCTATGCCATAGCCACCCAAGTGTTGTTTTGGTGAATAGGCATGTCTTCAAATTAGCATCTTCGGAGGTGAAGTCCACTAAATATAGGTTGTTGTATCTAAATCCCTTGAATATCACTTGATCATCATCTTTCTTGGATACAACCACTTCCTTCTTGGTAAATAGGCATTGAAAGCCAAGATCACACAATTGTCCATCGGATAGCAAGTCAAAACTCATTGAAGCAACATATAGCACATTTGAGATTGAATGGTCATTTGATATTGCCACTTTGCCCAATCCTTTAACTTTGCCCTTTGAATTATCTCCAAATGTGATTCTTTCTTGTCCATCTACTTCTTCATCTAGTGAGGTGAACATACGAGGATCACCGGTCATATGTTGTGTGCAACCACTATCAATTACCCAATGACTTCCACCGGTCTTGTAGTTCACCTACACACAAGCGATCAAGCTTTAGGAACCCAAACTTGTTGAGGGCCCTTGACTTTCTCAACAAGTGACTTTGCTACCCATTTTTCTTAGGCCTTTTCTTGTTGGGAGGTCCTAAGAACATAACTTTCATCTTTCCACTAGAGTCCTTTCTAAGCATGTAATGAGCATTGAAAGCAAAGGGTCTAGCATGCTTGGGCAAGGGTTGTGGCGGTAGAGTTTGACACTCATGGGCAAAGTGGCCTTCTTGTCCACACTCAAAACACCTCTTTGGCTTTGGCTTTGACTTGTGTTGTTGTTGAGCTTGAGCCTTCTTCTCTTGGTTTGCCAAATACCTAATGCCACTTCTATCCATCTTCATGACGGTGTTCATTAGTTGCTCACTTGGAAGATGCTTTCCTCTTGTGAACTTGCTCAATCCAATCTTGAGATGCTCTTTCTCCAACTTGAGCTTCTTGTTCTCTTCCTTGAGTGCATCATTATTTTTCTCTTCCTTGAGTTTCTTGTTCTCTTCTTTGAGCTTCTCATTCTCAAGAATTAAATCAGCATCATGATCAAGAGTTTCTAACACTATAGTGTTGGTGGTTTTGAGCTCTTCAAGATCTTTCTCGAGCTTTTCATTATCATGCTTGAGCTTGACATACTCATCATAGTTGTCGGTTTCAACCACTTGCTTGCCTTTGCTACTAGATCCTTGCACAATGCTCTCAACAATTAAATCATCACATGATGTAGCTATATCAATCTTAACAACATCGTTAGTAGCATCATGTGGCTCATTGGATAAAAATTCTTGAGCAATAACATGATTATCATGATTGATCTTGAGAGTTGTATATTCTTCTTTTAGCATGTTGTGGCTAGTGATGAGATCATTATGTATCCTCTCAAGTTTATCATGTTTATCTTAAAGCTCTTTCTTAGAAGATTTGAGCTCCTTGAGTTTGGATGACATAACATGATTTGCTTCTCTAAGCTCAACACTAGCCTTTTCCGCTATGTCACATTTAGCTAAAAGAGAGCCATTCTTAATCTCAAGCTTTTCATTCTTAGCTCTAGTCTTTCTAATGATCTTAGTGTATTGGTTTAGCAATTTTACAAGATCGTCATATGAAGGTGATTCAAATTCATCATCATCACTATCACTATCACTATCATCATTGTTAGCATAATCATCACCACTACTATCATCATCATTTGATACCTTTTGTTCACCCTTGGCCATAAGGCATACGTGTGTAGAGGATGATGGCGGTGGTGTCGGTGAAGACGATGAAGAGTCAATCATAATGGCGGCCACCTTCTCATTGTCACTATCATCATCGGATGAGCAACTAGATGAACCAATGTCTATGAGCCAATCACTGACGATGTATGCCTTCCCATTTTTCTTCTTCTTGTGGAAGTCCTTCTTCTTGCCATCTTTCTTCTTGTATGGCTTGTTTTTCTTCTTTTCATCTTCATCTTCATCACTTGAGTCATCTTTCTTGCCCTTGTTCTTCTTCTTGTACTTGTCTTTCTTGGGCTTGGGGCATTGATGTGCTAGATGACCAAGTTCTCCACAATTGTAGCAATCCATCTCGGAGATTGGCATCCTTGTAGTGCTAGTGAAGAACTCCTTTTTCTTGCCATCGAACTTGATGCCACTCTTGTTGAGCTTCTTTAGCATCTTGGTGGTTCTTCTCACCATGAGAGCAAGACTTGCATCATCAACTTCATCATCACTTGAGCTCTCATACTCAATTCTTGCTTTGCCCTTCTCTTGGCTACCCTTGAATGCTAAGTCTTTGTCTTTCTTCTTAGTAGAGGATGAGCCATCTTGTGGTGTGATGTGCATATACATCTCATGAGCATTGATCTTTCCCAAGATTTGAGTCAGTGTAGCAGTGGAAAGATCACTTTGATGAAGCACGATCACAATATGCCCATATTTATCAATGGGGAGGACACTCAAGATTTTTCTTACAACATTGGATGGCTGCATTAGAGTGAGTCTAAGCCCATTGACTTCCTCTACAAGAACATTCAAGCGTGAGTATATTTCATTAGCACTCTCTTTAGGAAGCATCTCAAAAGAATTAAGCTTTTTCATTATGAGATGATAGCGTTCCTCACGCTCGCTCTTAGTTCCCTCATGGAGCACACAAATGTCTGACCATAGTGCATGGGCGTCCTTGTGGTTCCTCACCTGGTTAAACACATCTTTGCAAAGGCCTCTAAAGAAGGTGTTTTGAGCCTTTGCATTCCATTTCTCATAGTTCACTTCATCGCCTCGAAGGTGCGTGGGATCCTGAGGTTTTGGGATTCCTTGTGAGGTGGCTCTAAGTATTCCAACATCTAGAGCTTCTAAATACACCTCCATGCAGATTTCCCAATAAGGAAAATCATCCCCCTCAAAGATAGGAGGAGGTCCATCCCCGTGAGACATCTTTCTCTTGGCAGTTAAGCCTAAATACATGAGCACGAGGCTCTGATACTAATTTAAAGGATCAAGATGCCCAAGAGGGGGTGAATTGGGCTAATTCTAAAATTCTTTGCAATAATTAAACCCTACGGTTAGCCCACTTCACCCCTTGTGCCTAGAAAGTGTTCCTATTGTTCTACCGCACAAAAGTTTAGCAACCTATGTTCCAATCCTACTCTAGCATGGCAATTCTATGAATGTAAAGACAAGAATTGAATTGCTCAAAATAAATACTTAAAGTAAATAGAGAAGGAGGAACGCGGCGATGTTTTGCCGAGGTATCGGAGAGTCGCCACTCCCCACTAGTTCTCGTTGGAGCACCCACGCAAGGGTGTAGCTCCCCCTTGATCCATGCAAGGATCAAGTGCTCTCTATGGGTTGATTCTTTGACACTCCATCGCGGTGAATCACCCACAACTACTCACAACTTGAGTTGGGTCATCCACAAGCTTTGCCGGATGATCACGCGTCTAGGTGATGGCGATCATCAAGAGTAACAAGCACAAACTCTCACTTGACCACGACAAGCCTAATGAGAAGGGTGGATGCACACTTTGCTACTCTTGCTTTCACTAATGAGGCCTCTCTCTTGGATTCTCAAATCTCAATAACCTCACTAGGACCTTGCTCTTCTTGGCACTCTCAAGGGTGTTTCTCAGCTGTTGGAATGAGCAAAAGTGATCCCTTGAGTGAATAGAGGAAGTATTTATAACCCCTCATTCAAAACGAACCGTTATGTGCCACTGCGGGGTGACTGAACGCTCCGGTCAAGATGACCGGACGCTCTGGTCAGTTCTCCCCGCAACCAAGCAGTTAAGTTATGACTAGACTCTGACCAGCATTCAGTCAGCACTGACCGGATGCGTTCGGTCACAAAAACTGTCCTTTGGAACCTTACTAATGTTGACTAGACTCTGGCACCCAGCATCCGGTCAGCACTTACCGGATGCGTCCGATCAGGATTCTCCCTCTCTAGGACCTTACTGGAGTTGACTGGACTCTGGCACCCAGCGTCCAGTCACATTTCACTCAGCGTCCGATCGCATCCAAACGACTTCATTAAATGACACTTAGAACTAGTCCATCCTTAACCTTGTCGTCCATCCTTTGAAAACTGAAACGATTTCCATTGTAGGGGCATGACAACCATGATTTCCCAATCAATTGTCATTACCATGACCTAACTTAATTGCATCTGCAAAACACACATTAGTCACAATAATCTCGTATTATCATTAATCACTGAAACCCAACTAGGGGCCTAGATGCTTTCAGTGTGATCTCACAAGACTACAAGCCCCTCCGATGTACAACAATGGTGCGTACAAGCACCGAGTGGTAAGAGGTATGCAAACCTCACAAAACACTAGGCCTAAATCTAGAGCAAGCGCATAAGCGGTGGTCTAAACAACCTAAGCACTTCGCAAAGCACCTACGCTAATCACCTAATGAATCACTAAGCATTATGCAAGTGGAGATCACTAAAATGGTGTATCAACACCCTTGATATGTTTCCTCAGCTCCACACACCTTATTTGGCCAGTTGGTGGTTGTATTTATAAGCCCCACTAAGAAAGTAGCCATTGGGGACGAAATCTTGGTTTTCTGCTACTGATCGGACGCGTCCGGTCGTCCTGACCGTTAGAGCCGCGATCAACAGATCGAATGCTGTCAGCGTCCTGTCACATGCCACCAGACACGTCTGGTCGCAATTTCACCGCTCTGGAACCTTTATGTACTCGATCGAACGCTGTAGTTCTACATCCGGTCTTTTTGCTGCCAGCGTCTGGTCCAGTGTTCGGTCGCTGCTGCTATTGCCGAGCCTCTTGATCGGAGCATCCGGTCACTTTCTGCCAGCGTCTAGTCCAGCATCCGGTAACATTTGTGAGCTTGTTTCTTCACAATCTTGTGTACGGCTTGGTTCCTTTCTTCATGCTTGGACTTTGCTTGATATCTTGGGTCTTCTCTTGTGCTCCTAGGGTCTTGCTTATAGTGTTGATCATCGAATCATCACGTCGCCTTCGTCCAAGTCACGTCTTGCACCCTATTGAACTACAAAACAATTACTTGTAAATTCATTAGTCCAACTTGGTTATGTTGGTCATCAAACACCAAAATCCAATGTAAATGGGAATAGGGTCCATTTTCCTTACATAATCTTATTCATGCTCATGCTAGACTCTTATTGTCGGTGTTTCGAATAAGCACCGGCGAGTAAATTTATAGTTATGCGCGTTAGGCCCAGATGGTGCGCTAATGGACACAAGATCTATACTGGTTCGGGTTGAATGTCCCTATGTCCAGTCTGTTGCTGCTCGTGTTATTAGCACCGAAAATGGTTCGTAGTAGGGGGTACAAACGGTCAAGAGAGGGGCTGGTCCTAGATCTCTGATGGAAGGGTCGAAAGGATGTCAAGAGCCTGATAGCATCTTGACTGTGTGTGATGTGTGTTGTTCGTCAAGAGTCAGTCCCTTCATTTGAAGGAAGCACGTCCCCATTTATAGATGAAGGGGACGGCTTTACAAGTGAGAGGGCTCGGATGCATATGCTACCTAGCCTTGTTGTTCACGTCTACCAAGCCTTGTTGTCCATTCCGGTGGGTGCAAAAGGATGATAAGCGCCTACAATATTGTCGATGCTACTGTAGAATGTCAGGATGGCTATAGAGTACTGCCCCACGCAGGGTATGGACTCTGGTACAGTGGTTTTGACTTACGAGCCATGCCTTGCCTTTCTCCGCATGTCTTCTGGTTCCCTCCGAACGGGGAGCCCCCGGTCGGATGGCTCCAGTCGGCCCTCAGTGCGCCGGTCGGAGAAGAGTGGTGAGCAGGCTTCCTGTGAGCCTCGGTCGTGGGGTCGGAGTCGCAGGGTCAGAGCAGGAAGCAGTGCTGTGGGCAAAGCCTTTTGATCAGAGGGGGCATCCGGAGGCTGAAGCGAATACTCTGATCTGGTGGACCCGAGGGGCCATGAAGCAGGTGCCGCTCCCTTGGGATCATATCATGGTGACAACATATCCGTCATTTGTGGAGGACGCGAGTCTTTTTCTGGACTGTAGTGGTTGTCGTATGTCTACGTCGGGTTCCGTGCCCGAGGGCTAGAGGCGGTGCCCACAACTCTATAGGGCGAAGAGCATGCGCCCACAACACTATTTAGGCTCTGCTACGCCTGGAAGGGTCTAAAGCATCCATCCCATCGTTCCCTGGCAGTACTTTTCCTATCGGGGCGCAAGGTATGGACTCTGGTATAGTGGTTTTGACTTATGAGCCATGCCTTGCCTTTCTCCGCACGTCTTCTGGTTCCCTCCGAATGGAGAGCCCCCGGTCGGATGGCTCTAGTCGGCCCTCAGTGCGCCGGTCGGAGAAGAGCGGTGAGCAGGCTTCCCACGAGCCCCGGTCGCGGGGTCGGAGCAGGAAGCAGTGCTGTGGGTGTCCCTCGGGCGAGACCGAGCCCGTCCCTCGGGGGTCGGGCGAGGCGTAGTCAATCCCTAAGCCCTCAGGCGAGGCAGGGCTAGCCCTTATCCCATGGGCGAGACCGAGCCTGGCCCTCGGGGGTCAGGCGAGGCGGAGCTGGCCCAAAGGCATCGGGTGAGGCGGAACCAAACTCCCATCATTCGAGCAAGAAACGTAGCGGCGCCCTTGTCCGTCTAGAAGTTTTTAACGTTTGATGGTTATTGGTTCCACCTCCTGGGGTACCCCGGTGTTAGGTCCCCAACAGTAGCCCCCGAGCCCCGGGCGATTCAGACAGAATCGTCCGGGGGGTGTTTTCAATTTCATCGGAGTTAATTTGCCAGAGGGTGCACGCGAGCGCACCCGATGGGTGTTGCCCCAGAGCCCCCGAGTGACTCGAGTAGAGTCGCCCGGGGGTAGTATCGGACCCTTCGCGGGTAAGGCTAAAGAACTTGGTTTTTTGTCAACTGGATATTTTTAACAGAAACATGGTATTCCGTTCGCGAGAATTTTATTTAGGGCCGGCGAGCTCCTGGTGGAGCTGCAGATGGAGCGGGACCTTAAGCTGAAGGCTGAGGAGAGGTCAGTGACGTTGCAGGAGAAGGCGAACTAGGATGCCATGGTGGTCGATCGGGACATCCGAGAGCGCGACGAAGCATGTTGGGAGGCTGAGGCACGCTGGGCGGATCTTGGAGTCGAGGTGGCCCGACGGCTGGATGCCAAGGAAGTTTCTGCTGGTCTGCGTGCCGATCTCGCCGAGGCGCGGGGGCTTCTAGAAGTCGAAGGTGATGAGTATGATCGCCTGTCTTCCGTTGTCCTGGCGGTCTATGACGACCTGCGGGTGACGCAAGAGGAGGGGTCTGGTTCCCTCGCGGTCCGTGCTGCTGGTATCACGGCGTGCGTGGGCCAGCTTGAGGAGAGCGCCTTTTGCCTCGAGATCACCCAGGCCTTCAATGTCGCCCATTCCCATTATGCTCAGGAGATCAACCTGGGGGTTATGAGCCAAGGCTTCATGCCTATCTATGAAGATGCTGAGCTAGATGAGATGGAGAAGGCGGTGGCTCCCCTTGCGCGGAACCTAGCGGACAAGCTGAAAGAAGATGTTCTCCCTTCGTGGAAGTAGTTAGTAGAATTGGTTTGATAAACACTTATTTGTAACATGTGAACAAGTGTCAGTGCTTTTGTGTCCTGGAAATGGTTGCGTAAGTCTCGTTTCGTTTGTTTTGATCTTACCTTCTCTTTTTGCGATGAAAAAGATTTAGACAATTGACCCTTCCGTTTGTTAAGACCATAGGGCTCGATGTTTTTTTAGGGGAAACTTGATTGTGCTGGTGAGCAAAATTACCGTCTAGGATGCTGTGGTGGTCTTTTGCGGTCTTACCTGTCTATTCCGCCGAACCTTGCCCCTAGTCTTGATGCGAAGAGGAGGTCAAATGTAATATTTTCTCAAAAAGAAAAGAAAGGAGGTTCCCATACCTTTATCAGCCCCCGAGTGAGATCCGACCCTTTGTGGTTGCTGTGGTCGGATGTTACTGGAGATCGGAGCGAGGGAGGCGAACTTACGTTTGTATTTACTCGTACCCCTTACCTTAGGACTTTGATGATTGCTGCGTGACCGTGCGTTATGAGCTTGCTAACGGGGATGTTCAGACGGAATCCGATCCCGTTTGCTTCGCGACAGGGTCGGCGAAGCCCTCGGGTGGTGTTCCGCTACTCCTTGGCCCACCTTCCAATAGATTCCCCCTCAATGGGGTTTCTATGGGCTCAGCTAGAGGCTGGATTTGAACAAGAAGGTTGAGATGACCCTATTCACCTTAATGCGGGTCGGGCAAAGGCCGTTGAGGCTCATCTGTGTTTTCTCCCCTAGCTCTTGTTCGATGCGAGGCGGCCCCGGACCCTTCGTTGGTCAGCCATCGAACCTTGGTCTCTCGATCTTGGATCGAGTGGCTTGAGCCCCCGAGCCCTTGAGGGTCTGCTAGGGGTCGGCCGTGTTTTCACGTGCTACCTCATCCTCGGTTTTCGCGGCCGGAGGGGCTGAGTTGACGACACTTGCCTCGATGGCTCGAGTGTCGCGCTCAATGAGCTCGCTAATGGGTATGTTCGTGTGGAATCTAGATCCATCATTCGCTGACGGGGTCGGCAGAGCCCTCATGTGGCATTCCACTACTTCTGAACCCGCCTCCTGACAGATGCCCGAGCCGTTTGTTGGGCTCAGGCAGCCCGTTGGCCTCTCCTCGATGGAGATTCTATGGGTCTGGCTCGAGGTTAGAATCAAACGAGAAAGGTCGAGATGTCCCTGTCCGCTTCTAAACGGGGTCGGGCAAGGCCACTGGGGCTCATTTCGGTTTTTCTCCCATGGCTCTGTTTGACACGAGGCGTCCTCGAGCCCTTCGCGGGCCAGCCTTCAAACCCCGGTCAGGTGTCACTCATATTGAATGAGGCAGCTACCGCTTAGTGATGCGACACAAAGCGTTGAGATGCAAGGGTTTGCATATGCAATGAATTTAACATATAGTTTAATCGAGATGAAAGCGGGGGTCGGTAATGTTACCTTTGTGGTATGAGCCATGGGAAGCTCCTACCAGACATGTCCATGCCAGGATCGGGTCCGACATTTGCGACGAGGCCAGCGTAACCTGCATAAGTATCGCGATTTTTTGTTTCCGTCTCTTGGTGGCTTCTAAGCGATCTGTCAGCTTCCCCCCGACACGGTAGGATGTTGCCGATGGAGAGCGTGGTGCGGCGGCCATAGTAGACGAACTGGCCCGTGTACATGCCTGGACGTTGCCGATGGAGAGCTTGGCGTGGCAGCCGCAGTAGTACATGCAGTAAAACTGCAAATACTTCTTGATGCCGTATGGGAGTTTCTAGCGGCCCCTTGCCTTTCTCCGCACGTCTTCTGGTTCCTTTCGAATGGGGAGCCCCCGGTCGGATGGCTCCAGTTGGCCCTTAGTGCGCCGGTCGGAGAAGAGCGGTGAGCAGGCTTCCCGCGAGCCCCGATCGCGGTGTCAGAGTCGCGGGGTCGGAGCAGGAAGCGGCATTTTGGGCCAAGCCTTCCGATTGGAGAGACTGCTTGGAGACGGCTGGTGCCTGAAGTGAGTGCTCCGGTCGGAGAGGTGGGCCGAAGAAGCTGATGAGCGGGCGCCTATTCTTACGGGTAGACCTTCCGGTTGACGACTGGACTACCCTTCCACCCTGCTGTGTTTTAGTTTTTTGGGCCGTCCCATGGAATATATGTTGTTTTATTGGGCCGAGCCCGGGCGTGGAAGCTGGTCCTCGAGGGACCCCGGGTTTATTAACCCGACGGGAGCCCCCGAGTGATTTGAGCTGGCGGGTGCCCGCGAGCGCACCCGCGGGTGTAGCCCCCGAGCCCCCGGGTGGTTCGGGCAGAACCGGCTGGGGGGTTCTTTGTGTGACGGCGAACAGCTTTTCAGCTTCCTCTTCTTGGAGAAGAGGTTTCGGTGCCCTCTGACCCTTCCCGTGGCCCATGTTGTAAGAAACTAGGAGTGCGGGTGAATTAATTCTGATCACGCTGGTGAGCAAAGAGATTGTAGCCGCTGGGGCATGGGTCTCCCGCAGTCCTACTAGTTGTACTCAGCGTCGTCCTTCTCCTCGGCGTTGTCTGTGCTGGGGGTAGGTTCCTTCCCCTGCCCCCCTTTGTTGAGGCCCTCGGACAAGTATTTGCGCATGAGGCCGCAATCCTTATATAGATGCTTGGCCGAGAAATCGTGGTTTGGGCATGGCCCCTCGAGCATTTTTTCAAAGTGGTTCGGAGTGCCCTCCATGGGCTTTCGGCCACCTTTGCGGTCGGCAGCGGCCACGAGCGAGTTGTCGCGCCGTTGCTTCTTATTCTTTCTTTTGGCGGGACGGTTGGAGGCGCCTTCGCCGGAGTCCTCGTCCAGCCTCGCCTCGCCATCGGGGCGGTCGAAGATGGCTCCGACCGCCTCCTCTCCTGAGGTGTGGCTGGTGGCGATGTTCAGGAGTTCCTTGGTGGTCCGCGGGCCCCTGCGGCCCAGCTTGTGGACCAGGGATTCGTAGGTTGTCCCAGATAGGAAGGATCCTATCACATCGGCGTCGGCGACATTAGGGAGCTCGTTGTACTACCTGGAGAAGCGCCGGATGTACCCGCGGAGGGTTTCATCGGCCTTCTGGCGACAGTTCTTGAGGTCCCATGGGTTTCTAGGGCGTTTGTACGTGCCCTAGAAGTTCCCCACAAAGATCTCCATGAGATCCACCCAACTTTGAATGGCGTTGGACGGTAGGTGCTCCAACCACGCTCGTGCCGAATCGGCAAAGAATAACGGGAGATTGCGAATAATGAAATCGTCATCACTCACACCACCGGCTTGACAGGCAAGCCGATAGTCTTTGAGCCAAAGCTCGGGGTTTGTTTCTCCAGAATATTTAGGGATATTGGTGGGCGGTCGGTACCTTGGTGGGAAAGCAGCGTTGAGGATGTGTCGGCCGAAGGCCTGAGGGCCTGGCAGGCCGGGGCTCGAGCTCCGGTCCTCGCCGCTGTCGTAGCGTCCGCTGCGTCGGGGATGATAGCCACGGTGGGCTCCTTCCCTTCCATCGCCGTGGGGCGCCTACGGGCGTCGATGGTGCTGTGCACGTCATGGTTGTGGACGAGACGTTGATGTACCGGGACAGCGGAGTGCTGCCTACTGCCTGGCGGTGTCTGGTGAACGGACACGTCCTTGGCGGGGCGTACCGAGGGTGTGTGCTGGCTGGCGTCGGACTCGCGTCGCCGAGACAACGATCTTTTCGCCTGCTGCGCCGCCGCGCGCTCAAGCAACGTGCGAATGTCTCGGTGGGCCCGGTGATCCTCGGACGTCGTGGCCTCCGGAAGGTCGTGAAGCAAGGCCATCGCGGCGGTGATGTTCTGGCTTGCCCGAGCGAAGTGAGGGAGAGTCCCATCATCGGTGAGGATCCTTTGGTGCACATCACAGGCCGCAACGCGTGTGTGCCCACCATCTCCTCGACGCCTGATTTCCTCATCGATCTTCCGGTACTCCCGGACAAGCTGTTGTCCAGCGTCATCGATCTCCAGCTTTCGCGCTCTTAGCTGCTCCATCCTTACGTGAGATGGAGCCGCCGCCTCCCCCTCGATCCTGGCGTCGGGGTTGCCTATTGGGGTTGTCTCCTCTTCGGAGACGCTTTGGACGTGCCCCTTGGGGGTTTGCGTCATGAAGCATTCCCGGGAAGGGTGATGGCTCCCCCTGCTGGAGTCAGAGCTGGAGGACGACTTTGGTTCCTCCGTGAGGAGCCCATGGAGTTCTCGGGATCGTGTTCAATTGACCCCACGAACTCGTTGTCCGTAGGCGGCTGGACCATGCGTAGTGCCAGATGGTGGCCAGCGGTTCCCACAGCGTTGCGGAGGCCAAATGGCAACGCCATCGAGGCGCGCCGTGTGGAGCATTCCGGAGAGAGGGTGATGTGGCGTGGGGCCTCCCTGGACGACTGGGGCCCAAGGGAGACGCCGGGCTAGCTCTCAAGCCTTCGGTAGCTGAAGTTGATGGGAGGGAGAGACTGGATGGCCGCGTGGGTCAGTGCCAGCTCTCCACCCAGTGTGACGATGAAATCCAAGTCACCGAAACGCACATGTGCGCCCGGGACCCATCTGATTGCGTGGTTAGCCATCAGAGGCCTGATTTGGAACGCGCAAAGTCCCCTACCTGGCGCGCCAACTGTCGGTGTTTCGAATAAGCACCGGCGAGTAAATTTATAGTTATGCGCGTTAGGCCCGGATGGTGCGCTAATGGACACAAGATCTATACTGGTTCGGGCTGAATGTCCCTACGTCCAGTCTGTTGCTGCTCGTGTTATTAGCACCGAAAATGGTTCGTAGTAGGGGGTACAAACGGTCGAGAGAGGGACTGGTCCCAAATCTCTGATGGAAGGGTCGAAAGGATGTCAAGAGCCTGATAGCAGCTTGACTATGTGTGATGTGTGTTGTTCATCAAGAGTCGGTCCCTTTGTTTGAAGGAAGCACATCCCCTTTTTTAGTTGAAGGGGACGGCTTTACAAGTGAGAGGGCTCAGATGCGTACGCTACCTAGCCTTGTTGTTCACGTCTACCAAGCCTTGTTGTCCATTCTGGTGGGTGCGAAAGGATGATAAGCGCCTACAATACTGTCGATGCTACTGTAGAATGTCAGGATGGCTACAGAGTACTGCCCCGCGCAGGGTATGGACTCTGGTATAGTGGTTTTGACTTACGAGCCATGCCTTGCCTTTCTCCGCACGTCTTCTGGTTCCCTCCGAACGGGGAGGCCCCGGTCGGATGGCTCCAGTCGGCCCTCAGTGTGCTGGTCGGAGAAGAGCGGTGAGCAGGCTTCCCGCGAGCCCCGGTCGCGGGGTCGGAGTCGCGGGGTCGGAGCAGGAAGCAGTGCTGTGGGCAAAGCCTTTTGATCAGAGGGGGCGTCCGGAGGCTGAAGCGAATACTCCGATCTGGTGGACCCGAGGGGCCATGAAGCGGGTGCCGCTCCCTTGGGATCATATCATGGTGATAGCATATCTGTCATTTGTGGAGGACGCGAGTCTTTTTCTGAACCGTAGTGGTTGTCGTATGTCTACGTCGGATTCCATGCCCGAAGGCTGAAGGCGGCGCCCACAACTCTGTAGGGCGAAGAGCACGCGCCCACAATACTATTCAAGCTCTGCTACGCCTGGAAGGGTCTAAAGCATCCATCCCGTCGTTCCCTGGCAGTACTTTTCCTGTCGGGGCACAGGGTATGGACTCTGGTATAGTGGTTTTGACTTATAAGCCATGCCTTGCCTTTCTCCGCACGTCTTCTGGTTCCCTCCGAACGGGGAGCCCCCGGTCGGATGGCTCCAGTCAGCCCTTAGTGCGCTGGTCGGAGAAGAGCGGTGAGCAGGCTTCCCGCGAGCCCCGGTCGCGGGGTCGGAGTCGTGGGGTCGGAGCAGGAAGCAGTGCTGTGGGCGTCCCTCAGGCGAGACCGAGCCCGTCCCTCGGGGGTCAGGCGAGGCGGAGTCAATCCCTAAGCTCTCGGGCGAGGCGAAGCTGGCCCTTATCCCTTGGGCGAGACCGAGCCTGGCCCTCGGGGGTCGGGCGAGGCGGAGTCTATCCCTAAGCCCTCGGGCGAGGCGGAGCTGGCCCAAAGGCGTCGCGCGAGGCGGAACCAAACTCCCGTCATTCGGGCAAGAAACGTAGCGACGCCCTTGTCCGTCCAGAAGTTTTTAACGTTCGATGGTTATTGGTTCCACCTCCTGGGGTACCCCGGTGTTAGGTCCCCGACACTTATACCTTGCCCTCCTTTAGAAAAAAATATAAATAACGATACCCTGAATACTTCCGAATGAAATGCTATAACGATAGGTCCGTGCGCTTGCGGATATTTCTGTAATCGTTAAGAACTATCGTAGTTGATGTTTTTGGCGGCAGTGCTAAGGTTAACTCAATCTTAGTGATGGTGCTAAGAAATACCAACAGACATTTCTAGCGCCGTTGCCGAAGATGGACTTAAAACCTCCACACTTGGTGACCGCGCTAAGAAATGCCAATAATTGGTGTGTTGCAAAAGTAGATCGGGATATTGCACATGTTGCAATGGCTATGCATGTATGTTTGAAGTGTATGTTCTAAATGTTTCATCTATAGCATATATTGCAAGTGTTTTCATCTCAATGTTGCAAAAATATATATATCTAGATGTTGCATATACATGTATGTTGCAAGCATATGTTTGAAGTATTTCAGATGTTTCCTACGTTTATTGCAAGTGTTTCATCTGGATGTTGCATATGTTTGCAATAGTTTTCAAGTGTGTTTTTAGGTGTTTTTACAAGTGTTTCAGACGTATGTTTCAAATATTTTATATGTCTTCTTTTGTATGCTGCAACTGTTAGATATGGATGTTTTAAAACTAGATCGGGTGTTGCACATGGAATGTGTGTGGTAAGCAGATGATGGTGCGGGCGATGCTCGGGGCGCTCGCTTGCAAGCCCGACACGCTGGAGTGCTCGCTCGCTCGCTGAACGAATACCGTCCGACGCTAGCGCCCCGGATCAGACGTCCGGGCACTAGCAAGTCTGTTAAGATATACTGCCATGCATCCATGTGTCAGCCACGTGAGGAATCTTTGTCTCCTCAAAACTAAAGACCGTGAAGATGGTTGTGAAATTTCCTGAAGTTAAAACAAAAATCTCCCGCCATATATAGATTGTCTCTCTATCCACTCGAAAAGAATGCACATGCATGTCCGGGTTCAAGGTCGAATTAATATGTGATGCTCCATGACATGCATGCCTAGGTAATCGAGGAAGGAGCACTTGGCCCGATAAATGCTTTGGTGTGTTATTTGAGTGGCATTGTATATGCATCATACGGCGCACACAATGCATATCTATCTACGTGCACATTCACAACGGGTGGAAGGCATGATTGCAGCCAAAATGTGGTCCCGACACCTATATTTCTTTGGTATCACGGTCGAAAACAAGCTGTGCTAGCTCTTCTCTAACGACCTAATCATCGCCACAACGTTGGATCAACATGCCGACTGAGCTAGACAACTTGAAATGATATTTTTTTTAACCCAACAACAAGAAGAAGACGGCCGAACAAACAAATTCCATGAGCCACACAATTTTATTTGGAGACCTATGGCCAAAGATCCCACAATGCTAATAAAACTAATAGTAAACAGTCCATAGTTAGTTGATCTATTAACATATTTGTTTAGATCTACTTAGTACTAGAATTTAGCGGCTAACCATTAGCACTTGCGGATCCAAACAGACGCTTAATTATCTTTATTTAAAGAATAATAAACAATAAAAAATAAGTAAATAAAATGAAAGATTGAAGCGAGACTATGAGCAGATTCATATATAGCTGGCGGCCGGTTCAGGCTCCTTCCATTAGAAGCACTCTTCTATAGTTCCCACAGGGCTTCATACTGGTCACTCCTCTTGCAAGTTGCAACACAGAGCGCCGATCGACGATCAGAACCACCAGTCCACCATCCGGAACGCGCGAGATGTGGCCCATCATCAGGGGCGGTTGTTCTTGGCCAGCGTCCGTCGGCTCTGTCACTGCGGCGCTGCTCCTCGCCGCCGTCATCGTGCGCCTCTTCATCCCCCGTGTCTGGTCTTCATCAGGAATTAGAAGGCAGGTAACGGCGAGCGGCACGGCCGGAGGAGCACGGCTCCCTGCCGGCTCGCTCGGGTGGCCGCTCCTCGGCGAGACGCTGGCGTTCATCCGGGCTGCGTACTCCCTCCGCCCGGAGTCCTTCGTCGAGAAACGCCGCCTCTTGTGAGTAGATATCATATAACCACGAGCTTAAATCTTTCTAATTTCTTCCCTTCTTTTAATTAATTTTGGCGGCAAGAATAATTGACGACTGTGGACGTACGACGATTATTCTCAGGTACGGCAAGGTGTTCAAGTCGCACCTGTGGGGTTCGCCGGCGGTGGTGAGCTCGGACCCGGAGGTGAGCCGCGCGGTGCTGCAGGCCGACGCGTCGGCGTTCGTGCCGTGGTACCCGCGGTCGCTCATGGAGCTGATGGGGCAGTCGTCCATCCTGGTGCTCGGCGGCGGCCTGCAGCGCCGGGTGCACGGCCTCGCGGGCGCCTTCTTCAAGTCGCCGCAGCTCAAGGCGCAGGTCACCGCGGACATGCAGCGCCGCGTCGGCCGCGCCATGGACACGTGGAGCAAGCGCCACCACCGGAGCATGAGCAGCAACGGCGGCGGCGCACTGCCCGTGCGCGTCCAGGACGAGGCCAAGTCGGTACGTGACGCGACGCGACGCGAGCACCAACGTCGTCGTCCTCCTCGTCCCTCCCTGCTTGTTGACTACAATCATTATTAGTGCCAACTGCCGACTGCCGATCCATCCAGTACTTGTGTCCATACTGCATGCACGTAGACGTCACTACTAGCTGCGTTTTTTTCCTTGGGTCGCCACCACACGTGTGCCGATTCTCGTGCACGCGTGCGCGCCCCGTCCCATGTCGGCATGTCGCTACCATAGGGAGGTCCCGGCCGGCCGCGGAATCCATGGGCGCCGTGCCGTGCGTGCGTCTGGATGCGACATGCGAGGTCAGTATTGATGCTTCGCGGCTTTGGGAGTTAGCATTTCGTCCATATGTACACATGGAGCCATGGACAGTGTATTGCGGTCGCCAAGATTACCCACAGCTTGATTGGAACCGCATACCATCCTCACACAATCGACATGTTTGGATGGAGGGATATTTCCTACATATAATAAAGAGGTTGGGATATCTTATAGGGATAGAGATAGAGATAGAGATAGAGATAAAGATAGAGATGAAGTTTGTTTGGATAATAAGAACTGATGAAAATCATAAGATTTTTAGGACATTTAATTTTATGGAAGATGAGAAAAGTCGCATGTACCTCTCCTTAAAGAAATGCAGACTTTGATTTGCACATGAAGGCATGAGAGATTAATTGGCTGTACCAAAAAAAAGTACCATGTATTATCCAAACAAAATCCATACCTTATATTTAGAGAGCACATATTTTGAATGCCTGATGAAATGATGAATCCCTGATATTGGAGGACGGAGGATGTAGTGTTCAATGTTTACATCTTTTCGACGTTTTATTATAGGCAACTAATAATTGTTACGTACCATACTTTTTTTTTACTTAATAGGTTTGTGGTTGTTGTTGATGACCAACTTTTGCTGCCATTGAGCTCTTCTAACAGTAGATTTTATCAATTTCATGGGTTCTGCAGATTGTGTTTGAAATCCTAGTGAGAGCGCTGATTGGGCTAGAGGAAGGAGACGAAATGCAGTACCTCAGGCAACAATTTCAAGAATTCATTGCCGGTTTGATATCACTTCCAGTTAAGCTTCCGGGGACTCAACTCTATAGATCCCTCAGGGTAAACACGGCGAACCCTATATATTTTTCCCCTCTATATACTTTCTTGCAATGAACTGAACTGCGATAACTATATATAAGGAAACAAGCCTCATATGTGTGCTCTGGTATCAAACACTACCCAGGCTAAGAAGAGGATGACAAAGTTGATAAAAATGATCATCCAAGAGAAGAGGAAGAAGATGATCGCCGAAGGCGAGCATACGCGTGGCACTCATCCACGTGATATGATCGACGTGCTGCTAGGCAATGACAACGACGAGCTCACTGACGAGCTGATATCTGACAACATGATCGACTTCATGATCCCTGCAGAGGACTCCGTGCCCGTGCTCATCACGTTGGCCGTCAAGTATCTCAGCGAATGCCCACTAGCTCTGCAGCAGCTCGAGGTATGCCTATGCCTTGCCGTCACAAACTCACATTTCTTTCTTTTTTTAGAAAGAAACTCACATCTCTTTTTCAGATACACTACACGAAAAACTCATAGATAGTGGTGATGAAATTAAACAAATGTAACAAGCTCTTGACAGCGTCGTCAACAACCCTTTAGACGTGTCACTCTTTTTAACATCAGCTCAGGCCCGAAAAGAAAGCAATGGCCTGTCACTTTTTAACAATTTATTAACATGAAGTTGTGCAACAGGTAATTGGCTGTATACAATACCCGTCATTAGTTATAAAAAGAAATTAAAGTGGCAGGTGTAAACTATGGTCTGTTACTTTTTGACAGTTTAAAAGATAATGCCATGGACAATCAAATTTCTGCACTTGAATCTTCAAGTGTTAGTTTTATTGGTTGAATTAAAACGAAAACCAATATTTGGAGCTTCAATTGTAGGGATTAGATCGCCAGACTCACAATCTTCATTAGAGTTTTGCTATTCCATGCAGTAGAAGAACTATACATAGAGAGGTCAGGAAGAGACAGCTACGGAAATCTGGATGAATATAGAAGCTGCGATAGATAACTAGTGATTTGTGGGCTTTACGGCCATATCTAAATTGATCTTTGTGTTAGCCCTAGATCTCCGGCACGGGTAAGTTGACCACTCACCACCGTTTTCGACCACGCGCTGTCGTTGCCGACCACTCACTATGGCTAGAGGTAGAAGAAGAGAGGGAGAATAGAGCACACACACAGCATAAGCACCAGCGTTGGCTGGAGCTCTGCAGAGGGGGTGACAAAACTGAACTCGCTCTCTTTACTGAGTTGCAATGGCAAACTATATATACAACTCTACCCATCTAATCCTAGTACACAGACATGTCAGGCTGTCATGCTGCTACAGAGACTAGATGTGACAGCATGGCTGACTTTAGCGCCTGCCCCTACTGTGGCTACAGTGCAGCAGGAGAGCCATTCGGCGCCAGCCCCTGCAGCTGCTATAGTGCAACAGCAGGGAGCCCTTTTCGGCGCCGCCTGTCCCTGCCGTGCATTCACACAAGGGGAGTAGCAGATTACTTAACAATTCTTCCCCTAATCCTGCTGCTAACCCTTGAACCCCCTCCATACCGATCATCTTTTTTAGCTCCGTGAACCGAAGATGGCCGAGTGGCTTGGTGAGGACGTCCGCGAGTTGCCGACTAGTTTCGACGAACTCAATGACGATCTGCCCTCCATTGATACAGTCCCTGAGGAAGTAGAACTTGACGTCGATGTGCTTGCTTTGGTCGTGGAGAACCGGATTCTTCGCGAGGGCGATGGCGGGCTGGTTGTCCACCATCAGTGCTGGTGGGTGAGCTTCCACACCGGTTAGCTCGCGTAGCAGTCGGCGTAGCCACACAGCTTGGCACGCCGCTGTGGCCGCCGCCACGTACTCTGCCTCGCACGTGGACAGTGCCACCACCTTCTGTTTCAGCGACAGCCATGAGATTGGTGCCGACCCGAGGAAAACGAGCACGCCAAAGGTGCTCCGCTGTCCGTCGATGTCCCCTACCATGTCTGCATCGCTAAACATAGTGAGCTGCAACCTACTCCCACCGGTCTTGGCGAAGACGATCCCCTAATCCACAATCCCCTTAACGTAGCACACCAGCAGCTTCACCGTAGCCCAGTGATCCTCTCGGGGATCCTCCATGAAGCGGCTGACGTAGCCCATGGCGAACGCAATGTCCGGCCTCGTGTGGACTAGGTAGCGCAGACCGCCGATGATGCTCCGATAGAGTGTTGCATCTACCTTCGCCGTGGTACTAGCCTTCGTCAGCTTCAGCCGCTCCTCCATCGGAGTCACGCATGGCTTGCACTCAACCATGCCGCTCTGCTCCAATAGCTTTGAGGCATATGCGCTCTAACTGAGCATGAGTGCCTCCTTCCCCTATCTCACCTCAATGTCGAGGTAGTAGGAGAGTGCGCCAAGATCGCTCATTCAAAAACGAGTCACCATCTCACGCTTGAAGCTATCGATGTCCTCTGCAAGCGCGTCGGTGATGATCAAGTCGTCTACATACACATCGACGATGAGCTCCCCCTTCCCCATCGCCACGTGTAGAGGGCGTGCTCGGTTGCACACCTCGTGAACCCAAGCTCGCCCAGCGTGACGTCAAGCTTAGCGTTCCACGCTCATAGGGCCTACCGCAGCCCGTAGAGCGCCTTGCGCAATCAGAGCACCCTGTGCTCCGCTCCCTTGATGGTGAAACCCAGAGGTTGCCTGACGAAGACCATCTCCGCCAGCTCGCCATTGATGAAGGCCGATTTTATGTCTAGGTGATGGACGCGCCAGTCCTTTGCTGCTGTCAAAGCCAGAAGCAGTCGGACAGACTCCATGCGCACTACCAACGCAAAGACTTCCTCAAAGTCAATGCCCTCGCACTAGATAAAGCCTCGGGTGATGAGGCGCGCCTTGTGCTTGACAATGGCGCCGTGCTTGTCCCACTTGACCTTGTACATCCACTTTAGGCTGATCGGACGGCATCCTGGAGGTGGATCGATGAGCTCCCAAGTCTCGTTTTCTTCGATCGCCTTTATCTCCTCCAGCATTGCTCGTCGTCAGTTTGCATCGTACTCGGCTAGCGCGAACGTGGGTGGTTCCTCTGCACTGACGAGAAGCAGCTTTGGGTCATTGAGTAGCTGACCCGTCAGGCCCGAGGGCCCGATGCTACTGATGATGTTGTCCAGCCTGCGGAACCACACCTCCTCACCATCGTGGAAGGCATCCACAAACTCAGTGATGTCGCTTAGAGGTGAGGCGAACTCGATCGGCGTCGATGGGGTTTCCTGTTCCACCAGAGTGGTATGCACGGCACCTAGAGTGCTCGGCACCACTACAGGACTGCTCAGCCCTAGTCTTGGAGTTGTCGGCACCACTGCAAGACTTCTTGGCTCTACTACGGGAGTGTTCGGCACTCATCCTGGAGTGGTCGACACCACAGCAGGACCTCTCGGCATCACTCCTGGAGTGCTCGGCACCCCTCCTGAAGTGCTCAGCACCGCCCCAGGAGTGCTTAGCTCTATTGCTGGAGTGGTCAGCACCTCCTCTCTAGCATCTCCACCACCGTGGATGACCAAGTGCTCGACGACAAAGGTGCTGGTGAAGCCGCCAGCTTCCCCCGTGCCCAGACTGTTCTAGTCCCGGGCCGCCTTCTCGTCGAACACGACATCACGTGAGACAAGCACCTTGCCTCCACGTGGGTCATAGAGCCGGTACACCTTGGTACCTTCTGAGTAGCCTAGGAGCACCATCGGTGTGCTCCTATCCTCCAGCTTGGTGAGGACCGGCTTTGTCTTCCTAACGTGGCCGATGCAGCCGAATGTCCGGAGGAAGGACACGCTCGGCTTGCGCCCATACCAAGCTTCGAACAGCGTCTTGCCCTTCAGGTCCTTGGTGGGCGTGTGGTTGAGGATGAACACTGTCATGGTCACCGCCTCACCCCAGAAACTTGCCAGCATGCTCTTGGTCTTCATCATGGAACGAGCCATGCCGACCACCATCTGGTTCCGCAGCTCCACCACGCCATTCTGCTGTGGCGAGTACGGCGTGGTGTGGTGTCGCACCACACCCTGATCCATGTAGTTGAAAGGTCCTAATAGCTAGAGGGGGTGAATAGCCTATTAAAATTTTCTACAACAACACTTAGCATACCGGTTAGACAAATATGAGGCGAAGCGAGTGTTACGCTAGCCTACTAAAAATGCAAGCCACCTACCACAATTCTAGTTTATATAGTCTCTATCCACACAATGGCTATGTCACTACACTAAGTTAGTGTGCTCTTAAAGGCTAACTAAAGAGCCACACTAACCAAACTAACAAGCTCTCATGACTAGCTACACTAAAGAGCTTGACAACTAGTTTGCGGTAATGTAAAGATAGAGTAAGCAAGATGGTTATACCGCTGAGTCGAGGAATGAACCAATCAATCACAAGAATGAATACCAATGAAGACCAATCACCTCATAATCAAATGATGACACAATGATTTTTTACCGAGGTTCCCTTGCTTGCCGGCAAGCTAGTCCTCGTTGTGGTGATTCACTCACTTGGAGGTTCACGCGCTAATTGGCATCACACATCAAACCCTCAATAGGGTGCCGCACAACCAACATAAGATGAGGATCACACAAGCCACGAGCAATTTACTAGAGTACGTTTTGGCTCTCCGTCGAGGAAAGGTCAAGAACCCCTCACAATCACCACGATCGGAGCCAGAGACAATCACCAATCTCCGCTCGACGATCCTCGTTGCTCCAAGTCGTCTAGGTGGTGGCAACCACCAAGAGTAACAAGCGAATCCCGTAGCAAAACACGAACACCAAGTGCCTCTAGATGCAAACACTCAAGCAATGCACTTGGATTCTCTCCCAATCTCACAAAGATGATGAATCAATGATGGAGATGAGTGGGAGGGCTTTGGCTAAGCTCACAAGGTTCCTATGTCAATGCAAATGGCCAAGAGAGTGAGCTTGAGCCGGCCATGGGGCTTAAATATAGAGCCCCCGCGAATAGAGTCGTTGGCTCCTCTGTTCAATGAAAAATCAGGGCGACCGGACGCGCTGGTCAGATTGACCGAACGTAGGACCCCAGTGTCCGGTCGCGCGATGCACGCCACGTGGCCCCTGCTTCAAAAGCTGATCGCTCGATCTCAATGGTCATCAGTGCACTTAAGTTGTGATTGGACACTCTACAGTGTAGGACCGGACACAGGACCCTAGCGTCTGGTCACTTCCAGTAAGGTTCCATTCATGATTTTTCACGACCAGACGCGTCTGATAGTAAGCGACAGGACGCAGACCAGCCAGAGTCCGGTCATTTCCGGAGAGCTCCCCGAACCTCTGTTTTGCGACCGGATGCGTCCGCTCCTGTACGACCGGACGTAGCACCTGAGTCCGGTCATTCTCCAACTGCCACACGTCATAGCTGTTCCTCAGGCTACCACATCAGCGTACGTCAGCACTGACCAGACGCATGCCCTGAGAGTCTAGTCACTCTTTGCACCAGCGTCCGGTCACAAGACTGAGACCACGAGCTCACTGCAACTACTGACCGGACGCAGGGTTAGAGTATGGTCACTACGTGACCAGCATCCAGTGCACTCTATAAAACCCTGTCTTCTCTGTATAGGGCACCGGTGGCACCGTCGGACTGTCCGCCAGTGAAGTTTCAAACCCTTTCTCCCAAGTGCTAAACACAATGTGTATCACCTTTGTGCATGTGTGTTAGCATATTTTCACAAATGTTTTCAAGGGTGTTAGCACTCCACTAGATCCTAAATGCATATGCAGTGAGTTAGAGCATCTAGTGGCACTTTGATAACCGTATTTCGATACGAGTTTCACCCCTCTTAATAGTACGGCTATTGAACCTAAATGTGATCACACTCGCTAAGTATCTTGATCAACGAAACAAAATGGCTCCTACGACTTATACCTTTGCCTTGAACCTTTTGTTTTTCTATTTCTTCTTTTCAAGTCCAAGCACTTGATCATCACCATGGCATCACCATCATCATGTCATGATCTTCATTTGCTCCACCACTTGGAATGTGCCACATATCTTATAATCACTTTGATAAACTAGGTTAGCACTTAGGGTTTCGTTAATTCACCAAAACCAAACTAGAGCTTTCAGCAGTACGCAGCGAACTCCACCGAAGTGAATTCACCGCCACGATCAGTCCTCAGCACGCACAACTTCTTGCCGCTCTCCACCTCCGCGTGCGCCTTGAACTTCTTGATCGCCGCTGCCGCCTCATCCTTGCTCGTCAGGAGTTGTAGCCACATATAGCGACTGCAATCATCCATGAGAAGGAGGAAGTACCACCGGCCATCTTTTGTGGCTGGCGTGATTGGCCCACGGAGATTGACGTGGATGAGCTCGAGACCATCCTCCACGCGATACTTGGCTACCTTTGGGAATGGCAGCCTCCTCCGCTTCCTGGCCAGGCAGCTGTCACACAGCTCATCTCCGTGCTTGATGTGGGGCAGCCCTCGAACCATCTTCTCCAGCCGACCAAGCGCATCGAAGCTGAGATGGCCAAACCGGGCATGCCACAACCATGGCTCCTCGGTGTTCCATGCTGCCAGGTACACCGGCTACTCCACCTTCAAGTCGAGCAGGTACAGCCAGTTCTAGGACCTCTTTACCTTGGCAAGAAGGTGCTGCTCCCCGTCCCAGATCCTACGGACGTTGTCCTTGATCAGTACCTCGCTACCGCGCTCATCCAACTGGCCAATGCTGATGATGCTCGAATGCAGCTGTGGGATGTAATATATATCTGTTAGCACGCAGTGCTTGCCGTTCTAGCACCTGAAGATGATGGTGTCGTGCCCTCGGATCGCCACCCTTGAGCCGTCACCTAACTTCACCGTGCCAGTCACGTCGTCGTTGAGTTCGGAGAAGGCTGCCTTAGAGCCCATCATGTGGTTGCTGGCGTTGGAGTCCAGGTACCACCGCGCTCACCGTCCACATGTCCGAGGTGGACTTGGGCGCGTGGTTCGTCAAGGTAGATAGCTTTCAGAGCCTTCCCAAGCTCTTTCACCGCCATCACCTCTCCCTTCTCCTTGGCCTCAACGTCGTGCAGTGCACAGAACATCACCATTAGGAGAGTGGCCTCATCATCATCAGCCTATGCCATATGAGTCTCAGCCTTCTTCTCCTGCTTATGATTTGGGCACTCCTTTGCCCAATGGCCCATCTTCCGCAGCGCCGGCAGGCGTTGGGGTCGACCTTCTTCTTCTTCTCCGAAGAAGACTTGCCGCGGCGCTTGCCATCGCCACCACGGCTGGAGGAGGCTTCCCTAGAGTTTCTCTAGGCAGCCCACTCCTCCTCTGTCAGCAGCAGCTTGCCGCTGTCCTTCGTTGTTATGGCCTACTCTATGCACTCGTTCACCGCCCTTAGACGACCTATCACATCCTCAATGGTGAGGGTGGACAGATCCAGTATCGTCTCTATGGAGAGAGCGATCTAGATGTACTTTGTCGGCACGGAGTGGAGGTACTTGGAGACCGCCTCTTCTTCGTCGATGGTGCTTGCTGATGAGCGTCTGTAGGCGGAGGGAGAAGTCCTCCACCGATTCACCATCCTTGAACTGGAGGTTGGCGTACTCCTGCTTCAGCAGCTGGGTCGTCGCCTTCTTTGCACAGTCGGACCCGACGCACATCGCCGCAATGGCCTTCCATGCCTGCTTAGCAGAGCTCTTCGCCCCCAACGGCTCCCTGTACTCCGGTGGTATAGCAGCGAGGATAGCCTCCAACGCTGACATGTCGTCTTCTTTGTTTTCAGTGCCCTTGTCAACAACATTCTAGAGCCGTCGGACTTTGAGCTTGACCTTCATGGTCACCGACCACTCGCCATAGTTGGTGCGAGTCAGCGTCGGCCAACTGGTGCCGCTGACCTCCCGCACCATGCGCACAACGACCTCCTATCTTGGTTGGGCAGCCACAGCAACACCGCTGCTGTCGCCCATTTTCCAAACCGTCCATCATCGCCAGTGGTTAGTCTGGCGACGGCGCTTGTACGTCTCCGATACCACTTGGTAGCCCCTAGATCTTCGGCACGAGTAAGTCAACCACTCACCACCGTTGCCGACCACGCACTGTCGTTGCCGATCACTCACTATGGCTAGAGGTAGAAGAAGGGAGAGATAACAGAGCACACACACAGCACAAGCACCAGCGTTTACCGGAGCTCTGCAAAGGAGGTGGCAAAACCGAACTCGCTCTCTTTACTGAGTTGCAGTGGCAAACTATATATACAACTCTACCCATCTAATCCTAGTACACAGACATGTCAGGCTGCATGCTGCTACAGTGACTAGATATGACAGCAGGACTGACTTTGGTGCCTGCCCCTGCAGCTACTACAGTGCAATAATAGGGAGCCCTTTTCGACGCCGTCTGTCCTTGCCGTGCATTCACACAAAGGGAGCAGCATATTACTTAACACTTTGAACTTATGTCAATAAACTGACTAGGACATTCCTGTACTTAGGCATATTCTGCACATGTGTATATAGTTACGTCCTTGAGGACACGAGTGTTAGCGCGGTTGGTACGCTTCCCAGGTGTTGGAGCGGCCGCTCGTGGGTTTGATCCGTGGTTGGGACAAACTTCGCGTGCCTCACTGGGGATTTTTCCCCAGAGGGAACCAAGCGGGTATGTGAGTAGTGTGTGTGCCTGGTAGACGCGTTTTGAGATTTCTTGGGCTGTCTCATCTGTACTTGAGCGTGCGGTCAATATAGGTGTCCAATACGAGTCTACATGATATGCTAGTGCTCCTGACGGTGTTAAAAAAAATGCTTTCTTCCTTGACAATGACAACACCGGCCGTGTAATCAGTTTATTTGTATTGATCTTAGTAAATGTGTGTATATGTATGCAGGAGGAGAACATGGAGCTAAAGAGGCAGAAACCAGACACCGGAGAAACCCTAGAATGGACAGACTACATGTCGCTCACCTTCACACAGCACGTAAGAACATATACAGACATTCTTATCATTTCATAGCATAGCAGCCGCACTCGTCTGATCTTGTCTGGTTTGCTTAATTTACTTTTCAGCACCTAAGAACATAGACATGCATCTCAGCATGCATTGCTTAATTTTCCCAACGAAATTGACAATTGACTGCCACCGCCGACCCATGCACATTGATTCAGGTGATCACGGAGACGCTGCGGATGGGCAACATCATAAACGGGATCATGCGGAAGGCGGTGCGGGACGTGGAGGTGAGGGGACACCTCATCCCCAAGGGCTGGCGCGTCCTCGTTTACTTCCGCGCCGTCCACCTCGACGCCGCCGTCCATGACGACCCGCACGCCTTCAACCCCTGGAGGTGGAAAGAGAGGGCCGACGTGGTCATGAGCAGCAGCGGCTTCACCCCCTTCGGCGGCGGCCAGAGGCTGTGCCCTGGGCTCGATCTGGCCAGGCTCGAGGCCTCCATCTTTCTGCACCATCTCGTCACCAGTTTCAGGTACAAATATCGATTCTCCTATTCCTATCGATGCGTGTGTCGTCCGTGTTTAGTCGGTGAAAAGTTGGAAATTTGGCTACTGTAGCACTTTCGCTTTTATTTGATAATTAGCGTTCAATCATGAACTAATTAGGCTCAAAACGTTCGTCTCGCAATTTCCAACCGAACAAAACGTTCGTCTCGCAATTTCCAACCGAACTGTACAATTAGTTTTTTTTCGTCTACATTTAATGCTTCATGCACGTATCGCAAGATTCGATGTGATGGGTACTGTAGCACTTTTTAGGAAAACTTTTCACAAACTAAAATAGGGACGACAAATCTTGCTAGCTCACTCCCGAATTCTGTGCACGTGTGATGTGAACGAGAGCTTGCAATTAATCCTGGGGCTGCTGGTGCATGTATGCACATTGCACATGCACAATGCATTTTGCATGCATGCGCCGCAGCACTCCCAGCTAGTCAAAAGATAGCTAGCAACCAACTAGTGTGTGATGGACCGTCGAACTAGCTATCTTCAATTTGTGTGTGCTGGTCTGCTGGTTGTTGGCGCTCCATGAATGCTTGCCGGCTGCTGCTGCTGCAGGTGGGTGGCGGAGGAGGACACCGTCGTCAACTTCCCCACGGTGAGGCTCAAGCGAGGGATGCCAATCGCACTGACGCCCAGAACCTGAACACAACGAACTAGGCAGAATGGCAGGCAAGAAGGAGGATCCAGTCGTCGATCTCGTTGTAGCCTCGTCTCTGTCGTCCAAGTATTTGACTAGGATAGCTAGTTTCCTTTCTCCAAGCAGAAAAGAATAACCATACATTTATACTGTAATCAACAACTAAAGAGGTGTGAGAAATACAGTACATGTAACGTAATGGAGGGCGAAAAGTTGGCACAGCAAAGAAGAAAGCAGGAGCTGGTGCCAATTGCCAAAAGGCCAGTTTGCAAATTCTATACTACTACAATTTACTGTTACACTAAGGTGCACCATGCCTGATGCCTCGTTGCGAGTCTTTTGTTCCCCTTATCCTGCTTCTTCAAGCAGACAAATCCGCTGGACCAGGCAGAGAATACTGAATAATGGCACTAGAATTCAAAGGATAATGAACAGTGAATGATGACAGAGGATGGACGTGTGCAGGCGAACCAACAGTGGTGCTTTTTGGTCGTCTGACAAAAAGCACCACTGTTGATACTAGACTTGTGGAGGGGGGAATAAGTTGATGCTAGACTTGTGAAGGAGGCTTACTTGAGTGAACTAGAGCCAGTGCTTGTAGTGGTTATTAGGATCTCCTTTTATACTAACCACTTTCACTAGTACAGAAACAAGCTGTACTACCGGTTGGAAAACCTCTTCAGTTCCGGTTTCTCAACCGGGAGCACAAATCTAGGACTAAAGGTCCCCTCCTTTAGTCCCAGTTGGTAATATCAACCGGGACTAAAGAGGCCTCTCGGCCTGGCCACGTAAGCCGGCCCTTTAGTCCCGGTTGGTATTACCAACCGGGACTAAAGGTTTTCTTTTTTTGTTTTTATTTTTAATTGATGATTTGTTTTGGTTTTCGATACATCGATCATTGGCTGATGAGCTGCCACCAGGCAAAGACAAAACACATGATGCAAGGGATCGATAGAAACTCTACAAAGCATATTTTGCTACAACCTTTTGAGTTGCTTCTGTTTTCAAACATGACAGTGGATTAGAGTATGTTAACTGCCTCAACTAGGTTACAAGACCAAAACTGCAACCATCATGAATTGGGGTTTCTTCGTAAAGTGATGTTGAATGTATAAATCAAACATGCATCCGATCACAGCTTGTAGACTGGTGTGATCCTGAGCAGGCCTCTTCGACAACCTGAAACATATTGCAGTGCAATCAGAAAAGGCAAATTGTAGTAATTTCAGTTGAACTAGATTGCACATGAAGCCAAACAGAAAATTGTTCTTGGAGTATACAACAAGAAAAAACATTCTTGCAGTATCCAAGAAGGAAAAACATACAGCAAAAAGCCAAAGAGATTCCCAACACCCAAAAATGCCTTATAATTACCATGTATGCTCTCAGACCAAAACTAGAACTGACCAGCGACTCAACACTGGCATTGCTATCCTGACTTCCAAAAACTTATATAAATAAAGTTCACTAATAGTGAGGAAAGGCACCTCTGCAAAGCGGATAAGATATAGCCCCAACACACGCTCATCAGGATGGTCGAGAGAAATGGCTCCGCTTTAGAAGAAAACAGTAAGAAATTTTTAGCTCATGATTGATAGCCAGGAGAATTGGTGATAAACCTTCACCAAATTAATGACAGTCTGCATGAGTAAAACATAAAGCTTACCATCTTCAGCTCTTCCACATGGCCGGATCCGCCGCCACCGAGGAGGAGGGGGCCGGATCCGCCGCCACCGAGGAGGAGAAGGTCAGAGCCGCCGCCACCGAGGAGGACAAGGCCGGATCTGCCACCACCGAGGAGGGGGCCGGATCCGCCGCCACCGAGGAGGAGAAGGCAGGATCCGCCGCCATCGAGGAGGAGAAGGCGGGATTCGCCGCTACCGAGGAGTAGAGGGGCAGATCCGCCGCCGTCAAGGATGTAGGGGCCGCCAGCCACCACTGAGGAGGGGCGCCACCGCCATGTGCTGCCAGGAGGAGTGGGAGAGATAGAGAGAAGGGGTGCGCCGCCAGGGGAGGGGAGGGGTGCACCGCCAGGGGAGGGAGCTAGCATGGGGGAGAAGAGAGTGGATAGCGTGGGGAGGAAGAGAGAGAGTTGAGGGCGCTGCTGGAGTGGGGAGATGAGAGCGCTGTTGGCGGCTGAGAAGAGAGGAAGAGATGAAGGCGCTGGTGGCCTTCCAACCGGGACTAAAGATGGATTTCTAGTCCCGGACGGAGCCTCCAACCGGGAGTAGACTTTTACTCCCGGTTGGAGGGACCAACCGGGAGTAAAAGTTAACCTTTAGTCCCGGTTGGTATCTCCAATCGGGACTAAAGGTCCCCTGCAGCAAAAGCCTACCGCAGCAGTCGTTGGGCAGGGACCTTTAGTCCTGGTTGGAGCTACCAACCGGGACTAAAGGTTTCTCTAGTCCTGGGCGCGAAAAATACCGAGACTAAAGCCAAATTTCGAAGTGGATCAAAAGTCGTTTCTCTACTAGTGTTTGCTCTAGTGCGTTGTGTTTTATAGAAAAAAAATTATAGGCCATTCCACTAGTACAGAAACAAGCTGTACTCCCGGTTGGGAAACCCCTTCAATCCCGGTTTTTCAACCGGGAGCACGAATCCGGGACTAAAGGGCCCCTCCTTTAGTCCCGGTTTCTCGTCCGGGACTAAAGGTCCACCTTTAGTCTCGGTTGGTAATACCAATCGGGGCTAAATAGGCCTCCCAGCCTGGCCACGTGGGCCGGCCCTTTAGTCCCGGTTGGTACCAACCGGGACTAAAGGTTTTCTTTTTTTGTTTCTATTTTTAATTGATGATTCGTTTTGGTTTTGAATAGGTTTTCGAATACGCATTCTACACTGCTAATAATATACGTATTCTACACGCTTATAATGTTCGAACATTTTGTACAAACTAAAGTATGAAACTAACGTATATATTACATGCATATACATATATTGTACGTTATTTTATGTACATATAATATGTATATATATATTACAAATAAAGCTTGCATTGTATATTCTATCATATCCTTGGGATAATAAATTCACTCCATCTGGTTTGGCTTTCATGTTTCGTTCATGTCATTGTAGAACTCGCCGGCGGGGTTTAAGACCTGGTCATTAAAAAATCCTAATATGTATGTATAACAAATATATATATATATATATAACAATACAAATTTATAACTCTCTAATATGTATGTATAACAAATTTATATATATAACAATATAAATTTATAACTCTAATATATATGTATAACAAATTTAGCTATATAACAATATAAATTTATAACTCTCTAATATAGATGTATAACAAATTTATATATATAAAAATACAAATTTATAACTCTCTAATATATATATATATATATATATAACAAATTTATATATATAACAATACAAATTTATAACTCTTATATATATATATAACAAATTTATATATATCAATACACAGTACGTTGGGGCCGGCGGCGTTGGTGGCGCGCGGGGCGGCCGGCGTTGGAGCGCGTCGGAGGTCGGGAAGGAGAAGATCGACGCCAGGTTCGGCGGCGGCGAGGTCAAGGACGATGAGGTGGCCACGGGCGACGGTGACGAGGGCGGCGACGGCAGCAGTGGCGATGGGCAACGAAGACGAAGAGTGAGGAGGAAGAAGAAATGGCCACCTTATATAGGGGAGGGACCTTTAGTCCCGGCTCCTGTAAACGCTCGGGACAAAAAGACCTTTAGTCCCGGCTGGTATTACGAGCCGGGACTAAAGGTGTATTTTGGCGGGCCGTAAAAAATGCAACCCACCTTTAGTCCCGGGTGGTAGATCTACCCGGAACTAAAGTTGGGCTATAGTTTCACTTCCCGTCCGTTTCAAGCTCCATTTGTTTTTTATATATTTCTTTCTATAAAATGTTAAAGTCTTGTTAATTGCACAGTAAATTAAATACAAGACATAAAATTGTTTTAAAAGAATATGGATTTACTTTTGCTTTATTGCACACAGGAAAATTGTATGACCTAAAGTTTTTTGTTTTTTCTTATAAATATTGAAACATAATGTCATTAATAATTACTATTTCATTAATGCAAAAATGTAGTGTTTAATTTAAATCATTAAAATTTTTGTTTTCGATTGAAAAATTGTTTTCGCATCATTTTAACGTAAATCTTTTCATTTTTTCATCACTCATTGTCCAAAAGCGACATGGAAATCCCACCATCAAACACAAATTTAATCTAAACATAGAAAAAAAAGAAACACCTAATAAACATCTCTGAATTCACAATTATTATATAATACCTCTAATACACACTATTAAACATCACTATATATATTAAGCGGGCACAGTAGTGAACTTCTTCTTAACGTATATCCCTTGGTTATGATCGCGCCGTAACCATGGAGTGTCCTCATCATTTAGCTGGATGCTTGGGTCTTTGTTCACTGTGAAGGGTGGAATTCGGTCATCCTTTTCATAATCTTCTGATATGTCTGACTTGTCTTTAATTCCGACGATGTTTCTTTTCCCTGAAAGAACTATGTGGCCTGTGCAAGAGAGTTTTGCACATGTTCAACAGACTCTTCCTCCCAGTACCAGCCTGAACATCCAGTGCCATCCCACTGAAATTAAAACAAAAAATTAGAACTTTAATCACAATCATCATGAAAATAAGTATAAATTAACCATAATCATCAAATGCGACAAAATAACTCACATTGCAATCCGGACACTTGTAGAAGATACGGCCCTTGTTGGGACGACACTCCTTCCTCACCCGGTACTCCATCACAATCTTCTCCTCACACTTGCCGCATGCAATGAGAGAAAGGTCTGGCCTCAGTCGCTTTGGATCCCAATAAGAGGCCGAGGACCCGGAAGCAGTTGCCATCTACTCTCTATACTCATTTTTAATATAATATAAATTTCTCATTTTATAAACAACTAAAATTAAAAAAAACTCTAAAATTCTCTATATCTCTAAATCATAAAGTGTGCTATGCATGCTAGAAATGAAAGCTGAATACTAGTTTTGAGAATAACTACTTTAACCTTCCTTCATCCAAATATGCAAACTTTAAAGTGATTTTGAGCTTAAATGGCTTACAAATAAAAAAAATCCACCATAAAAAATCACATATATCTAGTCCACAAAATGAGATATGCTACTGATGAAATATGAGAGTATAAAGTTGGTAACCTTTAGAACCAAAGAATCGATGGAGGAATCGAAGAAATCTTATGATTACCGGCGATAAGGAAGAAGAGAGGCCGGCGATGAAGCAAGAACACTGAGCTCGAAGTGGCTCGGGCTTGGGGAGGAAGAAGGGGTATATAGGAGGGGATCTTTAGTCCCGGTTGGAGACATCAACTGGGACTAAAGGTCTCTTTCTAGTCTCGGACAGAGCCTCCAGCCGGGAGTAGACTTTTACCCCCGGTTGGAGGGACCAACCAGGAGTAAAAGTTAACCTTTAGTCCCGGGCGCGAAAAATACCGGGACTAAAGCCAAATTTCAAAGTGGATCAAAAGTCGTTTCTCTACTAGTGTTCACCTCCCTCTTGCCATCTAGATCCTTACAATGGTACGGTTTGCGAATGCAATGAGGCCTCATGACTGACTAATGGGCCCCGCGACAAGCCCGGGAGCTATCTAGCCCACAACACCGGAGGTTCGAAGGTCGGCTGGTGAGTGACACGTGGCCATCTCCAAACCAAGGAAATGAGTGACAGGCACACCACGATAGGCCCACCAGCGGTCTTAGCCTAGGCGTGCAAAGTGCCCTGGCTATCATGTAGCATGCAACCTAAGCCAGTGAAGCTGCCATCGAACCCCTCGGTGGGGGTGGGACTCCAAGCGCCGACCAGGCATCGAGACAAGTCGCTTGGTCCACGTCAAGTTGGGTAAGCGATGCACCTCACGTAGGACCAAGCCGAACTCCCTCGAGGGATCATCTAGGCCTCGCTCATGCTCAATTGGTTTAAGTTCAAGGAGGGTGTCTCCTGACCTAAACATTGGGCTAGCATCCTTCACGTCCTTCGAAGGACATCGAACCCAATTTAGGGGCCTTGGCTCAGTTGGACTGCTGAAAAGGGGTGATCCTATCGTCGTCGTCCCAAAGATGGCTCGAGAGATCACGAGGGGCTCGGAGGGCTCCTATTGAGTACCTAACAGTGGTGTTACCTATAATCTTGGATTAGTGTCATAATAGCATGATTAACCCCCAAACCCATTCTCCCAATCAACTAGGGGCTAGGGGCTACACCCGGCGGGTGCGCTCGCGTGCCCCTGCTAGATAATATAGAGAGGGTTTGTTAGGCCCAAGGTGACCTGATCAACGAGAAGCCTTGTCGCTTAGGAAAAGCGCCTCTTGCTAGGCTAGCAGACAAGTCTCTCGCCTGGGAGCCTAGGAACAACCAAGCGACCCGACCGAAGCCTCGGCGCAAATGCCCACGACCGACCAAGGTGGCTCAGCAACAATAGGCTCATGCCCCATCGTCCCGACCGACCTTATGCCCGTGGCAATGTAGGGAATCTCCTAGCAGGCGTGGTAGGAATCAGGAACCTAACACGTAGGCAGAGTCACAGCGTTCTTGGCCATGCCAGAGCTCTGCCCCCACCCCCGGTTCCATAAGGCCTTGTCGGCCACTCCCGGCTCAAGGTCTGCATGGGGCATGACGCAACATGATAGGGGACGTGTGCCATCTCTACACCATGGGGAGACGGAAACATGGGGCCTCTGGTTGGTCTCTCTAGGGGGCGCTTCTCCCTCGTTGGCATGAGATGGACGTGAGGGTAAAGGTACACTCAGGAGAGACACAACAACCTCTTTGTGCTCTGACGACCGGCTCTAGGCTTCGGAGGCGCATTAGAGACGATTCTAGCGTTATCGGCCACTACCATGGAGGAGGACATGCCTCCAAAGACTCACAAAACCTTACAGCTCCCTTGCCCGCCAAGGAGTAAAGTTACCTTGAGAACTAGCATATAGGTGGCATGGCCCACAATATGTATCTCGTGGAAACTATCATATTGTAGACTTCCTTTATGATGAGAACTCTATGTTAGCTAATTGTGCAAGACATGTATCGTAAAAGTTAACTACTTTTAATTTGTTAAGAACCACGGTGTGTACTATGTATTGTCTATACACATTTGATCTTAGTTTTCTACATATTTTGGCATAGGTAGTGCAATACCAGGGACAACTTGATTAGCTGAGGTTAGTTAGAGGATGATATTTCGATTTAGCTTAGTTAATTGGACAGTCATCACACTTGTCATGGTCATGTCTCATGATTGGTGGGAACCTTGGTAGCAAACCCAACACCATAAACAGAGAAAGACCTGATGACCAGTAGCATATCCTCCTTTGTGGAGCTTCAACGACGTGTAGTAATGGTTATATTTTGGGGGAATCCTCTGTGTACCATTAAAAAAGATCGCAATGTCCTGTGTGTCTCTGAAAAGTTTAGCGATCTTCAGCGTTACTGCTCTAACTTTTTTGTACCCTACATACCACTACCGTCAGTTTGGGCTCTAACGTCGTCAACTGCAGGTGTGAAAAGTCAAAAATACCCTTATGTCTAAATATGTTATTAATTTTTTTGAGCATCTTAACGACTTCAAATGAAAAAACTCAAAACTAGAAAGTTGTAAATCTCGTCGAGATCTATAATTTTCATATAAAAATTATCTTCATTTAATTCCACAAAAAATATAATTTGATATGATTAATATATCTTAGAAAAATCATATTTTTTTTGAAATTAAATGAAGATAATTTTTATATAAAAATTATAGATCTCAACGAGATCTACAACTTTCTAGTTTTGAGTTTTTTTTATTTAAAGGCGTTAAGATGCTCAAAAAAATTAATAACACATAAGGATATATTTGACTTTTCACGCCTTCTATTTGACGGCGTTAGAGCCCAAAGAGACGGCAGTGTCATGGAGGACAAAAAAAAATTGAAACAGTTACGCTAAAGACTGCTAAACTTTTTTAGAAACACACAAGACATTGCTATCTTTTTTTTAATGGCACGTAACAAATTTCCCCTTACATTTTTACCAACGGCATTGCTAGCGGCCTGACACCCATTCCTGCGCTTGCACCCCGCGTACCGTCCGAACCCCAAGCGGTGTGTGCAACCTCGTCTGACCCCACGCGGCGTCTACACCCCCACCCAACCCCTTATGCCCCCCTCTAGCAACTACAACACTACTACTATAATTTTAACCGAGATGGACAAAAATCATGGTTAATCTGACGTTGACGGAGTCCAATCGCCTCGATCGGTTAATAGTTGCCCTAATTCGCCCGCCTCCATTAATCGCTATTTTCACATGCGGTCAAAATGCCTGCCTCCGTTAATAGATTAAAAAAAGGAAAAAGTCTACTTAACCCCCCACCTTTCATACTTGGTCTACTTCACACTCAACTATGAAACCGTCTGTTTTACCCCCTGGACTTTCCAAAACCGTCTATTTTACCCTCTGGGCGTTTTTCAGCGGCGGTTTGCTACAGTAAAAATTTGAATAATTCATAGCTACAGCTTCTATGATCCAATTGTGGTGAAATTTTTATGCTACGCTAATTATTGTATGCTTGAACTATAGTAAAAATTTCGTACTCATTGGACTATGTATAACTTAGTTGTAGATAAATTCTAATTAATTACAGACAAAATTGGATTTTCCAATTAATCTAAAGCTACAAAAAAAATTTGTACTAAAGCATACTGTATTATATATTTATTGTGTAGATCTACTCATGTGGAGTCCAATAAAATTAGATTTTTCATTTTATGATTTTTCTATGATTTACTATGATTTTTCAAAAATTCACCGAAAATAAATAAAAAAAAAGAAAAGTCAAAACTACCGACACTGTAGCAAACCCACAGCAAACCCGCTGTTATTGTAGCAAAACCGCCGCTGAAAACCGCCCAGGAAGTAAAATAGATGGTTTTGGAAAATTCGGATAAAACAGACGGTTTCATAGTTGAGGGTGAAATAGACCAAGTATAAAAGTTGAGGGAGTTAAGTAGACTTTTTCTATTAAAAAAATAAGAAATGAAAAACCCATCGACGATCCCAGCAAGTATGAAAGATGAGGGAGTTAAGTAGACTTTTTCTATTAAAAAAATAAGAAATGAAAAACCCATCGACGATCCCAGCGAGCCCTTCCACGAGGCCCGCCGAGCCCATCGACGACCGCTGCCGCAACCGCTCGCCGGATCCGAGAGATCCGCCGCCACCATGCCATTGCCGGAAGAGCCACCAGCTGCCAGAGGAGAACGCCGTTGGGGCCACGCCCTCGCGTGCCGCCGTCGGGGCTGAGGAGAACACCGCTGGGGCCGCGCCCTCGCGTGCCGCCGTAGATACTGAGGAGAACGCCGCTAGGGCCACGCCCTCCTAAGCCGCCGTTGGACCGTGCCCTCATGAGACGCCGCTGGGACCGCGCCCTCGCGTGTCGCTGTCGGGGCCGAGGAGAACGCCGCTGAGGCCGCGCCACGTGAGCTGCCGTTGGGGCCACGCCCTCGTGCGCCGCAGTCAGTGCTGATGAGAACGCCACTGGGGCCGCGCCCTCACAAGCCATCGTTGGGGGTCAAGGCGCCTCCCAAGCCGAAGGTGGAGGTCGAGAGGCCTGCCAGAGGTGGAGGTGAAGGGGGCCGGCCTGAGATGGAGGGCGACACCGGACGTGGGGATGGAGGGGACCGGCCGGAGGTGGAGGGGGCCGACAGGAGAGATGCGGTCATTCTCGGGTGAGAGTGATGCGACGAGAGGGAGACGAGAGAGATGCGCTGAGGGAGACGGAGGAAGATATTTCTCCATTGAGCTAGAGATGACATCACATTGGGCCCACGTGTCATTCTCAGTAAAGAAACACAAGGCCCCGCTCCGTCGGAATCACTGTAGATCACTATAGCGTAGCGTAGCATTTCGTTCGTATTTGGTAATAATTATCCAATCGTTAACTAATTAGGCTCAAAACCTTCGTCTCGTAAAGTACAACCAAAATGTATAATTAGTTTTTAATTTCGTCAACATTTAGTACTTCATACATGTACCGCAAGTTTGATGTGACGGAAAATCTTCTTTTTTACAGTGCCAAAGTTTGGATTTTGGGTAACTAAAAGCCAAATGAATTGGCGGTGGATATACCTCCATGTGGCCTTCGATCCAGCCGTCCAAGAGTTCCACATCAGCGATCCGGGGCTGACTGATCCAACTTGCGCGGCACGAGGCATGGGCAGCTCAGAGAGCGAGGTGGGATGGGCGGTGTGGATCCGATCCCTATGGCCGACTGTGTGGCGTCCAGGCGTGTGGCCACTAGTCTCATGCCATGTGACGGTGGTTTGTTAAAACCGGGGCGGCGCCGGTGATTTTGGACCGGGAGCGAGGATCGAGGGGGAGGACAGTGGGCCCGACGCTGCAACTCTGCGCTGCATCTCTTTTCCATTGCGCGCACGGCTGATTTTTGAGTCGGGCGCCCTATAAATGTCCCTCTCCATAAATTATTTATTGAAGCGGTTTTTTTTTTACCTAAATCTATTTATCCAGGCGAACATGCTTAAACGTCTGTCTCGATGGTTGTTTTTAACCAATCGTCTCGATACCAAGACGTTTATGTTAGTGAAATCGTCACGGTTAATAAACATTAATCGAGGCGGTTATATTACATTGTCTGTCTCGGTTAAGAATTAACCGAGGTGGTTGTTGGACCGGCTTCCCTACCACGAATAACCGAGGCAGGCAACCGACCCAACCGCCTCGAAGCTCTTTTTCCAAATGCCTTAGTTAAGTTTCTGTATAGTAGTGCAACATGAGGGTCACATGGTAACAAGTGCAACATCCGATCTATTTTTAAAATATTTAGATACAACACTAGCAACATACGTCTGCTGAAGACAGATAAAACACTTGAAACATATATCTAAAACACTTGCGAAAACACCTGAAAACACTTGAAAACCATTGCAGACATAAGCAACATCTAGATAAAACATTTGCAATATGTGTGTGAAACATATGCAACATCCAGATAAACACTTACAACATACGTCTGAAAAAATAGATGAAACATTGGGAACAGACGTTTGCAACATACGTGTGCAACATATGCAACATCCCGATTTACTTTTGCAACATTGAATAAAACACTTGCAACATACCTCTAATACACCTGAAAACACTTGAAACAGCAACATGCTCTTCAGCACTGCCCGATCTCATCCGCATCGTTAGATGCCATCGCCGAGGAAGGAAGCGAACCGAGCGTGGTGGAGAGAGAGGGGGAGGCCTACTGGTCGTCGCTCCTGGCACGAGCTGTCGCCGAAAAAGGGATAGAAGTGACCGGGGTGGGTGTGATGCAGAATGGAAGCCACGCAATAGACGATGACCGCGGTGGAGAGGGAGGAAGGCGGGCGTGGCGCTCGGGCACGGTGGAGAGGAAGGATGGCGAATGGCCAAACGCGGTGGAGAGCGCCATGGTGGAGCACGCCATAGTAGTGTGGCGCGCACGGCGCGGTCGTGATGCAGTAGTCAAGAGGAAAGGGAGAGCAGATATTATTGTTTTTTTTAACAAAACACGAGATGGGCGCGGCGGCGTGGTCATGATGCAGCAGCCAAGAGGAGAAACATGTGCTTATATTCCTATGTTTCAAACACCCATTTTCTATAAAAATCCTGTGATTTTCAATCCTCTGTTTTCTACCTACACTCATATCCTATTTCTGTGTTTTCTTCCTTTCCTCTGTTTTACATTCCTCCGTTCTAAACAGGTCCTATGTTATTAGGAAAAAACGGCACAATTTAAACCTTTGCAAGAACAGATTCCTTGTGCATTTGTAAACATCATTTTAGGCATCATTATATGCCAATTTATTTATAATCGTTTTCCTCTTCTCATTATGCCCAAATAGTGCGGCCGAAGGTATGTCTAACGGTAACTCTAGCTCTTAGACGGTAACTCAAGCTCTTTGTTGATGTTTCGTACTCCCTAAATATTTGGTGCAAACCATTCTCTTCGTGCAATCGTGAAAACCATTCCAAAAACTCTACTTTCCAAATATTATGAAACAATGCATATCCATAGTTCATTCATAGATGTACGTCGTAGCAAAAGTTGAGAGGCAAACTTATTGTGTGAAAATCCAAAGAAAAATAACAAAATTCGAGTGCAAGTGCACTAGAAGACAAAATTCTTGGAAATTTGTCTTCTAGTGCAAATACACATGAAATTTGTTATTTCCATGAGTTTTTCAAGATTGATTTTGTTTCCAAACTTTTGCTACAACGTACCTCTATGAATGAACTATGGATATGCATCGTTTCACAATTTTTGGAAACCTCTAAGTAGGGTTTTTGGAAGAGTTTTCACTATTGCACCAAGAGGATGGTTTGCACCAATATTTTCCCCCATTTCAATGTAAGTCATTTCAGCTTTCTTAACGAGTTAAAACATCTCAAGTTTGATCAAAATTATAGAGAGAATTACAAAAATTTATAACATCAAATAGGCATGCTATGAAAATATAATTAATAAAGAATCTAATGATGTTTAGTTAGTATCATAAATATTATTATTTTATTACATAAATTTGATCAAACTTGAGATGCTTGTGATTCTCAAGAAAGTTGGAATGACTTGAAATTTAGGGTCTGTTCGGCTGGCATTAAAGTCGGCTGCAGCTGTTCTGTTGTGAGAAAAAAATACTGTAGATTCTAGCTGATAATACGGCTAATAAGTTCAAGCGAACATGCCCTTATAAGTCAGATCTAGCATCCACTACATACTTTAATGGCCTGTTTGGTTCTCCAATCAGGCTCTAGGAAACCACCTTCGGGCTATTTGGATGCCTGTTTGGAGGCCGAAGCTAGCGTCCTATTTGTTTGGGCTGGTTTGACTTATAAGTCATGGCTAAAAGTACTATTGACTGGTTTGGTGTGAGAGAAAAATATTGTTTGTTAGCTGATAAACCATGGCTTATAAGTCAAATACAACCAACATGTTCTTTTAGGCTGGTTTGGCTTATAAGCCATGACTAAAAGTACTATTGACTAGTTTGATGTAAAAAAATATTACCTCCGTTCCTTAATATAAGCCATATAGTTTTTAGCACCAATATTAACGCACGGCTTGGGGAAGGATGTGAGACCGAGGAAAAAAAAAGGAAAATCAGGCCATCTTCTCTCTCCCAATCAGATTGTTTCCTAAATCTAAGGGATTAGTTGTGGCATGTGCTATGTACGGTGGAAAGGTTTCCAAACTAATCGGCGTGGGAGCTGATACGTACCTATATTTTGGAATTTTCTTTAGAAATCTATATGGCTTATATTAAGGAACGGAGATAGTACTATTTATTAGCTAATACTCCCTCTGTCCCGATTTAATTATCGTTTCAGGTTTTCGTGCCACAAGTTTGACTCGATTTATAGAAAATATTAGCAACATTTGTATCTCTAAATAAATTTATTAAAAACTAGATTTAAAGATCTTTTCGATGATACTAATTATATATCATAAATAATAATATTTTTTAATATATATTTTGTTAAAGTTATTTCTCAGAAACGAGAACGATAGATATTCTAGACGGAGGAAGTAAGTCATAATAAGACAAATACAACCGATCGAACAGGCTGGGCTGCAGGGAGCCACCAACCACCCCAGATAAACGCCGGAGCTGGCCGTTCTTTGGAGTCAGGGTTGGCTTAAGCCCGAATGGGGAGTCGTCACCGCAAACCTCGAGCGCGCCCAGCCCCGAGCCGCCGCCGGCGCCGCCCCCTCTCCCCTCGCCGTCTCCGCGGCCCTCTCTCCGGCAGTCCGGCGCCCTCACCTCGCGACCTCGACCACCGCCCTGACAGCAACGCCTCTCGGGATCTTGGAGCCTGACGAGTGATGACCGAGTGGGATTGCAGCGAGACAGGCGGCGAAGGTGTTCGATCTCACCGCACGGGGCGACGGCCACGATGCCGGCAGAGGCGCGGCCGCGGGGTAACGGGGCGAGGCCGAGCGGCGAGGACGCAGGCGGTGGCCATTGTGCAAGGAGCAGCGGGAGCACGCAGAGAGGCACCTGAGGTCGCGTGGTGGGCGGCTCGCGTCCGCTCGGAAAGGCCGATGCTTTGTGAGGAAGGGAGGGAGGGGACAATGCCACAGTGGAGAGCGCACGAGCGCGACGGCGGGCTGCGATGTGGTGGAGCGCCGCGGTGTTGGATTTCGTCCTGCAGTGGAGCACCACGTGCTTGTTGAGGTCCACTGCTGGTTGCGAGCTCGTCTTGAAGCTCAGTGCCGTGGCTTGGATGCGCCAGCGAGCTCTGCTTGAAGCTCTGCTCCACACTGACGCACGCGCGCGGGCCGGACGCGCGGTGGCGCAATCACGCGGGCGGGCGAGCGGCCAGCGTACTCGCGCGGTCGGGACGCACGGCGGCGCACTCGCGTGGGCGGGCGGGCGGCGCAATAGCGAGCTCGTCCCACTCCTGCCATGCTCGCGAGGATGGCCGCGGGGTAGCGCGGCAGGGGGCTGTGACACGGTAGGGTGGTGTGCACGGCACCGGCGGCGAGCTCGTCCGCCACGCTGTGGCAGCCATTCTATGGGGATGCATACCAAGTGTTCGACGAAATGACTGAGAGGGGGTAAGGTTACCAGGTTAGAGAAGAGGTAATTCTATTGAATACAAACCAGACAACCAGATTGGCTCGCTAAGCTGTCCAGGCTTAGATTCTAGCTAGACTAAAAGTAAGCCAGGAAACCAAACACACTTTAAATGTGCGGTCGGTACATCAAAATTTTAGGAACCCTTTGTAATGTAGAAATTTCATAGGAATTGTTCGGAAATTTGCAAAAATCAGTTTATTTTAGATGAACACATGAAACATAAAAAAAGTTCCCACGTTCTAAAGAGAGAAAAACTGATTCTCGATGAAAACTGATCTTTCTGTTTTTTGAATTCTAGAACCTGGAAAATGTTTCTGGTTCTGACTTTCAATCCCATAATCATTTGGCAAGGGGTCACGTGTTCTCTCAAAACACAATTTCATTTTGTAATGATTTTGCTGTTCCTAGTACGGAATGCAGACACAACAATCTTATATAAATGCAGACAGTAATGCACCCTGACTTATCCACAAAAAACTATGGGCCGCCATATAGTTTCTTAGGTCAATATTTTCTTGTAACTGTTCAAGGAGATCGGAATCAGATAGATTCAAATGAGCACTAGACACTCTAAGGTAGATTTATACAATACATGTAGACAATATACATGGGCAAACCAAAAATGTAGGTTCTGATAGTGATCGCCAAAGGTTTTCTCATCAAGTAGCAACTCTCACTGATAATCATGAGCCTGGCAATAGTCATGATGCATTATAATATCGGGTTGCAATGAAAAACAAACATGGAAGAGAGAGAAGCTCATCGTCTGCTATAAGAAGTCTTATCTTCAATGCTCGCTCTACTGTTTCCTTTGGAAAACCAACATTGATAACAGATGTAACTAGAAAACCAATATTAATCACAGATGCAACTGCATCAACTCGCACAGTTTTACAATAGAGTATTCAGTTTGTGAACAGAATTATCCTCCACACTAGCTCAAAACAGAGTCTTTTGAGTTAGAGCAGAGTAGCAACAGCGGTTAGTGCATCCTCCCTTCGAAACTCCCATAGCAATTCACACCAACAGAAATTAACTTGCACAGCAGAGTAGCAATAGAAGCTACTGCATCATTCTTGTTCTGATTAACAAGATTGGACATCAAACCAAACTGAACAATGAATTCTTTGGGACATAAACACTTCCTTCTTGAAGCAATAGACCAAAAAAAAAAACAAATACTGGCAATGTAGGTAAAGATCAGGTGAGCTAACAGAAAATAGAATCCTCACTCGGACCTTCACAGACAGGATTGCAAATGGAAAAGGAGCTCAAATACACAGTAAAAACGAGTAAAGAGCAACACTAATACTGACATTATACAATACTGAACCGCTGAAAAGAATCACATGAAATGAAAACAATCACATGATAGATTTATCCACATATATGAAATGAAAACAATCACATGATAGATTTATGCAGCACAGATACCCAAATTATCCAATGCAAGGATGGGTCTAACAAACAGACAGAGCCCTATACATGTTGTGTGAAATCCAATTGTAAAGCTTAAATGGCAACAGAACAAGATGCAGATACATCTTAGCCTTCAGGGTTAAATATCAATTTAAAACTATATGCATGATAGATAATCAAGTTTACAAATTACAGCACAATGATTTTAACAATCTATGAACAAGCAAGTACAACACCCAAACACCACAAGATATATTTTTTTTACAACCATGCTAGGCAGCTAGGGCAACTATCAACTGAACAGAGGCAGGCTTCCTCATCTATCAGATTGGTTAATTATAGGTGGGCAAATTAGAAATATTGTCACCGTTCAAAATTCCAAATCTAATAATTCAGTAGTCCATATAAATAAACTCTACAGTGTACACCAGCCAAACAGGGCAGACCTCATGACACTGTTCTTCCATAGCAAATGGAAGCTAAGTAGAGATTTTTCGCCCATTTGTCCTGTAAACAGATCATTAGTATGTGTAAATGGATGTTCAAGCTGAGGTTAGAGAAAAGGGAAAGAATATCAAATCACCTTCACATGCTGGCTCGGGAAAGCAGACGTTCTTAGGGTTTCCTGTGTTTCATCAGCAGGTTTCCTTTTGGGGATGCTCAAGATAAACGCTGCCTGATCCCATGTAGCTGCAGTAGACGTGATGCGAAATCCATTATCCCAGCGTCGATGGATACCCTCACTTGGATACAAGAAGTCAAGCTCCACAACCTAAAACCAAAAATATTAAAAATAAGCACCAAGTTTAACAATGTAGTTTTTCAGCCTATGCTTTTCTTGAAGCTATGTCTTGAGATTCAGCAATAACGAGGCATGTCAGGTATGTTTTTTTCCAGGATAGTAGACAATTCAAAGCAAAAGGCCAGTCTTTAACTCTTACACATACTAGACATGAGCACATCGACATACCTGTGCCGAAAAGCCAGAATTCCGGGACATGACCACTGCCCACCGACTTCCTGCTGTGGCCATAGCAGTAACATAAAAACCCTCCTTCCACTTTTTGTTTATCCACTTGAAAGGGAATGAGTCGCTTACTTTGTAGGACTGCTGGGCATATTGTGTTCCTGGAGAGGACAAAGTCAATTCCAATCTACAGTGTATACACAGGTGTAATACCATAAACTGTCACAGCCTCCAGCTAAAAGCTTGCAGTCACAGCTTGACAAAGAACATATGCACTTCTATGCAAGGTTAAACTAGTCTGGTATATCTCACTAACATGGTGGAAACAAAAAGTAGAACTTCATATTACACAACTTTATACTATAGGCGGACACGAAAATGTAGATCTTTGTATTACACAAGTTTAACAGGGAGTATTTTTACGGAGCCCAGGCACCAATTGTATTACCTCTCGACATGACCACCAGTGAACTGCCATTGTTTGCCCCTGCTAGTGCAGTGATATAGAAGTTCTTCTCCCATTGCTCCATTATCCATTCCTGAAAGCAACACACGCCATATCAAAATCAATTGCAAAAAAGAAAAGAGCAGACCAGCTTAATATCAAGTTTTAAATGCTAATCCCTCCGTTCCAAATTCTAGTACACTTGGGTTTTCTCCTAAGTCCAACTTAGCTAATTTCGACCAAGTTTTAGAAAAAAAATATTAACATCTACAAGTTCAAATAAATGCACTATCAAGACATCTAATTCGATGTTGGTACATTATGCTTTAAAATTTGTCAAAGTTAAGAGGGGTTTGAATTAGGACAAAGCCAAAGTGAACTAGAATTTGAAACGGAGGGAGTACAGCAAATAAAATAAAGTGATATGAGATTGCTAGAACACCAAAAATGGGGCAGCAATTAATAGCTTACCTTGTGAAGAAAATATGGAGAAAGTTCATACACTTGAGAAGTAAATCCAGTGCCAGCATCCATTATCAAAGCCCACAGATTAGAACAAGAGGCGACAGAGCTTATAAACAAGCCATCTTCATTTCCCTTTGAAATGTGCTGAGCTAACCTGCCCTCTGCAACATTGTAGTGATACCTGCAAAGAATCATGATTAGAGTGAAGTATTTTCTTTCTAACTAAAGCATACACCTATGCAGTTCGTACCTCTGTTTCATAGGCCGCCTGGCATTGTAAACACTAACCCATTGGGTCGCAGGCATTCCCATCCTAATCTTCTTTTTGGGCTGCTCATCATCATCTTCCTCCATCATAAGGCGACCTCTCTTCTGGCCTACCTGAAATATAAGCTGGTAGAAATTCATAAAAGAATATATTAGCATCTATACAAATCATTGTATGTAGAAGTGTACTGGTACCAAACAACCAATGGCCGAGAAGCCTTAGTACAAAAGCAATGGCTGGAAGCAATCTTTAGTTAGCAAGTACAAGGAGCAACAAGGTTGGATAGAACAATACCTTCTGAGCACCATCTGTATTGATTGGCCTTATCTCTGGGTTTGGACCAACAATGCCATCAAAAAGAGAAATGCACTTTGCATAGTTTGGTTCTTCATCGAACTTTAAGTTCACAACATACTCAATAAATTGTCGGAAAGGTTGTGGGCAAAAGCAACACAAAGATTCCGGAGAAGTTGCCATCTTTTTCTTGCAGACAAGGAAACCTTTATTCTCCCCCTAAAATCATTTTGCAGAAAAATTGAGTAAGGGGAAAAACAAAAGAAAAGCATGTCAGTAATAATTAAGAAAATTTCAAAGTTGTAACAAACTTCACCTGGTATCCTTGCCAAGGAAGGCGACCACGCAGAAGAAATACAAGTGTGTAGGCAAGAGATTCCAGGTCATCCCTCCTGCTTCCAGTTCTCCCCAAATGAGCATGCACACTAGCATACCGAACAGTTCCTCTGTTCCATTAAACAGTGATGTATGACAAAAAAAAAATGTAAGCATAGAAGTAGGGGGGAATAAAGCCATGGAAGATAGAACCTAGTGAAGTATTTCTATTGCAAACCTGAATACATCAGGCCTCTGATCATATTCAACATGCTCTCCTGTACCAGTGTCTTTCCATCTGGTAGCTGTGTTGACAAATCAATGTCATGTCAAACTAACATGCATATTTGAAGGTCCACTGGACCCAATGTGTCACCAGAATGTTCCCTAAACTGATAAAACAAAAATACCTAAACCAAGGTCAACAAGAAAAAGTTTCTTCTCTTCTATGGTGCCTGGAGGTCCAAGCAAAAAGTTTTCAGGTTTTACATCTCCATGGACGTACCTGTCATAAACAAGAGATTTTTTTTAGCTATTATTGTATACACAGTATACACAATATATTAGTATCCTTTGACAAAACTACATCAGATACCCTTTTGAGTGCATCTTCTCCAGTATGGAAATTGCTTCTATAGCAATGCAAGCCACCATTTCAACAGACATACTGTAAACGGAACAAATTGAATCAATTAAGGAACTCAGAAAACCAGACAAGAACGTTAAAGAAAATTTGGTACTGCATTAGGTACTTACGAGTGAGAGTTATTATTCCAAACATCCCACAGGCTTGGCCCCAACATGTCCATAATCTGCATAGAAGTTACCTTGCATGAGAAACATATGCCACCAGCAAACAGGGTTCTTTAGGTAATGAAGTAACCAAGCCTTCAAACATTTTCCAGCCATGACTGTTCATGAATCAAATAAGCTAAAAATATTGTAATGCATTGGCACTGAAATTGATTAAAAGTTACCTCATGCAACTAAATAAGATGTGCTAAATGCAAAAACAAAAGAACCAAGCTATCACGCTTGCTTGCGCAAATAAAAATGGACAAGTAGTCTTAGTGAACACTGCACTGGTTTGTAATACAAGATAGAAAAGTTTACTGGGCAACACATTTGTTGTTACACATTGCAAGTCAGGATTACTTATTTTGAACAACACAGTCTATTTTGGAAGCTTGGCAGTTTGGATTACCTGTATTCCTGTCCCTTAAAACTACCAGACAACCATCTCCAAACCATCCACTGTCACCTGTTGCTTCGTTCTCTCTACTCTCCCTCTCATAACTCCTCTCTCCTACTCATGGCAGCTTCTGCTGCTGACTACTACACCCATCTTGAAGCTATAATCAGTAGCTATGGTGGCACAGTGGAAATGGATGGTGCCAATGGCAAGCTTCAAAAGCAGTTGCAACAGTGGTAGAGGCAACAGAAACCACCTCTGTTGTTTAATTCTCTCGTAAACTAGTCAAGCTGAGGGGACCCATGCCGTCCACCACCAGCCACTAGGGGACAAACTCATCATGTTATTAGGCACAAGTGGGTTGCAAGTGGTGCTTAGATTGAGATGTTGAGATACAGTGTGCAGCTGACTATCTGAGTACAATAGTGGTCCCCATCTCATACATTTTCCTTTTTTTCTCTGATATATATGCACGAACTTAGCTAATGTAGTGTGATGTGTGAAAGCCATACTTGATTGAATCAGATGTGTAACTTTTGGTGACCAAGATGGAAAAAACACAAGCGGAAGGAGGTGGAATGAGTCAGGTAGTCTGGATGTGGTCAGCTGAAACTCAATTATTATTTTATTCAAAAAAATAGTCAATACAACTATTTATTTGACATACAATTGAGCGGAGTCAGAGATGCAGCATGCTAGGTAGTATCAAGCAAAGACAGTCACCAGCTAAATATTGTGAAAGTAATTTGAGAATTATTAGTCTATAAGCAATCTTAACATAAAAATATTGTATAGAATACTAAGTAACTGATTGGTTTTCACTGGAAGAAAACTATTATTCTAGTTTTGAACAGGCAGTGCTAAAGGGTAAAGCTTTTCTTTCCATAGGCCCACCAGTGCCCAAAAAGGAAAAGAAAATCACTAATTATTGACTTTGTATGCCTATGTCACCTCATCCATCATGAGGTGCATACCTTCTGAGGAGGAAAAAAATGGGTCTCTAGTTTAAATGATCAAGACACCAATTCATTATATTTATAATGGTGCAGAGTAGTGACTATACCTTACCTGAACGCATAATGAATTAATGCCAGTGCCAGTTTTGATTATAGTAAATGTTTGGGAAAACTGAAGCAGTGAAGCAACAGCAAGACAAGAATTAATCAGATTTAACTTTAATAAAAGGAGGACAGACCTGGCACAGTGGTAGAGTGTCTCCACTTGTGCCCTTGAGGTCCTGAGGTTTGGACCAGACTCATTTCAGAATTTTACAATGGTAAGGCTGTCTAGAAATTCACATCCCTAGACCCCACCTGTGTGTGGGAGCTTTAGGGTGTGATTGGTTGCTTACATTAGCCTTAGCATGCATTAGACCTTATGTAGCACAACCCAGCCAGTATAAACATGTGCAATGTCTTTGTATTTGGTAGTTCTGCACAGGCATTGGTTGCTTACATTGTGTAGCATGTAGCTTGTAGCCACATCCACGTTCTAGAAGGTGTCTTATGTTTCTAGTAGAGAGGGGAGGTGAGAATATTTCATTTTTGTGGCCCAATCACCTTGTGCAAAATTTCATTGCCTGATACGACCTAATATTGGACCTACTTTGAGCACTGTGCAAGCATGCATAAGAGCTTCTGCGGGCAACCGAACATAGACAAACTGCACTGGACAAGCCTAAATATAGACTAGTGCAGGCAACCAAACAGGCCCTTAATGAAAGGAAAATTTTAAATAATGGTGACTTAGACAGGAAAATTTTAAAAGATAATGGCTTAGACGAGGTGCCGTGTGAAACCAGGAAATATTGAAAAGTAGTAGCAAGAATGTGTGTGCACGGTCAATATACAATAGTGTTGCCTGCTTCATTACCATGATATAATACTCTCCCTGCTTCCCTTTGTAGTGTACTCTTGGTACGCCATGAATTCCGCTAAGAGTGCTGCAGGATGGATGTTTTATATAAACACAAAAGTTAAGATGTAATTCCAGTTGGAACATGCAATAAATGGAAAAACAAGGCCAAAGATTTTTTTTGTAGAAATCAGTGCAAGAAGAAAGGACAAATTGGTCACTTACTTGTAAACTTGCCACTCATAAGGAGCACCATAGTTGCAACCTTTGCTGGTTCGATGTTCAAATTTGATCGCAACCTATTATGAAGAAAAAAGTTTATGCTAATGCAGCTACAATGAATTACAATTAAAAATTCCAGAGAAGGCATAAAGACCTCTAAAGCATTTGCACCAGGCGTCCTGTCACTAACACTAGGAGAGGAAATACGGCGACCAACATATACTTGCCCAAATCCTCCCTTTCCAAGCTTTCTGTCAAGTCTGTAAGTAGGCGAATTGCCAATTTGAACCTGTTCCAGCACATAAGGAAATGATGAGCATGCCACCATAGTCAAACACAACATACATGGTTCTGAATTTCCCATGCTATATGCCTACAGCCTATCTTGAATGTTAATCTAACCTTGTTACTGCAAAAGGCACAAATGAGATCTATACACCAACCACTTGCAAGGAGTGAATAATGACAAGTCAATGTGTAATACAGCCATAGGCCCTCTTACAAGTAGAGTAGTAGACAAAGAAAGATCTGACATGCCAAAAGTGCAAGGTTCTCGCATTGTTTAAATATATCATTTTTCCAGATGCACTTATGCTTATTAGGGTTTAGTCACAACACAACAAAAGCAGTTGCAAGAAAACAGAGAAATAGGGTAAAGGAAATCAAATATAAGATAGTATTAAAAAATGCTGGAACTTTCAGCAGCTGGACTAGGAAACTCTCATCCCTAATCGGAACAAATAATATCCATAATTTGAAGTTTTTAACCTCGAGGAACTCAGACTGGTCAAAACTTTTACGTAAATTGTGTCTATCCATTTTTTTCAAGTTTTTTACTTTGAGGAACTCAGTTGTCAGAACTTTCACTTAAATTGTTGCATAAGTAGTAATTTCCAAAAGTTATGACAGAACCTGTCCTTAAAGCCTTACACAGCAGTCATCATGTTTAATAACTTCAATATTCAATAATTACCAAGGAGAGTATTGAGTTGGATATGGATATATACTATGCATCTATTTCTCTATGTTCCAACATGTGTTCAACATTTTCATTACACAAAATTGATCCTTTCTAGAGTGCTACAGGCAATATATGAGGCTCATATATATAACAAATAAAACTTTGCAACATGCAGGCATTCATGTGTTTCCTTTCTGAGGCTTTAAGCAACAGCAAAAAGAGTCATCTGGAATTTGAGTATGATTAATATGGTACTACAAGATGTGCTGACATTACTCATATTGAAAAACATAGTAATCTGATAATTTGAAAAACAAATGCCATAAATGGATGCCAATCTAAACATAACAGCATCACTAGATATTTTTCCCCCTTACAGAACATCCCTTTCAATTTACAAACAACTATGCTCGCCTCAATTGGCTCCATTTCGGCATATGTCAAATACAACATTATACCGCAACTACGTATTAGAAAATATGGAAGTGGATTTTTCTTTCACTCATCAAGTTCATGCCACACACAAAAAAAATAGACCAATGAAAAACTGCACCTAATTGACACATGGCATGACATGAGCCTCCTATTTCTAGGGGCTACATAAAGTCAGAATTGGAGATGGAGCCATGACTTCTTTTTGGAACAACGCCTGGATCGGTGAAACTGCACTGAAAATTCAATTCCCTGATATTTTAAATATTTGTTCAATATCAAATATTACAGTAGCAGAGGCTTTCAACAATGCTGACTGGCAAATACAATATAGAAGGGGTCTAATCATTGCTGAGATAAATCAGTGGGAGGACCTATGGGAGACAATTAGTAACATTCATCCAGCTGAAGGGCAGCAAGATGCAGAGACAATTAGTAACATTCATCCAGCTGAAGGGCGAAGGGCGGGCCTGGTGCAAGCGGTAGAGTCTTACCGCCTGTGACCGGAAGGTCCTGGGTTCGAGTCGCGGTCTCCTCGCATTGCACAAGCGAGGGTAAGGCTTGCCACTGACACCTTTCCCCAGACCCCGCACAGAGCGGGAGCTCTCTGCACTGGGTACGCCCATCCAGGTGAAGGGCAGCAAGATGCAGAGTGGGCCTCAGATAAATTTAATCTTATACAACTATGTCCTTATACAATTTCTGAACTCATGGGGGAGTAGATCTTCAAGCAAAGATGCTCTGGAAATGCAAGATTCCAATGAAAGTTAGAGTGTTCCTTTGGCAGATGTTACACAACAAACTGCAATCCGGAGTGGAACTGAAGAAAAGGGGTTGGAAAGGTAAAAGTAACTGTAGTTCATGTGGAGAGAGGAAGGGACAATTGATCATATTTTCTTTGATGCTCTATAGAACAGATGCTATGGTGTGGCATGCGAGAGGTGTTTGATTGGAATGGCTTCCCGACATCACGAGCTGACTTATGGGAGAGGTGGCTCAATAACAGATTCAGAGTCCCTTAACAGTTAGGTTTATTTGTGTTTGCAGGTTTAGCATGGGCGCTTTGGACTAACAGAAACAGGATGGCGATAGAACATCACTTCACCAACAAACCAAGTGATGTAAAAAGGAAAAAAGCAAGAACATATGACGGAAAAGATGCTGAACTGGCATTGTAGCACACCAAGCTGTTGTCTTCAGATGTTGGCAAAATTTAGGCCACTTTTGTTCTAGTAAGCTGGCGAGGAATATTATTTGTTATGTCTGTTTGTTTAGGAACTCCTCTAGCGCTCTGGTATCCCCAGAGGACCAGACTGGTGAAACAGACCTTATATAAGCAGAGTATTTCTCGTTTAAAAAAAATAAACTTCATATTTCCCAAAATAGCACGTCAAGTGAAGTCACATTCCACACTAGAGCAGTTCCTAACGCTCTGGCAATGAGGTGGCAACCCTAAGAAACCAAATTCATCTATAATCAAGCCCTTAGCTAGCAATTAAACCAGAAATTTCCATCAAGAACACCTATGCGACCTATCCATGCCAGCATACCAAGTCGATCGAATTCATCCGACGGCAGCCATTTGATACCAGCGTCTAAAAGTGGGTGCAAATCCCCAAACGCCGCCCGACTTCGGAACACGCGGGAGCTAAGGAAAGAGACGAGAGATCCTGACCGTCTCAGGGAGCGGTGTCGCGCTGCCGTCGTCGCCCGGGGCGGCGCCGGCCTTGTCGACGCTCCGGACGGCACTATCGCCGTCGTCCATCCCGGCGCGGAGGGAGCCCCTCCCTTTCCCGGTCTCTACTCCAGCGGCGGGGGTCTCCTCCTTGAGGCGACCGCTGCTTTCGCTTCCGCGGTGGCGGTGGGTGCTCCCCGCAGGGAGACGGACTCGAGGCGGCAGGGGCTAGGGCTCGAAGACGAGTCTGCGAGGGAGATGAGGAGGAGGCGGTGTCCTGGTCGGCGACGGCGAGGAGATGAGAGAACAAAATGGAAAGCAAAAGCAGAGGAAACGAGAGCGGCTGGAAGATTCTGGACGGAGATCTCCCTCCTCGCCTCCTGCCCTGGACGATTCCTTCCTCCAACTCATAGTTCCGCTTCTGTTGCGGAGATACGTACTCTAGTGCTTACGGCTTCGATTTTCATCTAGAGAATTATTATTATAGCCGTGTTTAGAACCGATTGTGAGAACCCAGAAAATCCTGTTAAACTAGAAGCATACCCCACGCATTGCTACGAGAATCACGAGTGAATTTTAGTGAGATGTGGCATGATGATATAGATTGCTTGCATGAATAGATAAGTGTCATATGGGCTGCTAATGTAAATGTCTTGCATGTGTCGAGATAGAATTGTAGTGAGATTTAGCGTTACTAGCAAACATGCCCATGTGTTGCAACGGGACACATGGCTCATTGCGGTTACCTAATTTCGTTCAGGTCCAGTCCTCTCTTCTATCAGGTCCTCCTCCCAAGTTTCAGGGTGCAGGCTTGAAAGTACCTAGGGAAAAAAAATCTGTGGTCGACCTAGGGTTCCTAAGCGGCCCTAGTTCCTAGGGGAAAAATCTGTGGTCGACAGCGCAGGAGCAACTAACCGTCGATTTTGCGGTGGCCGGTGCCGACCGGAGTCAGCGGACGGGGCGTGGGCGCCGTGACCGGAGTGGCCGCCGGCGTTGCAAATCCACATCACCGAAGTTGGTGATCAAGTTTGAGGTCAGGGGTGCCGTCGCTTCCTGAATCGCCTTCACAGCCGCTCTGGAAATTCCAGGTGATCCCATCTCAGCTCATCTTTGGCTCTGTGAACGACCTTCTATTTTCACGTTGTATAAAGCCAAGGTTGGAACATCTCCAAAAACCTAAAATATTCCTTTGTTCTTTTTCTCCATCTTAATGGAAGCAGATTAGCGGATTATGGGGACGATGAGGAAGCAAAACTGCCGAGACAAAAAAAAAAGAGCAAAACACCGAAAAAAGAGCAAAACAAAAAACTTAAATAAAATGACGCAAGAAGAAACGTAGCCCGGATTTGAGCTCTATACATCGCATGTGTTTTCACTTTGAGTTTTTACTCTGTTTTTTCCTTATATATGTCGGATAAGCTGGAGTTTTACTCTTTCCTTTTCTATATATATATAATGACATATATAATTATAGACATGTGTTTTTTTATATTTTCCATGTGTGACCGTGTCGAACACGACGGTGGAGTTTTAGCCCGTTTCTTCGTTAATTAACGGACAAATGTTTTTTTTTTCTCTACCTGAACTTTAGGATTTTTACACGATAGAAACAGAATCTGAGTCGGTTCGGTCGCCCTGCGTGGCTTTAAAAGAACCGGTTCGGTCGCCCTGCGTGGCTTTAAAAGAACGGACCAAAAGCAACGGTATTATTATGGGAGGTAAAAAAGTAGATTGGAGGACACGCTTCACCCTTTAGTATTAATTATTAGATACAGATTTTTTGCTAAAAAAGTATTAGATGCAGATTAGAATTCATATTCAGCTTATTTGGAATCACATAGATCTATTTGGATTTGGATTCTTAGCTATCCAAAACCTCTATCATATAAAAATCAAAAGAGCTATACACGGACCAACAAAGACAGTTTTCACATTCACATAGTTAGTTAGAGAATGCCAAACCAAAAAAACAAAAAAAAATTATCTCTTTATTATTAGGTATAGATAAGAGATATAAAGATATCTCATGTTAATGATTTTTTATCACGCAACACTCACTCACCACGGGATTGAACTGATAAAAGTTGAGTGAATAGGCGTATATAATATTATGGCATATTTTTAATCGATTCGATTACAATAGCGGGAATTTTTTCGATTCTTAATTGTGCTAGTTTAAAGTTCTGAAGCGGTGATCAAAACAATCAAAAATAATGGAAGCGTTTGGCAGGGTTCTTAATTGTGCCATGTTTTTGTAAAGAGCAGTGTTAGGAATTAAGCCATCTCAAAATGCCCAAAACTTGTTTAATGTATGGTACTTTTGGAAAAATAAAAATTTTCAATCCCTCTTATTTATTGGTGTGGCGGCCATTTTATGGTCAATTTGGAAAACAAGGAATAAAGTTGTTTTTGATAATTATCGACCTAATTCTCTTTTGTAGGTGTTATTCAAGGGACCTATTTGCTTCAATCGTGGGCCCAATTGCAATGCTGTGAGGTTCAACGAGCGCTCATGGTGGAGCCTTGTCGAACTTCGGAGACCATGGCAATAAGTCTCTATGTCCTACGGATGATCTTCTTTTGTTTAGAATTGGATTTTGAGTTGTTTGAGTTTTTAAGTAAGTTGTAATAAGTTAATCTGACTCCTCTTCAATGACGATGAAGTCATATACTCTTTCCATTATTAAAAAAATCAAAGACTGGGGTTTGAATTTTATTCGATAATGATACCCTCAGGGCGTCCGTTCTTTCGGACGGGACCGACCTGCCTGCCCTCGTGCCTCACGCCACGTGTCGTCCATGCATCGCGCTGCGCTCCCCGTGCCTCCTGTCGTGGCCGCAATCCATCCACCTACTGTGGCCACTTTCGAGGTCCGTGGATTGTGGACGACCTCCGTGCCACTCTGTGGTATCGAGCTCTGCACCGACGTCGAGCTCCGTGTCAACGAGTCTGTAAGTGCAATCAAGCCCTAATTATGGGTTTTGATGATAATGATCACGCAATTAGAGAACTAATAATATTTATCAAGATGACAAGCAGGAGAATCATAAGAGAGGATGTGGTACATAACGTAGGAGCCCCCAATTACAAAAGATGACGGCATCAAGCTCAAAAGGAGGTTTATCTCATTTTATATTTTGAATTTGAGTATAGGAAAAGTCGTACTATAAAGGGGGACACAATGCTTAAGTCAACATATACAACCAAGTGCTTAATCTTACACAAAAGCATCCTTAAAGCTTAGCCACGATAGCCAGCTCAACTCCCTTCTATTCCTTGCTGCTTGGCTTGGTGCGACAGTGCCGCACCTGAAGCGCGGCTATGCCGCATAGCGGCACTATCGCGACTTATCTGACCATTGGGACCTACCTCTCCCCTTCCCCCACAATAGTCCTCTTTCTCGCCCAGCTCATTCAGACCGACAAGAACAAACTTGTGCTCACTCTCTCTCTCTTCTCCATTGGTGCCCTAAAGCTCTCAAGTTCTTCCCTTTGATTTCTCCATCAATCCTTGAGAGAAAAAGGCTCCAAACTCGATTAGAGAGCAGATTCATTGGTTCCCCAACTCAAAAGAGCACTTGGTTCATGTTTTGGCAGAACGGTTGTGTTTATTACTCTTTGAGCTTTGCTCCTAGATGGCTAGAGCGTCGCCCATGGAGCTTGCCAACTTGTGTGGCAGCCCCAGAAGGTTTGTAACCATCTCTTGAAGCTAGTAAACTTACCCCTCATCTCAAGAGTTAAGTCTCTTGACTTGAGAACGAGGAAGGGTTGCAAAACCCTAAACCTTAGTGGCTAACCTCAACAACGTGGACTTAGGCAAGCCTTAGTAGCGAGCTGAGCCACAGAATAAATCATTGTGTCACCGTGTGCTTGATTTACATACTTGTCATTCATATTGTTATTGAGGTGATTTCTAGGGTTTGTGGCCGATCTACTTGTGTGTGCTACTTTTACCACTTCTAGTTGTCGATCTGTGATCCATATACTTGCAGGAAGCTTAGTAATTTCTCCAATCTAAGTTTCCATTCATAGATTTTGAACTGTGCCACGAAGTTGTCTGCAGGTGTGGAAGTGCCGCTATTCTGGCTCGGCAGTGCCGTGGGCTCAGAGCAGTAGTGCCGCGGGTGAAATTTAACATTTGCTCAAGTTTTGTTTTAACATGCCTATTCACCCCCCTCTAGGCTAACCAAAGATCCTACAAGTGGTACTGGAGCATGTTACCTCATGTACGCTTCACCGCGTGAGGTATGGAGCCCGGAGGAGGATCTGGTGTTGTGAAGCCCATAGACGTCGAGCCGGAGGGCGTGAGCTTGCACGATACCGACAACAGTGAGCTCAACACATCTACAACAAGCAACACCACGCTCCCATATCTAGAGGCGACTATTGGTATAAATTAACACACACAGAATAATCCGTAAATGCACGGATAATATACCGATGTAGCACTTCTCCGGGAGTAACCCAGTTTTATATCGATCTTAAGGAAATGTGTGTGAGAATAACCAAATCTAACTTAACCCAACTTCATAATCAAGGCTAGATAACAGGAGTATAAAGGAGATCACTAAGGTCTTCTAGTTCTAACTTCGGTAATCTTTGTCTTCTATTATTCAATTCTGGGGATATTACTAAAGAAAGCACAGACATAGTATGTTTCCTATAGTAACAAGGTCCTGCTAGGCCTACAAACAGGAGGTGGACTACAAAGGATTCAACGAGGCTATAAGAGTCACCCTCACGAGCTACCACCGATCCGAAAAATAGTGTACATCCACGAGTAACCAAGTCTAATCACCATGCTTACACTACGAATAGTACTTTAACCCAGGAGCTACAAGGATTAAAGTATTCAAAAGAGTCGCAAACCTGAAGAACAATATGAATAAGATGCTTACTTGAATTAGAAGTTGATTACCAGAGAATCTCAAAAGCAAGCTCAAGAATAACTTGATTTCGACAGGGTACAAGCCGTAGAGGGAGCGCCGATAGACCGGCACTTCCTCTAAACTCTTCTCTCTCACCCTATCTCTCTATTTCTAATACAAGACTAGATCCTATTGAGGACTAATCTTCTCTTGATTGCTAGCTCTAATCCTAGTGTAAATATGAATTAGGGTTTCTGGCCCTTAGGCTCTTAGGATCATATGCATGGATATGTCCTAGAGAGGGGGTACAGGCAGGTATATATAGGGGCCTTCAAGCATCCTAGACCCTCAGATCAAACCGACTTAAAAGGATGGCATAGATGCAAACCCTAAGGCGGTGGAGAACTGACGTAGCGATGGGAGGCTGACATAGGGGTCCCATAGGTCGGCCGGCATGACAGTGGGGCTGACTAGCCCCACCTATCATGGACACATGACCTGCTATGGTGGAGTACCTCCTGGAGTCTTCTAGAGTCTTCCCACGTAGATACCATCGCGGATAAACATGATTTACTTTGACGAATAGGTCCTCCTTGGAAGTTTTCTGATTAAATCCTGTTGGAAACACAGATTCATGAAAACTCGTGGAATTTGTTAGTTTAAACCCCTAAGTCTATATTGGTGATTCATTTTAGTCATTTATGCAAGGTATATTGACGGTTTGTGATGTATGTTAACTATCGTCAACAAACTCTCCCACACTTAGGCATTTACTCGTCCTCGATAAAAGGATGGATTACTTAAGACATAACCTTAGGACAAGTCATCAACATAAAACCATTCCCAGTCATACATGCTCTATAGGATTCAAAGTGTCTACCATAAAACTTTGGGCGGTTGAAGAATGGAACAGCTTGAAATAGATCACCATCTTCCTTCAATCAAGTCAATTGGAGAAACATTTTAAGATTTTTGAAAACAAAACATAGCTTACCTTCTCCTTTTGTGGTACTCTCAAATCTCTCAATATATGTAGTATTTTTGGATCCTCACCAAGGCATTGATAACTTTGCCTTCTTTTTGCCTACTTCTAAAAGATTATGTGGAGCTCAGGTAGGGATAAATACGTGAACATACTTGCATTGCATATATTGTAAAGTCAAAACAAGGATCCGAGGAGAAAAATGTCATACTCTTAGATCAAGATGTGCATGTGCATGGATGCATATGGTAGCTAACCTAATTCTACTATGCTCCTTGAAACATATCTCTCTTGTTGAGAACTTTGAAACATTTTTAAGAGAACATGGTGACGAGATCCTAACATATAGGTATGTTAAGCCTCGGGTCCAATGGTTCCCCACCAAAGAAGACCCCCCGATCGACTCCTTCAGGATCGCCTAGGAGTCCAGGGGCTATGCCCATCGGGCACGCTCGTGCGCACCCTCTGACAAAGAGACTCGCCCAAGTCTGACTTGGTCACGACCTTCGTTGGGGCTCGGGGGCTCGTCCTATCTGGGACTGACATCGAAGCCAACGGGGGTTATCGAATTAATAACTTCGAGCCCCCCAGGAGTGCACGTAGCAACTCCTCTTCAGGATCTTTGCGCTGAGTTACACACACATACCCAATACAATGCATACCAGACAACTCAGTCCCATACACACTCCAGGCCCACGCTCGTTCCTGAAACATTGTTGATAACAAAATAGGATTTGAGAGAATAAGATTATTACTGAATCTAATGCTTCAAACAAATCTATCCCTACACTAGGTCGTCTAACTATTAAGTTACATGCAGCTCATCTTGGAGAATGCCCGTTCCAAGGTCTGCTAACCCTTGCATTCACCGGGGCTAGTCTCGGGAAGATGCCCTGATCGCCTACAAAACAATTTAACGGCTGCACCATAAGTACATTACGTACTCACAAGACTTAATTCCAACATGTAAGATTTGGTGGATGCATAGGGTAATTATCAGGCATTTGTATGGTTGCTAAAAGCAATGATATTCGTTAAGAGTATGACATGCTTGCTCAACATTAGAATTACAGTATGTTTCATTTATAGCAAAAGTGCTCTTAGTCCATCATTCATTCCACCATGGGTATAGAAAGAAAGAACAACCAAATAGTTCTTTCCTAAAGGACTCCAGGCTTTCAAGACTCTACAGAGGTGTATAACTGTACCCACACGGAGAAACGGGACTAACCACCATACACCAGGCCCGATAGTAAGGGTTGCCTCACGTTCTCCAACCTTTCCCTAATCCAACCCGAGTGTCACATGAAAGGTTCGACTGGGTTCCTAGTCAATGTCCCAGACATTCCCGACTGACGCCACCCCCCTTGCCAGTTTCACGGATAAATAGGTCACAACTAGTTACTTGGCTTATTGACCCCATTCATGACATGTGGTCTGTACGGGTGGTTACTAAGACTTACGTATCCCAATACACGGTCCTTACTACTCCACAAGCTATGTCGTCTGAGATCCCACACTCATGACGACCTACCCCTTGCATGAGCAAGATATCCAAGTTATCATCAAGATTGTCACATTAGGGATATTATTCCTTAGCTAGATTAGTAAGATGAGTCAAGTTGTACCCTCACTGGTTTTAGTAGTTAATTATCTAGGTGTAACATCTTACACGCGCGAGTATGAGTTCCCTTCTCATGCTCGACTTCTACCGTTGCCCAAGCAACTAAGCAATAAGCATTAAGTGTTCCCATTCTCGTTGTTTAGATGAGAGGCTTCTAACAGATTAAAGAGTTACTCTAAGTGTTATGTGAAAGAGATCATTGTCCAACTCTACATGCAATGCATAACTCATAATGCGACTTGATAAGTGAAATGATCCATGATTTCCTCGAAGGGGAATCCACAGATTACATCATAATGTGAGAGTCCAGGAAGATGAAACTATCACATTATCATTATTCAGTTGATACCATAGTTCATACATCGAAGAATTACAAGTTTATAGGGTATTAAAACACTTGATAACACATTTATGTACAATGCATACTAGCGGAAACACACGCAGAACATCATTAGAGTAGACATAGAGCATCGGCGGGTGAAGGCTCCTCCTTCATGGGCAATCATCAAAGTCGGCGTAGAATGTTAGCGGGCATAGACTTCACCTCTCAACCAAACTTGAGCGTAGGAACAAGACCACCTATTCCTTCTAATCTCCATTGTCATCGTCGTAGAAGACATCCGAACCTGCCAAATATTTTTTCAGTACGATTTGTACTAGCCACTGGCTCCCACCCTATGCTTTGCGTTTGCTTTGTGGTAAGTGGAATGCAAGGGTAGAGCAAAAGACCTATTTTATGGCTGTATTTTTCCTATTCAAGTTCATCAATATTTTATAATAGTTCATCAAGTTTTAACCCATCTCATCCACACGTTCACCCATCCCATCACACACATCTCACCACACTCTCACTCTCTAGGCGACAAGGATCACTCCCTCTCGTGCCTTGCCTCAGCGGCCAATGCCAAAAACCAACAACAACCTAGGGGGAAGAGAAAAAAGGACTCCACTCACTAATCAAGGGAAGCATAGGTCATAGGAATGTCCATATCCAAGGATGTGGCTATACATATAGATCAATCAACTCTGCAGAGCTTGTACACCTAGAACCACAAGATCACCATCATTGGCGGTGCCCCGCCTAGGCTAATACTGGGCTACCTTCCAACTGGTGTGATGCCACCCTACCACTCATCCCTAGGCCACCCCAGAGTCCATCGGCACTCTGAGACTGTGAGACACAGTGCTAGGCCCCTAGAGGTCACTACGCTGTCTTAGAAGGGTGTGGGTCCCATGCCCGTACCTCTCTACACTATCTGCTAACAACCTATTAGTAGTGTCACCGTCCTAGCTGGTCAGCATCCGTCCCCCGCCCATTCAGGAACGAGTGGTGTGCACGTAGGGTCCTATGATCCGGTTCTCTCGACATACCAGTCCTTAGGGGGACCAGACATGACATCTTCTCAAAGGGGATAACCAACACCCCGTGCCTCGACGGCACCTCCATCCTAGGGCTTCATCCCACAAAGACACTCTACCCTGGGACCTTCTAATCTCACATGTACCCGCCACAGGTACCTCTTGTAGGGGATGCCCAGGTCGCACCCCCTGGCAAGACTCATCCAAAGACTCATCGTAGAATCCTGTCCTGTCGACTCAACCCTCACCACACACCCAAAACGCACGCTAAGATCTCCACAAGTTATCACCAGTTTTAGTGGCACCATGTGCCTTAGCCACTCACAAACAAGCCTCCACCAAGCATCACATCACAGATATAATGCGTAGTAGAAGCAATAGTAAGTAATAAGCGAGCGTCTAGCCTATTAGCAGTGTGTAGGAGTAAGGGTTGCGTCAAGGTAAAGGCTTTCAAGCAATTCTACCATGCAACCTATCACAGTTCAATTGCATGAAATAAAGCACTAGTAGCTATATTATTGCATGCCTAATAGGATTCTACGAGGTTGGGTGGGACGTGGCACCTGTTAAATGTCATCTCTGAGATCCTCAGTGTACTCATAGTCGTTCTCCTCTAAGGTCCTGCTACCATCCGCATGTCCTTCCTCCAATGGGTTCTGATCCAATCAACGCTAACCTCGATGCAACTACCTCGATAGAGCATCAAGCAAGACAGAAAGTAATTAATACTCTAAAAAGGCAACAAGACATAGAAGAACAACTACACCAGAAGAACACCAAGGGAAAATGGCTTAGCCCTCCTAGCGGATGTCCGATCCCTGGGCTAAAAGAAGCAGAAGTGGTTGTTTGCTAAGCACAAGCTTAAGTCTTAGACTAGCCAGTACTTCTCGGGTCGATCGTGTCGACCTGTACGGCTTTAATAAAAATGGCATAGACCCTGGCTCATCTTAAGCGAACACCATGGTTCACGGTCTTCTGATCCAGGCGTCATGGAGATTGACGGGAATCGAAAAGAGTAGCTAAGGGGGAAAGGAAGCAGTTTCGGTTCCTCTCAATCCATTCGCCATTATAATTGATGGGAACTAAGAAAGGGTGGAACGGGGCAGAGAGAAGAAGGGAGGTGGTATACTTCTTCCAATCCACATGCCATGGCAAGAGACGGGGCATCGAAAGGAGCGACACACAAAAGAACATGAGTGCCCAAACTACTTGTAGGGTTCCATGACCTAGGTGCACTAATTGCACTGAGACATCCCTAGGGTTCTTAGCGGTGCAGTTGTCACTGCAAGAACCAAAGAAATGCTACGGTCTAAATAGGTACAAGCATACATGGGCTTAAGCATGATAGAACCAAAAGAGGGGGACACGAGATTCAACTTCCTTTGATCCACTCACCGTAGCAAATGATGGGAATTAAAGGAGTCAAACCAAGAGAGCAATAAACACCAAACAAGCGAAGGGCTCAATCCACGTCTTACTAGATCAACGAGGATTGAGAACAAGAGAGGAGAGAATTGAATCTGTACTCTTTCGACCAACTTGTCATGGAACGAATGAAGGTTGGAAGAGAGGAGACACGGTCCTACGACCCAAACCCACTCGTAGGGCACCACGACCACGCAACTAAGTCGGCACAAGGCTATCCCTAAGGTCCATAGCGATGTGGTTGTCACCGCTAGAACCGAAGGAATGCTATGGTCAATGTGGTACACGCATATGAGGTGGTTAGGATAAGCAAGCAAGCAAAAGAGGTAAAGCTCGATGGTCATGGCGAGGCAACTCGTAGCCATGAGCTTCACCTAAATGAGTTGGCTTCCATCGGTTCCACAAAGGTTGTCCCTTAATTCGTATTCCACTAGACTAGGTCACATGGGCCTCGAAATGTGCGGGTAAGAACCACGTCGATATCGACATCAAGTCCACAATGGCCATGTCCTAGGGACGTGGATAGGAGCTAGCATTCGTAGTACTACAAAGCCAATTAAGAAGAGAGGGAACGAGTTACGCTCGGTGTTACGGCCATGGCGGGATGAACCCATGACCGAAACAATCGAACGAAGTATGATCCCTCGACCGGCTCGAAGGCACGGTCCCCAGATGATGACAAACGACACACAACTAGCAACACAGCAACATAAGAACAAGAGCTAAACTGACACGACGATGACTAGACAGAGTAGCACATATCCATAGCACAAGAGATAGACACCATAGCACAAGAGATAGATTGGCACAAAGGCATGACACAGGCATAGATAGATAGATCATCTATGAATAAGTATAGATGACAAGTATGCAATAAAATGAAATGAAAAGCAAGAGCTTTTTCGATGTCGAGGTTAGCATCGATGGGTTCAAAGGTTCAACCTTGACGGTGAAGGGTTGCTACGACGTGTCCTAGCGGGCTGCGGCTAGCTGCTCGCTAGCTATGGCTTGGCTGCGCCTGGCTATGGCTAGCTATAGCTGGTTGGAGGTGGCAGCAGGTGGCAGGAGGTGGCTGCTACTGGCTAGACTCAGCAGCAGGCAGATGGGAGGTGATTAGAGCTCCGGCGAGGTAGACGTTGATGTCCGTCAGCTGTTGCTCCTGGTGGCATCCAAGGTGGAGGTTGTAGGGGCACTGCAGGATGGCAAGGACGTGATTGGGGCAGCCATGCCAAGGAAGAAGCTAGGTGCAGCCTTCCTATAGGGCATAGAACTCAGGATGAAGGCTGGTCTCAGACATGAACATCATCGGAAAGGGGAAAGGCGGAGGCTTTGGCATTGGAGGCTCATCGGCGGTGGCTACTATGGTCAGCAAGGTGACGGTGAATAGTGGACGGCGTGAGTGAAGGGTTCGGTGGCATGGTGAAGATGGCATGATGTAGTTGTCATAGAACGGAGGCAAAGGAGCCCACGATGGTGCTCTGCTACCCGACGAGGTGGTGCTGGCACTGTGAACAAGGCGGCAAAGGTAGTGGTGTGGCCACTATTTAGGCACGGTCTAAGGAGGAGGAGGCGCGTCGTGGCAGAGCAAACCGACTCGGAGCAGCGAGTCAAGGACGCATCGACCATGGATGTTAGGGATGAGACAACATGACTTAGGGAGGGCTCGGGGTGGATAGCAGGAATGATTAGGGCATGGATGATGCAGAGCAAAGGATGGCGAGGGCATAACTGACCTAGTGGCGAGGCTATCGGAGTCGGTGCCATCGGTGATCAGGCATCAAGGAGGCTAGAGGCACATCAGAGTGGCTCAAGGTGGCAGCTTGATGCGAGATTGACAAGGAGCTCGGCGATGGCTTGGTGGAAAGGAAGAAGAGTTGGTCACAACATGTTCTGGGCTCAACAGGGTCTGCTGGTGGCTCAGGGAAGGACAGGGAGGTCATGTGCATCTAGCTTCTTGGTGAACAGAGTTTGTTGATCGAGGCTCTATGGAGGTGGGTCGTGGTTGCTCCTGCTGAAGGCAATGGGGCTTAGGGGCGAGGAGAGGTGGACTCAGAGGTGCGACCATGGTGGAAGCCAGAACGGGCTCATGGTGCTCAGCATGGAGTGGCTACGGCGTTGTGGCTGTGACATGGAGCTAGGAGATGGTGGTGCGGTTCGATGGGCTCCCGTCATACAAGAAGAACGGTGAGGCGGCTACTGTTGCATGACGGTGCCTGGTTGCTATGTGGCCTTAGAAACTAGGGGTAGCAGTGATGGGGGAAAGAGGTAGGGGAGCAACAGCGGCTACCAGTGGAGGAAGAAAGAGTGGCGGTGGCTTGGCCTCTTATAGGCATGGAGGCTAGGGTTCCTGTGGTCGTCTCGATGTTGCGCCGTTCGAAGTGTCGACCGAGACATGCGACAGCAGATGTAGGGTTAGGGGTACGGACGCTGCGGCATGGTCATGGAGTTAGCACGAGGGAAGGGAAAAGCGGTGGCTTGAGTTGGGAGCATCATGTCACATGCCTAGGGTTCTAGGTAGGGCACGACCAGGCTGAGCTGGTGGGCCAGCGGGGGCTATGCGCGTGGGCCTATGGGGGTCGCATGGGTGCAAGTAGGCTGTGGCACTACCGACTGCACAGCTAGGCCGAAGGCAGTTGCTAGGACGCATGGTGGGAGAGAAGGGTGGGGGAGAGCTAGGCTGGCCGGTCTAGGTGGGAAGGCGAGCAGGCCTTCGTGGATCTTGCCAAAAGGAGGGATGGGCCGGCAAGGAAGGAAGGGGCTGGCTAGGCCAGCGGGTGAGAGGGAAGGGATAGAGGGGGGAAGGAAGGGTTTTGGCCGAAGAAGAAAAAGGTAGGCTAGATTAGGTGGAAAAGGAGAAGGATTTTCCTTTTAAATGAATTATGATTTAAGGAACTTAAGTGATATTCAAAGGGAATTCAAGTGGAGTTCAAAAGGAATTGAGATGATTTTGAGAAGAGGAGGGAAAAGATATTCCAATTTCTTGTTAGGGAAAAAGATAGGAGTTTCCCCATGTATGACTCAAGGAAAATGAGATGAATTCAAAAGAGATTTGGGAGGAATCCCAAAAAGGATCTGAGGGGAATTTGCTACGAATTTGTGCACTCCAAACTCCAAACAAAACCCTGACACAAAACCAACTCATGACACATGCACTCCCCTACAATCAATTCTATATGAATGCAACAATTTATTTATAAATCCTTATAGGGTTGACCTAAGCTTGACCTAACGACTACATGATTCACCCATTGTAGGAAAATTTTTAAAAAGCTCGTATTTTTGGTTACACAAAAACCTAGGTTGTTACAATAAGTATCCAAAGTAGGATTCATAATAGTGGGGTAACTGCCTGTTAATGTTGCCGGTCCTGATGACTCTAGGCTAGTGGTGGTGACTTGCACACAATTCTCACGATACGGGACAGCCAAGCCTAAAAGGAGAGGATCCAATGATTGGAGACGATTGCGTGATAGATAAAGAAACTAGGAGTTCTACTTAGGACTTAGGAAGAGACATCTACTATGACCCTAATATTGCTTTACTAATCATGGGGTATGAACTAATGGTGATGACCTTCGGTGTACACTCGCTAACCAACCTCACACTCTCTGAGTCTGATAGAAACTCCGTTCTACTAACGGACACTCCGTTGTGCCAGGTGCCAAGGTGGGTTGCCTCTGGTTTAGCTCTGTACTGATTGGCGGACGCTCCATGGGAATCATTGAGACTCCGATGGGTTTGGGACAAAGCCATTTCTAGGGTTCACTGCTAACATCGGATGGTTCAAATACTTGACGGACACTCTAGTAAGAACTAATGACTTAGGTTCTTTGGTTATGAACTCCTATAATTCAGCAGACACTCCGTCAAACTGACGGACACTCTACTATGCCTCCCCAAAGAGTATTTAGGCTATTGGTGACTCAATCTCAGGTTTGATAGACACTCCGTCCTACTAACGAACACTCCATCAATCAGGCGATAGAACCTATGTTCTTAGGTTCTTGAGTGAAGGCTTGGGGATTCATGCCTAGATCTTTAGTGATGGCCTTCATGCATGTGCAAGACATCTCTAGTGTAGCTTGGGTGACTTGCTAGGCTTAGGATACTTAGGGTTATGGCTTCGATTAGCTAGCACAACTAAAGGCTCACTAGTCTAAGAGAAATTCTGATAACGAGGAGAGATTGGGCTGCAACATACTTGATTCTCATCCTTGAAGTGTCTCTCATCAAGCAATCCCCATGATCCATCCATGCTAGAGAATAGACTTGGGTTAGGGTTGGGGATTGATCTCAAGATGGTGAAAAGAGAGAGTTCTTGAGCTAACCATGAGATGAGAGATGGTTGAAGTCCATAATCTTGATCCTTAGTTGCTCATGCTGTCCTTGATAAGCTGGATCCACCTTCTCTTCTCTGTCCCCTCCACTTTCTCACTCTAGTTCTTCCTTTCTCCTTCTTGCGTTCCATTCTAGAGAGAGAGAGGAATGAGGGAAATGGGGAGAGTGGGAGAGTGAGTGGAGCTGAGGATCGGCTGCTGAGATATGTTTTCAATTCATGCTGACATGTGGGCCATTGCATGCTAATGGATGATAGCTCATTTCCCACTCCTTCTGTAGTTTCTACATTCCTATCGGATGATCTGGTAGTTGTGGCAAACTATCCAGTAAGTTACTGCTCTATTGATTCCAAGTTTGGGAACCTGATCTCTTCAATCTTAAGGCCATGTTGAGGTCTAAAACCACCTTGGTTATCCTTGATGATCACAATGCCAGAAGTTGGGTTCTTCGAGTGACGTTCTCCTTCCTTGGTCGTTCAGTTGACTCTAGTTGACTAGGGGTTGACTTGAGGCGTTGCTGAGTGGTTGATGATTGAGATGATACGTCCTTTCAGTTGGAGTTGTTAGGAGCTGCTATGGAGCTCAATGGTATTACTTAGATGACCAATAGTGAGAGCCTTTGGTGTAATAGAACTTGGGTCGTTACACCCAGGCTCCTGATTTACGATGCATCCAGGCCTGGCCCTTGGCTCCTACCCTGCTAACGATGCCAGCCAAGGCCCGGGCGCAAGAAGACAAGCCCCAAGCTACCGATGCTGGGGCTCCCTGGTGCCGCTCCCTAGGCACGGCCCTACCAACTGCTCCCTCGATAAGGTCACATCCAGGGTGTGACACAAGAAGACAAAGCTTTCCCTTGGCCTCTAGGGGCTCTAGGGCTTTTGGGCCCACACATCAGCCCCTAGAGCTGACCTCCTTCACCTCCAAGAAGACTCTAAAAGGTCCACCTCGGGGAGGCCATTCCAAGATGATACATCCTAACATACAGAGTGTCAGAACAGAGTAGCCAGACAATGCCCAAGGCTTCTTTAGCTCCAAGACACCGCCACGGTCCACGACGCACCACTGCAAGACCCTCCTGGACTCTAACGCACATAGACCATAGACTAGATCCCATGAACCACCATGTACCTAGCCTATCTCATTATATAAGGGATAAGGTCGGACCTAGGAGGGGGAGGATCCCAGATTGATCACTAGACACTCTATTCCATTCCATCCGCCTTTGCTCCGTACCGGGAGCAAGGCAACCCGGAGAGGGGCACCGAGAGCTCCTCCATCGCATCCCGTCATCTTCCTCCTCTCCGACAAGGGGAAGGCTCCACCAGCGGTGTGGCAACCTTAAGATTAGCACCAAGCTAACCCCCTACCAAATCTCTCTCTACACTCTATTGTAACCACTTGATTTTGGGTTCTTTTGAGTATAAGGATCATCAGCTGCTAGATGTAGGGACCAAATTGGCCCGAACCAGGATAAACCATTGCGTCCTCTCTACATGATTCTTGTGTTCTTGAGTCCACCCGAGCCACCGGAGACCCATACTCTGACACCAAATCGAACAACTATGCTTGCTGCGGTTCCGACCCCGTGACACATGGGCTATCTTATTCATCTTTCTTTCTTTCTTTTTTAGGCGGGCATCAAAGTACCCATTATTTTGAATATCTTAGATGCTTATCCATTTTTTCTCAATTGTTTTTCTTTTCTTCTATGAATAACTCTTGCATAGCCCCTGCCTATTCTTCTGTGATTGAAACTTTTCAAGAGAGACATTTACAAGAACTTGGAGCATTTATCTTATCAAACATATTTTTGTGTCTACTCCCAGTGTAGGAGTAGAACATTTTTGGGTGAATGGAAAACATGTTGTTGCATACCCCCAGTGTAGGAGCAGCAAATATATGTGGAGTGTACGTGATCTTAATCTTGGGAGCATGATAAGTTTCTCAACAAGGGTCACAAGGTTTGATCAAACTCAATACAATGACAAGTAGTATATGTAGAAGGTTTTCCTAGTCTATCATATCATGTATGGCTTTGGTAGGACATTGCTTTACCACAAAGGAGAGGTGTAGCTATTCTTTTAACTTTTTTTGAAATAAAATTCTCCAATAACAAGACATCAAGAATCAAGTTTTTATTATTCTACTATATATAATTCCACAACAACTATGTGAACCCAATAGTAACAAGACTTCTAGGAAAAGTACTATGTGAGTTTATCCTTAAGTCATGACTGAAATAATCTTTCCTCAAATTTTAAAGTTGTTTATCAAAGGATTTTCAATTCGGCTCGAAACAGAAAGCGAAACATTTGAAAATAGAACATACGAGACTCAAACCTGATCGTGGACAAAGCACGAGGTGAGGCGGAGCTGTGATGGGTCGGCCGACCCATGTAGGAGGCTGGGCGGCCTGCCCTAGAGCCCAATCGGTCCATCTTTGGTCGATGTGGTCCTTGGTCCATTACTTCCTGAATTTCATGATTTTCACGATCGGATTTCGTTCTGTTGTCGTGGTGTGCTTCCCCCACACTTGTTTCCTATTTACCTTTATGCACAACATGTGGAGACAAACACATATACAAAATAGAGAGCTTGTAATAATAACAAGATTTCATTAATATCATAGGGCACTTTATTACACAATCAAACCTAACAACAAACTTTTAACAGGCAAACTTCAATTACTCTAACTTCTGAGCTAAGCAAACGACCTAAACATTGACCAAATTGTGCCCTAATGATCCACTACCTAACTTTAACTTTCTTATTTCTCCTTGTTGACAACATAGCGACTTAAGATTGCAAGCTCATATTCTAGGTTCTTGCGATAAACGTGCTCCTTATCTTTCCTAAACTATAGAGCATGGGTATAGTCAGTGAGAGTTTTGATCTTGTCATGCAGCATGGCAATAGTCGGCCATTGGCGCTTCTCATCGTTCTCTAGGACAAAGGGTGGCGCCCTCTTCTTCTTCTTTAGCAGCATGACCTTGACTTGGTCAGGAGCAACACGAACACCATCTATGCTCAAGCAAGGCGTGACTAACTTATACTTCGCACACATGACATCTCCAAACTTGTTGGTCTATATCCTGGTCAGCATCTCGTTCACCCTTGGAGGAAGGAGGTTGATCTCCTTCGGGACCTTGATCTTCGGCACCTTCGTTTGGCGTGGCTTGTCTTGAAGAAGTAGGTGCGGTGGCGATGGAGCAATCACCAGACGGTGAATGGCTTGTGTGAAGTAAGATTGGTTTGGGGGAACATGAGCTACTTCTCGCAGTGGGATGATGCTTAGTGGTATGGGCTCGTCAACTCCATAGGGGACAATCTCTCTATCGGCCATTGGAACTTGGGAGGTGGAGAGCTTTGGTGCTACTAGAGATGGAAGGCTTTGACGGAATGGCTATGGAGGCAGGCAAGGGCTCATTTATATAGGGGGGAAATCTTGTAGCAGGGGTCAAGATCTTTATCCATTAGGGTTTCATAACAAAGGATAAACGAATGCAATGGAAAACTACGGGATTGCAAAGGGAAGGTTCTAGAATACATGAGAAAATCGACCAGAGGCGAGATTGACAGGTGGGTCAGCCGGCCGGCCCCACATGTCATCTCCTTGTGGGGGTTTTTCCTCTCGGCGGTTTCTAATGCCTAACTAATCCCAAAAAAGATATTCTCGCATTACGAAATGTAAAGAGGAGGGCAATGGTGTAAATCTATGGAAAAATAAGAAAATCTACCTCATCCAAATCCTCAGGTGGGTTTTTAGGTTCTAGAAAGATCTTGAGACGATGACCATTTATCTTGAATAACATACCTTTGTCATTTTGAAGTGTTACCGCTCCATGTGATGAGGTGCTTATAACCTTGAATGGTCCTTCCCATTTACTCCAAAGTTTTCCATGCCTGAATAATTTAACCCTAGAATTAAAAAGTAATACATTATCTCCCAAGGCGAACTCTTTCTTGTTGATCCTCTTATCATGCCATCTCTTGGTTCTTTCCTTGTATATCTTGGTGTTGTGATATGCTTTTTCATGCCATTCATTGAGCTCAGAGAGTTGCATCTTCCTCTTGGTTCCTGCGGCTTCAAAGTCCATGTTCCATCGCGTAATAGCCTAGTGAGCTTTGAATTCTAGCTCAACAGGTAGATGACAAGTCTTCCCATAGATGAGTTGATATGGTGACATCCCAAGTGGTGTTTTATAAGCTATTCTATAAGCCCATAATGCATCAGGTAGTCTATCCTTCCATGCAGTCCCTATCTCTTTGACCGTCTTCTGTAGAATATTCTTGATTCGTTTGTTCGATGTTTCTACTTGGCCACTTATCTGAGGGTGATATGGAGTAGCGACGTTGTGATGGATCCCATGTCTTAACAAGTACTTGTGAAAGTTCTTGTCAGTGAAGTGAGTGCCTCCATCACTAATCACCATCCTTGGAACTCTGAATCATGGAAATATTGTCTCTTCAAACATCTTCTTGGAGTTCTTTGCATCAGTAGCTCTACATGGCATGGCTTCAACCCACTTGAAGACATTATCAACTATCACCAAGATGTATTCATAGTTCTTTGACTTTGGAAATGGTACCATGTAATCGATTCTCTAGACATCGAAAAGCTTAATCTAGAGGTTGTTGGTGAGTGGCATGGCATCTCTTAAATTGATGTTTCTGTGCTTCTGACATGATCCACACCTCTGGACGAAGTTCCTCGTGTCTTCATACATGGTGGGCCAAAAGAATCCAGTTTGCTAGATCTTCAAATGAGTGCAGAATACACCATAATGCCTTCCATATGGTGATGAGTGGCATCATTCAATGATCTTAATGCCTTCTTCTGCCGGTACATATCTTCTGAGCAAGCCATCAGAGTAGACTCTAAAGAGGTACGACTCATCCCATATGTGGAGACGACTTTCATAGATGAGTTTTCTTTTGTTCTCCCCTGGTGGTACATATCCTGCAACCATAAAATTGACAATGTTTGCGTAGCAGGGGTCGGATTTTGTGATCTTGAAGAGCATGTCATCCCAAAGCAAATCATTGATGGGCAATTCCTCTGGATTCTCAAACTGCGTTCTGGACAAGTGATTAGCAACAAAATTTTCTACTCCCTTTTTATCTTTTATTTCTAAATCAAATTCTTCGAGTAGCAAAATCCATCTTATAAGTTGGGGTTTAGCATCTTTCTTAGTGAGCGGGTATTTTACAGTAGCATGATCATTGTAAACAATCACCTTAGCTCCTACTAAGTAAGATCTAAACTTATCAATAGCAGAAACAATAGCCAGGAGTTCTTTTTTAGTTGTTGCATATTTAAGTTGAGATCCTGTCAGAGTTTTGCTAGCATAAGCAATTGCATGATGCTTCTTATCTTTTGTTTGACCCAAAACTACCCCCACAGCATAATCACTAGCATCACACTTAATTTCAAAAGGTAGCAACCATTCAGAGGGTTGAATGATTGGTGCAAAGATGAGAACTTTCTTAAGAATTTGAAAAGATTTTAAGCATGCATCATCAAATTCAAAGGGAACATCCTTAGCCAAAAGATTGGTTAATGGTCTAGCAATATGTGAAGAATCTTTTATGAAGCGGCGGTAAAATCCCCCATGACCAAGAAAACTACGGATCCCTCTGATATTTATGGGAGGAGGTAACTGTTCAATTACTTCAATTTTAGCTCTATCTACCTCAATCCCACATTCGGACACCAAGTGTCTAAGCACTATGCCTTCTCTAACCATGAAATGACATTTTTCCCAATTAAGGACTAAGTGCTTTTCTTGACATCTTTGCAAAACCCTGTCTAAATTTCTGAGACAATCATCAAAAGTTTTTCTATAAACAGAAAAATCATCCATTAAAACTTCCATGGTTTCTTCAATCATATAAGAAAATATAGACATCATGCACCTTTGGAAAGATGCTGGAGCATTACATAGTCAAAAAGGCATTCTATGATAAGCATAAGTTCCATATGGACATGTAAAGGTGGTTTTGCTTTGGTCATCTGGATGGATCGGTATCTGGTGATAACCTGAATACCCATCAAGAAAATAGAAGAAAGAGTGATTTGCTAGTCGCTTCAACATTTCAATGAAGGGCAACGGAAAGTGATCTTTCTTTGTTGCCTTGTTAAGTTTTTGGTAATCAATGCACATCCACCATCTAGTGATGGTTCTTTGAGGGATTAGTTCATTTTTTTATTTTTACCAACAGTCATGCCTCCCTTTTTAGGCACAACCTGAACAGGGCTTACCCACTCACTATACGGAACGAGATCGATGATCCCGACGTGCAGGGGTTTCAAAACCTCTTTCTTAACAACTTCTCTCATCGTATTATTAAGCCTACGTTATGGCTCTCTAGAAGGTATAGAATCAGGATCTATAGGGATGTGATGGGTGCAAAGAGCAGGGCTAATTCCCTTAAGGTCTTGAAGCGAGTAGCCAAAAGCAGAGCGATGCTTTTCTAAGACAGTTATCAAGCATAGGGATTCTTCCTGAGAGAGTTTATCACTTATGATCACAAGAGAATCCAGATCATTATTGAGAAAAACATATCTAAGACCAGAAGGTAGGGGTTTAAGCTCAATGGAGGGCTTAGGTGGTTCCAGTAATTCATCTAGAGGTTCAGGTTATGTAGGATTTTTGTCTTCCTCTTCGATGAAGAACTGGGCATCATCTTCAAGGTTGGGTTCGATCAAATTAGCAAGAGATGCAATCTTAACCTCTTCCATTGGGTCTTCCTCAGGAATTGGCTCAGTCTCAACATTTAGAGAATGAGTAATGGGTATAGAAAGCTTAAAATTTTTCCCGAGACTTATTTTCAACTTTCAATTGGTTGTCCTATCAACATGTCAAACTCCATGATATCAAAGATATAAAAGCTTAAATGAACCATGGTTCCTTTTACCTGGATAGGGAGGACATAAAGAATTCCCAAACTTGAGAGAATGTATCCTGAAAGACTTTTCAATAACTTTATTGTAGGGGTAATTGCATGTCTTTCAATAAATCATGTGCAAAAGATACAAACATGATATTAACACCCATAAAAGGATTATAAAGAGCATCAAAAGGAGCTTTGTTAATTTGTCAATGAATAGATATAGAAGGTGAATCTAGATAAATCACATCAGAAGAAAGCTCTAATTCTTCTAACCAATCATTGCTTATAATGGACACTAGCTGTTTCGTAGTCTTTTTAAGGAAAGCTTCCTCAGAAGGGTCTACGATTTCTTCATTGAATGATGATTTCCTAGGCTTCTGGGGTCTCCTCATAGTATGGTAATTCAAGGTATCTCCGTATTCATCAAAAAGTCCATCCTCGAATTCAAGCATAAAATCCAAAATCGGAGTTTTGTCCTTTTTCGGTGGTTCGGGATTTGGGATAGCTAAAGTTGGTGATGGGTTAGACAACGGTTCTAGTTCAGCTATCTAAGATTCCTCCTCTAGTGGCTTCTTTTCTACTTCTTTAGGGGTGTTGTCTAGGATTTTAGTAAGAATGCTTCTCCCTGAATTAGCGGAGACAAGGAAGAACGATTCTCCTAAAGCCATATCAAGATGCTTCGAGGTTTTCCTATCAAGACCCATATAAAAGTGTTGAAGAAGGATGGGGTCTTGAATGGCAAGGTCAGGGCCAGTATTAATAGAGCATTAAAACGATCCCATGCCATGCCTAGAGATTGTTTTTCTTCTTGTTTAAAAGTTAGAACCTCTGAATGAAGGCTGACTACTCTAGAGATGGGAAAGAAATGCAAGCAAAAGTTAGAACACAAGGTGTCGGGTTCATAAACCCAGGGTCCCTCACGGACCAGCTTTCCAACAAAGGCTCGGCCCAAGCAGACAATGTGCAACTCATGGGCTGGCCCAAGTATCGGAACAACAGGCCAGAAGGGCGATCCAATCACCGACTGGAAGGCCTGGCCGAGGAGGAACGACGCCTGTTTTCTAACTCCAGCCCTCCTCTCCAACCGGAGCACTCACTTCTATCTCTAGCCCACCTCTCTGACTGGAAGGCCTGGCTGAGACACTACTTCTGACTCCGACCCCGTGTCTCCTACCAGGGTACGCAAAAACCCTGCTCATCGCTCTTCTCCGACTGGCGCAACCAGAGCTGACTAGGACCAACCGACTGGGGACACCCTCCCGGAAAGGACCAGGGAAACGAACGGAGAAAGCAAGGCAAGGCACCCAAGTCGAACCACGATACCAGGGACCATACCCTATACACCTGTAGAAACAAGTACTCTACAACTGCCCTGACACAAACAGTGTTGTAGGCGCCGACATTTTTCCTACAATATTGTGGGCGCCATTAACTCCCATATGGTAAGGCTCCCCCCACATGCCTCTGGGCATCGACAGTGTTGTGGGTGCCAGCATTTACTATACCGAGTGAACATGGTAAAACCCCTCATATGCCTCTGGGCATCAACAATATAGCAGGTACCAACATCTGCCATACTCGAACAAGACGACGCAGGCTCCCACGTGCATCCGAACATCCAATAGTGTTGTGGGCGCCTACCATCATCCTATACCCGCCGGCGTGGGCAGCAAGGTTCAGAAGCATATGTACTCTCTTCCTCTCACTTGTAAGGCCATCCCCTTCATCTATAAAAGGGGATGCGCTCTCTCCCAAGAGACTTAGTTAAGCCAAGTTGATTCAAGTGCTTCCAGACTCATTAGATCGATCAAGTTCACTAGCTCACAACCACAGAACTGCCAGGTTCGGACCTCAAGCAGAAGCTTGAACACTTAGCTCATAGCGGAGTTCATGTCGCTCTCGGCCCTTCCGACCAGACCTCTTGTATCCCCTATCTTTCTCCTTCTCGTTTGTAACCCCACTACAAACTTCGAGCACCTGGGCTTAGGAATAAAGTCACCGACCAACTCCAACTAGACATAGGGCATGTTGCCTAAACCAGTATAAACCCTATGTCATTGAGTGCTAGGCCACCTCCGATCACAATGTACGGCAAAACTACAAATATTTACTTGTTGGTCACTTTCTACGCCAACAGTTGGCGCCATCCGTGGGGAAGACGTTGTATGTTCAACACTTTTTGGTCATAGGATGGCCCACTTTTCTGCCACCTTCACCATGGCGGGCTCAGGCAATACGATTCTCTTCGGCTCACTCGAGTTTCCCGCTCTCCCACCAGTTGGGATGCGGGTTCCACCCATCTTTGAGCCATCCTAGGCCTTCCTCTTCAGAAGCCTGGACTTCGTTGCCGATTGGCTCGGCATACTACACCTCCACGAGGAGGCTCTCATTCCAGCACCCATCGGAGGAGTGCCCTCCATCGGCTCCGGGACATATGACAACTTCAACGACGTGGCATCTGTGCTTCATTCCAAGCAAACTCTTTGCTCAAACCCCGCTATGAGTAATATGCATATTGTTATTTACTCTCTATTTACTATCTCCCACCGATTATCCAGAGGGACCGTATTTACCACACTGTGAACACCATATGATTGGTTCTCCTATGACCTCGCATCCCCCGTGGATGCATGCGCTCAGGGGCTCCGAGGGACGCTGTCGCCATCCCCGCTCACATCTGAATTCATGGGAGTGGTGAGCTATGCTCCTACCACTTTCCACGAACTCCCAGATGATGAGGGTGAGAGCGACAACTCTAGCATCGGCGACGTGGCACCTAGCCACCGTCTGTCCCGGGAGTGTGCTATGGCGGACGCTCTGGGATAGCCGTCGATCATTGCAGAGTCTGCACAAACTCACACTGCTTCAGACCCGCATGTGGGGGCCCTCATGTTTGCACAAGGGCACACTGAGGAACTACGACAATGGTGGCAGAGCCAGCCGCCGCCTGCATCGGCAAGCTCGATGTAGCATGTTGTGCTCGGTGGGTGGCGCCCGGTGGGCGGCACCTAGGGTCACACCTGCCAGGTCCAACACGACATCATGAACGAGGGGAACGACCTCCGACAGTTTGCTCAGGCTAGCTAGAACATCACTGCTGCAGTGATGCTTCTACGTGGCGTTCCCGAGCCCATTGACTCCTAGGAGCGGGTAGTCTACTAGAACCTCCAGGTTCTAGTAGAATCCACCACCGTACAACAAGTGGAAAGCTCTACATTGTGACTTTGACATGCGTCCTCTCTCCCCATCGGGGGAGCGGGGATGCACTAGATGGATCGCTCCATCTGCTCACTGCTATAGTAGCCAGGTGCGGCTCAGGAGGCAGCTGCTACGCCTCGGTCTGACCTGGCGCCTACCCCGCACTGACCATCGATACACAAGCAGCTCGGTCCACACTAGGATGCTCGTAGCGTCATCAGCAACTGGCATCACACCTGGCATGATGATGACGTCCATCAGGTGGTGGTGAGAGCAGACGACATGGATCCTGACCGAACCATCGAGGGGAGCGGTGAAACGTGCCCTCGACATGGTCGCTGGTCGGACGACCAAAGTCCTAGCCCTGAGGGCCTAGGACAATGGGCCTTTGACCGGTGTATCCAGAGAGCGTCGTTCCCATAGCGCTTCCGACCACCCACCAACATCACCAAGTACACCAGGGAGACAAACCCCGGTATTTGGCTCAAAGATTTCTAGCTCGCCTGCCGAGCTAGAGGAGTGGATGATGACTATTTCATCATTTAGTATCTCCCCATCTACGTGGGGGAACATGTTTGGGCATGGCTTGAATTCCTCCCACACGACAGCATCCACAACTAGGCGGACCTCAAGAGGGTCTTTGTCGGAAATTTCTAGGGGACATATGTCTGCCCTGGAAACTTCTAGGACCTCAAGAGTTGCCAGCAGGAGCCTAGCGAGTCCCTGTGGGATTACATCCGTAGGTTCTCCCAATGATGCAACTCCCTCCCTGATGTTGTCGACGCTGACGTCATCAGCACATTCTTCTCTGAGACGACCTATGAGTCCCTGATCCACAAGCTTGGACGCCTGAAGCCTCGTACCACCCGTGACCTGCTCAACGTTGCCACTAACCATGCCTCCGGCGAGGAAGCGGTCGAAGTGGTCTTCAACGGGGGTCGGGACAAAGGCAAGGCCAAGCGCACAGACCAAGATGAGGGCCCCTCAAGAAGAACAAAAAGGACTGACACCGATCAGACAACACCGCGTTGGTCGCTGCAACTGACCACATGGGCAAGCAGCCCCAATAGGGCCTACCTGACCACTTCAACAAACTCATGGATAGCTCGTGCACCAACCACGCCTACCCCGTCAAACACCTCTACAAGGACTGTGAGCTCCTCAAACATTTCCTATGATAGGTCGGTGGGCTGAAAGAAGGGGACGACAAAGAGGCGATAGCCAAGAAAGGAGGCGCGATGGGCAAGGACGGAGACAGTTTCCCCAACTTAGACGAATGCATCATGATCTTCGGTAGATCCAACGTCATCTGGTCCAAGTGCTAACACAAGTATGCTATAGGGAGGCATGCGCCGCCGAGACGGCCATCCCCTCCTTCCTCAGCTGGTCGTAATCTCCTATCACCTTCGATCAGAGGGACCATCCCTCCCACATCGTGAGATCAGGACACTACCCGTTCATCGTCGATCCCATCGTCCACAAGAAGCGCCTCACCAAGGTGTTGATGGATGGAGGCAGCGACCTCAACATCCTCTACGTCGACACCCTAGATGCCATGCGCATCTCCTAATCAGAGCTCTGCCTGGTGGGCTCTCCCTTTCTACGAGGTGATCTCATGAGTGCAGGCATACCCGCTCGGGCAGATTGACCTGCCTATCACGTTTGATAACCGAACCAACTTCTGCTGGAGGCCCTCACCTTCAAAGTGGTGGACTTTCTAGGGTCCTACCACACCATCTTGGGGTGGCCATGCTACGCCAATTTCATGGCAATCCCCAACTACACCTACCTCAAGCTAAAGATGCTGGGACCAAATGATGTCATCACCATGAGCAGCGCCTTCTCGCTCGCCTTCATGTGCGACCGCGAGCACTACGAGCTCGCCATTGTAGTCGTCAACTCGACCGAGCTCCCGTAGCTCGAGGAATCATCGATCCCAGCAGTCCTAGACTACAACAAACCAACCTCCTCGACGACCTTTCATCTGCTCGAGGAAACCAAGGCAGTGGGGGTCGACCCCACCGACCTAGCCAAGTGCAGATCGGGACCCAGCTCCTGGCCAAATAGGAATGCGAGCTCGTCGACTTCCTGTGCGCCAATCGTGATGTCTTCGCATGGTAGCCCTCTGACATGCTAGGCATGCCATGGGAGGTCACCGAGCATGCACTATGCCTCATCCTAGGCTCAAAGCCCGCTAAGCAACGCCTGTGTTGTTTCGACGATGAAAGGTGCAGGGCCGTATGTGAAGAGATCGCCAAACTCCTGGCAGCCAGATTTATCAGAGAGATTTTCCACTCTGACTAGCTTGCCAATCCCGTTCTTGTTAAAAAGAAGACTGGGAAATGGAGAATGTGTGTTGATTATACTGGCGTCAACAAAGTGTGCCCAAAGGATCACTTCCCTTTGCCGCGCATAGACCAGATAGTTGACTCCACCTCGGGTTGCGAGATCCTCTCCTTTCTGGATGCCTACTCGAGCTATCACCAGATCGCGATGAAAGAGTCTGATCAGCTCACAACCTCGTTCATCACCCCGTATGGTTCATACTGCTACGTAACCATGCCATTCGGCTTGAAGAACGCTGGTGGCACCTACCAAAGGTGAATGCAGTAATGCTTCACCGACCAAATCGACCCGCTCGATCAACCTGATCAAGCCAAGCAGCCAAGACCAATGATCACCGTATATGTTAATGACATAGTGGTCAGAAGAACTCAAGCCTGCGACCTGATCACAAACTTGGCCGCAACATTCGCGAACCTTAGAAGATTCAACATCAGGCTGAATCCCAAAAAAATGTGTTTTTAGGGTTCCGAAGGTGAAGCAGCTAGGATACATTGTGTCTGAGCACGACATCAAGGCCAACCCCGAAAAAATCATGGCCATCTCCAACATGGGTCCCATACGCAACATCAAGGGCGTACAAAGGATCACCGGCTGTTTGGCCGCCCTAAGTCGATTCATCTCCCGGCTCGGCGAACGGGGGATGCCATTCTACAAGCTCCTCAAAAAGATAGACACTTTTGTCTGGACTGAGGAAGCTCAGTAGGCCCTAAAGAACCTCAAATCGTCCCTAACATCAGCCCCGATCCTCATCGCTCCCGAACGGAGAGAACCCCTTCTCCTCTACATCGCTGCCAGCAACCATGTGGTAAGCACCACGTTGGTTGCCAAAAGGGAGGAGCTGGGACATCAACTTAAGGTCTAGCGACCCATATACTTCATCAGGGAAGTACTCACCGACCCCAAGGTCTAGTATCCCTAGGTGCAGAAACTCCTATATGCCATGCTGATGGCGACCTAGAAGCTCCTGCACTGCTTCACCGACCACGAAGTCACGGTCGTCACTTCATACCCGCTCGGGGACATCATCCACAACCGTGACGCCGCAGGATGGATCTCTAAGTGGGCACTCAAACTCATGGGTCATGACATGAGGTACATCCCCCGTACTACCATTAAATCTTAGACTCTCGCAAATTTTGTCACCGAATGGATAGAGGTGCAGCTACCGACCCCGGACGTCACCCACGAGTACTGGACAATGTACTTCGACGGGTCTGTAATGGTGCCTGACTCGGGGGCTAGAGTGGTTCTGATCTCCCCAGATGGGAGTAGGCTCCACTACGCCATCCGCCTCCACTTTTTAGCCTCAAACAATGCCGCGGAGTATGAGGCCCTCATCAATGGACTACGCATCGCCATCGAGCTAGGTGCTACACGACTCTATGTTCACGGTGACTCAGAGCTAGTCGTTGATCAGGTCATGAAGGAGTCCTCTTGCAAAAGCCCCCTCATGGCAGCATACTGCCAAGAGGTACGCAAGCTCGAGGACAAATTCTAGGGGATCAAACTGCATCATGTCCCCCGAAAGGACAACGACGCCGCTGATTTTCTTGCAAAATTGGCCGCCAGGCGGGATCCATCCCCAAGCGGGGTCTTTATAAATGACATCCACGAGCCATCCGCCCGCATCCTAGAAGGTCCAGTCTAGAAAAACCTCAACACCCAGCTGGCGCTCGGGGGCTCTGACCCCGATGCCAAGCCAGCGCTCGGGGGCTCTGACCCCAGTACCTCCATGACGACGTCACCCGCCAACATCGCCATATTGACACTTGATCAAACTGACTGGCGAGCGCCGCTACTCGCCTACCTCCTCAAAAAGGTTCTCTCGCCCGAAAGGACCGAAGCCTGATAGATCGCTCGATGCGCCAAGACCTTCATCGCGCTTGGTGATGAACTCTACAAATGGAGTCCATCGGGGGTATTCATGAAGTGCATCCCCACCAACTAGGGGAAGCAGCTCCTCCTCGAGGTCCATGCCGGGATCTACGGACATCACGTGGCCCCAAGGTCGCTGGTCGGAAAAGCCTTTCGCTAAGGTTTTTACTGGCCCACCGTGCTATGAGATGCAGAGGAGGTCGTCTATAGGTGTGAAGGATGCTAGTTCTACTCTCAGTAAACCCATTTGCCAGCATAAGAGCTCCAAACTATCCCCATCACATGGTCATTCGTGGTCTGGGGCCTCGACATGGTGGGACCCCTCAAAAAGGGCCCAGGTAGCTTCACTCACCTACTCATAGTAGTCGACAGGTTCACAAAGTGGATAGAGGCCAAACCCATCACCAACATCCGCTCAGAAGAGGCAGTCAAATTCTTCCTCGACATCATTTACCGGTTCGACGTTCCTAACTGTATCATCACCGACCATGGGACTAACTTCACCGGAAAGAAATTCCTAGATTTTAGTGATGGATATGGCATCAGGATTGACTAGGGCGATCGGACATCCACGAACTAACGGTCAGGTCGAGCATGCCAATGGCATGGTCCTCCAAGGACTTAAGTCATGCATCTTGGACCGACTCAACAAGTACACTGGGCGATGGGTTGCAAAGGTCCCAACAATCCTCTGAAGCCTAAGAACGACCCCAAACTGATCCACAAGGTTCACACCCTTCTTCCTGGCCTATGGAGTTGAGGCAGTGCTGCCCTCCGACCTCGACCACGGTGCCCCAAGAGTGAAGGCTTTCGACCACGACCGAGCCACGGAGGTTCAGCAAGACATAGTCGACCTGCTCGAAGAGGCCCACGAGATGACTATCATCCATTCCGCCCGCTACCAACAAACCCTACGTAGGTACCACGAAAGGAAGATCAGGGGGAGGATACTCGAAGTTGGCAATCTCGTACTCTAGAGGACCCAATCAACGAAGGAAAAACACAAACTCTCTCCACCATGGGAAGGGCCCTGTATGGTGACCGAAGTAATCTGGCCGAGCACCTACCAACTGGAGGACCACAACGACAACGTTCCCACCAACACTTGGAACATTGAACAACTACGTCATTTTCCCCTAAATTTGGTCTTACCGCTTTTTTAGTCAACACTTGCTCCTGTAAAAGCACCCTAGCCTAAACATTTTTAGCCCGGGTCGCTCGGGGGCTCCATGAGGGTACAATACTAAATATTACCTCTCTTTTTTTACTATCGCATGGTAAACAACTTTGTCCCCGAAAGGAAGCACATTCCATTCCTTTGATTGCCCTACGTGACTCTATTCTTACTCCCAACTGAACGCACCCCGCCATGACCTACGGTTACAAACAGCCGAGCCCCGCGGGCCATGCCCAGGTTCTTAATAGTTGTAGCCTATGGAACTAACAGGTAGGTGCAAAAAAAGAAAGGATAAAAACAAAAGCTATGGTAGGATAAAAAACATGGAATGGATAGTGGTTCTGTCACAAAAACAGAACTGATATATTCATTGATACAAAATTGTTCACACGGGGGCTCACCCATGAACTCAGCTATTACATTTTCTTAAAACTACTTCCATTCCAAATACTACCGCGGTCGCTCAACGACATCACATGACACCAAAAGAAAGGCCATGGCACACGCCGTCGGACATAACCACCGCCACAGGGGCCCCGCCCCGTTCCACTCGCTCGACTTCGGCGAGCGCAATGGGTATCTCAAGGGACCCACCCAGTTCTGCTTCCTCGACTTTGGCGAGCGCAATGGGTACCTCAAGGGTGTCGCACCCATAGATGCTCAGAAGAAGAGCATGGAGCTCCGGACCTTCTCATGCAGTCGAGGCAACTCCTAAGCAGGGACGCCGCCACCGAAGTATGGCCACCATAGCTGCAAGAGATCTCATCAAACATTATGAACTGGCCAACTTGAGCAGCTATAGGCATAGAACCCTCCACCGGCATGATCCTGAGCAACTTCCCCTCCGACAAGGCTCGCCCAGTAAAGATCCACCGGAGAAAGTTCACACACAGCTCCATCCCGAAGAAGGCCTCACAGATGAATCCAGCACCACCCCAGGCAGCCTCCAGCTCGACATCGCGCTCTAGATTCATGAAAGGATCTATAAGTCCCCCCCCTCGCTCATCCCCTCTCTCACTTAGGAACCGCCGTGGCATACAGACACTCTCGGTAAGAAGGAAGGAGGAGGAGAGACAATAGTTGGAGAATAGGCAAAGGACTATGATAGAGAGCCCTCTCCCTCCCCCTATTTAAGGAAGAAATGTGATAGCCAAAGAGGGGCAAAAGATTAGAGCAAAAAACACTCTCCCTTCCCCCATTCAATGTGGATGGGAAATGATGGGACAAACCCTGACCGATGGGACGCACGCTGACCGACGGAACGCCGCCTGGTCAGGCGAAACGCCACCTGGTGAGACGAGATGTGGCTTGGGTATGGCCCACCACTATCGCACGACCAGGTGCGAAAACCAAAGCATCACCACACACAGGCAGCTCTCCGCATCCCCATGTGGGACTTGGAAAAACCCAAAATGGGATCTCCACTAGGAGAGACCATCAGGCTTCCTAAGTCGATCGAACAGCTCAGAAAAAGACATCAAGAGACAGGTAAGGAGTAAAGGGATGCCCCCATGTAGGCCATGCCGACTCCATCATGAATGATGAGCACAGGTCTCAGTCGGACATTTCCGATTGGAGCTCACCAAACTCCGTCACTCGAGTCATCAAGGTAACACTACCGACCCCCTCTATTTCTTTATAAATCATTTCATACATCCATACACACACTTATTCCATACGCTCGTGCCCCTAGACAATTCAGGACCTAAACTGCCTGGGGGCTTGGGAACTAAGCATCGCACATGCAGCGAAATGCATCACAACGCTCCATGTTGCGTCACGAAGTGGCAGTTACCTCATTCAACATGAGCAACGACTGACCATGGTTTGAAGGCCGGCCCACGAAGGGCTAGAGGCCGCCCCACGTCAATTAGAGCCAAGGAGAAAAACACAGATGAGCCCCGTGTGGCCCTCGCCTAGTCTGGCAGATAGGGTCATCTCAACCTTCTCGTTCGATCCTAAGCCTCTACCAAGCCTACAGAATCTCCATCGAGGGGAGGCCATTAGGCCACCCGGGTCGGTCTTCGGAATGACCCAGGCATCTGCTAGGTTGCAGGTAAAGGAGTAGTGGAATGTCACTAGAGGGCTATGGGGACCTCATCATGAACGACGGACCCAGATTCCACTCGATCATACCTATTAGCGAACTCACCGAGCACATCACTTGAGCTTGAGCGATCGGGACAAGCGACAAAACTTAGCCCCTCCAGTTGTGAGAAACCGAGGATGGGGTAATGCACACAACTCAAACCAACCGCTACTAAGGCCCAACAGGGCTTGGGGGCTCAAGACACCAAACGCCTAGGTCTACGACCCCGAACTCACCCCATCCGGCTACGCTTCGACTGCACTCCAAAAAACGCCTAGGTCTGTGACCCCGAACTCGCCCCATCTGGCTACGCTTCGACTGCACACCAAAAAACACATGGGTCTATGACCCCGCACTCACCCCATAGGGATCCACGACTCTGACTCGCCCGATCCCACGACGCGCACCGACGCTCGGATCAACGAGCTCTGTATCGACCGATCCCTAAACTAACTAACTAACTACCTTGGCTGCGTGGGCTGCACCAAGGCTAGGATCCATGACTCCAACTCGCCTGATCCCATGGCGCGCACCGACGCCAGGACCCACGAGCTCCGTCTCGTTCGATCCCTAAACTAACTGCCTCGCCCGATCCCACGGCGCGCACCGACGCCAGGATCCACAAGCTCTACCTCGCCCGATCCCAAAACTAAAAACACCTTGGCTGCGCAACGTTGCCTTGGTTGACAATTATGTCTCGATCACCTAGGGGCCTGGGGACTACACCCGCGGGTGCGCTCGTGCGCACCCACCGTCAAGATAAAAAAAATCCCCTAGATGATTCTACCCGAATCGTCCGGGGGCTTGGGGGCTCCTATCGGGTTCATAAACCTGGGGTCCCTCGTAGACCAACTTTCCAACAAAGGCTCGGCCCAGGCAAACAACATGAAACTCATGGGCCAGCCCAAGTATCGGAACAATAGGCTAGAAGCATGATCCAATCACCGACCAGAAGGCCTAGTCGAGGAGGAATGGCACCCGTTTTCCAACTCTAGCCCTCCTCTCCGACCGGAGCACTCACTTTGATCTCTAGCCCACCTCCGAACGGCCTCTCCGACCGAAAGGCCTAGCCGAGACACTACTTCTGACTCCGACCCCATGTCTCCGACCGGGGTACGCAAAAACCCTGCTCACCGCTCTTCTCCAACTGGCGCAACCAGAGCCAACTGGGACCGACCGACCGGGGATGCCCGCCTGGAAAGGACTGGGGAAACGAACGAAGAAAGCAAGGCAAGGCACCCAAGTCGAACCACAATACCAGGGACCATACCCTATACACCTGCAGAAACAAGTACTCTACAACCGCCCTAACACAAACAGTATTGTAGGCGTCGACATTTTCCCTACACTATTGTGGGTGCCATTAACTCCCATACGGTAAGGCTCCCCCACATGCCTCTGGGCATCGACAGTGTTGTGGGCGCCGACATTTACCATACCGAGTGAACATGGTAAAACCCCTCACATGCCTCTAGGCATCAATAGTATAGCAGGTACCGACATCTACCATACCCGAACAAGGCGACACATCCTCCCACGTGCATCTAACATCCAATAGTGTTATGGGCGCCTACCATCATCCTGTACCCACCGGCGTGGGCAGCAAGGTTCAAAAGCATACATACTCTCTCCCTCTCACTTGTAAGGCCACCCCCTTCATCTATAAAAGGGGATGCGCTCTCTTCCAAGAGACTCAGTTAAGCCAAGTCTATTCAAGTGCTTCCAGACTCATTAGATCGATCAAGTTCACTAGCTATCAACCATAGAACCGCCAGGTTTGGACCTCAAGCACACGCTTGAACACTTAGCTCATAGCGGAGTTCCTGTCGCTCTCAGCCCTTTCGACAGGAGCCGACCGGACCTCTTGTACCCCCATCTTTCTCCTTCTCATTTGTAACCCCACTGCAAACTTCGAGCACCTGGGCTCAGGAATAAAGTCACCGACCGACTCAAATTGGACGTAGGGCACATTGCCTAAACCAGTATAAACCCTGTGTCATTGAGTGTTAGGCCACCTCAGATCACAACGTATGGCAAAACTATAAATATTTACTTGTTGGTCACTTTCTGCACTGACAAAAGGCTTCCCAATCTCCTTGTCTACTCCCTATGGTGAGCTTGTACCAACGTTTGGCTTTTCCCGTCAAAGGGAAAGGAAAAAGCTTCCATCATAAGGTTTCATCTGAGATGCTCGCAATGCATATGCATGCATAGGTCTGCTCAAACTCATTTAGATGGGAATAAGGGTTTTCATCATCTTCGCTCAAAAAGGATTAATCCCGGACCATGTTGATTAAACACGGGCGCAACTCATAGCCAGGTGTAAGGATAGGTTTTGAGGATTCTAGTGGCTCTAGTGTGCGCTCGTAGGTGCAGCGTATTGATGGATAGGGGTGGATGCTAGATCCATGGTAAAAAGAATGAAAGATAAAAGATAAAAGAATAATGATACAAGGTTAAGCTATGTTCGACGTTAACTCAACAACCGTTTCCCCGGCAATAGCGCTAGAAATGCTTGTTGGTATAAATTAACGCACACAAAATAATCCACAAGCGCATGGATAATATACCAATGTAGCACTTTACTAGGAGTAACCTAGTTTTATATCGATCTTAAGGAAATGTGTGTGAGAATAACCAAATCTAACTTAACCCAACTTCATAATCAAGGCTAGATAATAGGAGTATAAAGGAGATCACTAAGGTCTTCTAGTTCTAACTTTGGTAATCTTTGTCTTCTATTATTCAATTCTGGGGATATTACTAAAGAAAGCACAGACATAGTATGTTTCCTATAGTAACAAGGTCCTGCTAGGCCTACAAACGGGAGGTGGACTACAAAGGATTCAACGAGGCTATAAGAGTCACCCTCATGAGCTACCACCGATCCAGAAAGTAGTGTACATCCATGAGTAACTGAGTCTAAGCACCATGCTTATACTATGAATACTACTTTAACCTAGGAGCTACAAGGATTAAAGTACTCAAAAGAGTCGCAAACCTGAAGAATAGTATGAACAAGATGCTTACTTGAATTAGAAGTTGATTACCAGAGAATCTCAGAAGCAAGCTCAAGAAAAACTTGATTTTGCTAGGTTACAAGCCATAGAGAGTGCACCGACAGACCAACATTTCCTCCAAACTCTTCCCTCTCACTCTATCTCTCTATTTCTAATACAAGACTAGATCCTATTGAGGACTAATCTTCTCTTGATTGCTAGCTCTGATCCTGGTGTAAATATGAATTAGGGTTTCTAGCCCTCATGCTCTTAGGATCATATGCATGGATATGCCCTAGAGAGAGGGGTACAGGAAGGTATATATAGGGGCCTTCAAGCATCCTAGACCCTCAGATCAAACCGCCTTAAAAGGGCGGCGTAGATGCAAACCCTAAGGCGGTGGAGAATCGGCGTAGCGATAGGAGGCAGACATGGGGTCCCACAGGCTGGCTGGCCTGACAATAGGGCCGACCAGCCCCACCTATCATGGACATGTGGCTTGCTTCGGTGGAGTACCTCCTGGAGTGTTCTATAGTCTTCCAACGTAGATACCGTCACGGATAAACATGATTTCCTTTGACGAATAGGTCCTCTTTGGTAGTTTTTTGATTAAATCCTGCTGGAAACATAGATTCACCAAAACTCATAGAATTTATTAGTTTAAATCCCTAAGTCTATGTTGATGATTCATTTTAGTCATTTATGCAAGGTATATTGATAGTTTGTGATGTATGTTAACTACCATCAACAATGATCGATGCCGAGAAAGCTCAACATGAAGAAGAAAGAAGGAAAAGAAAGGCATCAAGGAAAGCAAAAAGAGAAGCAAGAGAAAAGAAGAAGAAGGAGTAGCAAAGGCTAAAAGACAAGAAGCAAAGAAAAGAAGAAAGAAATCTCAAGAGAGAAACAAGAAGAAAAAGAAGAGAAGCTTGGAAAAAGAAGGAAGAAGCAAAGACAACCAATGCATCATCAAGTGAAATATCAAGCAGCTTGGAAGATGGAGATGATGATGAATCTTACGAAGTGACCAAGAGTGGCAAGGAGAAGAAAGAAAAGGGCAAAGTCAACTCCAACAACAAATATGCAGACGTATCCTTTAATTATTCTTCTATGCCTATGCCTAACCATGATCGAAGGTCTTTCATCAATGTGCCCATAGGCTAGTTGCCTCATTTCGATGGGACCAACTTTGCCAAGTGGAAGCACTTGATGAGAGCCTATTATAGGTCTTCACCCCGGCATTTAGGAGGTTGTTTGCAATGAATTTGAGCCACCGATTGATCCCAAGAATCCAACTCTAGCTGAAATGCAAACCATCCATCTCAATGGTCAAGCCACAAGTGTATTGCTTAGTTCACTAGATGGTGATGAGTACAATAGAGTGATGGGTGTTGATGTTGCCAAGCAAATATGGGACACTTTGCACCTTGCACATGAAGGGGTTGACAAAGTGAGAAAGGCAAGAATTGAGTTGTTGATGGCCAAGCTCAACCGGTTTGTAATATGGGATGGAGAAGGGCCACAAGAGATGTTTGATAGGTTGATGGTGATTGTTGGCAAGATTAGAGGCTATGGTGGTGATGAGCTAGATGATCACAAGGTAGTCAAAATCATGTTAGAGGTTTATTCACTGAGAAATGAGACCGTGGTTACTCTAATTAGAGACAAGAAGAAGTTTGAGTACTTCACACCAAACGATGTACTTGGGAGGATCTTGACCTTTGACATGCAAAGAGAAGAAGCCAATGAAAGAAAGAAGCTTGGCAAATTGCAAGCAAAGCTAGATGGCATGAAGATCAAGGATATAGCTCTCAAGGCCAACAAATCAAGCAATCAAGGCTCTACTAGCATGTCCAAGATCAACAAGCAAGCTTCAACAAGCAAGCCTAAAGCAATCAAGCAAGTCCAAGAGCAAGTAGATACTACATCATCCTCAAGTGAAGATGAAAATGATGATGAACAATACGAGAAGGTTGATGATGTTGCTCTCTTTATGAAGAGATTTCAAAAGGGACTAAAGAGGCAATGCTGTAAAGTAGTAAAGAGAAAGTTTTCAAACAAGAAGAAGAGGACATGCTACAATTGTGGTAGCACCGAACATTTTATTGCCAAGTGTCCATATGAGATCAAAGACAACAAGTTTAAGAAGGACAAGAAAGAAGAGAAGACCGACCATAGAAAGAGCAAGAAATACATGGGAGAGGCTCACATTGGGCATGAGTGGGATTCAACTAGAGAGAGCACAAGTGAATAGGATGAGAAGATTGCAACCGTAGCTATCCACAAGTCATCCTCTATACCAAGGCTCTTCAACAACATGTCCAATGATGACTACTACTCCCCTCATATTTGTCTCATGGCAAAGGGTGAGAAGGTAAAATCAAAAGCCAAACCTCCTCCACCTCCTAGTGATATCTCTAGTAGTGATATTAGTGATAGCTCCAGTGATGATAGATCTAGTGATGAAGAAATTAACTAAATAACTAAAAATTTGGATGGAAAGACCAAGCTAATGAAGGATTTAGAGAGTGTTCAAGCAGAGCTAGAATCTAGAGAAGAAACTCTTATCGAACAAGAGGATCTCTACATTGCTAGCAAGGAAGCTCTTGCATTAGAGAGAAGTGAGGTGGAGTCCTTGCGCAAGACTTTGGCCAAAGAGCAAGAAGACCATGCTATCACAAAGAAAGCTCATAATGCTCTCAAGAAAAAGTATTGTGACTTAGATGAAAAGCACAAATAACTTGAGCTGCAATATGGCATTCTTTGGGATAGCAACTCACATCCCTCTAAAGCAAAGGAAACTTCTACTCCCTCCACTAGCCAAGGTTGTGGAAAATATGATAATATTGATTGGAATGTCTACTCCACTAACCTTGCAAATATGGAGGCTATGAAAAAGGAGACTGCTAGGCTTAATGAGATCATTAAAAAAGGGTGCATGGATGGCAAGGCCCAAACCAATGACAAGAAGAAGGATGAACCAAAAGGGTCACAACACAAGAAAGGAAGGCATCCCTCAATCAAGCACGGGCTCGGTCACATAAAAGGAGCCAAGACAAATGGAAGAAAGATAGTGAATGGCTATAAGTGTGTACAGTTTGAAAGGAAGGACATAATCAGTACAGATCAGCCTGCATAGCCCATGGCAGTGTAGCAGCCCAGAGCATCAGTGCCGCGCAGCGGCAGTGCCACGGTGAAGGGCGGTGTTGATGGTAGTTAACAACCATTATAAACTATCAATAAAACATGTATAAGGCCACAATTGAGATCACTAACAAAGGTCTAGGGGTTTAAACTAACAAATTCTACTAGTTTTGGTGAATCTATGATTTCTACAGGGTATATCTAGAAAACCGTCAAGGTGGACCTACATGTTAGATTTAATTGCGCTTATCCACTGCGAAATGGACACTAGAAGGTTCTAGAGGACACCAGAGGACACCACATCGAGGCAGAGGCTGCCAGGTCATGCTGCTTGGCCCCTGGGCCGACCTGTCAGCCTCCATGTTGCAATGTCAGTTCTCCACCGCCTCCTAGGTTGCATCTACACCATTCCTTAAGTCGGTTTGATCCAAGGGCTCATGTTGGATGCTCTGGCCTATATATATCCGCCCCTGCCCCCCTGAAGACATCAAGTCATTTGAGAGGACAAAAACTCTAATCATCCTCATAGCTCCATCATATTCTAGGGCATAGCTAGTTAGTAGGGATGAAAATGGATCGGATACGGACGGATATCACCGATATTACATTTGTTTTCATATTTCTATCCGAATTCGGATTCGAATACGGATAGTGTCAACTATGTCGGATAGGATACGATTGGATATTGACATCATAAATATGCGATTTGAGTATTCGGATACGGATACGGTATCGGATGTTGGATATCCGGACTCGGATACGGACAGATTTGAACCCCTCTAAACAGATTCGGTTTCAAATATGGTCGGAAAATATCCATACCGTTTTCATCCCTACTAGTTAGGCTAGGTCTAGAGGGAGGCAAACCGGCTTCGCTTGGATTCCCAATCATGTCAAGAGCGTGGTTCGGTATAATCTTTGTACCCCCTCTCTTTTTTGTATCTCCATTACTTTTATATGCTTGCTACAATTGTTTTGACAATATTAGTATTTATCTTATTCATGTTCTTCGTTATAATGTTCATCGTCTACTTTAATTATATACCTAGTATAGTTGGATTATTATCATATTCATGCATATGTTCATATAGCGCTCACATAAAGGATCCATGGGTGGGTGGTCGACATTGTGTAAGTATGGTGCTTATACGTTGTTTACCTGCGGATACACCCTATATTTTGGGTCATGTGGTAGATCGTGGACATGACACTCCCATTGAGTCCTTTGTAGTCCACTCCCCGATGTTGGTACCACGTAGGATCTGGTTACGAAGGGGGACAAGCTCTGTTCTTAATCTCCCTTAGTAATATCCCTTATGTGTAGATATGAAGAAGATCTTAGCAATGACTATTAGGTGTAATTGCACTAATCAATGTATGCTTTGACTTAAAATTAAGAATGGCTTAGGAATTATTCTTCTAATATTCTACTTGACTATGCTAATGCCATAGAAAGGAGTACTTTGAGTGATTTATCATTATCATTGATCAATACTTATCATATATATATATATATATATATATATATATATATATATATATATATATATATATATATATATATATATATATATCTTATCCTATGACTTACCCCTGTTATGAGTAGAATATTGGTTATGGTTTACTTCTCCATCAATAGTATAAGTTATCAATACTTGTCCATGCTAGACCTCCCCTATGGCAAAAATATAAATAACGATACCTAGAATACTCCCGGGTGAAGTGCTACAATGTTATATTATTTGTACGCTTGCAGACCCCTTTTCATTCATATATATTCTTTCTAGTCACATAAATTAGTAAAGAACTACTTAGAGTTATTCTAATAGTAATGCTAGGTAGTACCAATAAGTATCTCTAACATCATCACTAGGGATGACAACCTAGTAAAGTAATGTTAGGAGATATAGGTTTATAATAGGTGGCTACTAAAACAAGTGACAAGTTAATAAATACCAACAAGCATTTCTGACGGCGTTGCCAGGGATAGAATTAAAACTCTATTCTTAGTAGCGATGCTAAGGAATGTCAACAAGCATTTCTGGCGCTGTTGCCAGGGAAGGTAGCTCAGTAAAGGAAGTATTGATAAACTTATACTTTTTGATGTGATCGAGATAAACCATATACCCCTGCTCAAGCAGGATTACCCTTGTTTTGTCTACATTCATATCTTATGCAGGGTAATGTATGACCGGTTTTGACCTTCTGACAAACTACGTTGACAATCTAGAAGCATTACTTAAGACGACTAAGGCTAAACTCAAGAAAGTTTTAGCTTTAGATTTGGAAAACAATCGGATAAGGCTAAGCTTAACACCAGAATTTAAAGCCATGGCTGACAGGACTCTTCGTGAATTCTCTGCTCCAACCACTAGCAACATCTGGACTGGACCCATAGTCAATGTGGGGGACAATGGATTCGAGCTTAAGCTGGCTCTCATCAACATGGTGCAAGCGGGCCAATTTTATGGAAAGGCACATGAAGATGCTAGTACTCATCTCCAACACTTCCTGGAGATCTGCAGCACTTTCACCATCAAGATAGTAACCAAGGATGCCATACTACTTTGCCTCTTCCCATTCTTAGTTTTGGGGAAGGCGAAGCAATGGTTCTATGCTAACAAAGATAGAAACACTACATGGGATGAGTGCTCCACTACCTTCCTAGCAAAGTTCTTTCCCACGGGCAAGACTAATGCTCTGCATGGGAGAATTTCAAGTTTTCAACAGCAACATGATGAATCTGTCCTTGAGGCATGGGAATGCTTTTAAGACTATATATCAGAATGTCCTCATCATGGGATGGAGAATTGGCTACTCATGTAGATGTTCTACCAAGGGTTGACCAACAGTACCCGTGAGACCATGGATGTTGCTGCTGGAGGTGCATTCTTGTCACTTACACTTCTAGCTACGACCACTCTTGTGGAGAAGATGGCCTCCAACCAAGGCTGAAATGAAGAATGTGTTCAGACCCACAAGAGAGCTAGAGGTATGCATCAAGTCAAGGAGGTAGACATGCTGTCTACCAAGATGGACCTACTGATGAAGAGGCTTGAAGAGCGAGCCAATGAAAAGCAAGAAGTCATACACATTCATGAGTCACGCATGATGTGTGAAGTATGTGGCAACACTGGGCATTCAAGGAATAGCTGTCCTAGAACCCAAAAGGATGTGGACTTTATCAACAACAACTACTGTCATCCTCAATAGAATAAAGGATAGAACCAGCAACAGAGGCCAAACTACCAAGGTAACTACCATGGTAACCCTGAAAGTAATAATTATAACAACTTCAATCAACCACCCTTGAGAGAATTAATTGCTAGACAATCTAAACTTATGGAAGGATTATCTAAGAAGGTAGCTACCAATGATAAAATTCTAGAAAATATAAGTAACAAAATGGATAGCTTTGCTTCTGCCATTAAGAACCTACATAGCTTTAATAAAATGATAGAATCACAAATAGCTCAGCTAGCGGCTATTGTTCCTCTGTTCGACAAAGGTAAGATTCTAGGGCAGCCGAAAGATCTAGAAACTATAAATCTTGTCGATATTCACAATGCAGCTTTCTACTACATGCAACCATTGGAGGGAAGGTGGATAGATTACACCTTACCCAACAAGAAAGGTGATCTAGGGAGACCTGTCATCCCTATCACCATTGGACCTCACATCTTCTAGGAAGCTGTCTATGATTTCGGAGCAAGTGTCAACATCATGCCTAAGGTAATCTATGATAAAATTAGTGGATATACTTTGTTGTACACAAATATGCATCTATAGCTTACAGATCAGTCACTTTGCTACCCTAAGGGAGTTCTTGAAGATGCCAACATCCGAGTGTGACAATCATATATTCTCGTAGACTTTGTGGTTTTAGAAATAGGTGGAGTTGAAAGGGCACCCATCATCCTAGGCCGACCTTTCCTGAGATCGCAAAAGCCATCATCTACGTAGATAGTGCCAAGATCTATTTCATAATCAAGGACAAGAAAGAGAAGTTTTCTTTCAAGAATCATATCTGCAATCTCCTAGACATCCATAGATGTCATACCCATCCTAAGAGACAATAGTGACTAAGAAGAAGAACAACAGAAGAAGGAAGAACAAGGTCAGGCAACCACAAGAAGAATCAATCAACATGATCAACACACTTCGATCTGAGTACGACCACCTCCTTGCTTCACCATTCCTTGCTAAGAAGGATGATCCAGGCGTACCGACAATCTAGTGTACCATTGGAAAAAAAATCTTCCACAAGACCTTCTGTGACATTGGATTGGGCATCAATATAATGTCCAAGGTAACATATGAATATTTATTCAGTAACGAACATTTGTTCCCTACATATATGCTGTTGCAGATGGCGAACCAATCAATCCGATTCCCTAAGGGAATAGTGAGGGATGTTATGGTAAGAATACAAGATCACTATGCCCCTACCTATTTCATGGTCCTAGACATGGGAGAAGAAGAAGACGATACACCCATCATCCTTGGAAGATCATTCCTCAACACCACCAACGCGATCATCTACGTTGGATCTAGACAAGTCCACTTCCAATTCCTTAGAGAAAAAGTACGTTGTTATTTTAATAGTTATACTACTTATGAATAGCCCAAGAAGAGCCGCTCTAGGAGGAGACGTTGATCATCCCAACGTCAAAGGAACCAATCCCGATGGAATAAATGGGAAGATGAAGAACCTGAAGCGCCTGTGAAAGATGAACCTACTCCGCCTAAGACAAGTCCACTCTCCAAGCAGGCGTGGAAAGAAAAGGTGACATCATCATCAGAGTCACCATCACAAGATGTGCAGCCATCTAGGTCTCCACTACTGAGATCGGATGATGCACCCAAGGAATGAAGGACTTCTCTCCAGTCAAGTCCTGTCTGGAGGACTTAAAAATCTGAACCCTCACCATGAGCTAACAACGGTAGTTATCCATATTTACTTTCTAGCATTGCATAAATTATCTTTCACTTTAGCATATTTACTTCTCTATATTTACATTGTGTTAATAAAAGAAAGATAAAAAGTTTCATAACTACATTTCATCATTGCATCATAAAAATCCTAAGCCCATGTAAATAATTCTATGGTGTGTAAAAGCCCACAGGAATATTCACTGTGGTGGCATAAAAATTTAAAATACTATGCAGATATGTTTTCTGTTTTGCATATCATAAAATAGAAAATCTAAAAATACTAGATAGACATCATGTTATAATTCTATCACTTCAAAAATATTTCTAAACCTCAAGAACAACTAATCTTCAAATGGCGGAACACTAACCCCTTATCCTAATCCATGCCATGAGTTTTGGTGTTCTTGTTGGTATTTTGCAGGATGGAACATATGATCAAGAGCAAGTTCACCTGGTCATCTTCATCTCACTCCACCCAAAGTACATCTTCCCAAATCAATTTCTGGATAGGTGAAGGACAATCGCTGACAAACATGATCTGAGAAGGATCACTTAACTTTCAACATTAGACCACGACAACATCCAGCTTGGGGGAGGAGCATCCCCCTTGTATCTAGCTAAGTATTTCTTCCCTTTTGTTATCCTTAAGTTTGCTCTACATTTGTTAAAAAAAGAGATGCATAACTAAAAGCAAAATAAAAATTTATCTTTGTCTTACATATATATATTAGTAAGGTATGATCTAAAAAGGTGAGAAAATGAAATAAAAGTGTGTGTCTAGTTTTCTGTTTTCAAGAGTTGAATAAAAAGGACTTTGAAGATAATCTCTTGAAATGGAAATGATGAATAGTTGCTCTATTGTAATTCCTTTGAAGTACCTAGTTTTCAACCTTGCATTCTCCCGAGTTTTGGATATGACTGATTTGATATAAGAATTTACTCTGAACTTGAAACTCATGGGTAGCATATGCTTGATCTAAGTCTAGGTAATTGACAGATATGATATGAGAAGGTCTGAGCTGCTATTTATTTTGTTCCAAGTGATACTAGAGTTCCAGAGATTTATCTTTTGAAAAATATAAAAATGCTTCATGATGAGTTCCTTATATGACAAAGCTTGAATTCCTACCAGAGCCATATATGATATTTCGATGAGGAAAACTTCAACTCACATATGTTGCTTGCTTTTGCATTGAGTTTAGTCAAGCTTTGTTGACCTTGAAAGGGACCATGATGCCTAAGAGGGGGTGGGGGTGAATTAGGCAACTTAAAAGTCTAACTCTAAACTATGGCCTCCTTTTCTACCCTTAGCAAAACCTATGCAAAAGATAAATTATCTAAATGTGCAACTACGGTTTCGCTAGTATGTTGCTATCTCTACCGCAAAAGGAGTTATGCAACCTAGGTTCCAAACCTATCAACTAGCCTATCACTAAACTAGGAAAGTGACACCAAGATTGCAATGTAAATGCGGAAGCTAAAGAGTAAGGTCACTACTGCTGACGCCTGCTATTGCTGGGCATCTTGATCAGACACATCCAGTCGCTAAAAGGACCACGTCCGATCACCTCTGTGAAGCTCATTTCTTCATGATCTTGTGTCCGGCTTGGTTCCTATCTTCATGCTTGGACTTTGCTTGAAATATTGGGTCTTCTCTTATGCTTCTAGGGTCTTGCTTATGGTGTTGATCATGTGAAAGCTCTAGTTTGGTTTTGGTGAATTGATGAAACCCTAAGTGCCAACCTAGTTTATCAAAGTCATTATGAGATAGGTAGCACTACTCCAAGTAGTGAAGCAAATGAAGATCATGACATGATAATGGTGATGCCATGGTGATGATCAAGTGCTTGGACTTGGAAAAGAAGAGAAAGAAAAACAAAAAGCCCAAGGCAAAGGTGAAATTGATAGGAGCTTTTTGGTTTAGTGATCGAGACACTTAGAGAGTGTGATCACATTTAGGATTGATAGCCATACTATTAAGAGGAGTGAAACTCATATCGAAATGCGGTTGTCAAAGTGACACTGGATGCTCTAACTCATTGCATATGCATTTAGGATCTAGTGGAGTGCTAACACCCTTGAAAATGTATGTGAAAATATGCTAACACACATGCACAAAGGTGATACACATTGTGTTTAGCACATGGGAGCAAGGGTTCGAAACTTCACTGGCAGAGTGTCCGATGATGCCATCGGCGCCCTGTACAGAAAAGATAGGATTTCATAGAGTGCACCGGACACTGGTCACACAGTGATCGGACTCTAACCCTATGTCCGGTCAGTAGTAGTTGTGAGCACGCAGTCTCAATCTCGTGACCGGACGCTAGTGCGAAGAGTGACCGGACGCTCAGGGCCTATGTCCGATCAGTACTGACGTACGCTGATGTTGTAGCATGAGGAACAACAGTGACGCGTGGCAGTTGGAGAATGACCGAACTCAGGTGCTGCGTCTGGTCATACAGGAGTGGACGTGTCTGGTCACAAAATAGAGGTTTGGGGAGCTCTTTGGAACCTTACTAGAAGTGACCGGACGCTAGGGTCCTGTGTCTAGTCCTACACTATAGAGCGTCCAGTCACAACTTAAATGCACTGATGACCATTGAGATTGGGCGATCAACGTTTGAAGCAGGGGACACATGGCGTACATCGTGCGACCATATGCTAGGGTCCTTCGTCAGGTTGCTCTGACCGGTGCATCTGGTTGCCTTGACTTTTCAGAGAACAGAGAGCCAACAACTCTATTCATGGGGGCTCTCTATTTAAGCCCCATGGCCGGCTCAAGCTCACTCTTTTGGCCATTTTGTATTGACATAGCAACCTTGTGAGCTTAGCCAAAGCCCTCCCACTCATCTCCATCATTGATTCATCATCTTTGTGAGATTGGAGAGAACCCAAGTGCATTGCTTGAGTGATTGCATCTAGAGGCACTTGGTATTCGAGTTTTGCTGCGGGATTCACTTGTTGCTCTTGGTGGTTGCCACCACCTAGATCGCTTGGTGCAGCGGAGGAGGATTGGCACGAGTTGGTGATTGTTCGTGGCCATCTTCCGGTGATTGTGAGGGGACTTATGCCTTCCCTGGTGGAGCACCGAAAGATAACCCTAGTGGATTGCATGTGTCATTGAGTACCTCACTTGTGGGTAGGTTCTTGCGGTGTTGAATTGTGTGGATGAGGTTCATGCAACACCTCTTACCCGTCGAACCACCAAGTGTTAGTCGACACAACGGGGATGTAGCGTATTGGCAAGCATGTGAACCTCGGGAGAAAATTGATTGTCTCTTGCCCTTTGGTATTCTCTTGGTGAGTGAGTTAGTATTCATCTTGTGATTGGTTCACTCCTCTACACAGTGGTATAATCACCTTACTTACTCATTTACATACCCAAAAACTAGTTGTAGTAAGCTCTTTAGTGTAGCTAGAATCGAGAGCTTACTTTGTAGCTTAAGTTCATCTAGTGGAGCTCTTTAGTGTAGCAAGTGTGAGAGCTCTTAGTGAGTAACTAGAATTGTTGGATAGGTGGCTTGCAACCCTTGTAGAGCTAGAGCAAGTTTGCATTTCACTATTTGTCATACTAATCAAATTGCTCTAGTTGGTTTGTAGATTTTTAAATAGGCTATTCACCCCCCTCTAGCCATATTAGGACCTTTCATCATGGGATCATCATGTTGCCTTCGACCAAGTCACGTCTTGCACCCTATTGAACTACAAAACAATTACTTGCAATTCATTAGTCCAATTTGGTTGTGTTGGTCATCAAACACTAAAATCCAAAGTAAATGGGCCTGGGTCCATTTTCCTTACAATCTCCCCCTTTTTGGTGATTGATGACAACACGACCAAAATAAGCAAATTGTCGGGGACCAATACTAGGGTACCCGAAGAGAAGGAGCTAATTACCATCAACATTGATTCGTCCACATGGTCAAGAGCACGACTATGCCTCTCGCCAGGCTCCGCCTCATCTGACCACCGAGGCAATGGGCCCTACCTCGTATGACCCCCAAGGGTTGGCTCTGCCTTAGTGGGCACTATGGCCGTGGGCTCCACCTCGCCTGACCCCCAAGGGTTGGCTCTGCCTTAGCTGACTCCCGAGGGCTAGCTCTGCCTCGCCCGACGTCTAAGGGCTGACTCTGCCTCGCCTGACATCTGACGGCTGGCTCTGCCTCACCCGATGTCTGAGGGCTAGCTCTACCTCGCCCAATCCCTCAGGCATGAATCTTTACGGAAGCTCGTGACAACCACTACGGTCTAGAAGGTGTGACCCAAAGTCAAACTTCTAGAATCATATAGGGAGCGGTCACATCTCAGCACAACCCATCCCCATGACATGTCATTCCAGGGAACTCACATTGCCTATAGTGATGGACGCATGGTCATTGTGCTGCCTACTCCCTGTATGGCCGCTGATCAGCACACTGGTTCACTGCGTCGCCCACTGGGGTGGAGCGGGATGTGATGGCCCGCTGACAATGCCAGGGCATGGCATTGTCAGCGGACAGGAGCCTGGTGTGGCCCTATCATGGTCAGCCGATAGGTGCCCGGCGTGGGGCTATCCCTATCACCACCTGCCATGTCAGCGGGGCCCACACGAAGGAAAAGGAAGACCCAATGACCCTGAAGGACTTCCCTTGCCTCTCATGTCCCTCACTCTCCCATCTGTAACCCGTGCTCTCCCTTAGCCTATAAAAGGGAAAGCAGGGCACCCCACTAAGGGGCATCGATTCACGACATCGCACATCGCACATCACACCGCATCACAGTAGAACCACTAGCATCAAACCTTGAACACATAGGTGAGCAGTGACCTAGCTCTTGGCACCCATTCAATCTTTCCATCAAAGACTTGGGACATGTCCCTCTTTCGCCTATTTGTAACCCCTACTACAAACTTTTTCGTGCTAATAACACGAGCAGCAGCCAAGAACTGGACGTAGGGACATTCTGTCTGAACCAGTATAAACCTTGTGTCTTTTTAGCACACCATCCGGGCTAGACACGCAATAATACAAATTTACTTGTTGGTGTTTACTCGAAACACCGACAGTTGGCGTGCCAGGTAGGGGCCTTTTGCACGTCACAACATCAACACCAGGCCTCAGATGGCTAATTGCAATGACAGCTGGGTCCTAGGCGCGCACGTACGCTTCGGGGACCTAAACATCATCGCCACCTAGCTTCTCTGCTCTGCCGGTCTCAACACAATCACCAAGGTGCTGGAGGAGCTACAGCTGCACGCACTAGAGGTCCGCACCGATGGAAGCGACCAGCTCCTCAACTTCAACTATGGGAGGCTAGAGCACCAGCTCAGCGCCTTCCTGGAACCCCGACCGTCCTAGGAGGACCTGCACCACCTCACTTTTTTGCTCACCAACATCATGACACGGCTTGCCGGAGGAGAGCCGCTCTCTTTGGAATACCTCATTCGGAGTGCCCCAACCGCACTGCCATACCACGCTCCCATATGGGTCACACAGCGTGGTTTCGATTCATGAGCATCTTGGCCCTCGCCGTGATGAAAGTGACACCCTCAATGGCCATGGGCGTGACGTACCCTCAGAACAACCCAACGAGGATGTGTCGATCCACCAGGCATAGCAAGGTGGCAGACCACGCGACACGGTTTTGGTGCATGAACATCTCGGCCTCCACCATGATGCATGTGACATCCTCAATGCCCGCAAGCATACCTACAGCTAGGCAAGGGAGGGGGCTCGCCATGGCTACCACCCACATCGTGGTGGACGCTATGATAGTGGCAAGGACTGAAGCCCAAGCCTCGGCTTCCCAAGACCTTAGGCCGTTGGCCAACGCATCCTTAAAGGCAAGGCGAAGCAGGGCGAGGACACCGGTGAGGGTGCCTCCAACTGTCCCAACAAGAAAAAGAACAAATAGTGGCGCGAGGGTTCGCTCGTGGCCAACACCGACCGCAAGGGGGCTGGAAGCCCACGGATGGTACGCCAGGCCACTTCGAGAAGCTACTTGAAGGGCCATGCCTGAACCATGCTTTCCCCATCAAGCACCTATACAAAGACTATGTCCTTGTGAAGCAGTTCTTGTCTAGAAGCTCCAACAAGGGGGAGCATAGAACGGAGCCTAGCTTGATGAAGCACGCGACGTCGCCCTCCTTCACTCGGCCAAGTACACAAGGACACAAGCTTCTTCCCATCATAGGGGGGATCATACATCATCCTGGAGATGCTCCGTCTAGGCACCTACAAGCTCAAGACCATCAATGATAAGGTCTTCGTCAACGCCTAGAAAATCGAGCAGCTACGTCACTTTTACCCCTAATAAATGCACACTTTCTCTTATCAGTTTTGTTATCAAACTCCCTGATCTTTCATGACATCTGACCCCAGTAATGGTAAAGGGCTAGACCTCGCTTGGGGGTTCATATGAGCATATCCATCCGGCAAACATTCTCTGTGCCTGTCCCCCTTTTCATGTTAAGACCTAGGAGCTAGGTTTACGGGAACAAGCTCTAAGTATAACTGATCGGACTATGGGAAACCTACGCCCCAGTGGCTACGGTGTCTTTACACACCAGCGTGATCAGAATTGGCTCACCCACACTCCGAGCTTTTACAACCTTAACGACAGAAAGGGTCGGAGTGCGCTAACCTTTTTATACAAAAAGGGGAGAACGACTAAAAGTTTGTTTGGTATAATGGAATTTAAAAGCTTGTCCATTTGTTACAAGTTTCTCCACCTGGCTTATCTACCTAACTAAATTCTTGCGTGGGATGTTCTCATCCTTTATCTTCGTAGGAAAGTCTTGTCTCAGCAGGTAACACAAGTCGACCAGATGGCTTGGCCACTGTTGAGAAATGGGTAGGGAACAGTGGGATGCCCCACATGGGTTACGCCAACCCCATCATGAACAATAGACCCAGATCCTGCTCATATCTGGTACAAGGCTTCCCGAACCCATCACTCTTACCATCAAGGTAAAACCGGTGCCCAGGGCTCAAGGTCGCTGCTGAGAGACAAGGAACCTTATTTTATGCATTAATTTTGCTACTGAGCCTCTGACCCCAGCAATGGTGGCGGGTCAGACTTCGCTCGGGGGCTGGCAAGAGTGTCTATTCGGTGGACATTTTCTATGTCTGACCACTCCTTACATTAAAAAACTAGAGGCATGGTGTGCGGGCACAAACTTTGAGTGAACCTGGTCGGACCGCAAGGACCCTATGCCCCAGTGGCTATGGCATCTTTGCTCACCAGTGTGATCAGAGTCTTTGTTCCCGCACCCCAAACTTTAGCATCCACCTTCTCGGGAAGGGTTTGGAGGGGCCCACCTATGGAATCTCCATTGAACAGAGGCCAATAGGTCACCCAAGTTGATCGAATGGCTTGGGCTGCTATCGAGAGATGGATAGGGAGTAGCGGGATACCCCATGCAGGTTACACTAGCTCTATCACAAACATCAGATCTGGACCCCACATGGACATATTCGGTAAGAGCTCTCCAAACCGTCACTCCAACCGTCAAGGTAACTTTACTGACCCGACTTTTTCTTTTCCATTGCATGATCATTCTTCCATTCTCATGCATGCATTCATACATTCATTCATACATTCATTCGTACATTCATTCATTCATACATTCATCCCATACACCCAAGCATTGCATATGTAATGGCTGCATCACAACACTTCGTGTTGTGTCACAAAGCGGTAGTCATCTCATTCGATATGAGCGGCGACTGACTGAGATTCAAAGGCTAGCCTGTGAAGGGTTCAAGGCCGCCATGTGTCAAATAGAGCTAGGGGAGAAAAACTGAGATGAGCCCCAGCGGCCTTGCCCGACCCTGCTCAGAAGCGGATAGGGACATCTCGACCTTTCTCGTTCAATTCTAACCTCAAGCCAAGCCCACAGAATCTCCATCGAGGAGAGGCCAATGGGCCACCCGAGCCTATCGAGCTGCTCAGGCATGTACCAGGAGGCGGGTTAAGTAGTGGAATGCCACATGTGGGCTCTGCCGACCACATCAGCAGATAATGGACCCAGATTCCACTCGAACATGCCCATTAGCGAGCTCACCGAGTGCGACACTCGACCAATTGAGGCAAGTGTCATTAGCTCAGCCCCTTCGGTTGTGGAAACCAAGGATGGGGTGATGCATGAAACATGGCCTACCCGTACCGAGACCCATGAGGCTCAGGGGCTTGGGCCACCTGACCCTAAATTAGGAGATCGGGGTTCAAAGGCCGGCCCACCGAGGGCCTGAGGCCGCCTCACGTCAAACAAGAGCTAGGAGAGAAAACGCAGATGAGCCCTAGCGGCCTTCGCCCGCCCTGCCTAAAAGCAGATAGGGTCATCTCAACTTTCTCATTCGATACTAACCTCCAACCGAGCCCATAGAATCCCCATTGAGGGGGCATCTATTGGAAGGCAGGTTAAGGAAGAGTAGAATGCCACATAAGGGCTTTACTGACCCCGTTGCGAACGACGGACCCAGATTCCATTCGAACATGCCTGTTAGCAAGCTCACCGAGCGCATCACTCAAGCCATGGGGACAAGTGATGCTAGCTCAACCCCTTCAGTTGTAGAAACCTCGGATGGGGCAACAATCACAAAGATGAACCAACCCTCGACTGAACCCCTACTACGCGTGGGGGCTCAAGGAAAGTTGGACTTGCAAGGAGACTGAATGCGTGGTCGCAGAACGATAGCTCATATCCTAGGGAGGGGGTACATGCGAGTACAAGAGATGCTTTCTCCCACTAGTTTCGCTATCCTCTCCCTGATCTTTAGTGACATCCGACCCCAGCAATGGTAAGGGGTCGGATCTCACTCGGGGGCTGATAAGGGTATAAATACACCCTTTTTTGAAATAGTCGTCGTGCCCTGGCCCCTTCCTCATGTTAAACCTAGTGGCAAGGACTGTGGAAACGAACAACTGAATAGGCCTGGTCAGACTGCAAGAAACCTACACCTTGACGGCTATGGTATCTTTGCTCACCAGTGTAAACAGAGTTTCCCTCCTACACCCCAGGCCCTACGGTCTTAACGTACGGAAGGGTCGGAACGCGTAAGCCCCTTTTCGCACACAAAAAGGGAGGAAAAACAAGTTCAATCAAACGAAATGAAATGATGAGTTTGTTTTTTGCGATACATAAGGGTCGGCACTTGTCCACTGATTACAATAATGATCATCCGACCTATTTGACTAACTAGCCCCCCCCTCCGGGGAGAACTATGTCTTCAATTTTGTCTGCTAGGTCCTGCGCAAGAGGAGCCACTGTCGTCTCTATCTCATCCAGCTCATGGGCTTCGTAGCTAGGAGCGAAGCTGAGGCTCATCGTCTCCAAGTCGATACTGCCCGTGTAATAAGAACGAGCAATTGCAAATGCTTGGTTGACCCTGGCACGAAGGGTGTTCCTTTCAACCTGGCACACCTGCGCCATGATCTCGACGGCATGGGGCATGAGCAAACTGGTCCCCTCTGACTGCACCACCTCCAGGTCATCGTAGACCCCTCCGAGGTGGCCCTCAGGATACCGAGCTCGTCCTTCTCTGCCTGAAGGTTCCTCCTCGCCTCAGCGAGCTCTACGGCTAGCCCGATAGAGACGCCCTCAGCCTCCAACCTCTAGGTTGTCATGGTTCCAAGCTTAGCCTAGAGGGATATGATCTTCTGCTGCGCATCATCATGCTCTCAAATGACCTGGTCGCGCTCTGAGTGGGCCGCGCCATGCTCCGAGCGCAGCCTCTCCGCAGTTTGGAGTAGCTCATCCCATTCCTTGCGTAGCCAGGTGACTACCGTGGCATCCTGACTCATCCTTTTCTCTAGGGCCATGAGCTTCTCCTTGGCTCCTCGCCTCAGCTCTCGCTCCCCCTTAGCCTTGGCCAGAAGGTGAGGATCCACCGGTGTGTCTCGATGTCCTTCTAGAGCAGCTCATCTGCTCCCTCTTGACTTTGGTGGCCTCCTTGTCATCCTGTCGCGACCACACCAATAGGGCCTCAAACGCCCTCTCGGCCTCGTCCGCATGCCGATAGCCTTGGACTCCTATAGTCAGAGATTATCTACCTCCTTAGCAAGGGGAGTCATCTTGGCCACCCTTTGTTGGGCGGCAATGAGCTGGGCGGTCACATCCCCGCACAACCATGCCTCTTCGATGAGGTGGTCCCAGTTCTCCTTCTACTCATGAAGGAACTGGAATTTCTCCCGGCTACGAGCGATAAGGGACTAAAAAAAGATGATGGTTAGAACACAAAAATACATGAAGAAAGAAGAGGGCGAGAGGCAAGATCAAGTGAATACCCAGCTAGTAGGAATGACAACTTCACATAGGGCACCCCGGGCATGGTCCAAGGCTTCCAGCATGGTCGCAATCCCTCGTCGAGACTCTCCCGCTCCATGCTATCACCGGCATCATCGATGGTGAAGAGTGTCGATGTTGGGTCCTACGGATTTGTCCACCGGAGCAGGGGGCTCATCTCGTGCGAGCGAGTGGCTACCCCCTGATGTTAGGGCTAGGGACAATTCCTCGCCAGTCCTCTCTACCACAAACATGATGTCTGGGACCCTTCGGCCGCGTCCCCCTCTATCCAGCCCACGTCGGGCGCCGTCACTTGGGCCGCCCATGGCACGGGTCACGATGCTGCCTCGGGCACCGCCACGGCTGCATCTGGCTGTGTCCCGCCTATCACAACCACTACCACCTCTACCTGCATCAGCAGGGCCTTGACTAGTGGTGTCATGCCTACCACGGTCGGTGCCACAAGCGTGGCCGGCAGCACCGTCTGCCTCATCGTCAGTAGCGGTATCACCTCCATCGCCAGCTGCTTAGCGACCTCCAAGGGCATCCCTTGAGCCCTAGCGCATGCTGGTCCCACTGAGGGCACAGGTGCCACCGTGGGCGGCGTATGACCAGCCTGTGAGGCAGTCACATCGACATCGCTCCCACCCAAAACGGGCGCAATGCCAACCGACGGTTGCCGCCCCAATCGGAGGGTGATGCTCTTCTTTGGTGCCAGCGCCAAAAGATTACACCACCTCAAGATGCCGCGAGAAAGAAAAGCATGAGTCATGATGAAAATAGAGAAAAATAGAGAAAAATAGAGGAGTTGGTGACTTACATTGGTGCTGTTGGGCGGCGAATATGTTTGGGGGCCGAACCCCTAGATCCCTGCTCCACCTCGTCGGGGCGGGGTTGTTTTGAGCCTGCCCCCTGCTCTTGGGCAGAGGGGCTCACCCCCTTGCATCTTGGGGCACGACGGCGGAGCCAACCTCCTCTGCTAGCACCTCAGGCATGACGATAGGACCGCTCGCCCCTAATGGCTCCTAGGGCAGGCTGATGGTCTGGCCCGTCTCTGCCAACCTCTCAGACGCGCCCTCCCCTCCATGGAATGGGAAGGGCCCCGACCCCTACAAGGACGAGCGGATACCTATCAGCGCATCCTTGCGCTCCAAGTCATCTTGCTCGGTGTCATCGACTACCTTATTGTCATCTTCCTTATCATCGTTGTCATTGCTGTTAGTGTCCTCCCCTCGCTCTCGTGCCCGCAATTTCTACGGCCTCTTCTTCCTCTCATCCTCCTTTGCCTTCCTCTGTCGCTCGGCCTCGGCATGATTCGCCGTCCTCAAAGATGGATCCCTCGATGGTAGAGACAGGTGATCCATAAGGATGAGGCCCCTTAGCTGGTCCCCCATCTCAATGTTAGTGTCAAGGGGTCGGGAGATCAATTGAAGAGGAGGCACGAGGAAAGGAAACTTACAAAGACGATGTAGCCTGGTTCAGGCCGCATCAGAGGGTGCCGGGGCACCAGGTACATGAAATCAAGGGGAGTGCCCGTGTCATCCCACAAAGGCTCCATCACCTCCTTGATGCACTGTGCGACTTCGGAGAGGCAAAGCACTCCCTCGGCAAGCGTCGTCCTATCAAATGACGCCTCGGGCGCCATCGCATACAATAGGAGCGCGCCTCATCAATGGTGCCACCATCCTTGTGTGGTAGGCCCAATGATGTCGGACCCCTTCAGGCCTCTCTCCTTTAGGATGCGAAGGGCAGCGAGGTGGTCCTAGATCTTCTTCTTGTCCTTCTCCAGGACACCCTACTTCCTCCATGAATCCGAGGCCTCATCGATTAGGCACCCGGTGAACTCCAGTAGGGGGGTGGCTGTGTCGTTCTTGAGATAAAACCAATGCGAATGCCACCCCTTGTTTGAGGTTAACAAACACATCGATGGGTACTCGCTGACCCAGTTGTTCTAGAGGTGGATGCCAGCGCATCCCATTGGCATGTTCAGCTCCTACTTCTTCTCCCTCTTCTTCTGGAGGGTGATGGTGAAGAAGTACCACCATAGATCAACGTGGGGATAAATCCCTAGGAATCCCTCACATAGGGTGATGAACATCGCCTTGTACCGGATTCTATTGGGATTGAGGTGCTGCAACTCGATCTGGTAGTAGTGTAGCAGCCTCGAAGAAATCTATGAGTAGGGGTAGCAAACCCCCGCTCATGGAAATGCCCAAACGAGATGACATTGCTGTTGGGTGGCAACGACACATCCTTCTCGCCGGACAGTAGCCACTCCTCGGCCATGGTCCGCGCATAGGGAAGACCATGGCGGACGAGGCCCTCCAAGCGCTGGAAGGTGATGTTAGAGCGGCACCGTGGATCCATTAGAAGATGGGGGTGGGAGGATGTGAGCTTAATGGTGGCTAAGACACGGATCCAGGAAGCCTAGACGATTGGTGGTGGAGGTTGTAGATGCGAAGGCAAGGAGGCAAAGTCTAAAACCCAAGGGGCAAACCCTTTGGTTTTATAGGGCCGATAGATGCGAGGAAACCAACCGTCCGCCTAAATCTCCGTGCCTGCCACGATCTGCCACAACATCACGCCACAGGATATGCGCACGCAATCCCTATCCTTTCCTTCAGAAGACTCGTTAGATGTTTTGCCTCCCTGAGTGGACTAGGACTCGTTACGAGTAAGAGGAATACAGATCAAAAAACACCTCTATGGCCCGTTTGGTCGCCCCGACTTTTCAGAGAATAGAGAGCCAACGGCTCTATTCATGGGGGCTCTCTATTTAAGCCCCATGGCCGGCTCAACCTCACTCTTTTGGCCATTTTGCATTGACATAGCAACCTTGTGAGCTTAGCCAAAGCCCTCCCACTCATCTCCATCATTGATTCATTATCTTTGTCAGATTGGGAGAGAATCCAAGTGCATTGCTTGAGTGATTGCATCTAGAGGCACTTGGTATTCGTGTTTCACTATGGGATTCACTTGTTGCTCTTGGTAGTTGCCACCACCGAGATGGCTTGGTGTAGCAAAGGAGGATTGGCACGAGTTGGTGATTGTTCGTGGCCATCTTCCGGTGATTGTGAGGGGACTTGTGCCTTCCCCGGCGGAGCGCTGAAAGGTAACCCTAGTGGATTGCTCATGTCATTGAGTTACCTCACTTGTGGGTAGGTTCTTGTGGTGTCCAATTGTGTGGACGAGGTTCGTGCAACACCTCTTAGCCGCCAAACCACCAAGTGTTGGTCGACACAACGGGGACGTAGCATATTGGCAAGCACGTGAACCTCAGGAGAAAATTGATTGTCTCTTGCCCTTTGGTATTCTCCCAATGATTGAGTTAGTATTCATCTTGTGATTGGTTCACTCCTATACATAGCGGTACAATCACCTTACTTACTCATTTACATACCTGCAAACTAGTTGTAGTAAGCTCTTTAGTGTAGCTAGAATTGAGAGCTTACTTTGTAGCTTAAGTTCATCTAGTGGAGCTCTTTAGTGTAGCAAGTGTGAGAGCTCTTAGTGAGTAGTGACTTAGCAAATTGTGTGTCTAGTGATCATAGTAACTAGAATTATTTGATAGGTGGCTTGCAACCCTTGTAGACCTAGAGCAAGTTTGCATTTCGCTATTTGTCATACTAATCAAATTGCTCTAGTTAGTTTGTAGATTTTTAAATATGCTATTCACCCCCCTCTAGCCATATTAGGACCTTTTATTGTGGGATCATAATGTTGCCTTCATCCAAGTCATGTCTTGCACCCTATGAACTACAAAACAATTACTTGCAAATTCATTAGTCCAATTTGGTTATGTTGGTCATCAAACACCAAAATCCAAAGTAAATGGGCTTAGGGTCCATTTTCCTTACAATCTCCCCCTTTTTGGTGATTGATGACAACACGACCAAAACAAGCAAATTGTTAGGGACCAATACTAGGGTACCCAAAGAGGAGGAGCTAATGACCATCAACATTAATTCGTTTGCGCGGTCAAGAGCGTGACTACGCCTCATGTCGGGCTCTGCCTCGTCCAGCCACCGAGGCCATGAGCCCTGGCTCGTCTGACCCCCGAGGGTTGGCTTCACCTTAGTGGGTGCTGCGGTTGCGGGCTTCACCTTGCCCGACCCTTGAGGGTTGGCTCTACCTTGGCTGACTCCTGAGGGCTAGCTTCGCCTCACCCGACGTCTGAGGGCTAACTCCACCTTGCCCGACATTTGAGGGCTAGCTCCACCTCGTCCGATGTCTAAGGGCTGGCTCCACCTCGCATGATGGCAAAGGGCTATCTCCACATTGCTTGACGTCTGAGGGCTAGCTCCGCCTCGCCCGACATCTAAGGGCTGGCTCCACCACGCTCGATGTCTGAGGGCTAGCTCCGCCTCGCCCGACGTCTGAGGGCTAGCTTTGCCTCACCCAATCCCTCGGGCATGGATTCTTACAGAAGCTCATGACAACTAGTTTGGTCTAGAAGGTGTGACCCAAGGTCAAACTTCTAGAATCGTGTAGGGAGCAGTCACATCTCATCATGACCCATCCCTGCGACATGTGATTCTAGGGAACTCACATCACCCACAGTGATGGACGCATGGTTATTGTGTTGCCTACTCCCTGTATGGCTGTTGATCAGCATGCTGGCTCGCTGCGCTACCTGTCGAGGTGGAGTGGGATGTGATAGCCTGCTGACAATGCCAGGGCGTGGCATTGTCAGTGGACAGGAACCTAGCGTGGCCCTATCATGGTCAGCAGATAGGGGCCCAGCATGGGGCTATCCCTATCACTGCCTACCATGTCAGTGGGGCCCGCACGGAGGAAAAGGAAGACCCAGCGACCCTGAAGGACTTCCCTTGCCTCTCATGTCCCTCGCTCTCCCATCTGTAACCCATGCTCTCCCTTGGCCTATAAAAGGGAAAGCAGGGCACCCCACTAAGGGGCATCGATTCATGACATCGCACATCACACCGCATCATAGCAGAACCACTAGCATCTAACCTCGAACACATAGCTGAGCAGTGACCAAGCTCTCGGCACCCATTCGATCTTTCCATCAGAGACTTGGGACCTGTCCCTCTCTTGCTCGTTTGTTACCCCTACTACAAACTTTTTAGTGCTAATAACATGAGCAGCAGCCACAAATTGGACGTAGGGACATTCTGCCCAAACCAGTATAAACCTTGTGTCTTTTTAGCACACCATCCGAGCCAGACGCGCAATAATACAAATTTACTCATTGGTGTTTACTCAAAACACCAACACAAATAATGAAAATTTTGGAATTTAAAAACTATTTACTTGATAGGATGCAATGCAAAGGGCAAGGTTGTAAGATGCTAAAAGATACCACATGTAAACATCTTTGGAAACTTATCTTACCCACGCAAATGTCCCCATGTGGCATTATGGATTTAAGCATCCCCCTAACTCCATAATCCACTATCCTCCCTTTCTCGAACCATTACCACTTGTAAATTATTATGATCGGGCTTGCTTTTGGTCCTATAAATTCTCCCCCTTTGGAATCAAACACCAAAAAGGAAGACATTAGTGGCACAAGGGAGGGTCAAACTTTGTGATCCTTTGTATGTGGAGTGGAATAGGTCACAAAATTTGACTCTTCACATTACATAGACTAAGCTCCCCCCTAAATATATGCATACATATGATGGAGAATGTAATTAATGCATAATTGGCAAATTAATGCTCAAGGGAGTTTAATCTATATAATGCATGGAGAAAGCATATAAATGCCAAAGTGAAATCAACATGATGATATTGGTTTAGAAATACCATATGTGGAAACCAATTTGATTTATACCACTTCCAATAGGTGGTGGATATTTGAAGTATGATGCTTAAACCCAGGGACTCCATTTTCCTTGCAATGAGACTACTACACACATGATAAGCTTGAAAAGGTGTTAGTCTCAAAGCATCCAACTTGTAGAGTAACCTCCCCCTAAATTTGTGCACACAAGTATAGAATACTTGTAGGAGACATGCACATTGATTTTAGAATAAAAAATACCACTTGAAAGATGACATCACATGAATGTGAGAATCATTTTTGAAGGTGATATTCAGGAGAAATTATCTACAATTTGGACTTTGGCACATATTTGATGAACAACTATAAAATAAGCTATGTGCCGTGCTCCTAAACAATTTAAATCATGTAGGTTTGCTCCAAGGGTTAAGAGTGAAACCGAGCATGCCTACCATTAGATATACCTAGTGTATGCAAGACAAAAAATTTAAGCATGCAAATGCAAACCTAGGCATGAAAAGGAACTAGATGCTAATTGAAATTGCAAGAACTTAAATCTAGTTACCTAACATGGGAAGGGGAATTTGGGTCCATAGTATTCACTAACCCACTTTGCAATTACTTTGTCCATAATGATGCACCCCATGAAATGCACCCATACTTTGCCAAGTCTCCAAATTCCCCAAAGTCCAAATGGACTCCTCACTTCCCTTTCGGGATCCAAACCTTCTTGGTGCTCTTCATATTTGAAATGATTTCCTTTGGCACCCAAATGCATTTGGCCCCATTGTTGGCTTGCTTGTTCACCTTGATGGCCACCACCTTGTCATTTTTCTTCTTCTTTAACAAGTATGGTGTGGAGGCCTTCTTGTCCACCTTGTTGGTGTAGGTGTTAGAGAACTTGCTTGTTTGCTTTTTGTTTTTCTCTTTCTTCTTAGTTCCTCCCCCATTCTTCACCTTGCACTCATAGGACTTGTGACCTTTCTTGTGGCACACGTAGCAAACCATGGTTTGTCCTTCATCAAGCTTCTTCACTCCCTTGACGGTGTTATCTTGATGAAGTTGGGCTTGCTTTATTTTGCCTCTTACTTGAGTCAAGTCCTTGGTAAGGCTAGCCACTTCTTGCTTGAGTAGTTCATTCTCCATTGCAACCTCTTGTGTGCATATATCTACAATAACTTTCTCAACACAAACTTGGTTGCACAAGTGTGGGTCTAAACATAAATCATTACAAGAAGTAGAGGCATCCTTTTTAGGCATGTCAAAAATTGAACCTTTCTTTTTAGGTGCCTCGGTGGGGGTTGTACTGATGGCTTCAAGATTAGCAACTTTATTTGTTAGCTCATCACAATATTTGCACATGGTTTCCATTTTAGCTACCAAACTTTTATAATCTTATTGTGAGCTACCTAACTTTTCCTTTAATTTTTCATTTATCTTTACAAGTTGCTCATCATTGATTGTGCAATTATTTGTGTTTGCACTAGTCTCAAGTTGATCAACTTTAGTAGATAGCTCTATATTAAGATTGGCAAAAGTTTCATATTGTTCAAGCAAAGTAGCATAAGCTTGTTGTGAGCTATCTAGTTTTTCTTTAAAATTTTCAAGCTTCTTTTGTTGGCTAGTGCAAACTTTAGCAAAGTTAAGATTTTGTTGCACAATTTCATCATAAGAAGGTAGCTCATCATCACTATCACTATCATTGTTACTATCACTAGGGATAGGCTTTTTGTTACCTAGTGCCATAAGGCACACACATGAAGTGCTTGATAATGAGTGCTTGTGCCCGCGCCTCTTGTGGTGGTCTTTTTCTTCACTTGAAGAATCATCCCACGACCTTATTGATGTGAGCGCTTTGTCCTTGCATGCCTTCTTCTTTGTCTTGGGTGTGGGCTTGTTTGGACAAACTTCCACAAAGTGCCCCAACTCGCCGCATCCATAGCATCCTTTCTTTCTTTGCTCATTTCTTTGATTGGTGAAGATGAAATCTTAAATTTGGATGGGCACACCCTTGACATTGAGCCTTTGGATCATATTCTCCACCTTGTTGATAAGTTTGATTGATTCTTCATCAAGGTCAGAGGTGGAGGAGGAAGATTGATCATCATCACTTGAATCATCATCATCATCCTCATCTTCGTCTTCATCTTCACTTGAGGAGCTTGAGCTTGAGCTTGTCTCAACTTGCTTGCCCTTGATCTTCTTTTCCTCACTACATGCGAGAGCTTTGCCTTTGCTTGATGACGAGGCTTCTTCTTGACCCATCTTCCGTGACATTTCAAATGACACTATCTTGCCAATGACTATGGCTAGGGTCTTGATGCTTAAGTCCTCCATGTTGTGATGGTGATGATGCTTGCATATTTCTTTTGTGGTAGCACGGAGATGATCTTCCTCATGATGTCTGCATCATCTAGCTTCATTAATGCTATTGAGTGGAGCTCATTGATAATTAGATTTAAACATGAATACATATCATGAACAAGCTTTTGCTTGATCAACTAGTATGCATAGGTAAAAGTTTTTGCATAGGTCTAAATTCAAGTGTTTCAAAATGTTCAATTAAAAGAACTAGTCTATTATGATCATTGCTTGTATTGTCTATCTGTTGCTGATCATAATATGCTAGTGATATGTGTCCATATCCTATACAAGTAGAGCTATTCAGTTTGTAGCAAAATCTTCGGTGTTGCGGGATGCGGCAGTAATGCGCTTATCCTACGGCAGTGTCGCGCTTAGGCCGTGGCAGTACCACATTTTGAAAAGCGCCTAGCATTTTGGGCCGCAACGGCCAGTTACCATGGGGCCCATCTTGTCCCTGGGTAACTCTCTTTCTCTCCCTCTCTTTCACCCCGACGCCGTGCTCTCCTCTCTCTCAGCATGCTCGCGTTGCCTGCGCTGTCGCCGCTCCGTTTGCTATGACCTGGTGGTGTCGCACCGGTGGCTGGAGCTCCTGTGCTTTGTTGGCCGCCGCTGTAGCTCTAGGGTGGAGCAGCTTCCTTCCTTTCCTCTCCAATCCACGTGCTTCAAGGTGAAACCCTAATCCTTCCCCGATCTATGCAATGGAGTTTGTTTTGCATTGGATAATGGTTTCTAGTGACTGCATGATTAGAATAGAAGTAGTTTTGATGGATAAATTGAATCAAAATAGAGACTCATGGTTAGAGTGCATTCAGCCCATGCGACAGTACTGCATGTTGGGCGTGGTAGTGCCACGTGCTGTAGTTGTTTCCTATAGGCTAGAATGATATTCTATCAATGATTCTCTATCGTGATTGTATTTATTCACCAGATCTATTACTGATTTAATTATGAGGTTACTTTACCTACTCAATGCATAACTCCATATTTTTGTTAGATCTACATACTTTGAGATTGTATGATGGTCTAGAATAGCATTTGAGAAGTGATTTGAGTAAGCAAGAAGAGACCAGTCTTAATCTAGGAGAAGCACCAGGTGCGGCAGTGCCTCCCTGGGGGTGCGGCAGTGCCGCACTACCTGACACTTTTTTATTCAGGTTGCCTCCCTAGTTCAAGATTTGAATCATCTTGCCTATTCAACTTATTTCACAAGTGTTCTTCTACCTCCCGTTTATATAGTTTCTCATTTGGGTCTATTCTTTGGCATAGATGGCTTCCGGTGGAGATGATGATCGGAGAGTCTGAAGAAAGTTTGATGCTCCAAGAGAGAAACCTCTCCCTTGTCATGGCAGAGGAGCAGCCAGCAGCAGTAGAGGAGTAGCAGGCTCTAGTGGGGTTGCCCATGGTAGGGGGAGCCACGATGATTTGATTCAAGAAGAGGAGGCTTTGGAGAGAGCTAGGCATGTAATCCCGTCTGATGCATGTCTAGAGACAACACCTCATCTTGATGAGTTCTATCCATCTTATATCAGAAACTATGATGAGGATGTGGTGGAGAAGAGAGCAAATGACACTCGTCAACATCCAGTTGTTGACTATATGGGTAAGCAGAAGATGGTAGAGGAAGCTAGAGAAGAGAACCCATATTTGGTGCCAAAGGACTTGGGTGTTGATTATAGATTTTGGAATGTCTTCCATTCCAACTTCTATACCTCAGTCATTTTCAACAACAACAAATCCAAGATTGTAAAGATGAAGTACATTGATTGGGAGGAGTTAAGAGAGAATAATGACCCTGATTTCAATCAGGCAATTTAGGCTTATGAGAGATTTGGCTTGATAGATATTATGACTTTTAGGTATGATTGGAACATAGAGGTGCTAGCTTAGTTCCATGCCACCTACTTCTACAAGAGAGAATTATGAGATACATTGGATGACAGAAGGTCGTCACTATCATGTTGATTTCATGACCTTTAGTCGTATCCTTGGGTTTGATGAGGAGCACCGTGGGTTCTCCTATATTCATGATGATAGGAGGGCTGATGTTAGAGAGATAGCATTCATGTATCTTGATAGTAGATCTACAGATGGCAAGGTAAAGGGCCTGAAGAGCTACTACTACATTCTCAACAACCTGATCAGGCACACAATTAATCCTAAGGATGGAGTTGTATCTGATCTTAATGGATATGTGAGGAATGTGCTTGTTAGGTTTGCTCTAGGTGGAGATAAATTCAATGTTCCTCGCTTCATGTGGCAAGAGATTCGAGTGGCAATGGATGATGCAAGGAAGGGGCTGCCCTATGCTCCTTACTTGATGTTTGTGATCGAGAGAGTGACTGGCTATCAATTTGTCAAGGATGGATTGCATTAGCAATACAAGATTGAGAAGGCAAGACATGCCAAGGCTAGTGAGACCATTGCCTCTCCTTCTGATGTGCCTGAGTCCTCTCACAGTGGGAGGAAGAAGAAGAAGAACAAGATGGTGCAGTGGGTCAAAGCACTCTTTGGGAAGTGCAGCTATGTAGCTGAGAGGGCTTATGAGACCTAGTTGGAGCAGCATAAGATGCGTGTGGCTGCAAATCTCCCACCACTTCCTCCACAGCCACCTCCTCCACACTATGACTTTCCTAGTCTCTCTGATTCTGAGAATGAGGACGAGGATGAGGATGAGACCGAGGAGTTTGACTACCAGTCGACCTTGGGATCAACTTTGTGTTCTATGCGCCGCACTCGCCACACTTCGACCACCCATCGCCAAGGAAGGGCGGTGGTGTCTTCTGACGACGATGACGATGGTAATGGTGGTGGTGTTGCTCATGGAGGTGATGACGTCGACTAGGAGAACATCCAACAAGATGATGCATTTTTTAGTTTACAAAATAAAGATTTTTTATAGAATACTATTTTTTTTATAGATATAGAATAAAAAAGTATTCTATAAAAAAAATGAATGGAATTGAAAATAATAAAATTGCAAAAAAGGGGAACTAAAAAGGGGAACTCATTAAAATAAAATATTGAATTTTTCTTTTCCCATTCTCATCGCCTTTCTATCCTTCTAATCGAACTTGAAATTGGATTCAAAAGAAAGCTATTGTGAAAATAAAAGAAATACTTCTTTCAGAATACCCTTTAAATTAAAGGGTGTCTCTCTCTTTTCTTCTCTTTTTGGTGCTTTATGCCAAAGGGGGAGAAATTAGAGGGGTCAAGTCAGGTCAATTCTTTTTCGATGCCATGTGCTACAGCTAGAGGAGCTTCATGTCACATTCGATGAGAGTAGTTGATTAGGTGTGAGTTTGAGAGTCACTCAAAACTCTATTTTATTGTAACAATGCTACCTAAATACTCTATTTGTGTTGGATATGGATATGTATCTTTGTTTGCAGTAGCTTGTCACTTACCTATGCTAGAATGATTATCTCTTTTCATATAAACTGTTGTATGGAGCTTTGCTTCAACCTGAGTTATTGCAGTCAGTGTGGCAGTGCCACACTCATATCCCAGCGGTGCCGCTCTACGGTAGTGCTACCGCTAAAGAGCGGTAGTACTGCAGCCTGCTGTTTTAGCAAAACTATTGTGTGCATGAACTGTCATTCGCATCACGCTTATATACATGACACTGTGTGCAACATCCCATAGGAGCATAGATGTAGGGGGAGCCCCATCACTTTGACTTGAGTATGAATCTTGGCCTTTAATGCCAACTTGAGAATTCAATTCTAAATTCATACACTTAGGGGGAGTCTCTACACCCATGGCTCAAAAAATCTCAATTATATATTGTATCTTTTTTTTAGCTCTAATCGGGTTGTCATAAATCACAAAAAAGGGGGAGATTGTAAGTGCAATCAAGCCCTAATTGTGGGTTTTGGTGATAATGACCATGCAATTAGAGAGCTAATAAGATTTATCGAGATGACAAGCAGGAGAATCATAAGAGAGGATGTTGTACATAACAGAGGAGCCCCCAATCACAAAAGATGATGGCATCAAGCTCAAAAGGAGGTTTATCTCATTTTATATTTTGAATTTGAGTATAGGAAAAGCCATAATATAAAGGGGGACACAATGCTTAAGTCAACATGTGCAACCAAGTGCTCAATCTTACACAAAAGCATCCTTAAAGCTTAGCCACGATAGCCAGTTCAACTCCCGTCTATTCCTTATTGTCTGGCTTGGTGCAGCAGTGCCACACCTGAAGCGCGGTTATGTCGCATAGCGGCACTGCCGTAGATAAGTCGTGGCACTGCCATGACTTATCTGATCGTTGGGACCAGAGGAGGTATTTATACCTCTCCCCTTCCCCCACAACGGTCCTCTTTCTCGCCCAGCTCATTTAGATCGACAAGAACAGTCTTGTGCTCACTGTCTCTCTCCACCATTGGCGCCCTAAAGCTCTCAAGCTCTTCCCTTTGATTTCCCCATCAATCCTTGAGAGAAAGAGGCTCCAAACTTGATTAGAGAGCAAATCCATTGGTTCCCCAACTCAAAAGAGCACTTGGTTTATGTTTTGGCCGGCGATTGTATTTGTTACTCTTGGAGCTTTGCTCCTAGTTGGCTAGAGCGTCGCTCGTGGAGCTTACCAACTTGTGTGCCAGCCCTGGGAGGTTTGTAACCATCTCTTGAAGCTAGTAAACTCACCACTCATCTCAAGAGTTAAGTCTCTTGACTTGAGAATGAGGAAGGGTTGTAAAGCCCTAAGCCTTAGTGGCTAACCTCAACAACGTGGACTTAGGCAAGCCTTGGTGGTGAGCTGAACCATGGGATAAATCATTGTGTCACCATGTGCTTGATTTACATACCTGTCATTCATATTGTTGTTGAGGTGATTTCTACGGATTGTGGTCGACCTACTTGTGTGCTACATCTACCACTTCTAGCTGTTGATTTGTGATTCATATACTTGCAAGAAGCTCAGTAATTTCTCCAATCTAATTTTCTATTCATAGATTTTGAACTATGCCACGAAGTTGTCTGTAAGTGCGGAAGTGTCGTTGTTCTAGCTCGGCGGTGCCGTGGGCTCAGAGCGGTAGTGCCGCAGGTGAAATTTAACATTTGCTCAAGTTTTGTTTTAACTGTCCTATTTACCCCACCTCTAGGCTAACCAGAGATTATCCTACAGAGCCTCCACTGGGCGACAACAAGTAGATGAGCACATGTTGCAACCGTATGTTTCACATGTTTCAGATGTATGTTGCACATGTTTCATCTAGATGTTGCAAAAGTAGATTGATGTTGCATATGTTGCAATCGCTATACACATATGTTGCAAGTGTATGTTTTGAATGTTTCAGCTATTTTAAACATATGTTGCAAGTGTTTTATCTAGATGTTGTACATGTTGCGCTAGCTATACATGAATGTTGCAAGTGTATGTTTCAAATGTTTCAGCTGTTTTCAAATATATGTTGCAAGTGTTCCATGAGCAGGCACGGGAACATAAGCAAGAGCGGGTCCTTGTCGCTCCACTATCCATATCCGGAGGATCTCCAATAGGAATAGGATTAACTAAGATAGGAAGGAGTCCATATCTATAAGGACTTTCCTTATTAGATTAATTAGGATACAAGTCTTTCTAGGACAATAAGTAGAGGGGCTATGTAATCATTGTGATCAAGAAAGAACAACCTCACGCTTATCCTTCCCTTCCCTCTCCCCCTCTCCCTGCGCCCACTCCTCCTCTCCCTCTGCCCGAGCTCCGCCGCCCACTCCCTCTGCTCGACGTCCACACCTCTCCTAACCCTAGCCACCTCCACCTAGGAGCCTCCTCCCAACCAGGCTCTTACACTAGTATCCAGAGACTAGACGATCCATGGACCCCACCATCCCCACCATGCAGCAGTTGATCGAGAACCTCGCCGTCGATCTTCGCAAGAACTTCAGGGAGATGCACCATCAACTCGTCAACCTCGACAATCGTCTGCATGCTATCGAGCGCGCTCATACCCATGGCGATGCCACCATCACCGGCGTCCAATCTAGATTGGATCGGGAAGCCACCATCGATGACCTCACCGTAGAAACCAAGTGTGTCATGATCGCCGTCGGCAAATTATATCCCAAAAGCAAGATGGATGCACCCCAGTCCTCCAACACTTTGGAGATCATCCTGGCTATATCAGATAGCCTACTTTTAGCTCCACCCCCATCGCCACGGCCACCAATGGTGCTGCTGTTTCCACCATAGGAAGAGTCTCCGATCATCCGATCGACTACAGTCCAAGCCCCGGACAACCACCAACGGGAGCTTCCACCAAGAGCACCACCAGCTACGACTCCACCGATGACCCTGCCACAACTGCGAGTTGTTCAGCAAACATCGATCATCAACCAGCAGGAGACACCACCGGCGGCAAACCCACCGGCAGTTCGGCGTCACCCGCCGCCAAGGGACCCGGCCAGCCGGCTACCAGCCAGCCCGCATGGTCGCCCAGCAGACCAAGGCCCCACCACAGCAGTAGCCGGCCACCTGGCCACCGGCATAGAGGGTTGATGCGCATGGCACGCCACTGCTACCGACTACACCGACAACACCTACACCACAACGATGACATGTACCTATCAAGACACAACTCATGACTCCTACATACATTGGCTTGATGGACCTAAGGCCACGGCTTTCTCACATACAACAAATCTCCAACTTATACCGTCTCTCGGAGGCACAGCAAACCTAGTATGTGGCCTTTCATCTAACAGGTGAAGCACACCGGTGGTACATGCGCACAATGAAGGATACTGTAACACCCCAGGTGTTTGGCTTCCACATTTGCACTTGCATTTCATGAACATGACCATCATTCATCCATTCATAAGCTTATATCACATGAAATATAATTTTGAAACATTGCAACATGTTGCATATTTCATGTGTGTTGTTTCTTTTATGAGATGAATAGTGTGCAACACTTAAGTGCAACATGTGCAACTCACTTTAGTGAAACAAAGCTAGTTAGTACCATGCAACAAGACCATGAAACATGTGAAACATGACTATGAAACAAATGTAACATTTCATTGGTTTTTCATTGTTTCAGTACATACAATGCTTGATTCTTGTGTGACCAAGGTGTGGTGTGGCTAATAATTCTCTTAAACAACTAAGTGACACCTAGAATGTCATTTGGAACATGTTCATGTTGATCATGTTGCCTAATTATGATTTCAAATAGTGGTTTGACTTGTTTTGACTCCTGAACCCTTTTGTTTGACTGTTTAAAAAGTGTAGCTTAGAGTGTTTGTATGTCTGAGCAACCTAAAGAAAAGTTGTAGTAAATTTTATAAGGAACAAACTTTGTTTAGAAGCCAAGTCATGAAAATGTGCACAACATGTTCAAAAAGGACCCACAAGTCAGTATTGAAGGCTGATTCAACACTTGAAAATATTTCTAAGTCTTAGTTGCAATTTCAGTTTGTTTGAGCTAACTTTGGCTTGATATAACTCGTGATCCTTTGAGAATTAGCTATTGATTTCTAAAGCATTGTTGTAGCCCTATCATAGATCTACAACTTTCATGTATAATGTTTGCACTGATTCTTCCCGGTTTAGGAGACCGAACGCTGTCAATCTTGGCTGTCAAGCTGATCGATTTCGCTGAATCGACGCTATAGTGCCTGACCGTTTTTAGAAAACAACCGACGCGTGGGTGATACTCGTCGTCGGCCGTCTGACCGCGCAGCCATGCGCCGCGGCTGTCCTAGCGTTGCAGGCCATGACTTGAACCTCCCACGCGCCTGCCCGATCGGTTCATAGTCCAATTTTTCACTTCCTTTGCCTCCACCGCGCGCAGCAACCGAGCAACACTGGCTCCGCCATTGCCGAGCAGCTCCACCGTCGCCTAGCTTGCTCGCCACCGCAAAAACGCGAACCACAGCTCGACCACAGCTCCGTTGTGTCCTCCTCTACCTTGTCGACTGCCTAGCCAAGCCATCCGTGCCTTAGGTGAGGGCCAGTGGCCATTTTCCGTCACCGTATCCATGGCCGTGCCTCACCGGAGCGGAGCTCGCCGCGGCCAACCAACACCGTGACCTCCTCGTCCTCCTCTCTCTGCTTGGGTAGCACCGTAGTGACCTCATGGAGCTCATACCAAGCTCGGATGAGGCAGCCAAGGCTCGCCGTCGTCGGCACCTCACGCTGGAGCTCTACCATGCCGCCATCACCGGCGACGAGCCACCTCTGTTGAACCATAGACCTTGCCAGTAGCACCAATTGATTCACCTCATCACGTAGAGCACGTAGGTGTCCTTGGTGTCGCCGGAGTCCTCGCCATCGGTGAGCTAGACCACCGCCGCTCCATCGCACGCCGTCTCCCCTATTCTGTGTCGCTGACGAGTGGGGTCGGTTGACACACGGGTCCCACGCGTCAGTGACAGTGTAGTGATAGGATAGTTCAAATTTGCAGATTTGATGCTGTTTTGTGAATTTTGTAACTCCAAATGTGTAGATCCAAATGGTGTGATTCAAATTTTGTTAGACTCACAGTGAAGTCTAGTATTTAAGAAAAATATGACATGTGCACATGATGTAGAAATTTTGGATGAATTAAGTAGGAACTTGAAATGTGTTTTTAAATGCATGCAAACTTGTTTAAATTATATCTGGAGTTTTTGTGATCCAAAAATTATGAAATTTTGTGGGTAAGCTATTCTTGCTTAGTAGAAGCTCTGGTAAAAATTTGAGAGTCATTGCATGTATGGTTTTTGAGTTATAGATTTTCCTTTTATCATTGATTGATACTTGTGTAAATTTTTGTAAATTATCTAGGAATCCTATGACCATGAAACTTTGTGGGTAGTATCCTAGTACCTTAAGGATGCTAGGAAAATATGAAATCTGTTGCTTGACACTTTTCACTAAAGTTTCCTAATTATGTCATTTTAAGCCATTATGTCTTATCATTTTTGTGTAGGCTGTTATACTTGCTCAAATGGTGTGAAATTTTTATAGTAGTCTACTTAGAGCATGTAGTATCTACTGTAATTTTTGTAGATTTAATGGTGTAGTTTTCATATATGTTTACCATTTCCTCTAATTAATTAAATAAATTAAGAAAGGTATTAAAAGAAATGTTTTGGTGAGGAACACCCTACTTTCTGGTGTTCTTGTGATATGTGTAATAAGTGAGTAGAGTTAGTTTTGTCCAATTATGTGTTTACATCATAAGTTGATAATTATTTTGTTGGCATTATGTCCCTCTGGACAGATCTGGGGACTTTATAAAGTTCCCCATGATATTTTGGTTTGCTGTGAATGTGGTGAATACAAAAGTTGTAGATAATTTATGTATCTAGCTCCTGTCAAAATTTGATGGCATTTGGCCAAGTAGTTTAGGAACTACATCTGTTAAAAGTTAGCTTCCAGTTTTGTCTACTCTCTGTCTTGTAGGATAGAGTTCTGTTGATTAAAGAATTCAACCTGGTAAAGTTTGGAATCATGCTTAGAGGTCTGAAAATGAATTGTAGACAATTTCATAACATTTCCAAATTGTCTTGTTGCATGTTATTTGGATTTATAAATCTCCAGTTATGGCCAGTTAACTGTACCGCTATATAGTCTCCATTTTACTGAAATACAAATGCTTGAGTGTATGCTTCGTGCCACACCCTCGTTGATTGTTTAAGGGCTAGCCTAACTTGAGAACATGCTTAGGTGCAGGTGCTAGGTCATTAACTGAAGATGAGCAATTATACATTAGGTTGTATAAACTTGGTAAGTAAAGTGATTTGAATAGAGCTTAAGTGGAATATGCAGACTACAGCGAACATGTGCATTCCCCGAGCATCCCTGACTTCGTTCATATGCATCCATGATAGTTATCTCGTGCATTCATGCAATAGGTGTGCCGGAGGGAGTGACGTTGTTGGAGTTCGAGGGAGCCAACCAGGAGGAGGAGCCCGAGGTGCAGGAAGCCGACGAAGCAGCCGCCGTGGAGGAGTTGCCCGAGTGTCCTGACCACCAGCCTTCCTCTTTCCTGAAAGGCAAGCCCCAGAGCATATTAAGCCTCCCATGTTTTTACAAATACATTGAGTATCTTTTATTCGTTGATGATGCATTAAGTATATGAATTGGTTGGAACCAATTGTTGCATTATATATCCTTCCTTGTCCAGATATCATACTGGAATCCTATTAAGTTCAGGAACGGGTTAAATGCTTAGCCATGCTTAGTGCGGTAGAAGTCAGGTGATTTCCTGTCACCTACGAGCTTTAGGATGAGGTGGATCACGGTTGGCTATATTTGCTATCGTGGAAAAGAACCATGTGAATAATGAACTAAGACCAGGCGGAGTCTTGTGTAGGTTGAACATAGTGACTCCGTCTACATCGTTTAAGGACCGATACGCTATACGTCCTCATGTCATGTTGAACGCAGCCTAACACTTAGCTGGCCGGATAAGTCGTTCCGACCGTGAAGCTGAGTAGCTCAACTCAGGCCGGGATCCGTGGGGGTTGGATGCATTTTGGAGGTAGTAAGGATGTGCGGAGAACCATTGGCATAAGTCTAAGGGGAGTCAGGTGCTTAAAATCCTACACTTCCTGGCAGAGTGGTTCTCTAAGAATGCAGGGCGGCCCGGACCCGCGTCTTTTCTTTTATTTTTCTCCTGAGTTGTACCAAAGGTGACTTGTTTGCGACCCTAAAGGGGAAAGCAGGGTTTGTGTTAGGAATACCCCTCCAGCTAGATAGGAATCGATTCGAATCGCCGTCTCTCCCAGATAGTGAGAACTTGACTGAGCAGCGGCAACGTAGATTCAATTAATTTAACGATATGGTTAAATGGGTGATGATGATAAGGTTGCCACAATATATACCTGATATGGTTATTAATGTTTGCACCCTAATAAAATGATTGCTTAGTATAGGTGCTAATATAGATGACAGGTTAATGGCTAAAAGTCACTGCTAGTCTAGGTTTTGAGTTGATCATTATTACTTATGCTTTTCCGCAAAAAGAAAGTGTCAGCCAGATCCACTACATTAAGCTATGCATAATCCTTGGTGTCATTTGTTTTGGTTTTCGATGGGTAAGTCTAGCTGAGTACATTCTCGTACTCAGGGTTTATTCCCTCTTGTTGCAGATGACCTTCTATATCAGGGATTTTGTAAGTATTATCTCCACCCAGCAGGTGACGAAGACTAGATCATGGGCATGATCTCTGTTTCTCTTATCTGAATGCTTTTGCGGGTTGTGATCTGCGAACCAGTATTTGTATTTGAACTCGGGTGTGTAAGTTAAACTATTTGCTTCCACTTACTTTACAAGACTTGTTTTGTAATAACGATGACTCTGTGATGATGTAATCTATTTGCAAACGTCTGCGAAATGTTGTAACGTACGATATGTTATGTTGAATTACTATGATCTTGGTTGTATGCAAGTTGGTTTGAAATCCTTCGAGATTTCAGTTGACTACTGGGTTTATATGGGCTCAAGTTCGAGAATTTGATCGTTTCGACGATTGTTTTTGTACTTGTGCTCTTATAAATTGATCGGTTCTGTGACAGCTGGTATCAGAGCAAGATTCAACATTAAACATGTCTTATGGCTATTTAAAACAAAAGCTTTTGTTGTGAAAACGGTTTTCCAACTTATAGTTATATATAAGTGTTCAAAAATCAAAATTTTTATGGTGTACTGGTGATCACATCCCTTGTAGCCCACTTAAGGACTTCTAGGTGGCTTATATATAATTACTAACTTGGGGGAAATTGATTGTTTCTATTTCGTTGTCCATGCGGCGTGATATTGCATGGGTGCCATTCACTTGAATGGTAATGTATGGATCAATTGCCTCTACACCAAGGTAAGTGTGAGTTGCGAGAGCATGACCGTCCAATCGTCGGTCTAGGGGAGAGCTAGTTGTGGTTACTAGAGTATGTACATATTGCCTATATGTATATATGAAGGTACTTAATTATGGGTACATTTGTCGGGTAGTTTGGATACCAAAGTATATATATCTGGGGATGTATATATGGAGAGTATCTTAGTTACTACTTGTGTTATTAGCATTATATCTTGTTGGGTTGGGCTGCAATGAAGTTTTCTGTAGGTACGCTAACAACGCACCGTGTAGATCGACTAGTTACTGCTAACTGAGAGAACGTATGTATGCCACCGTATATTCCGCTAAAGCTTAGAATTTTCTTAGGTTTGTGAGGACGTACGGAACGAGCATGCATCATATTCCCTCATGTCATTCATATTGCATTACTCCCTCCCTTATAATTGCTTATCCCAAGTATAAAGTGCAACCTCTCAGCAAAATAATCCTCTCACGTGAATTGCATCCCTTTTTGATATAGATGGCCGCGCCCGTGTTTCCTACTGGTAGCAGCACCTTTTTGGACTAGTTCGGTACTCCCACCTTGCTCTAGAGGGTGCTCAGTTCAGTTGGGTACCCAGAGGCACCCAGCTATACGTGGAGGCAGGCGGTACCATTGGGAGATGTACCATGGTACATCGTGACCTTTATAGTGCCGCAAAACCCCACAAGACCATTGTGGCATGGGTGGAGCATTGAGACTGATGGGCAAAGCCCATGGGAAGCCGCTCAGGTTGCTACCCTTGATGTGCTGATGGATATAGCACAGAGCTTCGAGGATGAGTTAGTGGGTGGACCAGCTTCATCCATTCCCCGAGTGTCTTCTACTGAGGCTGAGTGGACTTAGGACATTGGCCAGGCCTTGGTTCGAGGCCATGGCAAATGTGTGCAGAGCGACACTGCTGGAATGAGTGCTATGATGGCAGTCTTGAAGCTTTGTCGAGTTAGGCAAAACACCCTTTCTAGTGCGCTAGATGAAGCTGGCAAGGCAATGGCAGCCCAGCACAAGTTCAGGTTGCGTGCCCGCAAGTATCATCGTAGGGCGGATGCATGTGGGAGAGCTCAACAAGAAGTTGAGGAGATTCGTGGTATTGCAAATTATCGTCTGCAACAATGGGGTCAAACCGCACGCGAGAGAGACGAGCTTCATAACCAGCTGATGAACCTCACTATTGAGAGAGATGAGGCAGCACAAGAGTTGGATCGTGTGACCCATCATAGAGATGTAGCTTTAGAGTTAGCAGAAGAAAGACATCGGGGTTGGATGTTGGCTAACCACAACGCCTTTCAAAGGGAGCAAGCACTACAAGAACAGCTTGAAGAGCTTCAGGTTGAGCACCATCAACTACATAACCGTCTATTTCCTATTCCTTGCCCCATACCAAGGTATCCAAATGTGGGTGGACCTCAAGTGATTGAGGCCGATGACGAAGAAGAGGATGTGCAGATGGATGACAATGCAGCTGAGCCGGTAGATGAAGAAGAAGAGGAAGACCCAGAAGAAGTCCAAGGTGTCTCTGATGTGGACAGCGATCACTTCGATGAGTAGTAGTTAGCAAGTCTGACTAGTTTAAGCTTTTGCAGTCATTGATGTAATGGACTTAAGTGCGATGACTGATGTTGGATGTACCTTTTTAATTCAAACTTGGCATGTAATGTACTTTAATTCGCTCCCTTCGGGATGCGTATCATAATGGTTAAGTTTAAAACTTGTCATGTTGGAATGCACTGTGTATGGCGCTAGTAATCTAATTGATGATGTGGCGATTAGAGAATGAATTATGGCCTTTGTTTATTGTATGAAGTTTTCATTCTCGTCAGTAAATTCAGTTTGGCACAATTACATTGTTCCTCTCCAATGTGCTAACATCATCAATAATTACTGGTTGCGCATTGTTGCAGATGCCTCGTACTCGTTCCATCGGTGCGGGTGATGATGATGATCTTCCACCACTACCACCACCCACACCAACAGAATTGATGGCAATTCTTGCAGAAGGCCAGCGCACTATGGCTGAGGCTCTCCGTACGATTGCAAATTGTGATGGCCATGGTCCACGCCAAGGACCAGAACAAAATCAATACAGTGACTTCAAGGATTTCCTTGACACGAAACCCCCGATCTTCAAGGAGGCTGAGGAGCCCCTACAAGCTGATGAGTGGTTGAATACTCTCGAGCAGAAGTTCTGTCTGCTCCGTTTGACTGAGGTGCTGAAGACTGAGTACGCATCTCACCAACTGCATGGGCCAGCTGGCATTTGGTGGAGTCATTATCGGTCCACTATGCCCGCTAATGCCCAAATCACTTGGGATCAGTTCAAGTCTGCTTTTAGGGGAAATTACATTCCTCCTGGTCTCATGGCAATCAAGCATACAGAGTTCATGAAGCTGATCTAGGGGAACAAGAGCTTGAATGAATACCTGCAGGCTTTCAACAACCTTGCAAGGTATGCTATAGAGTTTGTCGACACCGATGCCAAAAAGATTGCTAGTTTCAAGCGGGGACTTAGCCCCAAATTGATGAAGACCATGGGAAATTGCAAGTGTACTCATTTTAATGAATTTGTGAGTGATGCCTTATCACAAGAGAACAACAATGCTGTGTATGCTGCTTTGAAAAGTCATAAGCGGGCCTATGAGGTGGGTGCCTCACAATCCAAGGCTCCAGTCACACAGAAGGCTCCATTCCGTCCTCCAGCATCAGCTACTAAGTTCCGCCCACCGCTGAAGAAGAATCCCGCCAAGACTGGATTCTGCAAGGCCTTTACTGTTGCTCTTCCCAAGGGCACTACTAGTCAAGGCAGTTCCAAAGTTTCGCCAAGCAACATGCCGTGCTGGAACTGCAACAAGCCAGGCCACTGGTCGAGGAAGTGTCCTTACCCTAAGAAGAACAACTACCAAGATGGCCGTCAGGGCAGGTGAACCACACTAATATTACTGATATTCCTTTAGGAGAGGTAGTAACTGCTGGTAAGTTTCTGGTTGATCAACACCCCGCAGTTGTACTATTTGATTCGGGTGCTTCACATTCTTTTATTAGTCTAGCATTTGCATCCAAGTTTGTGCAGAAAACATACACTGTTGAGAGTGAGGGTTATTGTATTAGGGCTGCTAGTGGTACTATCCCAACCAAGTTGGTAGTTGGGGATGCACAATTTGAGATAGAGGGGCGGAGTTATCGGGTTGATCTGGTAGTTTTGCCGGGCTAGGTATCGATGTGATATTGGGAATGAACTGGACGAGCAATCATGGAGTGCTTATTGATACATCAACTAGGGTAGTCATGCTCAGAGATCCTGGTAATTAGGAGGGTTTTCTAGTACAGTTACCCAGGGGCATCAATCTTTCTTGCACGACTAATGCGGTGCAAGCAAAGTCTCTGGCAGATATCCCTGTCGTGTGTGACTTTCCAGATGTTTTTCCCGATGATTTGCCTGGATTGTCCTCGGATCGAGAAGTGGAGTTCAAGATAGAGTTGCTTCCTGGTACAACGCCCATCTCTAGAAGGCCATATAGAATGCCTCCCAATGAACTAGCCGAGCTTAAGACCCAGTTGAATGAACTTCTAAAGAAAGGCCTTATCCATCCTAGTTCATCTCCGTAGGGGTGCCCAGCTATCTTTGTAAAGAAGAAGGATCAATCCCTATGCATGTGCATGGATTATAGACCCTTGAATGCAGTTACAATCAAGAATAAGTACCCTCTGCCACGTATAGATATCTTATTCGATCAGTTGTCTAAAGCAAAAGTCTTTTCCAAGATTGATTTGAGATCTGGTTATCATCAAATCAAGATTTGGCCTGAGGATGTCCCAAAAACTGCATTCTCTACAAGATATGGTCTGTATAAGTACCTTGTTATGTTTTTTTGATTGACCAATGCCCCCGCACATTTTATGTATCTGATGAATTCGGTATTTATGTCCGAGTTGGACAAATTTGTGGTGGTATTTATTGATGATATCCTGGTTTATTCGGAGAACGAAGAAGACCATGTTGAACATTTGCGAGTGGTTCTCACTAGATTGCGAGAACACCAATTTTATGCAAAGTTCAGCAAATGTGAATTCTGGCTTCGTGAGGTACCTTTTCTTGGACACATGTTGTCCGATGGTGGAATTATGGTTGATCCCACCAAGGTGCAAGAAGTGTTGAACTAGAAGGTGTAACACCTCGGGTGTTTAAATACTAAAACATGCCATGTCATCATATGCATAGCACATCATTTATGTGTTAGTAAAATTTTTGATATGCAAACACTAAAACAAGTTTACCTTTATGTTACATGTGTTGACTTGTATGGCTTGAATTGAGTTAAAATTCTTTGTATTGAATTGAATTTCCAAAAACTCTGATTTTCAGTATTTAAATTCTACCCTGAAAACCCATTTCAAAATCTAAGTATATTTTGGGGTTGAGCCTAAAAGCAAAAGTGTAGAGCTTGTTGAGTTGTACATAGTTTGTTTTTGGAGATTTCAAAGTTGTTATGAAAAATTTGAAGTAATTTGAAAAGGCGAGATTCTTTAAATGTTCCCTTTTTGAATTCAAATTTGCATTTCAAAATGTAGACTGAATTAGGGGGTAGTTATAAAAGCAAAGTTGTAGAACTTTAAATTTGGAGCAACTTTTATTTTTGAAGATTTTTGAGTTGTTACATAAATTTGGGAGTAATTTGGATTTTTAAATCGAATGGCAGTTTGGTAATTTTGATGAACAGTAACCGCGGAAGCCAACTCGCCGTCTACGGTCTTCCTTCTGCTTCCAGACGCGACGGTGGCCGCCCTTGGCTTCGCGCTGGCACGGGAAAGGCTCCTGCATGGCTTCTCCTTGCTTATGAGCCGCTCTATAAGGACTTCATCGTCGCCGTTTTTTCGCCACTCTCCTCCTCTGTTTTCCAGTCGCCATCGCCGCTACTCCGTCGTGCGTTTGCCGTCGCCGTAGTGCCTCCACCATTTCAGCAAAGCTTGTTCCAGCTCCGCCTACTCCTTGCACACCTAGCCAACCGAGTCTTGGTGCCTGATTCCACCGGGAACCCGCTGTGCGCGCCTTTCTTCCTCTTGGCCGGCAACCTCACCGTCGTGCTTGCGCCGTCGTGGCCAGCGCTTTCCGGTGAGCCATTGCTCTTGCTCAGTGTACCTCCAGCTTCGCCTTGATGCCATGGTGCTTAATACCTTGTTGCTTGATAGTTTTGTCCACCGCAGTCGCCGGAGCACCGCCACCGACGACGTTTTGCTCCGCCGTGGTTGCTTGGATCGTCGACCTACTTCAACGTTGCTTCTCCAGCCCGTTCTTTGCTCCATCGAGCTCGGGGTGACCTACTAGTGCTTCCTATGTACATCGAACCACTCATCCATTGTTCTTCCGATCCAACTTTATGCTCCAGTGCGTTCGGGGTGAGCTCCTGGTTCTTTCCGAGTTGTTTATGTGAGCTCCTGGTTTTTTCCGAGTTGTTTATGTGAGCTCCTGGTTCTTTCTGAGTTGTTTATGTGAGCTCCTGATTCTTTCCGAGTTGTTTATGTGAGCTCCTGGTTCTTTCCGAGTTGTTTGTGTGAGCTCCTGGTTCTTCCCGAGTTGTTTGTGTGAGTGGGTGATTTGAAAATGAATTTTTCCTTTTTCAGAAATGATTGAATAGTGCTGTAATTTGTTATTTTTGTGTAGATTTATTTAGAGCTCCAAAAATTATGAAATTTTTTGTGTGACCTCTCTGTGATGAATATTATTTAGGAAAAATATGAAATATTGATTTACAGTACTTTTTGAATGTAATGAAAATTGCTCAATTTATTAATAAATAGATTTCCATGACTTTTCTAGGCTTATTTAATTGTCCAAAAATTATGAAATTTGTTTTGCCACTTACTTATCATGTGATGAACCTTTACTAAAAAATTTGAGCTCAATTAGAATAAGTTGATTTATTTCATAATTCTTAATTAATTAATTAATTCATAAAAGCAAATAGTAACCTTTAATGATTTAGGTTTTGTTTGAAATTTTGGATTGAGTGATGACCTTGGGTCATTAGTTGATAATGATCCTTGGCAATTGATGTATGTGTTACGAAAAAGATTTAGTTGTTTGACTTGCAACTGTACCGTGAAGGAAAGTTGTATTCAAATTGTTAATTTTTGCATCCATTATCGAGCATCATGTTTCGTATTCCGCATCATGTTAAACATGGCATTGTTATTACGTGTAGTGAACGAAGGTGAAAACGTGGTAGTTAATCAAGTTGTTGAGGAGGTTAATCCGTCTGTTGAGGTCGGATCGAATACTTGTGGAACGTCGCAGGAACCGGACTTTTCCGTCAACGAAGGCAAGCCCCGGATGCATACAACCCTACCTTGTGTTTTATAAATTAATTTCGCTTTTGCTTTCCGTTACTGCATTAAGTGATTAGGAGTTAAGTAAGAGCCTAATTGGTGCATTTCCACCCTTGTTATTCCATATTTACCATATTACCAGTTTTAAACTCGTATATGCCTAGTCTTGCTTAGCTATGCGTAGAACGATGAAAGTAGAGTGATTACCTGTCACCTGCAAGTTTTAAATGGAACATTGGTTAATTATGTTAGCATGTGATATGGGAATATGGAGTAATAAATCTAGACCGGGCAGACTCGGTGTGTGTGAGCCACAAGACATGGAGGTCTTGTGAGCGGGTTCTTTCCGCCTGTGTCGATTAAGGCACGTCCGTTGTTGAATTGCATGAGGTGAGAATTTGTAGTACTAACCACATACTCCGGTAAGCCTTTGCTCGGCTATTCTATTATGAGAATGGCTACTCGCGCACTGGGAGTGGAGAGATGGTGGGAATAGTGTGTACCCACGTGGCCATGGGCTGGAATGGTGGAGTACAGTATTCTCGGGTGGCGTGAACCCGTTCTTGTTTTAGAGGACCTGAGTGCAGGTTGGTATATGTAAGTTGGGGACCTGCATATGTCGTGTGGTTTGGAATCCCCAGCTGGGTTATAATCGGTTCGAATCGTCGTTGCTCCTCGGTTATGGAGACTCAACTCACTGTTCATCATCGTAGTATTAATAACTGGAACTTGAATATGGCTTGTGAAGGTGTTGGATATGAAGTTTCATGATCTCAGTGCGGATCGTGTCAGCTTTGTATATAATTCTTAAGAAGTTTTCTTTATAAAGAATGTTGTTAAAAGAGCTTTTATGCAAAAGAACTTTGATCATTGTTAAAGCTATACCTTGAATCCCTAAGCCTGCATTCCTAAGTTATCAGTTAATATTTCGGTTAAGTCTTGTTGAGTACTTTTATACTCAGGGTTCGTTGACCCTTGTTGCAGGTGAGCCTCATGAGCAGATCTATTTTGGATCGTGCTGCATGACTATCGTTCGTTCTGACGATGAGAAGTAAATGTGTGATCCTTGGGCAGGATGTTTATTTTGTGTGTTATGTATATGTTAATTATGCCACTCCACTACTACTATGGTTTGTAATAATTATCGAACTTAGTTTGTAAGGTTTGAAACAACTGGTTTGTAAACTATGTTATCGTAAGACTTCCGCTGTTTTTACTCTGGTGTCGATATTTGAATAAATGTTGTAATACTGCAATAACTCTGTAACGTGATCCTGCTCGGAAATCGTGGATGATTTGGGGTTCCCCGAGGACACCCGATAGTCTTTTTAATTTATTGGAAACATATGCATAAATGTCAAAGGTTTCGGACAGTGATAGGTGCATGTGGGTCCTATAACTTAGGAGGTTCTGCCACAGAATGGTATCAGAGCGATCGTTACAAGGTTTTTGTTGTATTATTTTACAAAAACTTCAAAATGATTTGGGATGACTAAATTTAATTTGATAATTTGGTCCAAATTGCTTCTGACTTATCTTATTTCTTTCTCACCATTCCGTATTTGATTAAAAAGGTTTTGTGTGGTGGAGTAGTAATATTACTATGCCCTATATAAAAATAAATGTTGTTTATGTGTATTATAAACTTTGATGTTTTGTTCGTAAGAACGATTCATGCATCATGAATAATTCACTCGTTACTTCCTTCACCTCTTAGTCTGGAGTTGAGTAGTGAGTCTGGTTTGAGGAATGTAATCCATCTTAGCTACTTTTTGGATTTTGATCAAATGGTCTCACTTGGATTAAATTGGTTTCCTACAGTATGGCTCGTGCCAAGATGACGCCCCGTAAGTCCACTGGACCCAAAGGAGTTCCTCATCACCAACTTGCCCCTAGAAACGATGGTGCTAGTAGTAGCAGTTCTAGGCCTGATCCCCAAGTAGAGATATAGAGGATTTCTATAGAGTTAGCACAAGCTACTAGAGATAGGGCTTTGGATGCTATACAGGTAGGAGAATTACAGGGTCAATTGAGGCATCTCACCACCGCGCACAGGAACTGCGAAAGCATGTTAGTTCGTACGGTGGAGGGACGAAATGAGGCTTGGCATAGGGAAAATGTAGCTAGAGCTAGAACTCATGAGTTAGAATTCTATGTAGAAGATTTAGAAGAACATAATACCTATCTACATGAGGAAGTTCATAGGCTTAGCAATCTACTAAACCCAAATCATGAGCCTCAAGCTGATGCCATGGACCCCGGTGTCATCCTTGCCGATGATAACGAATCGGAAGAGGAAGAAGAAGAAGATCCTGAAGAATTAGTAATGATCAATGAAAGTGATGATGAAGGCGGTAATAATTCCGGAATGGATACCGAGCCTGAAGTTTGAAGTAATCATGGAAAAGAGTAGGGTTGTATAATAGTTAATTATGGTTAAGCTATGTATCTTGTTTTGGTACTTATAGGGTCTGGTGTTTATAGTAGTAAACCCTATGTAATGTGTGTGGAGTAAGCTTTTGTGCAATTCAATAAAGGCTTATGAATAAAGTTTGGTTTGTTATGAGCAGATGCGTCGTATGCGGGGTTCGTATGTTCCTGTAACTTCACAAGATGAGGATGGTATTCCAGATCCGCCACCAGTTCCAACAAATTTAGCTGATGCTATAACCGCACTTGTCAATGTGACGGCTGAAAATTCCCGTTTGCTTCATGCGATCGCTCTAAGTAATCAGAATCAGATGCAAGGAAACCATGGATGCCACCATAACAGATAGGAGGCCACATATGTTGATTTCATAGACACAAGACCCCCGGTGTTCACCAAGGCAGATGAACCATTGGAGGCTGATGACTGGCTTCGAACTATGGAGCAAAAATTTGACCTTATTCCATGCACGGAGTATCAGAAACCTGCGTTTGCCGCCCAACAACTTAGAGGAGCAGCAAGTGCTTGGTGGGCAAACTTAGTGGCTATGCAACCAGTTGGCAATCCAATAACTTGGGCTGAGTTCCGTGCTGCCTTCAGAGCCCATTATATCCCTGAAGGAGTGATGGCTATGAAGCTAGATGAATTCCTTGCTTTAAAACAATGAGATCAAACCGTGATGCAGTATGTGGGAAGATTTAATCATCTGTCCCAATATGCATCCGAACATGTCAATACTGATGCCAAGAAGAAGAGGTGGTTTATGAGAGGCCTAAATACCAAGTTGCAGACTATGATGACCACTTGTACCAATGTCACTTACCATGAGGCCATAAACATTGCAATTGCTAAAGAGTCAAAGTATCGGCAGCATAAGGAGCTCAAAAAGAAAAAGAGTGTGTCGTCTGGATCTTTTGGGGGAAATCAGAAGAGGCAGAGAGTGATTTATCATCCAGTACATCATAATCGTCCTCCTTATCATCCGCTGCAGTTCCAAGCTGGGCAATAGTTAAATGTCCGTCCTGCTATAACCTATCCGAATTGACAGTCAACTAATGCTCCTGGTGGCAATGCTCCAACGTCCCAGGGTCACAACTATCCGTGTTACAATTGTGGAAGGACTGGTCATTTCTCCAGGGAATGTCCATATCCTAGGCAGGCTAATCAAAATTATCAGAAGACCCCTGCCAATCAACAACAGGGTCAGGCACCAAACAAGAACCACAATCAGAATGCTCAGAAGGGCAAAGATGAGAGGAAGACAGGATGGGTGTTCTATATTCAAGCTGGAGAAATTCCAGAAGGGGAGCCAGTGATGATGGGTATGTTTCCTGTTGCCAATCATCCTGTAGTTATACTTTTTGATTCTGGCGCATCGCATTCATTCATCAATAGAACATTTGTCGTGAAGCATGAAATTTCAATTAGGGCAACAAAGGAAAGTTTCTTTATACAGTCGCCCGGGGGAGGTCTGTGTACTAAGGAAATGGTATACCAGGTACCCGTAAACCTGGGTGGGCATATTTTTCCCACTACCATGATTATCCTTAAGGATCAGGATATAGATGTAATCTTGGGAATGAATTGGATGTATCAGCATAAGGCTGTTATAGATGCTTTGAATAGGACTTTAAGAGTAAGTTTGCCTGATAGTAATTCTCAACTTCTCATCCAACTTCCAACCCTAAGAAGATCAGTCGGCAAGATCTGTGCAACTGCTGTCAAAGAGATTAGAGATATTCCGGTAGTGTGTGAATTTCCAGATGTGTTTCCTGAAGATTTACCCGGTCTACCACCTGATAGGGATGTACAGTTTAATATAGAGTTACAACCTGGAACAGCTCCGATTTCTTGGAGAGCTTATAGGATGCCACCTAAGGAATTGGCCGAGTGGAAGACTCAGTTACAAGAATTGATTGAGAAAGGGTTTATCCAACCTAGTTCCTCACCTTGGGGATGTCCGGCAATTTTTGTGAAAAAGAAAGATGAGACCCTGAGGTTATGTGTTGACTATCGTCCATTGAATGAAGTGACCATCAAGAATAAGTATCCATTACCTCGGATAGATCTGCTTTTTGATCAATTGGCCAGAGCCAAAGTTTTCTCCAAGATAGATTTGAGATCAGGATATCACCAAATCAAGATAAAGCCTGAAGATATTCCCAAAACGGCATTTACCACAAGATATGGATTATATGAATACTTGGTAATGTCTTTTGGTTTGACAAATGCTCCAGCTCATTTCATGTATCTAATGAACTCAATATTCATGCCTGAGCTAGACAAGTTTGTAGTGGTGTTTATTGATGACATTTTAGTATATTCCAAGAATAAGAAAGAACATGCGGAACATCTCAGAATTGTTCTGACCCGCTTGAGAGAACATCAACTATATGCCAAGTTCAGTAAGTGTGATTTTTGCCTTAAGGAAGTACAATTTCTTGGACACGTCTTGTCAGCCAAAGGAGTTGCAGTTAATCCAAGCAAAGTGAAGGATGTGCTTGATTGGAAACCGCCAACCACAGTTCATCAAGTTCGGAGTTTTCTAGGATTGGCGGGGTATTACCGTCGGTTTATTCTAGATTTCTCTAAAATATCAAAGTCCATAACTGAATTGTTGAAGAACCAAGTTAAGTTTGTCTGGTCATCTGATTATGAGGAGGCTTTCTAGACTTTGAAGAGACTGTTAACCACTGCACTAGTATTAGCCTAACCTGATATCGAGAAGTCATTTGATGTTTATTGTGATGCTTCAGGTATTGGTATTGGATGTGTGTTGATGCAAGAAGGCCGAGTCATTGCCTATGCATCCCGGCAACTTAAGCAACATGAAGAACACTATCCGCCTCATGACTTGGAGTTAGCAGCTGTGGTTCATGCTTTGAAGATTTGGCGGCATTACCTGCTTGGTAATACGTGCCATATGTATACAGACCACAAGAGCTTAAAGTATATCTTTACTCAGTCAGAGTTGAACATGCGACAAAGAAGATGGTTAGAACTAATTAAGGATTACGATTTGGAAGTACATTATCACCCTGGTAAAGCAAATGTAGTTGCAGATGCCCTTAGTCGCAAAAGTTATTGCAATTGTCTAATAGTGAGAACAATGGGTTTGAATTTATGTCAAGAAATGGAAAAGTTGAATGTAGAAGTAATTCAACAAGGAAGTTTGACCAACATAATTGTTGAAGCCACTATTCGAGATCAAGTTATTGCTGCTCAGAAGGAAAACAAGGGTATAGCCCATATCAAGGAAAAAGTCAAGAATGGAAAAGCGGAATGCTTCAGTATAGATGATGAAGATGTGTTATGGTTCAAGGATCGCCTGGTGGTACCAAAAGTTCCTGAGTTGCGGCAGTCAATTCTAGATGAGGCACATGCTACTAGGTTATCTATCCATCCAGGAAGCAACAAGATGTACCATGACTTGAAGCAAAGATTCTGGTGGACAAAAATGAAAATAGAGATTGCTAGATTTATAGCAAAGTGTGATACTTGTCAAAAGGTGAAAGCTATACATTTGAGGTCTGCTGGTGAATTACAACCATTACCTATTCCATCTTGGAAGTGGGAGGACATAAGTATGGACTTTATTGTTGGTCTACCCAAGACATCAAAGGGATTTGACTCAGTATGGGTTATTGTAGATCGACTCACTAAGTCAGCACATTTTCTTCTAGTCAAGACAATATATCCTACGATCCAATATGCCAAGATGTACTTAGCAAGAATCATGAGTTTGCATGGTGTACCAAAGACCATAGTGTCAGATAGGGGTACATAGTTTGTCTCCAATTTTTGGAAACAATTGCATTCTTCATTGGGTACCAAACTACTGTACAGTACAGCTTATCATCCGCAAACTGATGGACAAACTGAAAGAGTCAATCAGGTGCTTGAAGATATGTTAAGGTGTTGTGTCCTTAACTATTCCACTAAGTGGGACGAATGCTTACCTTTGGCCGAGTTCTCATACAACAATAGTTATCAGGAAAGCATTAGAATGGCTCCATTTGAAGCACTCTATGGTCGTAGGTGCAGAACATCATTGAGTTGGTCCGAGCCTGGAGAAAGAAGATTCTTTGGAGTTGACCTTGTAAAAGAAACAGAAGACAAGGTTAGGCAAATACAGAGTAATTTGAAGATAGCTCAGTCCCGCCAAAAGAGTTATGCTGATAGAAGGCGGAGGCCATTGGTATTTAACAAAGGAGATTTTGTATATCTGAAAGTATCACCAATGAAGGGAGTTACCCGTTTTGGTGTTAAAGGAAAGTTGGCACCTCGATATATTGGACCATTTCAAATTTTGGAGAGGTATGGAAAAGTGGCATATCGCTTGAAGTTACCTGAACATCTCGCAGTTGTACATGATGTGTTCCATGTTTCTCAATTGAAGAAGTGTCTCCAAGTGCCAAAACAGAATGTTGAAGTTGAAGGAGTGGAACTAGAACCGGATTTAACTTATTCCGAATATCCTATCCGAGTGTTAGATCAGAAAGATCGTGTTACTCAAAGACGGACAATCAAGTTCTATAAGATACAATGGAATCAACATTCAAAAGAAGAAGCTACTTGGGAATCAGAAGATTACTTGTTAGAAAAATTTCCAGAGTTTCTTGCGTCGATATAGCATAATGTTAGTTTGCTCTGCTGTGGCGAACCCTGTTTGTAAAGGAACCTCGGTTGTTTTATGAACAAGTTGTGAATGTTTTTGGATTGACACATTTCTTTTTCCATTACTTACCCTTGGACTTTGAATCTCGGGACGAGATTTCTTTTAGGGGGAAGGATTGTAACACCTCGGATGTTTAAATACTAAAACATGCCATGTCATCATATGCATAGCAAATCATTTATGTGTTAGTAAAATTTTTGATATGCATACACTAAAACAAGTTTACCTTTATGTTACATGTGTTGACTTGTATGGCTTGAATTGAGTTAAAATTCTTTGTATTGAATTGAATTTCCAAAAACTCTGATTTTTAGTATTTAAATTCTACCCTAAAAACCCATTTCAAAATCTAAGTATATTTTGGTGTTGAGCCTAAAAGCAAAAGTGTAGAGCTTGTTGAGTTGTACACAGTTTGTTTTTGGAGATTTCAAAGTTGTTATGAAAAATTTGAAGTAATTTGAAAAGGCGAGATTCTTTAAATGTTCCCTTTTTGAATTCAAATTTGCATTTCAAAATGTAGACTGAATTAGGGGGTGGTTATAAAAGCAAAGTTGTAGAACTTTAAATTTGGAGCAACTTTTATTTTTGAAGATTTTTGAGTTGTTACATAAATTTGGGAGTAATTTGGATTTTTAAATCGAATGGCAGTTTGGTAATTTTGATGAACAGTAACCGCAGAAGCCAACTCACCGTCTACGGTCTTTCTTCTGCTTCCAGACGCGACGGTGGCCGCCCTTGGCTTCGTGCTGGCACGGGAAAGGCTCCTGCATGGCTTCTCCTTGCTTCTAAGCCGCTCTATAAGGACTTCACCGTCGTCGTTTTTCGCCACTCTCCTCCTCTGTTTTCCAGTCGCCATCGCCGCTGCTCCGTCGTGCGTTTGCCGTCGCCGTAGTGCCTCCACCGTTTCAGCAAAGCTTGTTCCAGCTCCGCCTACTCCTTGCGCACCTAGCCAACCGAGTCTTGGTGCCTGATTCCACTGGGAACCCGCTATGCGCCTTTCTTCCTCTTGGCCGGCAACCTCACCGTCGTGCTTGCGCCGTCGTGGCCAGCGCTTTCCGGTGAGCCGTTGCTCTTGCTCAGTGTACCTCCAGCTTTGCCTTGATGCCATGGTGCTTAATACCTTGTTGCTTGATAGTTTTGTCCACCGCAGTCGCCAGAGCACCGCCACCGTCGATGTTTTGCTCCGCCGTGGTTGCTCGGATCGTCGACCTGCTTCAACGTTGCTTCTCCAGCCCGTTCTTTGCTCCATCGAGCTCGGGGTGAGCTACTAGTGCTTCCTATGCACATCGAACCACTCATCCGTTGTTCTTCCGATCCAGCTTTATGCTCCAGTGCGTTTGGGGTGAGCTCCTGGTTCTTTCCGAGCTATTTATGTGAGCTCCTGGTTCTTTCCGAGTTGTTTATGTGAGCTCCTGGTTCTTTCCGAGTTGTTTATGTGAGCTCCTGATTCTTTCCAAGTTGTTTATGTGAGCTCCTGGTTCTTTCCGAGTTGTTTGCGTGAGCTCCTGGTTCTTCCCAAGTTGTTTGTGTGAGTGGGTGATTTGAAAATGAATTTTTCCTTTTTCAGAAATGATTGAATAGTGCTGTAATTTGTTATTTTTGTATAGATTTATTTAGAGCTCCAAAAATTATGAAATTTTTTGTGTGACCTCTCTGTGATGAATATTATTTAGGAAAAATATGAAATATTGATTTACAGTACTTTTTGAATGTAATGAAAATTGCTCAATTTATTAATAAATAGATTTCCATGACTTTTCTAGGCTTATTTAATTGTCCAAAAATTATGAAATTTGTTTTGCCACTTACTTATCATGTGATGAACCTTTACTAAAAATTTTGAGCTCAATTAGAATAAGTTGATTTATTTCATAATTCTTAATTAATTAATTAATTCATAAAAGCAAATAGTAACCTTTAATGATTTAGGTTTTGTTTGAAATTTTGGATTGAGTGATGACCTTGGGTCATTAGTTGATAATGATCCTTGGCAATTGATGTATGTGTTACGAAAAAGATTTAGTTGTTTGACTTGCAACTGTACCGCGAAGGAAAGTTGTATTCAAATTGTTAATTTTTGCATCCATTATCGAGCATCATGTTTCGTATTCCGCATCATGTTAAACATGGCATTGTTATTACGTGTAGTGAGCGAAGGTGAAAACGTGGTAGTTAATCAAGTTGTTGAGGAGGTTAATCCGTCTGTTGAGGTCGGATCGAATACTTGTGGAACATCGCAGGAACTGGACTTTTCCATCAACAAAGGCAAGCCCCGGATGCATACAACCCTACCTTGTGTTTTATAAATTAATTTTGCTTTTGCTTTCCGTTACTGCATTAAGTGATTAGGAGTTAAGTAAGAGCCTAATTGGTGCATTTCCACCCTTGTTATTCCATATTTACCATATTACCAGTTTTAAACTCGTATATGCCTAGTCTTGCTTAGCTATGCGTAGAACGATGAAAGTAGGGTGATTACCTGTCACCTGCAAGTTTTAAATGGAACATTGGTTAATTATGTTAGCATGTGATATGGGAATGTGGAGTAATAAATCTAGACCGGGCGGACTCGGTGTGTGTGAGCCACAAGACATGGAGGTCTTATGAGCGGGTTCTTTTCGCCTATGTCGATTAAGGCACGTCCGTTGTTGAATTGCATGAGGTGAGAATTTGTAGTACTAACCACATACTCCGGTAAGCCTTTGCTCGGCTATTCTATTATGAGAATGGCTACTCGCGCACTGGGAGTGGAGAGATGGCGGGAATAGTGTGTACCCACGTGGCCATGGGCTGGAATGGTGGAGTACTGTATTCTCGGGTGGCGCGAACCCGTTCTTGTTTTAGAGGACCTGAGTGCAGGTTGGTATATGTAAGTCAGGGACCTGCATATGTCGTGTGGTCTGGAATCCCCAGCTGGGTTATAATCGGTTCGAATCGTCGTTGCTCCTCGGTTATGGAGACTCAACTCACTGTTCATCATCGTAGTATTAATAACTGGAACTTGAATAAGGCTTGTGAAGGTGTTAGATATGAAGTTTCATGATCTCAGTGCGGATCATGTCAGCTTTGTATATAATTCTTAAGAAGTTTTCTTTATAAAGAATGTTGTTAAAAGAGCTTTTATGCAAAAGAACTTTGATCATTGTTAAAGCTATACCTTGAATCCCTGAGCCTGCATTCCTAAGTTATCAGTTAATATTTCGGTTAAGTCTTGTTGAGTACTTTTATACTCAGGGTTCGTTGACCCTTGTTGCAGGTGAGCCTCATGAGCAGATCTATTTTGGATCGTGCTGCATGACTATCATTCGTTCTGACGATGAGAAGTAAATGTGTGATCCTTGGGCAGGATGTTTATTTTGTGTGTTATGTATATGTTAATTATGCCACTCCACTACTACTATGGTTTGTAATAATTATCGAACTTAGTTTGTAAGGTTTGAAACAACTGGTTTGTAAACTATGTTATCATAAGACTTCTGTTGTTTTTACTCTGGTGTCGATATTTGAATAAATATTGTAATACTGCAATAACTCTGTAACGTGATCCTGCTCGGAAATCATGGATGATTCGGGGTTCCCCGAGGACACCCGACAGTCTTTTTAAGTTATTGGAAACATATGCATAAATGTCAAAGGTTGTCGGACAGTGACAGGTGCATGTGGGTCCTATAACTTAGGAGGTTCTGCCACAGAAGGCCCCAATCTCGGTGCACGAGGTTCAGAGTTTTCTAGGGTTGGCTGGCTATTATCATCGCTTCATCCTGGATTTCTCTAAAATAGCCAAGCCTATGACTCGGTTGCTGCAAAAAGACATGAAGTTTGTCTGGACTTCCGAGTGTGATGCGACTTTCCACACCCTCCGAGCCCTTCTAACTTCGGCTCCGGTTTTGGCACAACCGGATATCGAGAAACCTTTTGATGTGTTCTGCGATGCATCAGGTATTGGGTAAGGAGGTGTTCTTATGCAAGGGGGTAGAGTCATTGCTTATACCTCTTGCCAACTTTGGAAGCATGAAGTGAATTATCCAACGCATGACTTGGAACTCGCTGCGGTTGTTCATGCTTTGAAGGCCTGGAGACATTATTTGCTCGGCAATGTGTGCAACATCTACACTGATCATAAAAGTCTCAAGTACATCTTCACTCAACCAGAGTTGAATATGCGTCAGAGAAGATGGCTCGAGTTAATCAAGGATTATAACCTCCAAGTACACTATCACCCTGGCAAGGCAAACGTTGCAGCAGATGCCTTAAGCAGGAAATCTCATTGCCACTCATTGATTGAGAGTGATGTCCATTTGTCAATACTCCTTCATCCTACAGTCCTATACAACATCACTGTCAGTTGTACTCTACAGAGTCGAATTATCGAGCTACAGAAGACAGATCCAGGTGTGTTCCACATCAAGCGCAAGATGAAAGAGCAAGAAACCAAACATTTTTGAGTAGATGAGGATGGCGTGTTATTGTTCAAGGATAGGTTGATGGTTCCGAAGGATAGAGAGCTTAGAAATCAAATCATATCCGAAGCCCATTCCTCTAAAGTATCTATTCATCCTGGTAGTAGCAAAATGTATCATGATTTGAAGCCTCGCTTTTGGTGGACCAAAATGAAGAAAGAGATAGCCGCTTATGTGGCTAGGTGTGACACTTGTTGTCGAGTCAAGGCTGTGCACATGAAAGCTGGATTACTTCAGCCACTCTCTATTCCAGGTTGGAAGTGGGAGGAGATAAGTATGGATTTTATTGTTGGACTCCCTACTACTCAGAGGAATTTTAACTCCATTTGGGTGATTGTAGACCGTCTGACCAAGTCTACACACTTCATTCCTGTCTGCATAGATTTCCGTCCAACCGACTATGCGGAGTTGTATTTTAATCAGATAGTCCGACTTCATGGGATCCCTCATACTATTGTCTTGGATAGAGGACCACAGTTCACTGCTCGCTTTTGGGAGCACTTACACGGATTATTAGGAACTAAGTTAGTAAGAAGTTCTGCCTATCATCCGCAAACCAATGGACAAACTGAACGAGTTAATCAAATCTTAGAAGATATGTTGAGAGCATGTGTCATCTCGGCTAAGGGCTCATGGGAAAAATGGTTGCCCCTAGCTGAATTCTCGTACAATAATAGTTATCAAGAGAGCATCAAGATGGCACCGTTCGAAGCTTTGTATGGCCAGAAGTGTAGAAACCCGTTGAATTGGGTAGAAGCCGGTGAAAGGAGATATTATGGAATTGATTTTGTTCAAGAAGCCGAAGAACAAGTTCATACTATCCAAACCCACATGGCCGCAGCTCAAGCTAGGCAGAAAAGTTATGCTAATTGATGTAGAAAACCTATTGAGTTCGAAGTTGGAGACTTCGTTTATCTGAAAGTCTCACCCATGAAGAGTGTCCAACGCTTTGGTGTGAAGCGAAAGCTTACGCCGAGATATGTTGGTCTGTTTGAAATCATTGGACAAAGTGGTAAGGTGGCGTACAAGATTCAATTACCTCCTGAGATGAGTGCTATCTTCAATGTCTTTCATGTATCCCAATTGAAGAAATGTCTTCACGTCCCTAAAGAGATAGTTCCATTGGGGGATATCAAGTTAAAATCAGATTTGACCTTTGAAGAAAAGCTGGTCCGAGTGATTGAGACGCGTAAGCGAGTGACTTGGAGTCGGGTGGTCAAGTTTTACAAAGTCATGTGGAGTAATCAGGGTAGTGAACGCGATGCAACATGGGAAAGAGAAGATTATTTGAGGGACGGTTATAAGGAATTCTATCAACAATGGTATGCTTTTCAAATCTTGGGACGAGATTTTTATAAGGGGGAGGGCTGTAACACCCTAGGTGTTTGGCTTCCACATTTGCACTTGCATTTCATGAACATGACCATCATTCATCCATTCATAAGCTTATATCACATGAAACATAATTTTGAAACATTGCAACATATTGCATATTTCATGTGTGTTGTTTCTTTTATGAGATGAATAGTGTGCAACACTTAAGTGCAACATGTGCAACTCACTTTAGTGAAACAAAGCTAGTTAGTACCATGCAACAAGACCATGAAACATGTGAAACATGACTATGAAACAAATGTAACATTTCATTGGTTTTTCATTGTTTTAGTACATACAATGCTTGATTCTTGTGTGACCAAGGTGTGGTGTGGCTAATAATTCTCTTGAACAACTTAGTGACACCTAGAATGTCATTTGGAACATTATTCATGTTGATCATGTTGCCTAATTATGATTTCAAATAGTGGTTTGACTTGTTTTGACTCCTGAACCCTTTTGTTTGACTGTTTAAAAAGTGTAGCTTAGAGTGTTTGCATGTCTGAGCAACCTAAAGCAAAGTTGTAGCAAATTTTATAAGGAACAAACTTTGTTTAGAAGCCAAGTCATGAAAATGTGCACAACATGTTCAAAAAGGACCCACAAGTCAGTATTGAAGGCTGATTCAACACTTGAAAATATTTCTAAGTCTTAGTTGCAATTTTAGTTTGTTTGAGCCGACTTTGGCTTGATATAACTCGTGATCCTTTGAGAACTAGCTGTTGATTTCTAAAGCATTGTTGTAGCCCTATCATAGATCTACAACTTTCATGTATAATGTTTGCACTGATTCTTCCCGGTTTAGGAGATCGAACGCTGTCAATCTTGGCTGTCGGGCTGATCGGTTTCGCTGAATCGACGCTACAGTGCCTGACCGTTTTCAAAAAACAACCGACGCATGGGTGACACTCGTCGCCGACCGTCTGACCGCGTAGCCACGCGCCGCGGCTGTCCTGGCGTCGCAGGCCATGACTTGAACCTCCCACGCGCCTGCCCGACCGGTTCACAGTCCAATTTTTCACTTCCTTCGCCTCCACCGCGCGCAGCAATCGAGCAGTGCCGGCTCCACCATTGCTGAGCAGCTCCGCCATCGCCTAGCTTGCTCGTTGCCACAAAAATGCGAACCACAGCTCGACCATAGCTCTGCCATGTCCTCCTCTACCTCATCGACCGCCTAGCTGAGCCATCCGTGCCTTAGGTGAGGGCCAGTGGCCGTTTTTCCATCGCCGTATCCATGGCCGCACCTCACTGGAGCGGAGCTCGCTGCAGCCAACCACCACCGTGACCTCCTCATCCTCCTCTCTCTGCTTGGGTAGCACCGTAGTGACCTCGTGGAGCTCATACCGAGCTCGGATGAGGCAGCCAAGGCTCACCGTCGTCGGCACCTCACGTTGGAGCTCTGCCGTGCCACCATCATCGACGACGAGCCACCTCCGTTGAACCATAGACCTTGCTAGTAGCACCAATCGATTCACCTCATCACGTAGAGCACGTAGGTGCCCTTGGTGTTGCCAGAGTCCTCGCCGTCGGTGAGCTAGACCACCGCCGCGCCATCACACGCCATCTCCCATGTTCTGTGTCGCTGACGAGTGGGGTCGGCTGACACACGGGTCCCACGCGTCAGTGACAGTGTAGTGATAGGATAGTTCAAATTTGCAGATTTGATGTTGTTTTGTGAATTTTGTAACTTCAAATGTGTACATCCAAATGGTGTGATTCAAATTTTGTTAGACTCATAGTGAAGTCTAGTATTTAAGAAAAATATGACATTAGCACATGATGTAGAAAGTTTGGATGAATTAAATAGGAACTTGAAATGTATTTTTAAATGCATGCAAACTTGTTTAAATTATATCCGGAGTTTCTGTGATCCAAAAATTATGAAAGTTTGTGGGTAAGCTATTCTTGCTTAGTAGAAGCTCTGGTAAAAATTTGAGAGTCATTGCATGTATGGTTTTTGAGTTATAGATTTTCCTTTTATCATTGATTGATACTTGTGTAAATTTTTGTAAATTATCTAGGAATCCTATGACCATAAAACTTTGTGGGTAGTATCCTAGTACCTTAAGGATGCTAGGAAAAATATGAAATCTATTGCTTGACACTTTTCACTAAGGTTTCCTAATTATGTCATTTTAAGCCATTATGTCTTATCATTTTTGTGTAGGCTGTTATACTTGCTCAAATGGTGTGAAATTTTTATAGTGGTCTACTTAGAGCATGTAGTATCTACTGTAATTTTTGTAGATTTAATGGTGTAGTTTTCATATATGTTTACCATTTCCTCTAATTAATTAAATAAATTAAGAAAGGTATTAAAAGAAATGTTTTGGTGAGGAACACCCTACTTTCTGGTGTTCTTGTGATATGTGTAATAAGTGAGTAGAGTTAGTTTTGTCCAATTATGTGTTTACATCATAAGTTGATAATTATTTTGTTGGCATTATGTCCCTCTGGACAGATCTGGGGACTTTATAAAGTTCCCCATGATATTTTGGTTTGCTGTGAATGTGGTGAATACAAAAGTTATAGATAATTTATGTATCTATCTCCTGTCAAAATTTGATGGCATTTGGCCCAGTAGTTTAGGAACTACCGTAGTTAAAAAGTTAGATTCCAGTTTTGTCTACTCTCTGTCTTGTAGGACAGAATTCTGTTGATTAAAGAATTCAACCTGGTAAAGGTTGTAATAATGCTTAGAGGTCTGAAAAATGAATTGTAGACAATTTCATAAGCTTTGCAAATTGTCTTGTTGCATGTTATTTGGATTTATAAATCTCCAGTTATGGCCAGTTTACTGTACCGCTATATAGTCTCCATTTTGCTAAAATACAAATACTTGAGTGTATGCTTCGTGCCACACCCTCGTTGATTGTTTAAGGGCTAGCATAACTTGAGAACATGCTTAGGTGCAGGTGCTAGGTCATTAACTGAAGATGAGCAATTATACATTAGGTTGTATAAACTTGGTAAGTAAAGTGATTTGAATAGAGCTTAAGTGGAATATGCAGACTACAGCAAACATGTGCATTCCCCGAGCATCCCTGACTTCGTTCATATGCATCCATGATAGTTATCTTGCGCATTCATGCAATAGGTGTACCGGTGGGAGTGACGTTGCTGGAGTTCGAGGGAGCCAACCAGGAGGAGGAGCCCGAGGTGCAGGAAGCCGACGAAGCAGCCGCCGCGGAGGAGTTGCCCGAGTGCCCTGACCACCAGCCTTCCTCTTTCCTGAAAGGCAAGCCCCGGAGCATATTAAGCCTCCCATGTTTTTACAAATACATTGAGTATCTTTTATTCGTTGATGATGCATTAAGTATAGGAATTGGTTGGAACCAATTGTTGCATTATATATCATTCCTTGTTCAGATATCGTACTGGAATCCTATTAAGTTTATGAGCGGGTTAAATGCTTAGCCATGCTTAGTGCGGTAGAAGTCAGGTGATTTCCTGTCACCTGCGAGCTTTAGGATGAGGTGGATCACGGTTGGCTATATTTGCTATCGTGGAAAAAAACCATGTGAATAATGAACTAAGACTAGGCGGAGTCTTGTGTAGGTTGAACATAGTGACTCTGTCTACGTCGTTTAAGGACCGATACGCTGTACATCCTCATGTCATGTTGAACGCGGCCTAACACTTAGCTGGCTAGATAAGTCGTTCCGACCGCAAAGCCGAGTAGCTCAACTCAGGCCGGGATCCGTGGGGTTTGGATGCATTTTGGAGGTAGTAAGGATGTGTGGAGAACCATTGGCATAAGTCCAAGGGGAGTCAGATGCTTAAAATCCTGCACTTCCTGGTAGAGTGGTTCTCTGAGAATGCAGGGCGGCCCAGACCCATGTCTTTTCTTTTCTTTTTCTCCTGAGTTGTACCAAAGGTGACTTGTTTGCGACCCTAACGGGGGAAGCAGGGTTTGTGTTAGGAATACCCCTCCAGCTGGATAGGAATCGATTCGAATCGCCGTCTCTCCCGGATAGTGAGAACTTGACTGAGCAGCGGCAACGTAGATTCAATTAATTTAATGATATGGTTAAATGGATGATGATGATAAGGTTGCCACAATATATACCTGATATGGTTATTAATGTTTGCACCCTAATAAAATGATTGCTTAGTACAGGTGCTAATATAGATGACAGGTTAATGGCTAAAAGTCACTGCTAGTCTAGGTTTTGAGTTGATCATTATTACTTATGCTTTTCCGCAAAAAGAAAGTGCCAGCCAGATCCACTACATTAAGCTATGCATAATCCTTGGTGTCATTTGTTTTGGTTTTCGACGGGTAAGTCTAGCTGAGTACATTCTTATACTTAGGGTTTATTTCCTCTTGTTGCAGATGACCTTCTATATCAGGGATTCTGTAAGTATTGTCTCCACCTAGCGGGTGACGAAGACTAGATCATGGGCATGATCTCTGTTTCTCTTATCTGAATGCTTTTGCGGGTTGTGATCAGCGAACCAGTATTTGTATTTGAACTCGGGTATGTAAGTTAAACTATTTGCTTCCGCTTACTTTACAAGACTTGTTTTGTAATAACGATGACTCTGTGATGATGTAATCTATTTGCAAACATCTGTGAAATGTTGTAACATACGATATGTTATGTTGAATTACTATGATCTTGGTTGTATGCAAGTTGGTTTGAAATCCTTCGAGATTTCAGTTGACTACCGGGTTTATATGGGCTCAAGTTCGAGAATTTGATCGTTTCGGCGATTGTTTTTGTACTTGTGCTCTTATAAATTGGTCGGTTCTGTGACAGATACACCCATGACCGAGTGGGCATACTTCACCAAGAGCATCATCTGCAACTTAAGCCCTGATCGCAACACCACCAGTGACCTCACACCTCCTCGTCATATTGGCCCACGAATGACTACATCAACAACTTCATCGCCTACGCTCTACACGTTGGCATCACCAGTGACCAACACCAAGTCAACCTCTTCGTCAACAGCCTTCAACATGCACTTAGAGAGACGGTCGTCTGTCACCATCCTCCCTCAATGGAGACGGCCATCGACCTCGCCCGTACCCTAGAGACCCCGACACCTACGCCCACCAGGACAGGGTGTTCCACCCCGACAGTCGACAACACGCCACAGGGAGGAAACACCAGCAGCTCCAACATCAGGCCAACTGTGGATCCACCACACCGGCCTTCCGCTAAAACCACGATAGCGACAGACACCCCAGCACGCATTCCATCAGTCGACACAAACACCAAAGCGGCTACCTGCATTGAGCTAGATCCGGAGATCCTCGCTCAACTTTGCATTGCCACTTTAGACGAGTGCGAACTCTAGATCATCTCCGCCACCATTGAAGTCCCGGTGGTAGCCTCAGCCTGGTCCCCCCGACATGGCATCGTCCGCTACAACGAACGATACTACATCCTGGTAACTTCACCTCTGTTATAGGACTTGCTCGAGTCGCTCAGAACTTTCACTCCGCATCTCCTGGCAATCGGCCTCCACACAACGACATCTTCACCGACAACGAAAGCTTTCCCCTAGAGCATTCTACTCCTTGAGGAATGGCCACACCACATACTTCCATCGGCAACAATCGTCTTCTTCGACAACAACGGCCAATAGTTCCTCTCCATCGAGGACACCTACATTGACAGGCAACACGTCAACGGTCCTCCACTGATCTCTTTGGCAAACGACAACACCGGCGACCTCCTCTTTGGCACGCTATAGCACTTCACCACGACACCATCGACCATCATCGCCACAGCGTTGTGCCGACACATAAGGGGTCAAGTTGATGCCGGCCAGGTGCACTCGCTTCCATGACCTCCACGGCTGATGCAGACACTACACTTCCCGGGAACGCTCCCCAGCGCCGCCATCTACGCAGCCCATTGCATCCATGAATCATTGGATGGTTCGGGAACCAACAGCTACTACATCTCTGGCTACTTTGGCTTCTTCAGCTACTACTTCCAGTTCTCCAACTACCACATCAACACCAAGCACTTCAATGACACCCTAGGTCACCTAACTGTTTAGACTGCAGAGCTACCCGCGGACACCAGCCCACCGCCAGAGACTGTCAAAGATTGGACAATGATTTAGAGCGAGGACGCGCTGATCGGAGAAGGAGGAGTGATGTCATACGCCAAACGGGGGCTACAGGCCCAGCTGGCCCGGACGCCAACAGCAGCAGCAGCGCTGCCGCCTAGGGTAGCAGTAGTGCCAACTAAGGGGAGGCGCACACAAGAAAGAGCGGGTCCCCGCCGCTCCACTATCTATATCCGGAGGATCTCCAATAGGAATATGATTAGTTAAGATATGAAAGAGTCCATATCTATAAGGACTTCCCTCATTAGATTACTTAGGATACAAGTGTTCACATGACTATAAGTATAGGGGCTATGTAATTATTGTGATCAAGAAAGAACAGCCTCAGGCTTATCCTTCCCTTCCCTCTCCCCCTCTCCCTGCGCCAACTCCTCCTCTCCCTCTGTCCTAGCGCTGCCGCCCTCTCCCTCTGCCTGACGTCCACACCTCCCCTAACCCTAGCCTCCACCACCTAGGATCCCCCTCTCTGCCGGGCTCTAACATGCATGCATACACATGGCGGGCAGCGGGCAGCAGGCGCGAGCGTCCAGACACGACGTCCGTCCTGATGTCCGGGCACTAGCGGTGCCCAATTTTATTGGGCAAATACATTCTCCATTCCTCAGTATTTCTCTGCGCCAGTATCGTTCTTTCATAACACAACAGACTTAAGGCCGTAGGTATTGAAGCAAAGAAAATTTCCTCACAGAAAAGGAAATGTCACTAGTCAGGTCATTTGTCCATCAGCCCACCATCTCTAATTCGGACAATTCATGTTTTCTGTAAGTCCATGTCCAGTATTCCAAAAAGGTCAAACTGGCTCGACACCATCACTTTTGCTGCTGAAAAAGTACTTTACTCTGCGTGCTTTTTGAGACTCCTGCATTGTAACCTTAAGCTGATGCCTCAATCAAAATCATTGTAGCACAACTAGTCCAAATTGAGAACTCGATATGTACATACTTGGGATCTCGAACAGTTTGAAACGAACTGTCCCTTTGCTGGATACTGAAGAAAGTTGCTGCCTTTTTTACCCTTACCATGTAATATTCGGTGAATATATCTGCAGATGCGTGGCAAAATGTTTTGGTTGCTTGTCATTTTGGTGAAAGGTGGAGGGCCAACAACATAACTTGCAGGGATAAGTTGTTGACTATCGTCGCACAAACTGAACCTTTTTTTTTCTTGCGAAGAAGCAAATTTGACTTCGTCATGGGAATTCCTGACGAACTTGGTAGACTGAGTAAAAACTACAGAAGAATCATTGGAATTGCACACTGTTATGCTACCTACTGCCGAGATTTGTTCCACAAAGTTCTTTTTGGCACTTCTTTTCATCTGTAGAATGATTCTAGTAGAGATGTTTCAAATTTTCAAAAGTTCTTGTTTGCATTCCAAATGCAATTAGTTGTACATACTGTACTGGAAATTTGGACAATTCATATTAATGTACCGCTCAAGTCAAATGTAAATGATTTTTTCATGGGGATGAGTAATATCAAAGTGAAGTCTCTAGCTATTTGTATATATCTGTTTTTGCTTGTATATATTTTATTTATGGTTTTTATGTAGTTTTTCTAGACAAAGAAAAAAGTTCTAGCATCTTCCACCTCATCCGGAGGCTTGCGCACCCAAACAGGTGATCCGGCGAACCAACCAGCCTAATGAAAGGGAATGGGCCGGGTCGACTTATTGTGTAGTTGACCCGACCCATAAAAGCAAGATTAATTGGTCATGGGGGTCAAAACCTATTGATTGAATGGGTAGCATGGGTTGACCCAACCACCACATAACAACCCTTTTTTTATATTTTGTTAGTCTTTTTCATTTCCGAATAAGCGTGGTTGGTCATAACATGTATACACATCTATGCTTGGAAGAAGACAGAGGAATATCATATTTTGAAAGTGAAAATAGATGAAACTAAAATCATGATTCACTTGTAAACTTATTTAATTTGATGCATTGCTAATAACCTTAATATATAATCATGGTACGTTCTTTTTAATCTTTTATCTCATCTTTTTCTATCCTTTTCTATAAGTATTGATACCGCCTATGATAATAGAAAATATTGGGTCGACCCGTACTATGAACCGGATAATCTTTAGATGAAATAAGTTGAACCTAAATTTGGGTTCAAGGCCAGGACCGGATCGACCCATTCCCATTCGTGTAGGCTGCGACCTATAATAGTGATAATAGTGAGATACGAATGAAAGAAATTTTAATATTTTTAATAATATTATATAAGTATAAAAAAAGAGGGCACGCTGCACGCTTTTGGAGAAGCAGGCGCCTAACCAAAAGCTCAAAAGGTGAAAGCTAGCTAAGAGCCAACCGCAGTGTCACGCTCCTCACAAGGTCCAAAGGCACTGCTAGCTACGTGCACGCGATCGCAAATAAAGTAGGAGCCATCAGCCATGGCGGCACGCAACAAGCACTCCGTGTGGACTGCGGCATGCAGCTGGCTACGTCGCCGATTTCGTTCGATCAGCGCGATGGCAGCCAGAACAACAGCAGGAGCAGAAAGGCTCGTGCACCAGGGTCCATACGCGCACACACACAGAGAGACCGGTCCCAAGCACAAATGCGAGCTTACCGTGCATGTCACGTGCCTCTGTCCTTTGGTGTACAATGATAATGCATGGTAGTACGCTTTATACGATTGTCGTGTTAGGCCCTGTTGCGTTCCCGGTAGATAGCAGCTATCCACTAATAATAATATTTTTTTATCTAAACAACAGGTATGGATAGTGAACTAGATAATTATTAGTTGAACCTATGGATAGTAACTATTTCACTGGTGGGACTAAATCAGATAATAACAGCTAATATGTGGGCCCCACAACCCAAGCTTCCCTAATCCCTTCCACGCCCTCCAGTTGGACGTCCGCGCGCACCTCCGCCTGCCGCGCCGCCGCCGTGCCGTACTGCCGTGCCCCTCCCCTCCCGGCCGCCCACCGCCGTGCCGTGCCCCTCCATGCCTTGCATTGAGTCAACGCCGCCTGAATCGACCGGCGGTGGTTGCTTCTCCGAGATCGAGCTCTGCTCTCGCGCGCTAAGTCAAAGCTCGTCGGTGACCCCGTCGGCTCCGGGGCTGACCGGAACAGAACGGGTGGGCAGTGGGCACATGTATCCGTATCAATTATCTATGTATGCAAACACCATTTCAGCTAATAGATAGATAATAAATTGTTATCCAGCTATTATTAGCCAGTGCCATGTTTGTTTGGCTGATAAGCCATGGCTGAAAATACTATTGACTGATTTATCGTAAGAGAAAAAATATTATTCGTTGACTGAAAAAGTACGGCTTATAAGCCAAACGAACAGGGTATAGATTATTACTACCTGATAATGAATCCAAACATGACCTTATTTGTTCACCTGCACACATATATATCTTTCTCCACATGGTACCACACACTGCACACTGCAGGTTCGACAACGTGCCTGCCTAGTAGGTGTTATTTGGCTTGCTGCCTTTGGGTTTGTACATGTAAACCAACGTAGTAAAGCCAAGATAGGTGGATTTTTCAAAAACAGCCAAAGCTACCGCAGAAGACTGTCTCCAACCACCGCGATCCAAAATACAAGACATATTTATCCTTTGGATAGCGCTACAGGCAAAAGGTTCAATACATATTTTTGGTCTTCTTCAACAACAAGGCCCAAAAGACAACAATTTCTGCAAATGCGTCTCCAGAAGAGATGATACTCAGATTTGGGTTATGCCTTTCCTGACACCTAAAATGAGTCTTCCATATAGGTACTCTGTTGGAGGCTATAGGTATTGTGTTGGAGACAGCCTAATAACGAGAGATAACAAGATAGTGGGAAACGCGCTTTTTTCTCGTCACGCTTTTGTTAGTTGAGTTCTCAACTTTTGTCCACCAAAGCTCAAAAGAATTTCAAAGGTTTGGAATAGACAAAATTAATGTTATAAATATATGGCATCGTAAACTATTGGTGTTTGAATATTTTAAATTCTAAACCTAGAATTTAAATTTTGCTCGAACATCTCTTAGAGTTTCAATATTTGAAGCTTTTTTTTAGATAATGAATATTTCAAGCTTTTAGTATCTCATAATGCATAATTTTCACTATTAACCAAGCACGGCTGCATATTAATAAAGAAATGAATGTTATATTCGAGACCATGTCGATGTTGTAAACGGCTAAACCATACACATTCAGATTGTTGTTTTAGATAAACATACACATGCGGGACCAGCTAGCGGCAGCAGTCGTGAGGAACTGAGTTGGTTTTTTAGGTAAAACTTACTTATCCGAGTTCAAGTCTTCAAGTCCTTATCTTGACGTGGATGTTCATATTATTTTTTCTGAATTTATTTTAAAATTTAACGGTGTTATTTTTCAATAGTGATTAATATAAAAAATCAGCAGTCAGTAGAACAGAAGCTATATGCGCAGGCAACCAGGCACGCATGCATGTGAGGATCTGGAACTAGAAGAGACAAAGGTTATGCTCGAATAATTGATTCTTGTGTCGCAGATTGTCGAAAGCAAAGGGCAGCGTTTGCTTAGCACCGGGAGCGGACAGTGCATGGGATTCTTGTCCTCAGATCGTCCTGCTTTCTTGTGAACCGTATCCTTGTCCGGAGATTAAGATAAGAATCACATGGCTGGCAGAGACCCAAACTCCGCGTCGGTGCTTTGCTTCGCTTGTGCCAGATCCAGGTGACGGAACAAACGAACATTCGAATGTTGCAGCTCCCAATCTGCTGCACGTTACCGAGTTACCTTAACGCGATCCAAGAACATGGATGTTTTGCTTTGAAAAAACTGAAAACTGTTGCAGATTTAAACAAGTTGATGAACAATATTGCGCATGATCGTCTACCGGCTTCGCCATTGCCACTCGAATTCTACAATAAATTAGCCCCGAATGGATGATCACCATCAAACTAATAATAAACCCACAATCGAAGTACGACGCAGATGGATTCGCGCGGCCGGGGCGCGTCGCCGTCGCAATCGATTCGACCATGCATGCATGCCACCACGGACAAGACGAACGAGACGCGAAACGACGACACGCGCGCACGTCATGGATCCCAAGCAAAGCAGTGCCGGCTGATCTGTGTGCATGCCTGAACAAGCCTACCCAGCTAGCTAGCTAACCGCGGCGGCGCTGGTAGGCGTCCGGCGTGGCGGCGGTCGGCTGCAGCCTGAGCTGCTCGTAGAACTTCCGTATGAAGTCGTCGGCCTCGGCGTCCACACGCTCGTTGCAGCACCCGTCCTCGGGCACGGCCGGGAACGGCGAGTCGGTGACGCGCAGCGGGCGGACCCCGGCGGGGCTGCGGCCCAGGATCCACGCCACCATGGGCGACGGCGTCGCGGTGGCCACCATGGGCGACGGCGCGACCGCGGGGGTGCCACCCCCGGCGTCCACCTCGGCGCTGAGCATCTCGAACGCGCGCGCCACGGCCGCCGCGTCGAGGCCGCCGTACTGCTCGCCGCGCGCCCGGCCGCCACCGCCGCGGCCCTTGAAGGGGAAGAAGAGCCCCTGAGGGTACGACGGCGTGGTGGTGCAGCTGAACTCCACCTCCCGGGGGTGGCCGTAGAACGAGGCAAGCGTGGAGGACGACGACGACGCGCGGGACGACGCGCCGCCGTAGTTGGTGAGGTGGTGGCCGTGGCGGCGGTGGTGGCTCGACGGGTTGTGCGCGAGGTGGCCGCGCAGCGTCCGCCCGACGAGCTTGCCGCGGCCCAGGAGGAGGTGGACGTCCATCATGATGCGCTTCGGGGACAGGCCGCGCCGCAGCATGTGGCACACGGCCAGCACCACGTGCCACAGACGCCGCGCCAGACCTGGCTCCATGGGCCGCCGCGCCGGGGTCGTCGCCAGATCCATGGCTAACTGCAGAACTCTAGCAAAGCACTAGCTTGCAAAGGCCGGATCAACGATGTGCCTGCACAATTGGCCTGCAGAGATCAATGCAATCTGGCAGGAAGAAGGAGATCACTGGGAGCTGCCAGATGTTGTTCCTTGGAGAGACAGATGGAGGGGTTCATTAGCTAAATGATCTTGGCCAGGGGGTTGGGGAGGAGAGGGAGAGGTATTTAAGGGAGGGAAAGGTGGCAAGGGTCCCACAAAAGACACAACTTAATTTGAAAGGAAGGGTTAGTGTGCAATTACTTAGTAGTTATTTCCTGCTTTGATTTTATTTGTGGAGTTTCTTATATTAACCACTACTGTTACTATTAACACTGCCTCCATTAGTTCCCATTCAAGTTCTCAACGATGGAATGGTAGTTTGTAATGTAATACAAAGATTACACAGAAGTTAACTTTGGTGTTGAGTGTTCAGTTGTCTTTTGTGTTGAATTGCTAGGAGTAGTGACACCGATTGCTGCAGAGTATGAACAGCTAAAGATTGCTCCTTTAATTTGGTGGTGTGTGAAGTTGACACAAGAAATTTACATAGGTCGGTTGGTGGAACGGTTATTTTCCAAAGCCTTATAAGTCAAGTCCAAAAGGATCACTTTGAAAAAAAAACGTATAAATCACCACATCAAAGTTGGTGGAAGTTCATAGGAAATGGCGGCGGCAATTTACAGGGAGCAAGACTGACTAGGTCGAAAAAGAAAAGACCAAATTAGTTTTTACTTATATTTTTTTTCAAGAATATTCATGGTCGTCGTTGGTTGTTTGGTGTTCGGTGTTGCTTTGCAAAGAGCCGAAGCCTCTTTAAATATAACAAGTCTATATAATTCACAAAAAAAAAGTCTTTGGCGGTCTAGTAAAATCACCATTTTGTTGACATAACCAGATATCGGCAAATTTTACCACCTACTAGGTCACCATATTACTGGAAATAATATTACACTATAGTGAAAATGTACATACAATTAAATCAAGCAGACAGATACTTAATTAATCATAATCAAAGCCTAAAAGCCTATGCCAAGGTGATCCACTTTCGCCCTACATATGTTTTTATTACTGGTAAAAATAAATTAAACAAGCTAAGGTTGTGCTGGATGCTCCACAATGGTGGGCACCGCTGTCAGGGGGGGCATGAAGTTATTAATGTAGATGGCGCATTTGACGAGCTTAATTTCTGCTGAAGCAGGAATCGGTGTTTATCATGCCATTCCTGATGAAACTAGACAGGTTGAACTGTCATCCTTGAGATATGTGTGAGGTGGCCTGCATGCAGAGGAAGTGGAGACGACGATGTCTTCTTCTAACTGCCTGCAGGGGCGGAGAGGTGCAAACATTGTTTGTCCACACGAAGAGAGCGCGGAATTGTGCTACACACGAGCTTGCATAACTGGAAAGAAGTCAACATTCAGGAGTATGGAGGTTCAATGCCGTTTATATGTGTCGAAAAAATGGTTGATCAGGACTGTCATACTATTTGTGTGTAATCAATAAAAACTCTCTTTTCCTCGAAAAATAATCAGAATCAAGATCTTCTGGCCTAGTCCCTTCCCTTGTAACTGTTCGTAAATGCATATTCCATCCATCCATTTTTATCTGTTATTCACTTCTCGAGAAGTTAAATGTACTCAACTTTAACTAAATTTATATAAAAATATTAATATTTATGATACATAATTAGTATTGTTTGGATAGATCTTTGAGTCTATTTTTATAATAAATTTATTTAGAGATAAAATATTGCTAATATTTTCTACAAATCTAGTCAAATTTTTAAAAAAAAGTGACCGACTCGCATCCCATGGCGACACTTAAATAGGTACAGAGGGAGTATATGGGTGGAACGTTGTATATGTAAGTTCAATGTCTATACTATATTTTAAAAAGATTAAAAAAACATTCATGTGCTATAGCTACTTGCATGATTTTTTGAGTAAGACAAATCACACATGCATTTTTGTTCCTCCATCTCCTTAACAAGGCCAGGAAAATTAGGAAAGTTTCTAGGGATAGGAAAGTGAAGAAATGATTGTACTTTAACATACGCAATTTCATAAACAAACTGTCGCTTATACATAATATAATAAAAACCAATCTAAGATCGGCAAGCACTCCATCATACCTTCTCCAATACTGAAATACAGTACATAACTGGTCAAAAGACGATATACAAGACGCCTATTTCGTGCTCTGATGCTCACTAAAAGCTAAGCTGATATATTCCTTAGTGAGCAAGTGAGGAATTTCTTTAATGTAGTTTCTTTTCCTGCTTGGTTGTTGCACTTGTGTTCTTGTTGGCTTTCGCTAAAGGTGGTCATCGATTCAGCTCGGAGCTCAAGACTCAAGGAACATGGCTTTTCCACAGCAATGCTGATCGAGGTCACTTTTGGTTCAGGGAATAATATGGCTGTGTACATGGTCTTGCTAGCTAACAGGATCCAAAGTCCAAACAAACTTAAAGTAGACGCCTTACCCCCCACACTTCTTTTTCTTTTCTTTTTTCAGAAAAAAAACATCGTAGTTACTGAAAATCGGAAGTTTCTCTAAAGTAATTGCACGGTATTTTAGTGAAAATATCCTAACAGACTTCTAATATTTTCTGTGTTTCCCCGCTGTCCTATGACCCAATCGTGCTTAATTCCTATAGTCATGTCATTCTGAACTCATTTAGCTGGAGCAGGTCAGATTCTTGAGGGTATAGTCTTCAATGTCGTAAGATGACGACAGTAATTTTAGTAGCAAATCACCCCAGTGCAAAACCGTTTGGAACAGAGGAATTCCATTATAAACATTTCAAATCCCACGAGTATCTTGAAAAATTCCTACAAGCTCAATACATGTTTCATATTTTAGTTCGTATAGTAAATTGTTTCCCTCACTTTTTACTAGCCGAATTTCATAGATATAATATATATATATATATAAGAATCTATATAGGAAAAAGTAATGAAATATTAGTTTCCAATTAGTGCTTAAGAAGGTGCCTTAGTGCAAGGTCCAGTCTAGAATAACGTCAGGATATGCCATTAGGAGAATATAATATGTACAAGGGGAAAAGGCCTTAGTAGTCTAACCAAATACAAAATGTTTAGTCGAGGTTAAGGTCATCTTGTAGTTTATGGGATATGATTGTGATCATGATAGTCATCATGACGTTATTGTAGCCCAATATTCAACTAAATATAGCTACTTTGATTACAATTCCAATAGTACATAGGTTGCACTAAGAACTGAAAAATGTTCCTGAACAAGATGGTTATAATCTGAAGTAGAAAACAATTATGCAGTGCAGGAAAATACCTGTTTAATACTAGCAAACATTATTAATTGACTCAGAGACTGTTTACATTGCATCTGCTATATACATAATATACTATACACAACTTGCTGTACCAGGAATCAAGAACACAACAAAATCTAAATAATGTTACATCAGATTTCATCTAGATTTATATTAATTTATATGATCCATATTACGGATTGGAAAGACATAAGATTATATTATTGGGAGTTGGAGACTAAATGGCCAGATCAGATGTGGGGCATGTAGTAGGGTCTGGAGCGCAAGTGGGCTGGTGCTCCCCTAACATGGTGTCCCCTCTGATGGTGGTAGAAGTTAGATAAAAGACAACACACGAACAAAAGGAAAACCACAAACTCCACATTTATGAACTTTTTCCAAACCAGGCCCCTTTGCTTTGCTACCCTTGTGGCCAGCCCCTGTTTCGAGTAGGTAGATTGCACAATGTTTGGTATTATTTCATTTACTAATTACTAGTATATAGTTAGTGTGAGATGAAGAGGTGTTCAACTACGGCCTGTGTGGTCTAGTCAAAATCCTCCACCAAGCATTGGCTTACCAGTTGGGTTGGATGTTTCAATTGTTCCTAAGTGTTTGTAAAAATAGCGAGTTCCGCCCTATAGTAAACGTGTTTGGTATCTTGACATCGATATGTACATTGGGGCTTATTTTGCATTGGGTAATTTATAATGAAGTTAAATGCATGCACTCCCTCAAACTTGTAATAGTGTGTCATTTAGGTCCACAAACTTTGAAAATACATTTCTGAGTTCGTAAACTTGTAAAGTGGTGCATTGCAGTTCCATACTAGCCACATGGGCGTTTCTTGCTGATGTGACATGGCAACATGCTATGCTTTTTTCATCTTTAACCCCTATCTTTCCCTCTTCTCGCACGAATGAGTTCTTGTCTCCCTTTTCTCTCACGCCAACTCCAGCCCATCCAACGGCATGGTTGTCCACGGGCTGTAGTCGTCGTGAAAGAAGAGAGAAGCAAGGAGAAGAAATGATCTGTTCGTGAGATAATAGGAAAGGAGAAGAAATGATCTGTTCGTGAGATAATAGGAAAGGAGAAGAAATGATCTATTCGTGAGAGAATAGGGAAGAGGAGAGTTTAAATGTAGAAAAAATATGCCACGTTGGTATGCCACATTAGCGAAAAAATGCCCACATGACTGTTATGAACCTGTGGTGCACCATTTAACAAGTTTAGGCACCTAAAAATACATTTTTAAAGTTCATGGACCATCACAATTATGAAGAGGGTTTCAAGGTGAACACTTGATTTAGCTAATAGCTAACCAGAGGTGTCGTGTAGTGTTGTGTTGAGTGCCTTGTGCAACATGTCTCTTGTCTTATGAATGTGCAGGTGTTGGGTCTTCAGTGGTGGTCAACATGCAATGGAGAAGGTCAAGTGAGGAGTCCATGCGCAAAGGACCGAGAGCGGTAAAGGGAAGACATGAAGTCTTGAATCTAATGATGGACCAAGAGGCCGACGACGAACCATGGCTTGCTCGCATTGGGCACATGGAAGAGCTAGCAAACATGGGTGACAAAGACTTGGTCAACGGGAGTGAGGATGGGATTGGACCTAGTCAAGGCAAGACATCGTGAGCACTTGGTGGAACGCTAGGCCGAGGACATGGAGGTTGGACACACATCAACATTGGTGAGTCACGCCTAGCGAGCCATGCATGATGGTTTGCTGGTTTGCTCCTCATAACTAGGGATGGACAATTTGTTGGTTTGGGCCTTGAAACCATTGGAGGTGGGTTTTCTCAATTTGAGCCTCAAAACTGAAAGTGGTAGATCAACGAACATGTGTTGGCATCTCGAAGCTTGCGTCCAGGTGAAGAAAAGTCTAGAAGGTACCGAGTTTGTTTGATTAATGAAGGAAAACTTGGACGGTTTTACCCATGAGGTATTTGGTTTAAGTGCTTCATGTAAAGGCAACTTAGGAAATAACAAAAGGCGTATATGTAGGAGATTACTGGTTTGGAAGCCAAGCCTTAAGGGATTAGGCTCTCACTTGTGTGGTTGAGAGCTTTTCTTAGATCTTGGGAGAGGAAGAGATGAGATGCTCTTTTGATTTGAGCTTTTTGCCATCTAAGCTTTGAGATGTGCTAAGAGTTCCTTGTAATTTCATATCATGAAGTAATCTAAAGATCAATTTTGTGATCCACTCGTTCCCCTCTCCAAATATTAAATTTCTCTATTTTTGTGATTCTAGGAGCTATTTATTGGGGATTTTTTTGTTCTTTGATTTGCGCTGCTGTTTCATTGAATTATCTTGAGTGGTTTTGGTGCTAGGACAAGTAAGAAGTGATCTTCATCATAAATTGATTGAATCTCCTCATGAGCACCTTTTAATCGCAGTTTGTTCCTAAATCTTTTCATGTTCTAGGGAGTTTTAAAAAATTTGGTGCTTAAATTCTAGATCTTTTTGAGTTTTCGTTTGGGATGATGAGTTGCACATGTTGTGTGAAGGATACGATTAAAATTTAAAATCTCATCTCAGTCGGACTCTATTTGATCAAGTTTGGATTGATTGTCAAATAGGCGCTTGAGTAGCATGAGCCAACACCTTTGTCCGGCATTTGTCTTTTTCCACCAGTGTGGACTGTCTATCTATTTTTCCATTGACCGGACAGTCTGGCCGTTTACATTTCCCATGGCAGACAGTCCGGTGCCTCTGTTTTGAGCTAGACTCCAGCATAGTTTCGAGTAGCATATGTTCGGTGGATGCTTTTCTTGACCATGCGGACTGTCCGGTGCTTCAATTTCCTTCGACTTCAGCACAGGGGGCATTAGAGCTTAATTGTCTAATGCATGTTCTTTTCATGGGTGCGAACTGCCCGGTGCTTTGTTTTTCGCTCGGTTTCAGTGTGGTGTTTTTTGCTCGGCTTCGGTGCTTCACAGTCCAGTTGCTACCTTTTCTCGTGTATCTAAGCTCTAGTCTTGTGTGTTGCTTCCGTTATGTTCTATAAGCCGTTTCTAATCGTCGTTCCTTGGGCTAATATGTCACATGTTGGCATATCTGATGTTGGTGATTAGAAGAAAGTTGCTTTGGGATAAATAGAACTGCTGATCTGCCAAGTTCTTTCTCGGTAAGATGAATTTTGATAGGCTCCCATTCAATGTTAGATAAACTACTGCTATCTTATGTGAACACAGCAAGGGAAGGTGACGTCGAAAAAGCCCCCTGCTGTGATACTGTAGCCGCTGCAGGTGCAGGCGTCGCACGGCTCACATGCAGCACTGTAGCCACATGCAGAGGCCGGCGCAGAGTCAGCCATGTATGTCATCTAGTTACTGTTACAGCATGTGCGCTGTACTATGACTAGATGGATAAAGTTATATAAATAGACTACCACGGCAACTCGGTAAAGAGAGTTAAGATTTATCATCTCTCATACAGAGCTTCAGCCAACGCTGGTGTCTTGTACTAAGTGTGTATGCTCTGTTCTTCCTCTTCTTTAACCTCTAGCCATAGTATGTGGGGATGGACAACGCTTGTTCGTGGTCGGCTTAATTAGTGGGTGCTCGGCAATACTAGCGGGTACTCGGCAAGACTGGTGAGTGGTTCACTCACCTGAGCCAGTGATCCTGTGGGCTAACAAGTGGTATTGGAGCCATACAAGCGCCGTCGCTAGACTAATCGCTGACGTTGACGGGTGGTTCGGAGATGGGCGATAGCAGTGGCACTGCTGTGGCTGCCCAGCCACGACTGGAGGTCGTTGTTCGCACGGTGCAGGAGGTCAGCGGCACCAGTTGACCGACGCTGACTCGCACCAACTATGGAGAGTGGTCGGTGACCATGAAGGTCAAGCTCAGAGCTCGACGGCACTAGAATGCTGTTGACAAGGGCACCGACAATGAGGAAGATGACATGTCAGCGTTGAAGGCTATCCTCGCTGCTGTACCGGTGGAGTACAGGGAGCCGTTGGGGGCGAAGAGCTCGACTAAGGAGGCATGGGAGGCTATTGCGGCGATGCGCGTCGGTTCCGACCGCGCAAAGAAGGCGACGGCCCAGCTTCTAAAGCAGAAGTACGCCAACCTCAAGTTCAAGGATGGTGAAACAGTGGAGGACTTCTTCCTCCGCCTGCAGACGCTCATCAGTAAGCTGAAGAGCCATGGCGTCACCATCAACGAAGAGGAGGCGGTCTCCAAGTACCTCCACTCCTTGCCGGCAAAGTACATCCAGATCGCTCTATCCATAGAGACGATGCTAGACTTGTCCACCCTCACCATTGAGGATGTGGCAGGCCATCTGCACACGGTGGATGAGCGCCTAGAGCAGGTGACAGCAACGAAGGACAGCGGCAAACTGCTGCTGACGAAAGAGGAGTGAGCTACTCGGAGGAACTCCAGGAAGGCAGCCTCCTCCAGCCACGGTGGCGATGGCAAGCGCTGCGGCAAGGTTTCTTCGGAGAAGAAGTAGGTCGACCCCAATGCCTGCCAGTGTTGCGGGAAGATGGGCCATTAGGCACGGAAGTGCCCAAACCGTAAGCAGGAAAAGAAGGCTTAGGCTCACCTGGCGTAAGCCGATGATGAGGATGAGCCCACTATCCTGATGGCGACGATCTGTGCTCTGCACGATGTCGAGGCCGAGGAGAGGGAAGAGGCAACGATGGTGGAAGGACCTAGGAAGGCCTTGAAGACTATCAACCTCGATGAACCACGTGCCCAAGTCTACCTTGGACGTGTGGGCACCGACCAGGAGCAGCGGTGGTATCTGGACTCTGGTGCCAGCAACCACATGACGGGCTCCAAGGAATCCTTCTCCGAGCTCGACGACGATGTTACTGGTACGGTGAAGTTTGGTGATGGCTCACGGGTAGCAATCCAAGGGCATGGCACCATCATCTTCAGGTGCCAGAATAGGGAGCACCGCGTGCTAACGGATATATATTACATCCCGCAGCTGCGTTCCAGCATCATCAGCATTGATCAGCTGGATGAGCGTGGTAGCGAGGTACTGATCAAGGATGGAGTCCTTAGGATCATGGACCAGGAGCAGTGACTTCTCGCCAAGGTGAAGAGGTCCCTAAACCGGTTGTACCTGCTCGACCTGAAGGTAGAGCAGCTGGTGTGCCTGGTGGCAAGGCACTCCGAGGAACCAGGGATGTGGCATGCCCGGTTCGGACATCTCAGCTTCGACGCGCTTGGTCGGCTAGAGAAGATAGTTCGAGGGCTACCCCACATCAAGCACGAAGGTGAGCTGTGTGACAGCTGCCTGACCGGGAAGTAGAGGAGGCTACCATTCCCAAAGGCAGCCAAGTATCGCACGAAGGACGCTCTCGAGCTCATCCACGGCGACCTCTGTGGGCCGATCATACCAGCTACAAATGGTGGTCGGTGGTACTTCCTCTTGCTCATGGATGATTGCAATCGCTACATGTGGCTGCAACTCCTGACGAGCAAGGACAAAGCGGCGGCGGCGATCAAGAAGTTTAAGATACGCGCGGAGGCTGAGAGCAGCAAGAAGCTTCGAGTGCTGAGGACTGATCGCGGTGGCGAATTCACTTTGGTGGAGTTCGTTGTGTACTGCATGGATCAGGGTGTGGAGCGACACCACATTGCGCCGTACTCGCCACAATAGAATGGCATGGTGGAGCGACGGAACTAGACGGTGGTCGGCATGGCCTGATCCATGATGAAGGCAAAAGGCATGCCGGCAAGGTTCTGGGGGGAGGCGGTGACCATGGCGGTGTTCATCCTCAACTGCGCTCTGACCAAGGCCCTGATGGGCAAGACGCCGTTCGAAGCTTGGTATGGGCGCAAGCCGAGCATGTCCTTCCTTTAGACATTTGGCTGCATCGGCCACGCCAGGAAGATGAAGCTGAACCTCACCAAGCTGGAGGATAGGAGCACACACATGGTGTTCCTAGGCTACGCGGAGGGTACCAAGGCATACCAGCTCTATGACCCACGCGGAGACAAGGTGCTTGTCTCACGCGACATCGCGTTCAACGAGGAGGCGGCTTGGGACTGGAGCATTTCGAGCACGGGGAAAGCTGGCGGCTTCACCAGCACCTTCGTCGTCGAACACTTGGTCATCCACGGTGATGGAGACGCTAGTGAAGAGGTGTCGACACTCTAGGAGGAGCACCGAGCACTCCAGCGGTAGAGCCGAGCACTCCTGGGGTAGTGCCGAGCACTTCGGGAGGGATGCCGAGCACTCTGGGAGGAGTGCCGAGCACTCCTGGAGGGATGCTGAGCACGCCAGGAGTGGTGCTGGGAGGTTCTGTAGTGGTGGCGACCACTCTAGGACTGGTGCCGAGCACTCCCATGGTAGAGCCAAGATGTCTTATAGTGGTGCCAACCACTCCAAGACTGAGGCTAAGCACTCCTACAGTGGGGCCGAACACTGCAGGAGTTATGACGAGCTGTCTAGAAGTAGTGCCGAGCACTGCAACCAGGGTGCTAAGCACTCTAGGTGCTGTGCCGAGCACTACGGCGGAACAGGGAACTCCATCGACGCCGATCGAGTTCGCCTCACCTCTAGGTGACATCACTGAGTTTGTGGATGCCTTCCATGAAGGTGAAGAGGTGCGGTTCCGTAGGCTGGACGACATCATCGATGGCATAGGACCCTTAGGACTGGCTGGTCGGTTGCTCAATGACGTAGAGCTGCTGCTCGTCAGTGTAGAGGAACCACCCACGTTCGCACTAGCCGAGCGGAACAGAAACTGGCGACGGGCGATGCTAGAGGAGATGAAGGCGATCGAGGAAAACGAGACATGGTAGCTCATCGATCCACCTCTAGGATACCATCTGATCAGCCTGAAGTGGGTGTACAAGGTCAAGCGGGACGAGCTCGGTGACATTGTCAAGCACAAGGCGCGCCTCATCGCCCGAGGCTTTGTTCAGCGCGAGGGCATAGACTTCGAGGATGTCTTTGCGCTAGTAGTGCGCATGGAGTCGGTCCATTTGCGACTAGCCTTGGCAGCAGCAAAGGACTGGCGCATCCATCACCTGGATGTTAAATCGACCTTTCTCAATGGCGAGCTGGCGGAGACGGTCTTCGTCAGGCAACCTCTAGGTTTCACCATCAAGGGAGAGGAGCACAGGGTGCTCCGACTGCGCAAAATGCTCTACGGGCTGTGGCAGGCCCCACGAGCATGGAACACCAAGCTTGACACCACGCTGGGCGAGCTTGGGTTTCAATGGTGCGCAACTGAGCACGCACTCTACTCGCGATGATGGGGGAAGGAGGAGCTCGTCATCGGCGTTTATGTGGATGACTTAATCATCACCGGCGTGTGCATGGAGGACATCAACGGCTTCAAGCGCGAGATGGCGGCTTGTTTTTGAATGAGTGATCTCAGCATACTCTCCTACTACCTTGGCATCGAGATGAGACAGGGGAAGGAGGAACTCACGCTCGGTCAGAGTGCGTATTCCTCCAAGCTATTGGAGTGGAGCAGCATGGCTGAGTGCAAGCCATGCATGACTCCAATGGAGGAGTGGTTGAAGCTGATGAAGGCTAGTACCACGGTGATGGTGGATGCAACACTCTACCGGAGCATCGTCGGTGGTCTACGCTACCTAGTCCACACGAGACCGGACATTGCGTTCGCCATGGACTACGTCAGTCACTTCATGGAGGATCCCAAAGAGCATCACTGGGCTGCAGTGAAGCGGCTACTGTGCTACGTCAACGGGACGGTGGATCAATGGATCATCTTCCCAAAGACCGGCGGGAGTAGGCTGTAGCTCACTGTGTCCAGTGATGCAGACATGGCGGCGGACATTGACGAACGACAGAGCACCTCTAGCGTGCTCGTCTTCCTCGGGTGAATGCTCCAGTTTGGTTTTGGTGAATTGATGAAATCCTAAGTGCTAACCTAGTTTATTAAGTGATCATGAGATAGGTAGCACACTCCAAGTTGCGAAGCAAACAAAGATCATAGCATGATGAAGATGATGCCATGGTGATGATCAAGTGCTTGGACTTGGAAAGAAGAAAGAGAAAAACAAAAATCTCAAGGCAAAGGTATAAACCATAGGAGCTATTTTGTTTTAGTGATCAAGACACTTAGAGAGTGTGATCATATTTAGGTTTGATAGTCGTACTATTAAGAGGGGTGAAACTCGTATCAGAATGGGGTTATCAAAGTGCCACTAGATGCTCTAAACTCATTGCATATGCATTTAGGATCTAGTGGAGAACTAACACCCTTGAAAATGTTTCTGAAAAATATGCTAACACATGTGCACAAGGTGATACACTTAGTGGTTGGCACATTTGAGCAAGGGTGAAGAAGTTAGAGGTGAAATGGAGTTGGTCGCAAAGATGCTGGCGTCGGTCAAAGGACCGGACGTTGGGTCGCTCAGCGACCGGACGCTAAAGGGCTGCGTCCGATCATGTTGTCGGTTAGCACAGTAAGAGGTCACAGTGTGACCGGACGCTGGCAGAGTCCGGTCAAGCATGACCGGATGCATCCGGTCGGCAAAAATCAGTTTTGGAACCTTACTTTAAATGACCGGACGCTGGGTGTTCAGTGTCCGGTCAACTCAGGCGTAGTGTTCGGTCAAGACAGATGACCATTGAAGTCGGGACACATGGCTAACTACGAGCGACTGGACGCTAGGGGCTCAGCGTCTGGTCAACTGACCGGAGCGTCCGGTCAGCCCGCGTTATGCCCAGTGAAGGGGTATAACAGCTCTATTTCGTGGGGGCTTCTATTTAAGCCCCATGGCCGGCTGTAGCTCACACCTTTGGCCATTTTTATTGACATAGCAACCTTGTGAGCTTAGCCAAAGCCCTCGCACTCATCTCCATCATTGATTCATCATCTTTGTGAGATTGGGAGAGAATCCAAGTGCATTGCTTGAGTGTTTGCATCTAGAGGCACTTGGTGTTCGTGTTTCGCTGTGGATTTCACTTGTTCCTCTTGATGGTTGCCGCCACCTAGACAGCTTGGAGCAGCGAGGATCGTTGAGCGGAGGGTGGTGATTGTCTCCGGCTCCGATCGTGGTGGTTGTGAGGGGTTCTTGACCTTTCCCCAGTGGAACACCAAAAGGTACTCTAGTGGATTGCTCGTGGATTATGTGATCCTCATCTTGTGTTGGTTGTGTGGCACCCTATTGAGGGTTTGGCGTGTGATGCCAATTAGCACGTGAACCTCCAAGTAAGTGAATCACCACAATAAGGAGTAGCTTGCCGGCAAGCAAGTGAACCTCGGTAAAAAATCATTGTGTTCATCCTTGATTCCGAGGTGATTGGTATTCATCGTTATTCACTCTTGTGATTGATTGGTTCCTTTATCTACATAGCGGTATAACATTCTTGATCACTCTCTTTATATTTCCATAAATTAGTTGTCAAGCTCTTTAGTATAGTTAGTTGTGAGAGCTTGCTTGGTTGGTTAGTGTGGCTCTTTAATTAGCCTTTGAGAGCACACTAACATAGAGTAGTGTCATAGCTATTGTGTGAATAGATTCTACCTAAACTAGAATTGTGATAGGTGGCTTGCATTTTGAGTAGGCTAGCGCAACACTTGCTTCGCCTCATAATTGTCTAACCCTTTTGTTAAGTGTTGTTGTAGAAATTTTATTAGGTTATTTACCCCCCCCCCCCTCTAGTCATTAGGACCTTTCAAGTGGTATCAAAGCCGAGGTCACTGTGATTTGAGGCTTAACAACCTTCGGTGTAAAAATGGCTCAAATCAACAACACCAAGAAGTCACCCCAATTTGATGGCACAAATTATCCCTATTGGAAGTCAAAAATAACCACACACATCAAGTCAATCAATAGAAGGGTGTGGAAGGTGGTAGAAACCAAAATTGAGATTGGTGATCCAGAGAATCCCACCGTGGCCGAAGAAGTGCTTCTCCAAAACAATGACATTGCCCTAAGTGCTATTCATGATGCAATTGATGAGAGAACATTTGAGCAAATCAAGAATATTGAGATGGCTCATGAGACTTGGAAGAAGTTGGAGGAATCATTTGAGGGCACTCAAGCCGTGAAGGGTGCAAAGGCTTACATTCTCAAGGAGAAGTTTGCAAGCTTCAAGATGAAGGAGGATAAGAGTGTGTCGGAGATGTTTCATAGGCTTCAAGTGCTTGTCAATGATCTCAAAGCACTTGGAGAAGAGGTGAAGGACAAGGACTTCTCCCACAAGTTCTTGAGATGCTTGACTTCAAGATTTGGTACATTGGTCACTATTCTAGTAAGGAGTGGTTTGGACACCATAACATCAAACCAAGTGTTGGGAGATATAATGACCGATGATATATAGAGATGATGATGAGAAGGAAGAAAAGAAGGAGAAGAAAGATGAGAAGAAGGATGAGAAGAAGAAGAAGAAGAAGAGCGTGGCATTCAAAGCCACATCATCCAAGGGCAAAGCAAAGCAAGAAACATCAAGTGAGGATGATGATTCATCGGATGATGATGATGATGATGATGATGATGAGAAGATGGCTCTCTTTGTTAAGAGATTTGGCAAGTTCATGGTGAAGAAGGGCTACTGTGCTAGAAGAAAGAAGTCTTCATCCAAGAACAAAGAAGAGTCAAGAAGGTGCTTCAAGTGTGGAAGCAAAGATCATCTTGTTGCTCAATGTCCATACAATAGCGACAATGATGATGATAACAAGAAGGATAAGAAGGAAAAGAAAGAGAAGAAGGACAAGATGGCCTTCAAGAAGAAGAAGGGTGGTTCATATGTGGTCACTTGGGATAGTGATGCTTCCTCAAGTGATGATGATGATAGTGATGATGACAAGACCACCAAGAAGAAGAAGGCACTTGCAAGCATTGCTATCAATGAGAAGCCTTCTCTCTTTGAATCTTCATTATGCTTCATGGCTAAGGCCACTAAGGTACAATCTTGTGATGATGAAAGTGATGAAGAACATAATGATGAAAATGAACATGAACATGAAAATGATAGTGATAGTGATAATGATGAACCTACTAAGGATGAATTATTTGATATGCTAGAAGATGCTAGAGAACACTTTGACATTAAGAGAAGAGAATACAAAAGCTTGCGTAAGGAAATCAAAGCCCTTAAGCAAGCCTTTGATGAGCTCAATGCATCTCATGAGAGGCTAGAGGAAGCCAATGAAAAGCTTGGCAAAGCTCACAAAAATCTTGAAAAGGCTCATTCCTCTTTGCTTAATGAGCAAAATAAAAAGAAGCATGTTGAAACTTGCAATGTAGGTTTAACTTGTGATATAATTGATGAATCACTATCTATGCCTATCATTGTTCCTTCTACTAACCCTTCTTGTAGTACTTCCACTTCCACCTCGTCTAGTGGTGATGGTCTCACTTGTGATGCCTCACTAGTGGTTGAGAATGAGAAACTCAAAAAGGAGATTAACAAGCTCACTCACACTTTGGCTAAGGCCTATGGTGGTGAGGACCGCTTGCTTATGTGCTTGGGTAGCCAAAGAGCTTCTCTCTACAAAGAGGGATTGGGCTATACCCCCAAGAAAGGCAACACAACCTTTGCTCCTCACAAGACTAGTTTTGTGAAGAACAATGATCGGTTTTGCATTAGTTGCAAGCAAGTGGGTCATAAAGAGCATGAATGCACCAACAAGAGCAAAAATGGTAATGTATCCTCCCTTAAGCTTGATTCATGCTATATGCTTACTAAGGGTACAAATGGTGTAAAGGCTCAGTTCATTGGTAAACCATGGATGGGCTCAAAGAAGAAAGTCATTTGGGTACCAAAGAGCTTAGTGACTAACCTTTAAGGACCCAAGTAAGTTTGGGTACCTAAAAAGAATTGATCTTCTTTTGTAGGTAAATTACAAAGCCGGAGGAAGGCATTGGGTTCTTGATAGTGGGTGCACTCAACACATGACCGGTGATGCAAGAATGTTCAACTCAATCAACACCAATGGTTATGATAGTATCACATTTGGTGACAATGGCAAAGGCAAGGTCAAAGGGCTTGGTAAGATTGCAATATCCAATGACATGAGCATATCCAATGTGTTGCTAGTAGAGAGCTTGAACTTCAATTTGCTATCCGTGGCTCAATTGTGTGATCTTAGATTCAAATGCATATTTGGGGTAGATGATGTAGAAATCATAAGTGTAGATGGCTCTAACTTGATCTTCAAAGGCTTTAGATATGAGAATCTATACTTGGTTGATTTCAATGCTAGTGAAGCTAGATTATCTACATGCTTGTTCACTAAGTCTAGCATGGGTTGGTTATGGCATAGAAGGATTGGTCATGTTGGAATGAAACAATTGAATAGATTGGTTAAGCATGACTTGGTTAGAGGCTTGAAAGATGTTGTGTTTGAAAAGAATAAGCTTTGTAGCTCTTGTCAAGCCAGAAAACAAGTTGGAAACACCCATCCCAAGAAAAGCATGATGAGCACTAGTAAAGCATTTGAGTTATTGCATATGGATTTGTTTGGCCCAACACAATACACTAGCATCGGTGGTAACAAATATGGCTTTGTGATAGTGGATGATTATACTAGATACACATGGGTATTCTTTCTAGTGGATAAAAGTGATGTGTTTGCAACATTCAAATCATTTGTCAAGGGCATTCACAATGAGTTTGAAACAACCATCAAGAGAGTTAGAAGTGACAATGGTAGTGAGTTCAAGAACACTAGAATTGATGAGTTATGTGATGAATTTGGAATTAGACATCAATTCTCGGCCAAGTACACACCACAATCAAATGGCCTTGTTGAGAGAAAGAATAGAACACTCATTGATATAGCAAGGTCTATGCTTACTGAGTACAATGTGAGTCAATCTTTTTGGGCCGAAGCTATCAACATGGCTTGCTATTGTAGCAACAGCCTCTATTGTCACCGATTGAAAGAGAAGACACCATATGAGCTCTTGAATGGTAGAAAGCCCAACATTGCATATTTTTGGGTCTTTGGTTGCAAATGCTATATCTTAAAGAAAGGCACTAGATTGGGCAAGTTTGACAAGAAATGTAATGATGGATTCCTACTTGGTTATTCCACTATAAGCAAAGCATATAGAGTTTGGAATTTGGATAGTGGTACTCTTGAGGAAGTTCATGATGTTGAATTTGATGAAACCAAGGGCTCACAAGTAGAGAATGAGAACTTGGAAGATGTTAGAGGTATTCAACTTTCAAATGCCATGAAGAACATGGATATTGGTGAATTAAGGCATAAGCAAGTGAATGATGATGAAGATGATCAAGTGCAAGTGCTCTCTAACTCAAATGTGCAAGATGATTCAAATGAAGTTAGTGCAAGTGGCTCTCATGACAATGAACAAGATCAAGTGGCTAGTACATCATCTCAACCCAATTATCAAGCAAGTGCAAGTAATCAAGTTCCAATCCTTCAACTAACAAGTATTGCAAGGGATCATCCATTGGACACTATCATTGGTGATATTTCTAGAGGTGTACAAACTAGATTAAGATTGGCATCATTTTGTGAGCATTTCTCATTTGTGTCATCCATTGAACCAAAGAAGATAGATGAAGCATTGAAGGATGTTGATTGGGTGAATGCTATGCATGAAGAATTGAATAACTTCACAAGAAATCAAGTATGGGAATTAGTAGAGAGACCAAAGGGACACAATGTGATTGGAAACAAATGGGTATTTAGAAACAAGCAAGATCAAGATGGGATAGTAGTAAGGAACAAAGCAAGATTGGTAGCACAAGGCTATACACAAGTTGAAGGTCTTGACTTTGGAGAAGCATATGTCCCGGTTGCTAGATTGGAAGCAATTAGAATCTTGCTAGCCTATGCTTATGCCCACAACATCAAGCTCTATCAAATGGATGTTAAGAGTGCATTTCTCAATGATTACATCAATGAAGAAGTATATGTTGAGCAACCTCCCGGTTTTGAAGATGATAAGAAGCCCGACCATGTGTACAAGTTAAAGAAGGCATTGTATGGATTGAAACAAGCACCCAGAGCATGGTATGAGAGATTGAGGGATTTCCTACTCTCTAAAGGGTTCACAATGGGCAAGGTGGACACCACTTTTTTCATCAAGAAGATTGGAAAAGATCTATTTATGTTGCAAATCTTGTTGATGATATTATTTTTGGATCAACCAATCAAGACTTTTGTGAAGAATTTGGAAAAATGATGGCTAATGAGTTTGAGATATCCATGATTGGAGAGTTAAGCTACTTCCTTGGTCTTCAAATCAAGCAATTGAAGAATAGTACATTTGTAAGTCAAGGCAAGTATATTAAGGACATGATCAAGAAGTTTGGTATGAGTGATAGCAAAGCTATTAGTACACCAATGGGAACAAATGGCAACTTGGATAGTGATGCAAGTGGAAATATGGTGGATCAAAAGTTGTTTCAGTCTATGATTGGAAGCCTACTCTATGTGACCACATCAAGGCTGGATGTCATGTTTAGTGTATGCATGTGTGCAAGATTTCAAGCCTCACCAAGAGAAAGTCATTTGAAGGCTACAAAGAGAATATTGAGGTACTTGAAGCATACACCAAATGTTGGTTTGTGGTATCCCAAAGGAGCAAAGTTTGAGCTAGTTGGCTACTCTGACTCAGACTATGTGGGATGCAAGGTTGAAAGAAAGAGCACCTCGGGCACATGTCAATTGTTGGGAAGATCACTTGTTTCATGGTCATCAAAGAAGCAAAATAGTGTTGCATTATCAACCGCCGAAGCCGAATACATATCCGCTGGTAGTTATTGTGCACAAATACTTTGGATGAATGCCACTTTGAGTGGTTTTGGAATCAAGTTCAAGAAAGTGTCATTGCTATGTGACAATGAGAGTGCAATCAAGTTGACCAACAATCCGATTCAACATGCAAGAACAAAGCATATTGATGTCCACCACCATTTCATAAGAGATCACCAACAAAAAGGGGACATTTGTATTGAGAGTGTAGGCACTGAAGATCAACTTGCCAATATATTCACTAAGCCATTGGATGAGAAAAGGTTTTGCAAGCTAAGGAATGAGTTGAACATACTAGATTTCTCAAATATGTGTTGATGCACCCCCACTTATATGACATGCCTCTCCTTCGAGCAATCCAAGGTAAAAGTTGATTGGCATGGCATACATCCTTGCTAAGGACATGTTTAGTGCATCTAGTCATCTCTCCATTTTATTAGGCTCATTCATGAAAATCAAATGAATTTGATGATTGTATGGTACCACTATTGCTTCTATGCTTATTTTGATCTAGTGGTAGTATATGACATGTTTGTGGGCTTGTAAACCTAGTGTTTAATCTAGAAAATGAGCTCTAAGTGTTTAACTCAACATGGTACAAGATAACCCATATTTGGAGGTGTGAAGAAGCTTGTCCTTAGATCAAACCAAGTTAAATATCTTTGACAAATGATCTAGATTGGACCAAATTTGGGAAAATGATCCTCACCCCATTGATTGACATTGATAATCCTAACCTATCTACTTTTTAAACCTTTGTGGTCATTGATGACAAAGGGGGAGAAATAGTGCACAAAGATAGTAAATAGGGGGAGAATTTGACATAGGGGGAGAAATATGACAAAGAAAAGGAATTAATTAAAATTTTGAGCACACAAGTAGGGGGAGCAAGCTCATGAACTTGTATGGTGCATTTGAATGTGCATTTCATATGTTTTGCTTGCATGGCACAAGTTTTAAATTTTGATATCCATGCTTGTGTGGTGTATGATAGTTGTAGGATTGAATGATGAAATGAAAAACTAGCATGCATATGTTATATAGTGATTTCATTTTTAAAGTGTTGTTTCCAAGTGGTATCAAGCTAACCATGATGCTAAGGATGGTGTAATGGTGCACTCCGATTGGTATCACGCTTCAAAGGTCCATCTTTTATACCTTAGCATCATGTGGTAGACATTGACTCCTATATTTCCTATCTAAGCATATGTGCAAGCTACAATCCAAACTCTTAGCACATATGTAGGGGGGCAATTGCTACCATTTGGGGTTCATGAAACTTGTCCATATTCTTTTACACATGGTAAATATGCTTGGACAAGCAACATGGATTCAATTGAATTTTAATACATATCTTTGTATAAGGGTTGTCATCAATTACCAAAAAGGGGGAGATTGAAAGCTCCAGTTTGGTTTTGGTGAATTGATGAAACCCTAAGTGCTAACCTAGTTTATCAAGTGATCATGAGATAGGTAGCACACTCCAAGTTGCGAAGCAAACAAAGATCATAGCATGATGAAGATGATGCCATGGTGATGATCAAGTGCTTGGACTTGGAAAGAAGAAAGAGAAAAATAAAAATCTCAAGGCAAAGGTATAAACCATAGGAGCTATTTTATTTTAGTGATCAAGACACTTAGAGAGTGTGATCACATTTAGGTTTGATAGCCGTACTATTAAGAGGGGTGAAACTCGTATCGGAATGTGGTTATCAAAGTGCCACTAGATGCTCTAAACTCATTGCATATGCATTTAGGATCTAGTGGAGAACTAACACCCTTGAAAATGTTTGTGAAAAATATGCTAACACATGTGCACAAGGTGATACACTTGGTGGTTGGCACATTTGAGCAAGGGTGAAGAAGTTAGAGGTGAAATGGAGTTGGTCGCAAAGATGCTGGCGTCGGTCAATGGACCGGACGCTGGGTCGCTCAGCGACCGGACGCTGAAGGGCTACGTCCGATCGTGTTGTCGGTTAGCACAGTAAGAGGTCACAGTGTGACCGGACGCTGGTAGGGTCCGGTCAAGCATGACCGGACGCGTCCGATCGGCAAAAATCAGTTTTGGAACCTTACTGTAAACGACCGGACGCTAGGTGTTCAGCGTCCGGTCAACTCAAGCGTAGTGTCCGGTCAAGACAGATGACCGTTGAAGTCGGGACACGTGGCTGACTACGAGCGACTGGACGCTAGGGGCTCAGCGTCCGGTCAACTGACCGGAGCGTCCGGTCAGCCTGCGTTATGCCCAGTGAAGGGGTATAACGGCTCTATTTCGTGGGGGCTTCTATTTAAGCCCCATGGCCGGCTGTAGCTCACACCTTTGGCCATTTTTATTGACATAGCAACCTTATGAGCTTAGCCAAAGCCCTCGCACTCATCTCTATCATTGATTCATCATCTTTGTGAGATTGGGAGAGAATCCAAGTGCATTGCTTGAGTGTTTGCATCTAGAGGCACTTGATGTTCGTGTTTCGCTGTGGATTTCGCTTGTTACTCTTGGTGGTTGCCACCACCTAGACAGCTTGGAGCAGCGAGGATCGTTGAGCGGAGGGTGGTGATTGTCTCTGGCTCCGATCGTGGTGATTGGGGGTTCTTGACCTTTCCCCGGTGGAGCGCCAAAAGGTACTCTAGTGGATTGCTCGTGGCTTGTGTGATCCTCATCTTGTGTTGGTTGTGCGGCACCCTATTGAGGGTTTGGCGTGTGATGCCAATTAGCACATGAACCTCAAAGTGAGTGAATCACCACAACGAGGAGTAGTTTGCCGGCAAGCAAGTGAACCTCGGTAAAAAATCATTGTGTTCATCCTTGATTCCGAGGTGATTGGTATTCATCGTTATTCACTCTTGTGATTGATTGGTTCCTTCATCTACACGGCGGTATAACTTTCTTGATCACTCTCTTTATATTTCCGCATACTAGTTGTCAAGCTCTTTAGTGTAGTTAGTTGTGAGAGCTTGATTGCTTGGTTAGTGTGGCTCTTTAATTAGCCTTTGAGAGCACACTAACATAGAGTCTGGACAACCAGCCCGCCATCGCCCCCGCGAAGAATCTGGTTCTGCACGACCGGAGCAAACACATCGACGTGAAGTTCCACTTCCTCAGGGACTGTGTCGATGGAGGGCAGATCGTCATCAAGTTCGTCAAAACTGGTCGGCAACTCGCGGACGTCCTCACCAAGCCGCTCGGACGTCTTCAACTCACGGAGCTGAAGGAGATGATCGGCATAGAGGGGGTACAAGGGTTAGCAGTAGGATTAGGGGAAGATTGTTAGATAATCTACTGCTATATTGTGTGAACACAGCAAGGGAAGGCGACGCCGAAAAGGCCCCATGCTGTGATACTGTAGCCGTTGCAGGTGCAGGCGCCGCACAGCTCACCTGCAACACTGTAGCCACAGGCAGAGGCCGGCGCAGAGTCAGCCCTGTATGTTATCTAGTTACTGTTACAGCATGTGCGTTGTACTAGGACTAGATGGATAGAGTTGTATAAATATACTACCACAGCAACTCAGTAAAGAGAGTTCAGATTTGCCATCTCCCATACAGGGCTTCGGCCAATGCTGGTGTCTTGTACTGAGTGTGTATGCTCTGTTCTGCCTCTTCTTCAACCTCTAGCTATAGTGTGTCGAGACGGACAACGCTTGTTCGTGGTCGGCTTAGCTAGTGGTTGCTCGGCAACACTAGCGGGTGCTCGGCAAGACTGGTAAGTGGTTCACTCACCTGAGCCGGTGATCCTGTGGGCTAACATTCAACGTTCTCTATTCGCCGTTTCAGTCCTTCAATAACACATATTAGACCGACCTATAATAAGCTCCTGTGAATATTCCTGTTATGTAGTTAAACATGCTTTATGGCTTTGTGATCAAATTGAACATTATTCTTCCACCGAGCGTACATAATAATATGCAGCAAGATAGCACTGACACGCACTGTTTAGCTGTTTGATTGAGCTTATCCATATGTTGCACTTTGATAATAATTTGACACTAAAATAACTAGGCGCCCTTTGCTCTTTATGCAAGTATATTCTGGTGCACTCTGCTTTCTGTCCTGCTTTTCTCTATTTGAGATTAAATTAGTCCCAGTAAAGCCTTGCCCTCCTGGAGGTGGGTTTGGTTGCGCTTGCCTTTTCATCATATGCAAGTTTTGTTGCCATTAGGAAAACATAAATATGTTATCTCTGGACCGGGTTTGCATGTCATATAGTGGGCACAAAAGCTACAAAATTAAAGGTAATCAGTAAGGCCACACAAGATCGAAATCCTCAGGTAATGGGACACTCCTGTCCCTTGCTCTCTCTCTCTCTCTCTCTCTCTCTCTCTCTCTCTCTCTCTCTCTCTCTCTCTCTCTCTCTCTCTCTCTCTCTGCAGCCAAGTGCTTCCACACATTCATACTGGCTCAGATCATCTCCACTAGCTAGTGAAAGGATGAAGAGAAAAGGCTGCCATCTTTAATTCACATATAGATCATGCCCTTTTTGCTTCTTTGCACAGTTTCTTCTTTCTTGGCAAAAAGATAGTGCGCACTTACAGATACGTGAATATACGAACCTCAAGTACTTATTGGGTTAGTATTAGTTCTTTATTATGTTTTGGACAAAAACAATTTACATGTATCCTTATTTTGGTAGTTTTAGTTTGAGCCAGGTGCGCGTGCATTCTCATTTTCTCACTCATATGAAAAGATTGCTTCTGCATTGCAGCCTTTCCATTTACTTTACAGTGATCAACGACGAATGAACAGAGAATTACCGTTTCTCATCCAATTATTGTTACATGCTTTCAGTGTAGTTTGCATGATGCGTGTCTTCTTCTTGTATCATTGTCATCACTACGCACTATATACCAAGGAAAGACGCATGTATTGGTCCATCGTACGTAAGTGAGTTTGGTTCACAGACCTTCTTTTTCATGCATTGTGAATGGTATGCAGTACTGGCAAGAAAAGGGGATTAAATTGCAAAAGAAGCCGGGCGAATACATGGAGGAGGATTGAACAGGGAAAGAGCCCTGCAGCACCCTCATCTCTTTCTGCCTTTTTTCAGGGCTAGGCCAAATCTCTGTTAGTGTGAGACTGTCTCTGGGCAATTAAAACGGATCATGCTCACAATTCATGGGGGGAAGAAAGACTGATGTCAACCAACTTCAAACGTCTCATTTTCTATCTAATCTGATACTTAAGGAAACCTTAGTTGTTAGAATGATTCATCTAGCTAAAAAAGAAACAATCTTGTTAGTGTTGCAACAAGTCATGTGGCAACAACATGACCTAGTAATAGCATAGGAACCGAAACCACTTATCTCCAATCACTGAAAACCACAACTCATTTCAAGAAATTCTTACACAGCTCTAATTCCCTACAGTTAGCCATATGTGGCCAGAAAGCATCGATTAAGTATACGTACGTGTCAAGCGTTCATGCAATCCTAAACCGGAAAAGGAGAAGAGGATGCATGCATGTAACGTACTTACTCCACACTGCACTGCCGAGTGACAGTGGAACATTAGGCTAAAAGGTACTCCTATACCAGCACCAAACTGGCCACTCGTATATCAAGAAGCATGCAGGCGTCCAATAATAATGTTCAGGAAAAGGGCCCGAATATCTTGGTGACACTTGGCTGTCATGGGTTCATGTCTGGGCTCTGTAGAGCTAGCTAGCTTAGGCGGGATTCATCCGTGGCAGGGGAAAAGGGAAGAAAGCTGCTGCTGCTGGCGAGATAGAGATCGAGGAAGCTAGGTCACGAGGATAAGGACCAGACGACGCCATGGCCATGCACGGAGCTCTGGTCTCCGTCGGCTGGTAGCTAGAAAGGGACGGGAGCTGGGAGATGCGGAGACGAGGTCGGGCCTAATGATTTGAGTGATTTGGGCGCGCCAATGGAAAGCGGCGACGGTGGCGAGAGCGCTTTGGAAAAAGCGAGGAAAAGCTGATGAGAGGGCGGCCTAGTGAGCTTAGTTGGAGCCTTGGAGGACGCTTTCCCCCTCTGGGGTACGTTTGTTTGGTAAAGTGGTCGAAATGCATGCTGGGTTGATCCGCCACCGGTGTGCCATTGGTGGAGAAAAATGACAACTTGCTTGTCACTCTCTAGAGTCGACTTCAGTACGTGTTTTAATTTGCACTAGCAAGAAGAAACATTTTAAAATGTCACTCTCCATGTGTAGCTAGCCTTTGATGATAATTTCAGCCTTAGATAGTTTTGCTTGCCCATGGTTTCAATAAGTTGCTGCAAGTGATCTCTCTCCTCTCCACACTCCTATCTTCTTCTTCGTTTCTGACAGGTGCTTTTGGCTGGTGCCCTGCCCCAAGCGCTATTCTTGTCGCTTTCATCTCCGGCACCATTACACCCCACGCCCTCGCTGCGCACTGCTATGCACGGCCGCCTTATATAACAAAACAACAACATACATATTCTATCTATAGGTCGCTTTTTATCCAACTTTATATTGAGGAATTTGGACTCTATCTCCTACTCCTTCCTGTCAATGATTCAGCCTGTTCGTTTGGTCGTATTTAGGTTATAAGCCATGGTTTATCGGCCAACGAACATTATTTTTCTCTCACATCAAACCAGCCAACAATACTTTTAGTCATAGCTTATAAGCCAAACAAGCCCAAACGAACAGGGCGAATAATAGTTGGCTTTAGGACAAAGCAAATGAACTGCCCCTCCATTTGAAATTAGTATGCCTATTTTGTTTTCTTAGTGCAAGACTTTGACCAACAATTACTTGATTCGTATATTATTTATATATATGATTTAAAATTATATTAATATTCATTGATAAGTTCTTTTCGATTTTAATCTAATAACACCAATTTTGTACTCTCAAATAACTACCGTCGATCTAGAGGCAACTAAATAACATATTACCTCCTAAAATAAAAAGTAATACTAGAAATAATTTTTCTATCACACTTCTACATCTCAGTCAACTGAGATGTCGGACTCCTTCAGGAGACGGCACCCGCTCCCCACGCGCCCCGACGCGGCTTCTCCCTCTCTCCCTACGTGCCGCCACTCCTCCCTCTCTCTCCCCTTCGGCGGCGACAGCTGGTTTCAGCGGCGAGCTGCTCCCCAACGAAGCTCCTCTGATCCCCACGACCCACGGCGCCATGGACGGCGGCTTGGAGCGGATCAAGTGGCGACCATGGCGGATCCGACGGCGGCCATGGAGGATCCCGCGAGGTAGGCCTCCTCATCATCATCATCATCCTCCTCTTCCTGGGTCTACGGGTTAGGGTTTCGACGAGCTTCTCCTCTCTCTCTCTCTCCCAACTCCGGCGACCTTCTCCTCTCTCTCTCTCTCTCTCCCAACTCTGGTGAACTGTGAAAAAGGAAGGGGCCTAGGGAGGCAGGTCGGCGGGCTGTGGGGACGGTGGTCGGGCGGTTTAGGGGCCCTGGTGGCCGGGACATGTTGAGGCGGGGGCGAGGCCATGGCGGCGGCAGGAGGGGGAAGGGAAGAGGGAGGCCGCCGCGGGAGTATCACTCTCACTAGAGGATGAGCTTTCGTTACCTCGTGCCATAAGGCACACACGATAAGAGCTTGATGATGAGTGCTTGTGGTCTCGCCTCTTGTGATGGTCTTCTTCTTCACTTCAAGAATCATCCCATGACTTTATTGATGTGAGGGCTTTGTCCTTGCACGCCTTCTTCTTTGTTTTGGGTGTGGGCTTGTTTAGACAAACTCCCACAAAGTGCCCCAACTCGTCGTATCCATAGCATCCTTTCTTTCTTTGCTCATTTCTTTGATTTGTGAAGATAAAATCTTGAATTTGGATGGGCACACCCTTGACATTGAGCCTTTGGATCATCTTCTCCACCTTGTTGATAAGTTTGATTGATTCTTCATCAAGGTCGGAGGTGGAGGAGGAAGATTGACCATCATCACTTGAATCTTCATCATCATCATCATCATCATCAGCAGCAGCAGCAGCAGCAGTAGCAGTAGCAGCAGCAGCAGCAGCATCTTCTTCTTCTTCTTCTTCTTCTTCTTCTTCTTCTTCTTCTTCACTTGAGGGGCTTGAGCTTGAGCTTGTCTCAACTTGCTTGCCCTTCATCTTCTTTTTCTCACTACATGCAAGAGCTTTGCCTTTGCTTGATGGCGAGACTTCTTCTTGACCCATCTTCCATGACATTTCAAATGCCACTATCTTGCCAATGACTATGGCCGTGGTCATGGTGCTCAAATCCTCCATGTTGTGAAGGATGGTGATGATGCTTGCATATTTCTTTTGTGGTAGCACGGAGATGATCTTCCTCACGATGTCCGCATCATCTAGCTTCGTTAATCCTATTGAATGGAGCTCAATGACAATTAGATTCAAACAAGAATACATATCACGAACAAGCTCATCATTATTCATTTTAAAGGAATCATAATTTTATTTAGCTAGACAATATTTTTTCTCACGAACATTAGTTGTGCCGTCATAGAGCTTTTGGAGTTTTAATCAAATTTCATGTGTCGTATTTAAAGTGAACACTTGGTTAAAGACATCCATGCTAAAAGATTCAAACAAGCAATTTTTAGCTCTAACATTGAAATGAATTTCTTTTTCTTCACTCTTTGTGGGTTTATCAGGATTCTTAATGGGTTTCATCCCGTTACGAGTGACTCTCCAAAAACCCAAATCTACCGTCTCAAGGTGACAAGCCATTCTAGCTTTATAGTAGGGGAAGTTAGTGGCGTCAAAGTGCGGGGGCCTAGAGGTATCCATCCCAACCACTCGAAATAGCGTCGGCTCAACGGCGGTGAAGTCAAAGGTTCAAATTGAGCCAACCGGCTCTGATACCAATTGAAAGGGACCATGACGCATAAGAGATGGGGTGAATTAGGCAACTTAAAATTCTAACTCTAACAGGCCTCTAATTTCACCTAGTCAAAACCTATGTAGGAAAGTAATCTATCTAAATGTGCAACTACGATTTTGCTAGTGTTGCTATCTCTACCGCAAAAGAGTGATGCAACCTAGGTTCCAATCCTATCAACTAGCCTATCAACTAAGCTAGGAAAATAAAGCACACAACAAAGGTAGCAGTGTAAATGCGGAAGGTAAAGATGAGGTAGAGGTGCAAACTCCCACCGACGACTCCGGTATTTTTACCGAGGTATCGAGAAGCGCTCAAGCTTCCCCCTAATTCTCATTTGAGCCCCTCGTAAGGAATCCATCGCAAGGGCCAAGCTCCCGATCAGGTAACTCCATGGATAGCCTCGGGCTTTCCCCACGCTCAAGTGGGTCTCTGGTGTGCCTTCCGGCAAGTCTCTCCTGGACCGCTCCCCGCCGTCTTCACTATTAAGCTTCCGGCCAAACCGTCGTGGGCCTTGTTCCCTTCAGTACACGGTGGCGGCCACACCACAAACGTGGTTGGTGTGATCTCGCAAGACTGTAAGCCCCTCCAATGTACAGCAATGGTGCGCGCAAGCACCAAGTGATAAGAGGTGTGCAAACCTCACTAAGCACTAGGCCTAAACTTAGAGCAAGCGCATAAGCGGTGGTCTAATCAACCTAAGCACTTCGCAAAGCACCTACGCTAATCACCTAATGAGTCACTAAGCACTATGCAAGTGGAGATCACTAAAATGGTGTATCAACACCCTTGGTATGTTTCCTCAACTCTCCACACACTCAAATGGCCAGTTGGAGGGGTCTATTTATAAGCCGCACTAAGAAAGTAGCCGTTGGGGACGAAACACATCTTTCTGCTACTGACCGGACACTCTCGAACCTCTCTAGACTCGATCGGACACTGCAGTTCCTGTGTCCGGTCAGTGCTGAGCTATTGTCACGATAGTGAACAGTGTCATCGTCGCGTCCGGTCACTTGAATCCTCAACGTCCGGTCGCTGCTGCTGACACCTTCCATTGCCGAGCATCTTGATCGGACGCGTCCGGTCGCTATAAGGACCGCGTCCGGTCACCTCTGTGAAGCTCGTTTCTTCGTGATCTTGCGTCCGGCTTGGTTCCTATCTTCGTGCTTGGACGTTGCTTGATATCTTGGGTCTTCTCTTGTGCTTCTAGGGTCTTGCTTATGGTGTTGATTGTGGGATCATCATGTCGCCTTCGTCCAAGTCATGTCTTGCACCCTATTGAACTACAAAACAATTACTTGCAAATTCATTAGTCCATTTTAGTTGTGTTGGTCATCAAACACCAAAATTCAAAGTAAATGAACTTAGGGTCTATTTTTCTTACACTGTGGTGGGTGATCTGATCTGCAGTGTTGATTTCCAATCCGACGGCTAACGTTCGTCGCCTAAAAACATCCCAAATTTCCAGCTCATCATATTTAGCAATTCCCTTTTTATATAATATTTTAATTTGGAAAGAGGCAAAATATCTCGTAGTTAGATCTCTAGCCAAATTATTCAACTACCTGATCCTTGTGTGATGGTCACATGCATACAGTGTTGTACCATTAGGTCAACAACTTTGAAAAAGGTATTTATGTGACGTTGTATATGGTGAATTTTTTTTATGATCTAACTATCATAAGTAACTAGTAGTGTGCCCGTGCTAATGCTATGGCTACATTTCAGATATACAAATTAACACTACTATGAGACGGTATATGTTTCTATAGTCAAACATAGTCCCTATACTATTGAATATACACAACTCAGTTTTTCTACAAAATTGTGCATTACGAAACCATGTTTAAACTATCTACATAACGTTAGACAAAATCAGTTTCACAAACAATACTTAATTTCTATTACAAACTTAATTTCTTTCCATCGAGGAACAGACAACCTTAATTTATCCATTTAGGGTTAAAGTGATGCCTCCCATGTGCATCATTCACTAATCAGGACAATTTACATCAGGTCCAAAAAAAGGACTCAGCAGCCTGGAAGTTCTAGGCCTCCGACTAAACCCAAAGCTGGAAATCTGATCCCTACAGCACCAGTACAAAAAATAAAGGTAAACAGAACACATACAATCAGATAGCCACTCCACCAGGACTCAGCTGTCTCGAGCAGCACTCTTATCAGTTTTTCTTCACGCCATGAAGCACATCAAACTGCTGTTGACGCCATCACCTAGGTCGAAGTCCAAGCGTTCCATCAGGTCATCCCACTCCTCCAGGGGATCCTTTCCGGCCATGCCACCAGTAGCTCCAATTGGGACAATCAAACCTGCAGAGTTGCAGTTTATCCAAATCCCAGACTGGGCATAGAACAGCCTTGACCATCAAGAGAATGGTGCAACACACTTGCCGCCAGGAGCGCCAGCTAGGGTACTAAAAATATATAGAGTTTATCAGTTTCCACAGTGCCCCAAGAGTAGCATAGGTAAACATATTCAGGATGGCATGTTTTCTATCACAAATTCACATTTTAGCTAAAGATTCAAAATCATCCATCATATATCCATCAATTATCTCGGCTAGCTGAGACCAAACCCTAAACCATCATATATGCCATAATTAGCAGACAGTAAGTTGAACTGGTCGTTTTCCAATTTGCTATCATCAGAGTCAAAATTCTAATTTTTATGCCATAATTACCAGACAGCAAGTTCAATACAAGAATCTGTTTTCTTTTCTCCAATCCCAGCACCACGTCGTCCACCGCCAGCCTCCATCCTCTCAAAAGTGCCATGTTGGTAGCATCCCCTTCCATAAATTCAAAAATTGAATTTAGCACAATACAAGAATGGAAGTAGTATCATAAAAACCGAATCCACAGTATCATTATTTTTTTTGAAAGACCTGCCAAACAATCACGAAGGAACCTAAGCCAGTAAACAAAGAAAATTAGCTAAACATGCAATCATTTAACCCTGAGAGAGTACCTTAACAGAAGGCGACAACTTGATGTTGGTAACCTCTTAGAAACAATTCTATTGATAGCATCTCTCAGCCTCTCGTAGTCCTCTTTGACAGATTAGTATACTGTCGTGCTAACCTCTTTGATAGATTAGTATATTGTCTGTGCTAACGCTACGACGATATAAAAAATGAATATAAATCAACCAAAGTACGATATATGTTTCAGTAACCAAGAAACCAACCCATGCTAACGGTACACAGCAACATTTATCCACACACACATATTTATACCTGCCATTATGTATTTGTCGGGCAATTTCATGTAAAAGTTGTTATAACCACACACACTGATTTTCTTCCTCAAATTTCTTGCTACAAGCAGCTTGCAAGTTTGCTAAAAAAATCAGTATAAATGCTGCCAAGAAAGAAGAAAAATTAATAGATAATTCACAGCACTCAAAAAACAGCTTACACATAGTTACTGCATCCTGCACGGAAAGGAAGGTTACGATGCAAAATCACCTGAAAATGGAGAATCGATGGCTTAACTGATCTAGTGTTGTGCTGAAACTCTTACTTGTGATGGATTTCGTTGTGCTGGCTGGCCTCTACAAGACCACGCCCGGTGCTGCATAACTAGTTTTTAGTTGCTAAGCCCTAGTTTGGTTTTGGATACTTGATGAAACCTATGCACTAACCTTTGTCATGATATGTGATATGAGCTAGGTTGGTGCAATCCAAGTATGGAGCATGGTGGCACTCAATTGGTGATGTTGATACCATGAAATGATGAAGATGGCCACATGTGATGATGATCAAGTGCTCAACTTGGAAAAGAAGAAAGAGAAAAACAAAACCCTATGGAAATCAAGGCAAATGTATAAATAGAGGTTTTGTTTTGGTGATCAAGACACTTTGGAGATTGTGATCACATTTAGGATAAATAGCCGTACTATTAAGAGGGATTCTTAACTAGACAATTCGGTCATTTAGTGCCACTAGGTGTTGGACTTCATACATTGCATTTAGGCCTAGTGCACTTCCGAGAGCAAGCGAAAATATTTATCAAAAATGTTTGGAGAAATACTAACTTGGCTCTAACATGTTTTGAGAAAACACTTTGAGGGTTAGCAACGCTTGCAAAAGAGTGTTAGACCGCTTGTGAATCGAATCGAGAAACGAAATCGCAGCTAACGGAGGTGTTTACCTCGAGGTGGTCACCGTCATGTGTGTGGCGGTGCACCGCCCTGGCCTGTCTGGTGACCGGCTGGCTGAGGCAGAGAAGAGCTGGTGCTAGTGCTGGCACCGCCACCCCTAGGGCGGTGCCCACCTGGAGGTGGCCGAGAGCAGCGTGTTGGAGGGCGGTCACCGGCGTGTCCGGTGTACACCGCCATGTGCACGGCGGTGCACCGCCATGGTCACCGCCATAAGTGCGGCGGTGCACCACCCCTTTTATATAGAGAACAGGGAAAACAGGGGCTCGATAGGGTGGTCACCGCCACCCCTAGGGCTGTGCCACCGCCACCCTGTCCGGTGCCCCCAACAGCTAGTTTGTGACCGTTAAAATTTGACCATTCAGCAGGTCACTTCCATGTCCAGTGCCAGGCACCGTCCTGTCCAGTGACCTCGCAGAAACATCTCCAAGGGGTATAACGGCTCTATTTGCTTGTATGACTATAAATAGAGGGTGTGGCTGGCCTTGGCCACTCTCTTGGCACCTCATACACTTGTGCACACCCTTTGAAAGCTGAGCAACGCACTCCTCTTGCTTGTTCACTTGATTTCATAATCTTGAGTGAGATTGAAGAGCCTCTAGTGCATTGCATTGAGTTGCATCATCGTATGGCACTAGTTGGGTGATTTGGGCTGGTTGTGAGCTTGTTACTCTTGGTGTTTGCCAACACCTAGATAGCCTGGTGATTGGAGGATCATTAAGTGGAGTTGGTGATTGTCTCCGGCCTCGATCAGTTGCTTGTGAGGGGTCTTGTGCCTTTCTCGGCGGAGCGCCAAAGGCAACTCTAGTACATTGCTCGTGTCATTGAGCTACCTCACTTGTGGGTAAGTTCTTGCGGTGTCTAATTGTGTGGACGAGGTTCGTGCAACACCTCATTACCGTCGAACCACCAAGTGATGGTCGACACAACGGAGACTAGCGTGCCGGTAAGCACGTGAACCTCGGGAGAAAAATCTTGTGTCTCTTGTGTAATTGGATTTCTCCCAGTGTTTGGTTGTCTCCACATTGTGATTGGTTCATTCCTCTACGCGGCGGTATAATCGTCCTACTCACTCATTTATATTCCCACAAACTAGTTGTATTAAGCTCTTTAGTGTAGCTAGAATTAAGAACTTGCTTTGTTGCTTAAGTTCATCTAGTGGAGCTCTTTAGTGTAGCAAGTGTGAGAGCTCTTAGTGAGTAGTGACTTAGCCAATTGTGTGCCTAGTGATTATAATAACTAGAATTGTTGGATAGGTGGCTTGCAACCCTTGTACAGCTAGAGCAAGTTTGTATTTCGCTATTTATCATACTAATCAAATTGCTCTAGTGATCATGTAGATTTTTAAATAGGCTATTCACCCCCCTCCAGCCATATTAGGACCTTTCAAAAGTAGAAGCTAATTAAGATCATTTGTTGTACTAATCAATTTTTGCTCTAGTCGATTGTGATCATGCAGGAAATTTTTTATAGGCTATCCACTCCAAACCCCCCCCCCTTCTAGCCATCTAGATCCATCACTCCTTATAGTTGTAGCTCTCTAGTTGGTTAGTAGCTTGTTTGGTTGAGTGACATAGGCTACAAAACCTTACTACTAGAATTGTGTAGGGGGCTTACTTGAAGTGAACTAGAGCTAGAGCTTGTAGATGCTATTAGAGCCACCTTTTGTACTAACATTTTGCTCTAATGAACTTGTGATTTTGTAGAGAATTTTTATAGGCTATTATTCAACCCCCTCTCCTCTAGTCATCTAGATCCTATCACCGAAAGCACCTCATGGCTGTGGAACAAGATGGTGGTATAGTGCTTCTGCGTCTGTCAGGCTCTGAGCGCCTGATAGATTCCAGAGCTGCATGGCTTCTGGTCTTTGCTCGGGACGTTTGTTGGCCCCGAGCCAAGGTTGGAAACTTGGGATGGCCGCATGGGCTAAGGCTTAGCTGGGTTCCCCTTTGTTTGGGAATCCCCGCATTTCGTCCGAACCCTCGAGCCCCGACCGATGGCGGCCCTCACCTTCTCAGGCTTGCCCCTCTGATATCGAAGACCTCCTTGGAGAGGCCCATTTGTGAGTTGCCGAGCCATCCCTTTTTGCCAAATGGTGCGCGCGAGCGCGGGTGTAGCCCTCGAGTCCCCGCTAATTCGAAGAGTCGTTCAGGGGGTTAGTCGGACTATCGCCTTAATCCAGGGACTTAACGTACTGTCTAGTTAGACTATCATCAATCGGCAAGGTCACCTAGAGTACCAATGAATCTCATCAAGAGGGGTGTTGACAACAAGGGATTGGAGGAGCTAAAGGTAATAGAGTAGTAGTAGCAGATTAATTTTTTGATTGATTGTGTGTGGTTAATCTCAAACAATAATGATCCTCCTATATATATAGAAAATGTGATCTATCCCAATAGAAAACCTTAATAAAACATAATTTGCAAGTTTCGCACGAGATCGAACGAATTTGCATCAAATTTGGTTGAATCAGACTCGGACAGACAAAACTGGCGCATGCCGATTTACAAAACTAGCCTGGGCCAGTTTGTACAGCCTAGAAAACCAGCTTTTTCCATCCCGATTCCATTGTCTAAAGAAATCGGTTCTCCGGACCAACATGGTCAGTTTTTACTAGAAGTTGCCTAATTTGTCTATGATCATTTTTTTATCACGACTAATTTCCAAACTCCAATTTTACTCATTTGATCTCTTTTTGCTGTGAACAAAGATGATCTACTTGATGTGTTTGCTTTAGCATTATGTGATAGTATAGTCCCATCTTAGCCTAACGTGTGGTCCCCACCTATTAGTCTATGTTCTTTCTCCTACCACATGTCAATCATGTTGCATCACTACTCGCTTTGACCTTGTGTGCCGCACCCTCTTCTCTCCTGTCCACCCATGTCCCTTTTCCCTCCCCCCAACGTGCCATTACGCTGAGTCTGTTCGCTCGTAAAAATATTTTTTAGGTTGAAAAAAATTCATCCAACGTGCCATCTTTCTATAGAATAAATTCATCCGCGTAAAAATATTTTTATGTTGAAAATTATGAGACTATCATTTGTTCTCCAACCAAAACACCTTAAAAATGAGATCAACATATTCCTTAGTATGAAGACTCTTGCTACACAGACATGCAAGTCAGATTATCCGCGAACCTACGAATAGACTTGCGTCCCTAGCTCCATGTAATAATAATTAGGTGATCCAGAAATTAAACGGATTCATGGACAACCCGCCTTGCATCCCTAGCTCCATGTAATAATAATTAGGTGATCCAGAAATTCAAGAAATCAGCACAATGTGGCATTCAAAATAAGTATGTCAGGAACCTTACACGGGTAATAGGCATGGGCGAAACGCTTGCACTTCGGAGAATGACCATGCAATCCCAGGTCAACTCGGGATAGTAAGCTAGTTTTGCTCGGCTCTTTTGTAACCAATCAGTCTCATCTCAATTTATTAGTAAACAAAACTGAGTAACCAACTATTATACCATCTATAAATAGAGAGGATATGTTCAAATTAAAAAACAGATGGTGTTAAGCTCTATGTTTTTTCTCAACATAACACAGTATAGAATCACTCATCGCTGCCTGAATCTATATCAGATTCAGCCCCTTGATGGGCCAATCCGTTCACGACCTTCCCCTTCCCTTTCCCCTTGTTCTTCTCATCCTCCTCATCATCACTGTACTCGCTCTCATAGTCATCATACTCCTCTTCCTCTTCCTCCTCTTCCTCCTCAATACCATCCTCTGCAGCTGCCGCTGGCCCATCTTCAGGCACATGGCCTCTTGTTCCAGCACGGCTGCGCTTCAGCACCTTGAGCTTGAAGCTGGTCTTGGTGTCACAGCCTATCCAAGAGTCGCACAAACAAAAAGAGGTGAGGTTGTGAGTACCCTCTGCTGGGGCTTGGAACTTGCCCATTACCAGCCTACTGCCTTTCTTCACCCTGTCAACTGCCTCCTTAACTGCATTTCCTATTTCCTTTGCACTTGCACCTAGTGCTTCCTGGGTCTCTTGTATAGCTTTTGATGCTGCAGTTATGGCAGTGGCCTCATCCATGAAGCTGACTTTCTGTGACAACCAGACATTAGATGCCACATCGGCTAGAAGCAGCCAGAAGTTTTCTTCCTTGTGGAACGGGAAGTTGGGACAATGGGGAAGAGCAGCAGTCAGTCCATTACGCCGTTGAAGCGAGACCCAAGCATACATTGTCACGACATCACCCTCTTGAATGCCCTCTTCACCTTCAGTCTCGCATTTAATGTCTACTTCAATAGAAGGAATCATCTCCAGGACAAGCTCCACATCCCGAGCTTGTTCTTCAGAAAGCCCAGCAACTTGTGTGAGCAATGCAGCACGATCCTCCACAGACATGTCACAAAGTTCTTGGAAGCCACGGATTTTCTATAGTCAAACACAGAATAACGTTATTACAGTCCAGAGTTAAAAAGGATGCTTTAAAGATATGTCATCAATTTTTAAATTGCTTTGATTAATCTACTTTCTGCAAAAAGAATTTCAAAGGGCAGTGAGGAAATACCTTGCGAGCAATCTTTTTCACAGTTGCTTCTGTGAAATGCGGCAGCTGCAAGAAAGGCGCTATTCCTTCCGAGTTACCTCCACTAGCTTTTCGTGCACTTAGTGGTACAGCCTGCATATGTGTCATCCCAATACAACATTACAAATAATGGTGAGGAATGACCTTGCATACTGGATCACATGAATTTATAAATGTTAAAAACAGTTACTCTTCTAGGCAGTTACTAACAAAAATTAACCCTAGATGTTTCAAACCACTAACAAAATTTTTGTAACAAAGCAGTACCTTTTCTAACTAAGCTCATAATAAGACAAATAAAGGGAGGCGTCGCATAAAAACTGACTGACCAACTTAAAGGAGCAGTTAATTAAAACTAAGATTTGAAAATCAATAAACCATATTACTGGAGAAGAATTATAATTAGCACACTGATTTTAACATAATGGCTACAATATTATTGCTTCATTCCCAGGTCCCACATACTTTTCTTGGCAAAGACAACACCTGGCCTAAGCAAGTAACAGTACGAAAGACAAAGGAAAACAATAGTCACCACTAATACTGACTGGACAGGGAACTCTCTTTTGACAATAATATGCTAGCCAGTTAAGTAAATAGTGGAATATTTCACCTGTAGAATGTTGATAACATGCATCACACCAAAACTCCAAAAGACTAACACTACCTTATTTCTGTTACATTGCACTCCCATCCTTGCAGCAGGAGTTGCTGCAATAAGTGGAAATGTGAAGCAATCCATATTTTACATTCTCCCTCCATCCACAAGTCTAAGTCATCTAACCAAAATCCTGTTTTCCAAAAGTTTTCATCGTCTAGCCTTCTCTCCCCCTTTTTCTTGGATTCCAGCGACCGTGACCCCTCTCATGGCATGCAATTGAATGCATGGTAGCTCTACCGTTAGCCTCATATACATACTCCGTCAGCTTTTCCATTGAATGAGCCTCAACGCCACTCAGCTCCACAGCGCCACCACACTGCTCCGTTTTTGCATGGCGTTAGCATATGAAAACTGAACGGACGCCAATGCATTTAAGATGCCACGGAGACTAAATGAAAATTAGTGATCTTAAGCTCTCCTTGGTTACAGTGCATGAGACTTATAGGAGTTAAGACTTTTGGACGGAGGGAGTATAATTGATACTACCTCCATCCCCCAAGAGTGTCACTCACTTTTCGAGGAGTCAATGAGTCTCAAGTTTGACAAAATATATACAAAAATAATAATAATATTTTTAAGTTGTAATAAGTATCATTAGATGGATTATGGAATATATTTTCATAATAAATCTATTTGGAGATGTAAATGTCCATAATATTTTCTATAAATCCAGTAAAACTTTAAAAAGTTTGACTTAGTCCAAACCAAGAATGACACTACACTTGCTAATAAAATATATATTTCCATCAATAATCAGGACCGCATAATATCATAAGATCTAGTTTACAATCCAGCTAAAAGTGTAAGATTTTGAACAAATGGCAGTAGCTAGTATTCCATGAACAGTTTCGACAAAAGCATAGGATAAGCTAATCAGCAGCTGATCGTCCACAAGAAATGACAGCTGAAAAATGCACACATAAAAAAGTAAACATACGCCTGAATGATCCAACTCACTTAAGCCACATAAGGGCTTGTTTGGCTGCATTGCAATGCAATTCACCCCAATCCAAATGGGTTAGGAGGGCACCTCAATCCCTTCCAACCCATGTGTATCAGGGTGGATTGGAGTGCAGTCAAACAAGGCTTAAAAAGTTTCATCTATTTTGTAGTCCATCATAGTACATCAACATGAAATGGTTCACCAGTTGTCTGACAAAAAATCAGGTCGTAGACAGAAGTACCTGGACAATATTTTGAGAAAGCTCAATAACACCAATTGCAGGCCGGAGCCATCCAAAACCATGGGGATTCCTTGGTAGAACTGCAATCTGCAAGCCAATGAGTATTTCAATGTATGCATTAAACGTTTTTTTTTTTGGGGGGGGGGGGGGGGGGGGGAATCAGTGAACTAGTTCAAAGCATAAAATGAAAGGGTTACAACATAATGTGGCCTCTATTCAAAGTACAATAGACCTTTTTAACAATCAAAGCTTGAAATAGGAGTACGAATGGTTTGGCAAACACATACAATGTGCACGAGATCTAATATTCCTAGCTTGTGCCAGATTAACCCTGGTCCAGGTAAGAGAGGATGGCATTTTTTCTTTCTCGGAAAAATCACATCACCAGACCAGAAACATTAATCTATTTACATATCTTCTATATCTAAATATGAGACCCCCACTGTTAGTCGCTGAATTCTTACTCTTGGTAGTAGCAGAATTCTTACTCTCATCGAGAGAGGATGACACTAGGAGTTGGGGCAATTTTCTGGTTTATTTCCAAATGCCATGCCAACCTGAGGGGTTGGGGAAACATATTTATAGGCTGCTAACCAGCCAAGCATATGCCAAGATGCTAGTCTAAGATGCTGTCCTAGATGCTAGTCCTAGATGTTGTCCTAGATGCTAGTCCTAGATGCTAAGATGCTGTCCTCCCGTCAAGGATGCTGTCCTTGATGGGCAGCAAGACCACCATGCTGCTGCTGCCCCACAAAAGGCCTACACAGAGACTTATCCATCACCCACTACCTGATTTTCATGGCATCTCGTGCAGCCACATCATCGCTAACGCTCCACTGTTCGATCCTAATTTGTATGATCTATCATCTATCCGGCCCTTTCACATCGACACACACACACACACACACATCAGGCTCATCCGTCCCTGTTTCATGCCCCAGACCCATCAATTTGCATCACTGAAACCCTGTGTTTCCCCTCCACACCGCCTGCTTGCTTTCCTTTCCGGCCTCCCCAATCTGTCAATCTGTCTCCTCTCCAAAGCAGAAGACCGATGCCTTGTTAATAAGATGCCAGCACCCAGCACCAGACATTCCCGAGCCCAATCAACTGCACCCATTTGTTGTCCTCCTTTTTCCCTTTGCTGGGTTTAGATTGTCATTCACCAGAGATCATTATGGAGAGGAGCCTAACTTGCTTGGACAAGCTTTCTATCCTTGAAGTTCTTCTGCCTACATCAGGGAAGGTGCGGAGGTGTGGGTGCGTGTTTGGGTCTATGTAACTCCTTTTCTTATACTAATACAATGATACGCAGTTCTCCTGCGTGTTCGAGAAAAAAAAATTACGCCGGTTGATTCCAACAGGAACATAATTCAGTTTTCCTTTCTTCCACTTGTAAATAAGACCAAATCAATATGTGACTCTGTTGACTTAGTATGCATGCTGCTATGTTCAACCAATCAGGCACCGTTCAGTTTCATCAAATAATATAATCACCAACTCTATTTTTTCATTTACTGATTTATTTTGTAGAGACTATAAATCAATTGAAAGTTTATGCACCCTTTCAATACAACTCAGAAATGACGCTCCTGTTCTGTAGTCACATTCTCTACATGTGCCCATGTTTTAGTTTTGTAACTACCACTACTTTTGTGGCATTAATTCTTTTGGATGTTTCTATGAACACCAAACAATAGGCATGGAAAGTGACACAAATTTATAGACTGTTTCAGTCATCTGTTTAGATGTATGCAAATCAGGTGACCCGTGGCTGACTACGAGCGACTGGACGCTAGGGGCTCAGCGTCCGGTCAACTGACCGGAGCGTCCGGTCAGCCTGCGTTATGCCCAGTGAAGGGGTATAACGGCTCTATTTCGTGGGGGCTTCTATTTAAGCCCCATGGCCGGCTGTAGCTCACACCTTTGGCCATTTTTATTGACATAGCAACCTTATGAGCTTAGCCAAAGCCCTCGCACTCATCTCTATCATTGATTCATCATCTTTGTGAGATTGGGAGAGAATCCAAGTGCATTGCTTGAGTGTTTGCATCTAGAGGCACTTGATGTTCGTGTTTCGCTGTGGATTTCGCTTGTTACTCTTGGTGGTTGCCACCACCTAGACAGCTTGGAGCAGCGAGGATCGTTGAGCGGAGGGTGGTGATTGTCTCTGGCTCCGATCGTGGTGATTGGGGGTTCTTGACCTTTCCCCGGTGGAGCGCCAAAAGGTACTCTAGTGGATTGCTCGTGGCTTGTGTGATCCTCATCTTGTGTTGGTTGTGCGGCACCCTATTGAGGGTTTGGCGTGTGATGCCAATTAGCACATGAACCTCAAGTGAGTGAATCACCACAACGAGGAGAGTAGTTTGCCGGGCAAGCAAGTGAACCTCGGTAAAAAATCATTGTGTTCATCCTTGATTCCGAGGTGATTGGTATTCATCGTTATTCACTCTTGTGATTGATTGGTTCCTTCATCTACACGGCGGTATAACTTTCTTGATCACTCTCTTTATATTTCCGCATACTAGTTGTCAAGCTCTTTAGTGTAGTTAGTTGTGAGAGCTTGATTGCTTGGTTAGTGTGGCTCTTTAATTAGCCTTTGAGAGCACACTAACATAGAGTCTGGACAACCAGCCCGCCATCGCCCCCGCGAAGAATCTGGTTCTGCACGACCGGAGCAAACACATCGACGTGAAGTTCCACTTCCTCAGGGACTGTGTCGATGGAGGGCAGATCGTCATCAAGTTCGTCAAAACTGGTCGGCAACTCGCGGACCGTCCTCACCAACAAGCCGCTCGGACGTCTTCAACTCACCGGAGCCTGAAGGAGATGATCGGCCATAGAGGGGGGTACAAGGGTTAGCAGTAGGATTAGGGGAAGATTGTTAGATAATCTACTGCTATATTTGTGTGAACACAGCAAGGGAAGGCGACGCCGAAAAGGCCCCATGCTGTGATACTGTAGCCGTTGCAGGTTGCAGGCGCCGCACAGCTCACCTGCAACACTGTAGCCACAGGCAGAGGCCGGCGCAGAGTCAGCCCTGTATGTTATCTAGTTACTGTTACAGCAATGTGCGTTGTACTAGGACTAGATGGATAGAGTTTATAAATATACTACCACATGCAACTCAGTAAAGAGAGTTCAGATTTGCCATCTCCCATACAGGGCATTCGGCCAATGCTGGTGTCTTGTACTGAGTGTGTATGCTCTGTTCTGCCTCTTCTTCAACCTCTAGCTATAGTGTGTCGAGACGGACAACGCTTGTTCGTGGTCGGCTTAGCTAGTGGTTGCTCGGCAACACTAGCGGGTGCTCGGCAAGACTGGTAAGTGGTTCACTCACCTGAGCCGGTGATCCTGTGGGCTAACATTCAACGTTCTCTATTCGCCGTTTCAGTCCTTCAATAACACATATTAGACCGACCTATAATAAGCTGCTGTGAATATTTCTGTTATGTAGTTAAACATGCTTTATGGCTTTGTGATCAAATTGAAAATTATTCTTCCTCCGAGCGTACATAATAATATGCAGCAAGATAGCACTGACACGCACTGTTTAGCTGTTTGATTGAGCTTATCCATATGTTGCACTTTGCTAATAATTTGACACTAAAATAACTAGGCGCCCTTTGCTCTTTATGCAAGTATATTCTGGTGCACTTTGCTTTCTGTCCTGCTTTTCTCTATTTGAGATTAAATTAGTCCCAGTAAAGCCTTGCCCTCCTGGAGGTGGGTTTGGTTGCGCTTGCCTTTTCATCATATGCAAGTTTTGTTGCCATTAGCAAAACATAAATATGTTATCTCTGGACCGGGTTTGCATGTCATATAGTGGGCACAAAAGCTACAAAATTAAAGGTAATCAGTAAGGCCACACAAGATCGAAATCCTCAGGTAATGGGACACTCCTGTCACTTGCTCTCTCTCTCTCTCTCTCTCTCTCTCTCTCTCTCTCTCTCTCTCTGCAGCCAAGTGCTTCCACACATTCATACTGGCTCAGATCATCTCAACTAGCTAGTGAAAGGATGAAGAGAAAAGGCTGCCATCTTTAATTCACATATAGATCATGCCCTTTTGCTTCTTTACACAGTTTCTTCTTTCTTGGCAAAAAGATAGTGCGCACTTACACATACGTGAATATACGAACCTCAAGTACTTATTGGGTTAGTAGTAGTTCTTTATTATGTTTTGGACAAAAACAATTTACAAGTATCCTTATTTTGGTAGTTTTAGTTTGAGCCAGGTGCGCGTGCATTCTCATTTTCTCACTCATATGAAAAGATTGCTTCTGCATTGCAGCCTTTCCATTTACTTTACAGTGATCAACGACGAATGAACAGAGAATTGCCGTTTCTCATCCAATTACTGTTACATGCTTTCAGTGTAGTTTGCATGATGCATGTCTTCTTCTTGTATCATTGTCATCACTACGCACTATATACCAAGGAAAGACGCATGTATTGGTCCATCGTACGTAAGTGGGTTTGGTTCACAGACCTTCTTTTTCATGCACTGTGAATGGTATGCAGTACTGGCAAGAAAAGGGGATTAAATTGCAAAAGAAGCCGGGCGAATACATGGAGGAGGATTGAACGGGGAAAGAGCCCTGCAGCACCCTCATCTCTTTCTGCCTTTTTTCAGGGCTCTAGGCCAAATCTCTGTTAGTGTGAGACTGCCTCTGGGCAATTAAAACGGATCATGCTCACAATTCATGGGGGGAAGAAAGACTGATGTCAACCAACTTCAAACTTTTCATTTTCTATCTAATCTGACACTTAAGGAAACCTTAGTTGTTAGAATGATTCATCTAGCTAAAAAAGAAACAATCTTGTTAGTGTTGCAACAAGTCATGTGGCAACATGACCTAGTAATAGCATAGGAACCGAAACCACTTATCTCCAATCACTGAAAACCACAACTCATTTCAAGAAATTCTTACACAGCTCTAATTTCCTACAGTTAGCCATATGTGGCCAGAAAGCATCGATTAAGTACGTACGTGTCAAGCATTCATGCAATCCTAAACCGGAAAAGGAGAAGAGGATGCATGCATGTAATACTTACTCCACACTGCACTGCCGAGTGACAGTGGAACATTAGGCTAAAAGGTACTCCTATACCAGCACCAAACTGGCCACTTGTATACCAAGAAGCATGCAGGCGTCCAATAATAATGTTCAGGAAAAGGGCCCGAATATCTTGGTGACACTTGGCTGTCATGGGTTCATGTCTGGGCTCTGTAGAGCTAGCTAGCTTAGGCGGGATTCATCCGTGGCAGGGGAAAAGGAAAGAAAGCTGCTGCTGCTGGCGAGATAGAGATCGAGGAAGCTAGGTCACGAGGATAAGGACCAGACGACGCCATGGCCATGCACGGAGCTCTGGCCTCCGTCTGCTGGTAGCTAGAAAGGGACGGGAGCTGGGAAATGCGGAGACGAGGTCGGGCCTAATGATTTGAGTGATTTGGGCGCGCCAATGGAAAGCGGCGACGGTGGCGAGAGCGCTTTGGAAAAAGCGAGGAAAAGCTGATGAGAGGGCGGCCTAGTGAGCTTAGTTGGAGCCTTGGAGGACGCTTTCCCCCTCTGGGGTACGTTTGTTTGGTAAAGTGGTCGAAATGCATGCTGGGTTGATCCGCCACCGGTGTGCCATTGGTGGAGAAAAATGACAACTTGCTTGTCACTCTCTAGAGTCGACTTCAGTACGTGTTTTAATTTGCACTAGCAAGAAGAAACATTTTAAAATGTCACTCTCCATGTGTAGCTAGCCTTTGATGATAATTTCAGCCTTAGATAGTTTTGCTTGCCCATGGTTTCAATAAGTTGCTGCAAGTGATCTCTCTCCTCTCCACACTCCTATCTTCTTCTTCGTTTCTGACAGGTGCTTTTGGCTGGTGCCCTGCCCCAAGCGCTGCTCTTGTCGCTTTCATCTCCGGCACCATTACACCCCACGCCCTCGCTGCGCACTGCTATGCACGGCCGCCTTATATAACAAAACAACAACATACATATTCTATCTATAGGTCGCTTTTTATCCAACTTTATATTGAGGAATTTGGACTCTATCTCCTACTCCTTCCTGTCAACTGATTCAGCCTGTTCGTTTGGTCGTATTTAGGCTTATAAGCCATGGTTTATCAGCCAACGAATATTATTTTTCTCTCACATTAAACCAGCCAACAATACTTTTAGTCATGGCTTATAAGCCAAACAAGCCCAAACGAACAGGGCGAATAATAGTTGGCTTTAGGACAAAGCAAATGAACTGCCCCTCCATTTGAAATTAGTATGCCTATTTTGTTTTCTTAGTGCAAGACTTTGACCAACAATTACTTGATTCGTATATTATTTATATATATGATTTAAAATTATATTAATATTCATTGATAAGTTCTTTTCGATTTTAATCTAATAACACCAATTTTGTACTCTCAAATAACTACAGACCGTCGATCTAGAGGCAACTAAATAACATATTACCTCCTAAAATAAAAAGTAATACTAGAAATAATTTTTCTATCACACTTCTACATCTCAGTCAACTGAGATGTCGGACTCCTTCAGGAGACGGCACCCGCTCCCCACGCGCCCCGACGCGGCTTCTCCCTCTCTCCCTACGTGCCGCCACTCCTCCCTCTCTCTCCCCTTCGGCGGCGACAGCTGGTTTTAGCGGCGACAGCTGGTTTCAGCGGCGAGCTGCTCCCCAACGAAGCTCCTCTGATCCCCACGACCCACGGCGCCATGGACGGCGGCTTGGAGCGGATCAAGTGGCGACCATGGCGGATCCGACGGCGGCCATGGAGGATCCCGCGAGGTAGGCCTCCTCATCATCATCATCATCCTCCTCTTCCTGGATCTACGGGTTAGGGTTTCGACGAGCTTCTCCTCTCTCTCTCTCTCCCAACTCCGGCGACCTTCTCCTCTCTCTCTCTCTCTCTCCCAACTCTGGTGAACTGTGAAAAAGGAAGGGGCCTGGGGAGGCAGGTCGGCGGGCTGTGGGGACGGTGGTCGGGCGGTTTAGGGGCCCTGGTGGCCGGGACATGTTGAGGCAGGGGCGAGGCCATGGCGGCGGCAAGGAGGGGGAAGGGAAGAGAGAGGCCACCGCGGGAGTATCACTCTCACTAGAGGATGAGCTTTCGTTACCTCGTGCCATAAGGCACACACGATAAGAGCTTGATGATGAGTGCTTGTGGTCTCGCCTCTTGTGATGGTATTCTTCTTCACTTCAAGAATCATCCCATGACTTTATTGATGTGAGGGCTTTGTCCTTACACGCCTTCTTCTTTGTTTTGGGTGTGGGCTTGTTTAGACAAACTCCCACAAAGTGCCCCAACTCATCGTATCCATAGCATCCTTTCTTTCTTTGCTCATTTCTTTGATTTGTGAAGATAAAATCTTGAATTTGGATGGGCACACCCTTGATATTGAGCCTTTGGATCATCTTCTCCACCTTGTTGATAAGTTTGATTGATTCTTCATCAAGGTCGGAGGAGGAGGGGGAAGATTGACCATCATCACTTGAATCTTCATCATCATCATCAGCAGCAGCAGCAGCAGCAGCAGTAGCATCTTCTTCTTCTTCTTCTTCTTCTTCTTCTTCTTCTTCTTCTTCTTCTTCTTCTTCATCATCATCATCATCTTCACTTGAGGGGCTTGAGCTTGAGCTTGTCTCAACTTGCTTGCCATTCATCTTCTTTTTCTCACTACATGCGAGAGCTTTGCCTTTGCTTGATGGCGAGACTTCTTCTTGACCCATCTTCCATGATATTTCAAATGCCACTATCTTGCCAATGACTATGGCCGTGGTCATGGTGCTCAAATCCTCCATGTTGTGAAGGATGGTGATGATGCTTGCATATTTATTTTGTGGTAGCACGGAGATGATCTTCCTCACTGATGTCCCGCATCATCTAGCTTCGTTAATCCTATTGAATGGAGCTCAATGACAATTAGATTCAAACAAGAATACATATCACGAACAAGCTCATCATTATTCATTTTAAAGGAATCATAATTTTATTTAGCTAGACAATATTTTTTCTCACGAACATTAGTTGTGCCGTCATAGAGCTTTTGGAGTTTTAATCAAATTTCATGTGTCGTATTTAAAGTGAACACTTGGTTAAAGACATCCATACTAAAAGATTCAAACAAGCAATTTTTAGCTCTAACATTGAAATGAATTTCTTTTTCTTCACTCTTTGTGGGTTTATCAGGGATTCTTAATGGGTTTCATCCCGTTACGAGTGACTCTCCAAAAACCCAAATCTACCGTCTCAAGGTGATAAGCCATTCTAGCTTTATAGTAGGGGAAGTTAGTGGCGTCAAAGTGCGGGGGCCTAGAGGTATCCATCCCAACCACTCGAAATAGCGTCGGCTCAACGGCGGTGAAGTCAAAGGTTCAAATTGAGCCAACCGGCTCTGATACCAATTGAAAGGGACCATGACGCATAAGAGATGGGGTGAATTAGGCAACTTAAAATTCTAAGCTCTAACTAAGGCCTCTAATTTCACCTAGTCAAAACCTATGTAGGAAAGTAATCTATCTAAATGTGCAACTACGATTTTGCTAGTGTTGCTATCTCTACCGCAAAAGAGTGATGCAACCTAGGTTCCAATCCTATCAACTAGCCTATCAACTAAGCTAGGAAAATAAAGCACACAACAAAGGTAGCAGTGTAAATGCGGAAGGTAAAGATGAGGTAGAGGTGCAAACTCCCACCGACGACTCCGGTATTTTTACCGAGGTATCGAGAAGCGCTCAAGCTTCCCCCTAAGTTCTCATTTGAGCCCCTCGTAAGGAATCCATCGCAAGGGCCAAGCTCCCGATCAGGTAACTCCATGGATAGCCTCGGGCTTTCCCCACGCTCAAGTGGGTCTCTGGTGTGCCTTCCGGCAAGTCTCTCCTGGACCGCTCCCCGCCGTCTTCACTATTAAGCTTCCGGCCAAACCGTCGTGGGCCTTGTTCCCTTCAGTACACGGTGGCGGCCACACCACAAACGTGGTTGGTGTGATCTCGCAAGACTGTAAGCCCCTCCAATGTACAGCAATGGTGCGCGCAAGCACCAAGTGATAAGAGGTGTGCAAACCTCACTAAGCACTAGGCCTAAACTTAGAGCAAGCGCATAAGCGGTGGTCTAATCAACCTAAGCACTTCGCAAAGCACCTACGCTAATCACCTAATGAGTCACTAAGCACTATGCAAGTGGAGATCACTAAAATGGTGTATCAACACCCTTGGTATGTTTCCTCAACTCTCCACACACTCAAATGGCCAGTTGGAGGGGTCTATTTATAAGCCGCACTAAGAAAGTAGCCGTTGGGGACGAAACACATCTTTCTGCTACTGACCGGACACTCTCGAACCTCTCTAGACTCGATCGGACACTGCAGTTCCTGTGTCCGGTCAGTGCTGAGCTATTGTCACGATAGTGAACAGTGTCATCGTCGCGTCCGGTCACTTGAATCCTCAACGTCCGGTCGCTGCTGCTGACACCTTCCATTGCCGAGCATCTTGATCGGACGCGTCCGGTCGCTATAAGGACCGCGTCCGGTCACCTCTGTGAAGCTCGTTTCTTCGTGATCTTGCGTCCGGCTTGGTTCCTATCTTCGTGCTTGGACGTTGCTTGATATCTTGGGTCTTCTCTTGTGCTTCTAGGGTCTTGCTTATGGTGTTGATTGTGGGATCATCATGTCGCCTTCGTCCAAGTCATGTCTTGCACCCTATTGAACTACAAAACAATTACTTGCAAATTCATTAGTCCATTTTAGTTGTGTTGGTCATCAAACACCAAAATTCAAAGTAAATGAACTTAGGGTCTATTTTTCTTACACTGTGGTGGGTGATCTGATCTGCAGTGTTGATTTCCAATCCGACGGCTAACGTTCGTCGCCTAAAAACATCCCAAATTTCCAGCTCATCATATTTAGCAATTCCCTTTTTATATAATATTTTAATTTGGAAAGAGGCAAAATATCTCGTAGTTAGATCTCTAGCCAAATTATTCAACTACCTGATCCTTGTGTGATGGTCACATGCATACAGTGTTGTACCATTAGGTCAACAACTTTGAAAAAGGTATTTATGTGACGTTGTATATGGTGAATTTTTTTTATGATCTAACTATCATAAGTAACTAGTAGTGTGCCCGTGCTAATGCTATGGCTACATTTCAGATATACAAATTAACACTACTATGAGACGGTATATGTTTCTATAGTCAAACATAGTCCCTATACTATTGAATATACACAACTCAGTTTTTCTACAAAATTGTGCATTACGAAACCATGTTTAAACTATCTACATAACGTTAGACAAAATCAGTTTCACAAACAATACTTAATTTCTATTACAAACTTAATTTCTTTCCATCGAGGAACAGACAACCTTAATTTATCCATTTAGGGTTAAAGTGATGCCTCCCATGTGCATCATTCACTAATCAGGACAATTTACATCAGGTCCAAAAAAAGGACTCAGCAGCCTGGAAGTTCTAGGCCTCCGACTAAACCCAAAGCTGGAAATCTGATCCCTACAGCACCAGTACAAAAAATAAAGGTAAACAGAACACATACAATCAGATAGCCACTCCACCAGGACTCAGCTGTCTCGAGCAGCACTCTTATCAGTTTTTCTTCACGCCATGAAGCACATCAAACTGCTGTTGACGCCATCACCTAGGTCGAAGTCCAAGCGTTCCATCAGGTCATCCCACTCCTCCAGGGGATCCTTTCCGGCCATGCCACCAGTAGCTCCAATTGGGACAATCAAACCTGCAGAGTTGCAGTTTATCCAAATCCCAGACTGGGCATAGAACAGCCTTGACCATCAAGAGAATGGTGCAACACACTTGCCGCCAGGAGCGCCAGCTAGGGTACTAAAAATATATAGAGTTTATCAGTTTCCACAGTGCCCCAAGAGTAGCATAGGTAAACATATTCAGGATGGCATGTTTTCTATCACAAATTCACATTTTAGCTAAAGATTCAAAATCATCCATCATATATCCATCAATTATCTCGGCTAGCTGAGACCAAACCCTAAACCATCATATATGCCATAATTAGCAGACAGTAAGTTGAACTGGTCGTTTTCCAATTTGCTATCATCAGAGTCAAAATTCTAATTTTTATGCCATAATTACCAGACAGCAAGTTCAATACAAGAATCTGTTTTCTTTTCTCCAATCCCAGCACCACGTCGTCCACCGCCAGCCTCCATCCTCTCAAAAGTGCCATGTTGGTAGCATCCCCTTCCATAAATTCAAAAATTGAATTTAGCACAATACAAGAATGGAAGTAGTATCATAAAAACCGAATCCACAGTATCATTATTTTTTTTGAAAGACCTGCCAAACAATCACGAAGGAACCTAAGCCAGTAAACAAAGAAAATTAGCTAAACATGCAATCATTTAACCCTGAGAGAGTACCTTAACAGAAGGCGACAACTTGATGTTGGTAACCTCTTAGAAACAATTCTATTGATAGCATCTCTCAGCCTCTCGTAGTCCTCTTTGACAGATTAGTATACTGTCGTGCTAACCTCTTTGATAGATTAGTATATTGTCTGTGCTAACGCTACGACGATATAAAAAATGAATATAAATCAACCAAAGTACGATATATGTTTCAGTAACCAAGAAACCAACCCATGCTAACGGTACACAGCAACATTTATCCACACACACATATTTATACCTGCCATTATGTATTTGTCGGGCAATTTCATGTAAAAGTTGTTATAACCACACACACTGATTTTCTTCCTCAAATTTCTTGCTACAAGCAGCTTGCAAGTTTGCTAAAAAAATCAGTATAAATGCTGCCAAGAAAGAAGAAAAATTAATAGATAATTCACAGCACTCAAAAAACAGCTTACACATAGTTACTGCATCCTGCACGGAAAGGAAGGTTACGATGCAAAATCACCTGAAAATGGAGAATCGATGGCTTAACTGATCTAGTGTTGTGCTGAAACTCTTACTTGTGATGGATTTCGTTGTGCTGGCTGGCCTCTACAAGACCACGCCCGGTGCTGCATAACTAGTTTTTAGTTGCTAAGCCCTAGTTTGGTTTTGGATACTTGATGAAACCTATGCACTAACCTTTGTCATGATATGTGATATGAGCTAGGTTGGTGCAATCCAAGTATGGAGCATGGTGGCACTCAATTGGTGATGTTGATACCATGAAATGATGAAGATGGCCACATGTGATGATGATCAAGTGCTCAACTTGGAAAAGAAGAAAGAGAAAAACAAAACCCTATGGAAATCAAGGCAAATGTATAAATAGAGGTTTTGTTTTGGTGATCAAGACACTTTGGAGATTGTGATCACATTTAGGATAAATAGCCGTACTATTAAGAGGGATTCTTAACTAGACAATTCGGTCATTTAGTGCCACTAGGTGTTGGACTTCATACATTGCATTTAGGCCTAGTGCACTTCCGAGAGCAAGCGAAAATATTTATCAAAAATGTTTGGAGAAATACTAACTTGGCTCTAACATGTTTTGAGAAAACACTTTGAGGGTTAGCAACGCTTGCAAAAGAGTGTTAGACCGCTTGTGAATCGAATCGAGAAACGAAATCGCAGCTAACGGAGGTGTTTACCTCGAGGTGGTCACCGTCATGTGTGTGGCGGTGCACCGCCCTGGCCTGTCTGGTGACCGGCTGGCTGAGGCAGAGAAGAGCTGGTGCTAGTGCTGGCACCGCCACCCCTAGGGCGGTGCCCACCTGGAGGTGGCCGAGAGCAGCGTGTTGGAGGGCGGTCACCGGCGTGTCCGGTGTACACCGCCATGTGCACGGCGGTGCACCGCCATGGTCACCGCCATAAGTGCGGCGGTGCACCACCCCTTTTATATAGAGAACAGGGAAAACAGGGGCTCGATAGGGTGGTCACCGCCACCCCTAGGGCTGTGCCACCGCCACCCTGTCCGGTGCCCCCAACAGCTAGTTTGTGACCGTTAAAATTTGACCATTCAGCAGGTCACTTCCATGTCCAGTGCCAGGCACCGTCCTGTCCAGTGACCTCGCAGAAACATCTCCAAGGGGTATAACGGCTCTATTTGCTTGTATGACTATAAATAGAGGGTGTGGCTGGCCTTGGCCACTCTCTTGGCACCTCATACACTTGTGCACACCCTTTGAAAGCTGAGCAACGCACTCCTCTTGCTTGTTCACTTGATTTCATAATCTTGAGTGAGATTGAAGAGCCTCTAGTGCATTGCATTGAGTTGCATCATCGTATGGCACTAGTTGGGTGATTTGGGCTGGTTGTGAGCTTGTTACTCTTGGTGTTTGCCAACACCTAGATAGCCTGGTGATTGGAGGATCATTAAGTGGAGTTGGTGATTGTCTCCGGCCTCGATCAGTTGCTTGTGAGGGGTCTTGTGCCTTTCTCGGCGGAGCGCCAAAGGCAACTCTAGTACATTGCTCGTGTCATTGAGCTACCTCACTTGTGGGTAAGTTCTTGCGGTGTCTAATTGTGTGGACGAGGTTCGTGCAACACCTCATTACCGTCGAACCACCAAGTGATGGTCGACACAACGGAGACTAGCGTGCCGGTAAGCACGTGAACCTCGGGAGAAAAATCTTGTGTCTCTTGTGTAATTGGATTTCTCCCAGTGTTTGGTTGTCTCCACATTGTGATTGGTTCATTCCTCTACGCGGCGGTATAATCGTCCTACTCACTCATTTATATTCCCACAAACTAGTTGTATTAAGCTCTTTAGTGTAGCTAGAATTAAGAACTTGCTTTGTTGCTTAAGTTCATCTAGTGGAGCTCTTTAGTGTAGCAAGTGTGAGAGCTCTTAGTGAGTAGTGACTTAGCCAATTGTGTGCCTAGTGATTATAATAACTAGAATTGTTGGATAGGTGGCTTGCAACCCTTGTACAGCTAGAGCAAGTTTGTATTTCGCTATTTATCATACTAATCAAATTGCTCTAGTGATCATGTAGATTTTTAAATAGGCTATTCACCCCCCTCCAGCCATATTAGGACCTTTCAAAAGTAGAAGCTAATTAAGATCATTTGTTGTACTAATCAATTTTTGCTCTAGTCGATTGTGATCATGCAGGAAATTTTTTATAGGCTATCCACTCCAAACCCCCCCCCCTTCTAGCCATCTAGATCCATCACTCCTTATAGTTGTAGCTCTCTAGTTGGTTAGTAGCTTGTTTGGTTGAGTGACATAGGCTACAAAACCTTACTACTAGAATTGTGTAGGGGGCTTACTTGAAGTGAACTAGAGCTAGAGCTTGTAGATGCTATTAGAGCCACCTTTTGTACTAACATTTTGCTCTAATGAACTTGTGATTTTGTAGAGAATTTTTATAGGCTATTATTCAACCCCCTCTCCTCTAGTCATCTAGATCCTATCACCGAAAGCACCTCATGGCTGTGGAACAAGATGGTGGTATAGTGCTTCTGCGTCTGTCAGGCTCTGAGCGCCTGATAGATTCCAGAGCTGCATGGCTTCTGGTCTTTGCTCGGGACGTTTGTTGGCCCCGAGCCAAGGTTGGAAACTTGGGATGGCCGCATGGGCTAAGGCTTAGCTGGGTTCCCCTTTGTTTGGGAATCCCCGCATTTCGTCCGAACCCTCGAGCCCCGACCGATGGCGGCCCTCACCTTCTCAGGCTTGCCCCTCTGATATCGAAGACCTCCTTGGAGAGGCCCATTTGTGAGTTGCCGAGCCATCCCTTTTTGCCAAATGGTGCGCGCGAGCGCGGGTGTAGCCCTCGAGTCCCCGCTAATTCGAAGAGTCGTTCAGGGGGTTAGTCGGACTATCGCCTTAATCCAGGGACTTAACGTACTGTCTAGTTAGACTATCATCAATCGGCAAGGTCACCTAGAGTACCAATGAATCTCATCAAGAGGGGTGTTGACAACAAGGGATTGGAGGAGCTAAAGGTAATAGAGTAGTAGTAGCAGATTAATTTTTTGATTGATTGTGTGTGGTTAATCTCAAACAATAATGATCCTCCTATATATATAGAAAATGTGATCTATCCCAATAGAAAACCTTAATAAAACATAATTTGCAAGTTTCGCACGAGATCGAACGAATTTGCATCAAATTTGGTTGAATCAGACTCGGACAGACAAAACTGGCGCATGCCGATTTACAAAACTAGCCTGGGCCAGTTTGTACAGCCTAGAAAACCAGCTTTTTCCATCCCGATTCCATTGTCTAAAGAAATCGGTTCTCCGGACCAACATGGTCAGTTTTTACTAGAAGTTGCCTAATTTGTCTATGATCATTTTTTTATCACGACTAATTTCCAAACTCCAATTTTACTCATTTGATCTCTTTTTGCTGTGAACAAAGATGATCTACTTGATGTGTTTGCTTTAGCATTATGTGATAGTATAGTCCCATCTTAGCCTAACGTGTGGTCCCCACCTATTAGTCTATGTTCTTTCTCCTACCACATGTCAATCATGTTGCATCACTACTCGCTTTGACCTTGTGTGCCGCACCCTCTTCTCTCCTGTCCACCCATGTCCCTTTTCCCTCCCCCCAACGTGCCATTACGCTGAGTCTGTTCGCTCGTAAAAATATTTTTTAGGTTGAAAAAAATTCATCCAACGTGCCATCTTTCTATAGAATAAATTCATCCGCGTAAAAATATTTTTATGTTGAAAATTATGAGACTATCATTTGTTCTCCAACCAAAACACCTTAAAAATGAGATCAACATATTCCTTAGTATGAAGACTCTTGCTACACAGACATGCAAGTCAGATTATCCGCGAACCTACGAATAGACTTGCGTCCCTAGCTCCATGTAATAATAATTAGGTGATCCAGAAATTAAACGGATTCATGGACAACCCGCCTTGCATCCCTAGCTCCATGTAATAATAATTAGGTGATCCAGAAATTCAAGAAATCAGCACAATGTGGCATTCAAAATAAGTATGTCAGGAACCTTACACGGGTAATAGGCATGGGCGAAACGCTTGCACTTCGGAGAATGACCATGCAATCCCAGGTCAACTCGGGATAGTAAGCTAGTTTTGCTCGGCTCTTTTGTAACCAATCAGTCTCATCTCAATTTATTAGTAAACAAAACTGAGTAACCAACTATTATACCATCTATAAATAGAGAGGATATGTTCAAATTAAAAAACAGATGGTGTTAAGCTCTATGTTTTTTCTCAACATAACACAGTATAGAATCACTCATCGCTGCCTGAATCTATATCAGATTCAGCCCCTTGATGGGCCAATCCGTTCACGACCTTCCCCTTCCCTTTCCCCTTGTTCTTCTCATCCTCCTCATCATCACTGTACTCGCTCTCATAGTCATCATACTCCTCTTCCTCTTCCTCCTCTTCCTCCTCAATACCATCCTCTGCAGCTGCCGCTGGCCCATCTTCAGGCACATGGCCTCTTGTTCCAGCACGGCTGCGCTTCAGCACCTTGAGCTTGAAGCTGGTCTTGGTGTCACAGCCTATCCAAGAGTCGCACAAACAAAAAGAGGTGAGGTTGTGAGTACCCTCTGCTGGGGCTTGGAACTTGCCCATTACCAGCCTACTGCCTTTCTTCACCCTGTCAACTGCCTCCTTAACTGCATTTCCTATTTCCTTTGCACTTGCACCTAGTGCTTCCTGGGTCTCTTGTATAGCTTTTGATGCTGCAGTTATGGCAGTGGCCTCATCCATGAAGCTGACTTTCTGTGACAACCAGACATTAGATGCCACATCGGCTAGAAGCAGCCAGAAGTTTTCTTCCTTGTGGAACGGGAAGTTGGGACAATGGGGAAGAGCAGCAGTCAGTCCATTACGCCGTTGAAGCGAGACCCAAGCATACATTGTCACGACATCACCCTCTTGAATGCCCTCTTCACCTTCAGTCTCGCATTTAATGTCTACTTCAATAGAAGGAATCATCTCCAGGACAAGCTCCACATCCCGAGCTTGTTCTTCAGAAAGCCCAGCAACTTGTGTGAGCAATGCAGCACGATCCTCCACAGACATGTCACAAAGTTCTTGGAAGCCACGGATTTTCTATAGTCAAACACAGAATAACGTTATTACAGTCCAGAGTTAAAAAGGATGCTTTAAAGATATGTCATCAATTTTTAAATTGCTTTGATTAATCTACTTTCTGCAAAAAGAATTTCAAAGGGCAGTGAGGAAATACCTTGCGAGCAATCTTTTTCACAGTTGCTTCTGTGAAATGCGGCAGCTGCAAGAAAGGCGCTATTCCTTCCGAGTTACCTCCACTAGCTTTTCGTGCACTTAGTGGTACAGCCTGCATATGTGTCATCCCAATACAACATTACAAATAATGGTGAGGAATGACCTTGCATACTGGATCACATGAATTTATAAATGTTAAAAACAGTTACTCTTCTAGGCAGTTACTAACAAAAATTAACCCTAGATGTTTCAAACCACTAACAAAATTTTTGTAACAAAGCAGTACCTTTTCTAACTAAGCTCATAATAAGACAAATAAAGGGAGGCGTCGCATAAAAACTGACTGACCAACTTAAAGGAGCAGTTAATTAAAACTAAGATTTGAAAATCAATAAACCATATTACTGGAGAAGAATTATAATTAGCACACTGATTTTAACATAATGGCTACAATATTATTGCTTCATTCCCAGGTCCCACATACTTTTCTTGGCAAAGACAACACCTGGCCTAAGCAAGTAACAGTACGAAAGACAAAGGAAAACAATAGTCACCACTAATACTGACTGGACAGGGAACTCTCTTTTGACAATAATATGCTAGCCAGTTAAGTAAATAGTGGAATATTTCACCTGTAGAATGTTGATAACATGCATCACACCAAAACTCCAAAAGACTAACACTACCTTATTTCTGTTACATTGCACTCCCATCCTTGCAGCAGGAGTTGCTGCAATAAGTGGAAATGTGAAGCAATCCATATTTTACATTCTCCCTCCATCCACAAGTCTAAGTCATCTAACCAAAATCCTGTTTTCCAAAAGTTTTCATCGTCTAGCCTTCTCTCCCCCTTTTTCTTGGATTCCAGCGACCGTGACCCCTCTCATGGCATGCAATTGAATGCATGGTAGCTCTACCGTTAGCCTCATATACATACTCCGTCAGCTTTTCCATTGAATGAGCCTCAACGCCACTCAGCTCCACAGCGCCACCACACTGCTCCGTTTTTGCATGGCGTTAGCATATGAAAACTGAACGGACGCCAATGCATTTAAGATGCCACGGAGACTAAATGAAAATTAGTGATCTTAAGCTCTCCTTGGTTACAGTGCATGAGACTTATAGGAGTTAAGACTTTTGGACGGAGGGAGTATAATTGATACTACCTCCATCCCCCAAGAGTGTCACTCACTTTTCGAGGAGTCAATGAGTCTCAAGTTTGACAAAATATATACAAAAATAATAATAATATTTTTAAGTTGTAATAAGTATCATTAGATGGATTATGGAATATATTTTCATAATAAATCTATTTGGAGATGTAAATGTCCATAATATTTTCTATAAATCCAGTAAAACTTTAAAAAGTTTGACTTAGTCCAAACCAAGAATGACACTACACTTGCTAATAAAATATATATTTCCATCAATAATCAGGACCGCATAATATCATAAGATCTAGTTTACAATCCAGCTAAAAGTGTAAGATTTTGAACAAATGGCAGTAGCTAGTATTCCATGAACAGTTTCGACAAAAGCATAGGATAAGCTAATCAGCAGCTGATCGTCCACAAGAAATGACAGCTGAAAAATGCACACATAAAAAAGTAAACATACGCCTGAATGATCCAACTCACTTAAGCCACATAAGGGCTTGTTTGGCTGCATTGCAATGCAATTCACCCCAATCCAAATGGGTTAGGAGGGCACCTCAATCCCTTCCAACCCATGTGTATCAGGGTGGATTGGAGTGCAGTCAAACAAGGCTTAAAAAGTTTCATCTATTTTGTAGTCCATCATAGTACATCAACATGAAATGGTTCACCAGTTGTCTGACAAAAAAATCAGGTCGTAGACAGAAGTACCTGGACAATATTTTGAGAAAGCTCAATAACACCAATTGCAGGCCGGAGCCATCCAAAACCATGGGGATTCCTTGGTAGAACTGCAATCTGCAAGCCAATGAGTATTTCAATGTATGCATTAAACGTTTTTTTTTTTGGGGGGGTGGGGGGGGGGGGGAATCAGTGAACTAGTTCAAAGCATAAAATGAAAGGGTTACAACATAATGTGGCCTCTATTCAAAGTACAATAGACCTTTTTAACAATCAAAGCTTGAAATAGGAGTACGAATGGTTTGGCAAACACATACAATGTGCACGAGATCTAATATTCCTAGCTTGTGCCAGATTAACCCTGGTCCAGGTAAGAGAGGATGGCATTTTTTCTTTCTCGGAAAAATCACATCACCAGACCAGAAACATTAATCTATTTACATATCTTCTATATCTAAATATGAGACCCCCACTGTTAGTCGCTGAATTCTTACTCTTGGTAGTAGCAGAATTCTTACTCTCATCGAGAGAGGATGACACTAGGAGTTGGGGCAATTTTCTGGTTTATTTCCAAATGCCATGCCAACCTGAGGGGTTGGGGAAACATATTTATAGGCTGCTAACCAGCCAAGCATATGCCAAGATGCTAGTCTAAGATGCTGTCCTAGATGCTAGTCCTAGATGTTGTCCTAGATGCTAGTCCTAGATGCTAAGATGCTGTCCTCCCGTCAAGGATGCTGTCCTTGATGGGCAGCAAGACCACCATGCTGCTGCTGCCCCACAAAAGGCCTACACAGAGACTTATCCATCACCCACTACCTGATTTTCATGGCATCTCGTGCAGCCACATCATCGCTAACGCTCCACTGTTCGATCCTAATTTGTATGATCTATCATCTATCCGGCCCTTTCACATCGACACACACACACACACACACATCAGGCTCATCCGTCCCTGTTTCATGCCCCAGACCCATCAATTTGCATCACTGAAACCCTGTGTTTCCCCTCCACACCGCCTGCTTGCTTTCCTTTCCGGCCTCCCCAATCTGTCAATCTGTCTCCTCTCCAAAGCAGAAGACCGATGCCTTGTTAATAAGATGCCAGCACCCAGCACCAGACATTCCCGAGCCCAATCAACTGCACCCATTTGTTGTCCTCCTTTTTCCCTTTGCTGGGTTTAGATTGTCATTCACCAGAGATCATTATGGAGAGGAGCCTAACTTGCTTGGACAAGCTTTCTATCCTTGAAGTTCTTCTGCCTACATCAGGGAAGGTGCGGAGGTGTGGGTGCGTGTTTGGGTCTATGTAACTCCTTTTCTTATACTAATACAATGATACGCAGTTCTCCTGCGTGTTCGAGAAAAAAAAATTACGCCGGTTGATTCCAACAGGAACATAATTCAGTTTTCCTTTCTTCCACTTGTAAATAAGACCAAATCAATATGTGACTCTGTTGACTTAGTATGCATGCTGCTATGTTCAACCAATCAGGCACCGTTCAGTTTCATCAAATAATATAATCACCAACTCTATTTTTTCATTTACTGATTTATTTTGTAGAGACTATAAATCAATTGAAAGTTTATGCACCCTTTCAATACAACTCAGAAATGACGCTCCTGTTCTGTAGTCACATTCTCTACATGTGCCCATGTTTTAGTTTTGTAACTACCACTACTTTTGTGGCATTAATTCTTTTGGATGTTTCTATGAACACCAAACAATAGGCATGGAAAGTGACACAAATTTATAGACTGTTTCAGTCATCTGTTTAGATGTATGCAAATCAGGTGACCATACTTCAGTTTGATAAGAAACCTAAATTGTTATTTTTGTATTATTTTTCAGGCAGATCATGATACTACTACACAGGACATGCAGGTTCATAGTTCCTTTACTTGCTTTTATGGATGCCTCATGCTTAACTTCTATGAAAGAATGACCTTAATTGCAAATTGCTTATATTAATTCCAATTAAATATGTTATCAATCCAACTTATATAAACAAGTTAAAATATAGGAAAACCAAAAAGTTAAATATGTCTACAACTGGTGGTCTGAGTTTGTTATGAAATTTTAACAGAAAAGATAAATACAAAACATTATAAATGGTGAAGTGTGCTAAAATACTATCAAGGACAGAAATCTAATGAGCAAGACATCCAAACAAGTACCTTAACGAGTTCTTCTAGAAGACGAGGTGCTAGTTCAAGCATGTGTCTGTAATCTTTAAGAAGTGCTGGGGTCAAAGCAAATGACTCACACGTGAGATGCGCCTGAATCAGCAGTTCCATCTGCAATAAATAAAATAAAGAGGTATAAGATTGTAGAACTTTTCAGATTGTGGAGATCAGTTCATATCTTGTGTATCATAGAATCTAGTCAGAAAAGACCAACCTTTACTAGTGATGGATGCTGCTTCCAGAACTTTGCTTGTTCTGTTTTAATGTTCTTTAAGTCCAGATTTAACTCACTTCTAACAGCTACAAACAATTTTTGCAGGGGTTCATCATCACTGCGTCGAACTGGCATCTCCATATATTCTGCAGCCTTGATGAAGACATCCATAACTTTGCTGTGACATGGAAACAACCCATGGCTCAGACAAGGGAAAAAGGAACATGATTTTGAAGGCTAGCAAGTTAATTAAGACCCAAAATAGAAGTTTCCTGGAAGCTACTAACAAGCATGGACTCATGTCATCCATAAGTTTGCTATGACATGGCACAAAACCTTTGCTCATATAAGAGAAAAATAAACAAGACCTCTAAGAGCAACTCCAAGAGTTCATGTAAAAAAGAGATGCCAAATTACATGATTTAGCCATTATCTAAAATAGAAAATCCACCTAAAAGTAGAGTAACACAACAGCCTAGCTAAATTTTTCCATATCCATATTTGAAACTGTAACGTCATCAATCAAACCCCAATCACTAGGTGTTCTCGTTCGACCTCCGGCCCTTCAACCTTTCATCTTTCCCCTAGCTAGTACCTACTAGTAGCCTAGTACTCTATTAAAAGAACAACATTGCTGCTAGTCTGCTACTGCTGGAGCCGTGCAGCGTCGTCTTTCCCCTAGCTAGTACCAGCAGCATGCGAGTTTGCTACTACGAGGAAGAACAGCAATAGAAAGACAGAACAAATGAAAGCAAATAATGCATGCATGCACGCTAGTCTCCTACTACTAGAGGTGTTCCTTCGGCCAGCCCCAGAGTTCGGCGGCCTGCACAAAGCAAATAATGCATGCATGCACGCTAGTCTCCTACTACTAGAGGTGTTCCTTCAACCAGCCCCAGAGTTCGGCGGCCTGCACAGAACCTGTGGTGCGGGTGCAGCTGATGACGAGAGGCTCTTGAGCGCGCCCCTGGCACCCGCGTGGGACCGGTTGAGCTGTGCCTGTTCCCACCGTCGCTCGTGCGCCGGTGTGGGGCACTGGGGCAGCACAGGGGCAGGGAAGGCGATGGAACACAGCTATGTGAATTTCTGTATCCGTGATGACGTTGATGAGCAGCGGCCCAGGTCGCCACCGCACTCTGATGGCGTGTGCCGTGATGATGGCGACACCCCGACCCCGCGGGGCGCCGGCGCCTGGAGGGAAGCAGCGCTGGTGGGCGCTACGCTGTGCACCACTTGACTCCTCGTCCAGCTCTAGCACCACATGACGGGGGGCGCAGAGCTATCGTCCTCTCCAAGGCACGACGGTGGTTGCAGACAGGAAGGGTCGAAACCAGACAAGAGGAAAGCAGTCTACCGGCGGGATAATAATGCCGCGCGAAGCTCTCTCTGGCGGGAAGGACTCCCCATGCCCAGGAAATCGCATGGGAGGGGCGATGGCGAGCCTCGTAGGTTGTCTCTCTTTACCTAGCGGAATTCATGGGATAGCCGGCTGGGTATTTTAGAAAGGCAGATACAATATCTATTGGAGCCTATTTTATGCCACAAATTGTCTAAATTAGATTCAAAACCAAAAATAGCATCTCTCTTGGAGTTGCTCTAACGCTAGCAAGTATAAAGAACCCAAAATAGAAGTATGTTTTGGAAACTCAAAGAAAACATGGAACTTATTTAATCCACCAGATATATAAGCTGGTTAAAATATATACTAGCCCCTGTGGGGTGTGGTCAGCAGCAATAAAAAAATGTTAAGAAAAAGCGCATTATCACTTCTACCATTATACGGTTTTGGAAAAGGAGATTCTTGATGTTGTCATTCAAGACTTAGCAATGATTTCATCAGGCACTGTGGTTTTTTGCATGTGCATAGCATCTTATTTTTTTTATCAATTCATCAATGCTTAAAGGTAAAATTCGAGTTGTGCAAATATATTTACCCAATACAAGTTTTTTTTTAAAAAAAAAAGATCTACTGCTAGAACATTCAAGAAAAGAAGTCTCAGGAGCAAAAAAAAAAAAAAAAAAAAAAAGTCTTAAACAGCAATAAGTCGATAATAAATCACATTTTCACTTTCAATATTAACAAAAATCCTCTGTTGCTCATGGCATTACGGGACTCATGTCAGTCTAACATAAAAAATTCAAAAAACAGATACAAAGCACTTTCACTTTAAACAAGATGTGCTAGGGAAACACAAATATTAAACACCAAAAGTGACAATGTTAAATGACGTGTTCGCAAGTTCATACCTTGGAGCAAGAGATGGCTTCATAAAGTAGTAGTAAGTGGATAGAGTTTGATGCATGACATAGTTTCCGGTATATTTTGATGATCTTGACAAATAAATAACAGCTATCATCAAAGGCAATAATATACAAAATCCGACTATTCCAAGAAGCATTATCCCACCAGATGCACCGTCAATATTTAGTAAGAACTTGGGCAAAGCAATGCCCATTTGCATCCCCTGAATCATAAACAAGATGTATAGCCCGTTAGCTTTAGCTGTTCATGAAATATGACGTTGCAAAATTTAGCTTTCATTGAGGCATTAGGATCTAATGATGCTAATATTACCTGCCGCCCATCAGGGTGACCATATTTCTCATAATTCTCGCGAGATATAGGATCAGTTAATGCTTGATATGCCTTGGATATATATTCAATGAAGTACTTATGAGCCTCTGGGTAGGTGTGGGAGAAAAGAATAAGAAGAGTTCACCAGGTAAGATTTTTTTTCTTCATTGAGCAGCATTATTATAGTGTTACAAAGGAGGTACCTGGATCAGGATTTTTATCAGGATGGTACTGAATAGAAAGCCTCCTATATGATTTCTTGATATCAGATTCAGATGCCCCAGCTTCCAGTCCAAGAATACTGAAAGGCTCAAAAACTTGGACCTAAGAGAATTCAAAGCAAAGTCACATGCTTATAGACTTGCATGTATAATATCTTCATTTCACTGAATGGTTACATAATATCAATATAAAGATGATTACATAATGGGCCTATATAAAGAGACAGGGACATGTGAACCCTGAAGTTGCAAAAATCTATACAAATGACAGGGACATGTGAACACATAACTCTATCTGGCATCAGGTAAAAATCACAGACTAATGTTTTGACATATCACATACAAATGACAACCAAATGAGTTTCCACCAGTGAGAAAAAAAAAGGCAGATGCAAACCGTGGAAAGTATAATCACTAGGACAGTGCACTTCCAACTGCTGATTTAACAAAAAAAAAACAGTTCAACGAAGCAGATTTGAGTTACGTCAACTTGATAAGTATACTTGTATCGCAGAAAGAATTGCTCTATCTGAAAGCATCAAATTCTAAAGTAGCTCAAAGTTCACATACCTCACGGCTAACATGCTTTATGTAGTAAACCAGGAATATCATAACAATCCAGAGCAGAAGGATGGTTAGGTTACTGCACGTGGAGAAGTTGGATATCTGCGAAATAAGGGAAGCAGAACTTATTATTAGTCGGAAAAGCAAACCCAGTTACACCCCGAAACAGAAACTAAAAATAGCGAACACACGAAGTTGAAGGAAAACGAAGAACAAGAACGCCGTCCGCACCCTCTTGTAGATCGACTTGCGGTACTTGCCGGAGCGGTGGCAACCCGAGCAGCGGCAGTGGATGGTCTTGGCCTTCTCGGAAGCAGCGCGACACAGACGCAGGATCGTGTAGGGCACGAGGGGCAGCGCGATCATGGTGAGGATGAAAATCAGGAAAAGCGAGATGTTCTCCTCTGCGGCCGCCATGGCTGCTGCGACCTACCTCCGCTCTCCCCCCCGGATCGTCTGCGATGTCGCAGGATTTTGCGGAGGCAGAGCCGGATCTGGCAGTGGGGCGAAGGGAGGCGGTACGGGGCCGGCGGATCTGAGGGGTCGGCGGCTCGCGGGGAGACGAGATCAGGGAGGCGCACCGGGCGTGGGCAGGATTTGGGTGCGAGGGGCGAGCTCCGACCTCCGGTGTCGAGGGGCGAGCTCCGGCCTCCGGTGCTCCGGGCGAGTGCGAGACTGGCGGTGACGGCTGCGGCTGCCGAACAGCCGGGTGCGCCGTGCGTGCGCGTGCTGGGGACCCTAACAACGTGAAGTACTGGGCTGGGGGCAACTAAGTGGGCTGGACGTGGTGTCGCGGACCGCCTGCTTGCTGGCGCGGCACTGGGCCGCTGGCGCTGGGAGCCTGGGGGCGAGTCGGGCGACTAAGGACTTTTAATTCCTCCCCAAAACTTGATCCTTTCCTAATGTTTGGACACATGAAATATTAAATATAGACTAAAAAATAATTAAATACATAGATTATGATTATTTTGTGAGATAAATCTTTTAAGCCTGATTAATTCATGATTTGACAATATGGTGCTACAATAATACATATGCTAATGATGGATTATTTAGGCTTAATAAATTCGTCTCGCGGTTTACTAACGGTTTCCGTAATTTATTTTTTATTAGTATCCGAACACCCTATGCAATACCTCCATGCGACACCCGATGTGACACTCCAAAACTTTACACCCTGGATTTAAACAAGGCATAAGGCCCTTTGGAATGCGGGATTTTTTTTCTGGTTTCTATGTTTTTCTTGTGAAAAATAAATTGAATCATGTAAAATTTCTATGGAATTCTTGTGAAATTCTTACGTTCCAAGGGGGGCCATAAGTGGGCTGGATGTGGAGTCGTGGACCGCCTGGTTGTTGGCGCAGCACTGGGCTGCTGGTGCTGGGAGCCTAGGAACACACCAAATATGGTATTCTACCGTGGGAAGGTCCCGATGGCATAAATACGTAGTTTGTCTTTCTTTCAATGTAAATCTGTGTGTACCTTATTATTCACCATCAACATAAATTGGATTTCTTTTAATCTCGAATACTGGCATTGTGCTTTTCTCATTTTTTTAAGCGTGCAGTTTGACTTTGTTTCAATGTACATGCTAAACGTTAAAGGGGATTCCTTGTGTGCCATTAAAAAAGATTGTAATGTTCTGTGTGCCTCTGAAAAAGTTCAGCGGTCTTCAGCGCCACTGCTTCAACTTTTTTTATGCCCTTCATGCCACTACCGTCAGTTTAGGCTCTAACGTCGTCAAACTGCAGGTGTGAAAAGTCGAAAATACCCTTAAGTCTAAATATGTCATTAATTTTTTTTTGAGTATCTTAACGACTTCAAATGAAAAAACTCAAAACTAGAAAGTTGTAGATCTCATCGAGATCTATAACTTTTATATAAAAATTATCTTTATTAAATTCCATAAAAAAAGATATGATTTTTCTAAGATATATTGATCATATCAAATCATATTTTTTTGCGGAATTAAATGGAGATAATTTTTATATAAAAATTATAGATCTCGATGAGATCTACAACTTTCTAGTTTTGAGTTTTTTCATTTGAAGTCGTTAAGATGCTTAAAAAAATTAATGGCATATTTAGACTTAAGGGTATTTTTGACTTTTCACACCTGCATTTTGACGACGTTAGAGCCCAAATTGACGGCAGTGGCATGGAGGGTACAAAAAAGTTGAAGCAGTGGTGTTGAAGACCGCTGAACTTTTCTAGAGACACACGGGGTATTACGATCTTTTTTAATGGCACACAAAATATTCCCCCAACGTTAAATCTGTCTGCCTTGTATTCATCACCGTATTATACGGCAGTCTTCGGGTGGTAATAGGACCCAGCCGCCGGTAATGGTACTGTGCATTCATCGTTGCCTAGTTACAAATTTTTCAATCCCTGTTTGAAACCTCCCACGCGAAACTGGTGAATTTTCGCGCCCTGTTCGTTTGGGCTTGTTTGGCTGATAAGCTATGGCTGAAAGTACTGTTGGCTGATTTGATGTGAGATAAAAATACTATTCATTGGCTGAAAAAGTACGACTTATAAGCTAAACAAACCCAAACAAACAGGGCGTCGATTCCCGCGTGCCATAAAAGTTACCCTTAACAACGGTTATACAATGCTTAACAAAACCGATAAAATTTGGATTCCCACGCGAAACTAAAAATTGATGTTAGTTTTGTGCCATCTAATCAAATTTGCTACAAAACTTATCATCCAACAATGCTTAACAAAGCTATTAATAGACCACAGACCACATCATATGTTTGCCTTGAATCCATCCAAGTTTACTTACCCTGCAGTCAAGAGTAAGGATGGACGAAAAACTCAAAGCTCGTTAGTTCGCTCGGCTCGTGGCTGGCTCGACTCGGCTCGGCTTGTTATGATAACCAGCCGAGCCGAGCCAAGATTTTAGCTTGTTAGCTATAACGAGCTAACTCGAGCCAGCTCGCGAGCTAAACGAGCCAAACTCCCAGGAAAAAAAGTATCCAAATTTATATTAGTTTTTGTATTACTTCATGTCTTGCACTTTATAATTGACTGCTAACTGGTCTAGATCCTATAAATTGACTGGTAACTGGTCTAGATGCATTTCTTTTATATTATTATTATTCTCAAACTTTAGATAAATGCAAATATTATATTTTATGTATTTTTTATACTTGGCTCACGAGCTTAACGAGCCAGCTCGAGCTTTTAACGAGCTGAGCCGAGCTGGCTTTCTGGCTCGTTAGGATAACGAGTCGAGCCGAGCTAGCTCATTATCTTAACGAGTCAGAACGAGCCGAGCCGAGCCAGCTCGTTATCTAGCCTTAGTCAAGAGTAACATCCTTTTGACTCTCTATCCCAAACAATAAGATAAAATATTCAAAAAACAACTGATTCATTCATCTTCACTTTGGCTTGGACTATAGTAAGTAAAGAAAATTCAGGAAATGAACATGGTTTCATAAGTAGCAAAAAATAATTTCGAGGAACTATCATATACATTGTCCATATATGTTTTTCACACTATATCCAGGCTTCATGTTATTCTAATATATGCACTGAAACCGTATAGAAAAAAAAACGTGTCTTATAACTCTGTCGTGACCATGCAAACACTGACAATGGCAGTTTCAGATTGTGACAGATACTCTAGGAGGTGCCAGTTACCATTTTAGTAAACTAATTACTTCAAGAGTCAATTAGAAAATCAGTGAGATATCATCTTTTCCTATGAGTGGAATGCATCGAAAGAACCGGTTGTAACTTGTACGCTATGTGATAAATTTCATAAAAGGAATCTCAACAATGAGAGAGCAATGCAGAGAATTGAAACATAATTACAGTACAACGATGTCTTTAAACACTGTTAAGTGAGGATACATGTCAGTTTGTGAAGCAAGAATTTGTCTATGGTGTAGCTATCTACCATGTTCTGTTTTCTAATGATTCATCGATGATAAATCCACTAATATTAACTCTTTCAGTGAGATAATTACCTAAACAAAACATAATAAAAACGATATCTCCCTAGGGGTGCAAAACCATTCCCAGTAATGAAGTGGCAGTACTTCTCTTAATTTTCAGGTAGATATTGTGTATGCGGAACCGCCTTGGAAATTGACTCCTTAATCAGGTTTTTCAGCAGATGACATAAATCTTTAACTTACAGCTTCCTACACTGAGTGAAGCAAAGCGGGTATATTTTATTAGTAATTCACATGGTTAACCTCAAACATACTAATCAGATCAGTATATCTTTTTTATTTCACACTGAACTTAGTGTATTGATACTAACCATGATGATTTAACCTACAATAGATTAAGATTAGTATGTTTTCCCACTGTGAGATCCAAAGAAGCACATGAAGCCTCACCTTCTCCCAAGAGTAGCCCTCGTGTGTGCCGCTGCTAATAGAAATTGTTTTAAAGTATGCTCGGGATATATTTAGTTGAGCTCATAGGTTCAAGGGAGCAGACCACTATCGTCGGCGCTTCGGTCCATGTCCTTAAATTGACATAATGACACAAGTGGAAAAATAATTTAAGGCAATTGAATAGATCCAATGGTGATTATTCTGTGTTATGGTTAGAGATGAGCACATTAATGGCCATATGTTTCTAATTATTATGAGAATTTATAGGATTTATCCTTTTTAACACATATTGTGAGGGCTATTATATATTGAGACTTTGTTCAGGAATTCCAAATAATAATATAAGATATGCGTTGTCATCATTTGCATTGTGTATTCAATGTGTATCTACCAGAAACTAAGATTAAGTTAAATCACATTTTGTTGCACCACATTCTATGACATCATGAATATATATTTTTTGGCTTTCAACTTTTAATCTAATTAGTTGAAACTCACTTGTTTATTATATCTTTTAATCAAAATTTTCCTTTTATATTTTATTAAAAACATAGTCTAGGTTGTAGATAATGGCTTAAAAAATCATTTCAGCCTACACCGGCCAACTAACATGTTGAATTTGTTGCCTGGGAAAAATATATTTGTAGTAGTATTACTTTATAAGAAACATGTGTGACTAAAACTAAATTACCATTACAGGTGTATTTTCCCTATTCCCGGATGTAGTTACTCCTATCTTCAATAAACCAAGTTGAATATTGGTGCATACTCATTTATTATTTTGAGTATGTTTATATACTCATTTTAAAATATTTTCAATCTTACTACGTGAAAATTTTATAAAGAGTCCATATTTTTAATATATTACTATAATACCATGATATTAGTGTATAAAATAAGTATAATCATATACTATATGTATACCTGCATATTTGACATGCACAGTACTCTAGATGGTCTAGTATGATCGTATATTCCATATACATACAGTAAGACCTTGTTTGGTTGAGCTGTGACTTTTGCAAAAGTTGTTATGGGTTGTGACTTTTGCAAAAGCTACTATGGAAAAGCTGTTATGGGATAGTTGAAAGCCCGTTTGGTTGAGTTGTGATTTTTGGAAAAGTTTCTCTCACTTGCAAGTAGGCCCCACATGTTATGCAATGAATCTTCATCTTCCTCTTGCTAGATCTCACTGCGTCAGGATGGTCGTGCTCACCAGGTCGCACCCCGCGGCGGGGGCTGGCCATGCCGTGCCCGCAGGGACTCAGGGACTCGGTTGGGGTTCCCAATCCACCTGGGGTTGCAGCCATGGATTTAAATAGCGGGCTATAGAAATGCTATAGCGCCGCTATAGCTTTTGGAGAGAGCCCGCGCTAAGCTATTTCTATATTTTTCGTTATGTCATTTATGACCGCTATATTACGCTTTAGTGTCGCTAAATTGCTTAGCTTTAGCTTTAAAATAGCGTCGCTATTTTAATTTTAGCTTTTAGAGTGACAATTTAGTTATTATATACTTATCTTTTGCTGTTAAGTTAGTCTTTTGTAAAATTGAACATTTGAGTTTCACAAATCATGCTATAATGCCATATTAAATATTATTCCCTAGACTCCTAAAGCCTTGGAAACATATTTAAAAAAAGGGACAGACCCAGTGTCAGAATCTCTCACATGAGTGGGGTCTGGGGAAGGGATAAACCGAGACAATCCTTTTACCCATAAAATCTGCGGAGAGACTGCTTCGAACCCACGACCTTGAAAACATATTTGTGTTTACTAAATTTCATGATTCCTGTATTTTTATGAATCAATTACTTGATTTTTTATGGTTTTCTTAAAAACCACTATCTGTCATAGCTCTCCACTATAGCTGCTCTATAGCTTTATAGCTTCTGAAAAAAAGTTGTCGCTATTTGCAATAGGCCGCAATTTAAAACTTTGGTTGCAGTGGGGGACGGAGTAGGGAACATCGCGCGGAGGAGTTGCAGCGGGGGACGGATACAGAGGCGCTCATCTTGATCGACCTGGGGTTCCCAATCGGCGAGTTGCTCCTAGCCCACTATGGCAGAACCGTCTAATCTAATGCCTACCAGGAGTACTCGTCTTCCATTAGACACTAAGTACCCAAAGGAGAATATCAATTACTCGGTTTTGTCGGGCACACCCCAATGGAGAACCCGAAAATCCATATTTTCCATCAGGATCACAAATGAGAGAATAAAGCTTACATCATTCTTAACCATTTCTTACATCACTTTTAATACAACATCAGAGTATAATATTTATTGTTATAACAGCAGAATATAGTCAAATTATCAGAGTTATGAACAATTCAAGTTAACAGCAGAATATAAACATGTGATCAAAATTACAGCGGAAATAAATATCTATTCATGATATGATGAGGCATTGATATATAAACTATGACAGCAGATAATAAAATTTTCATTTATAAAAACATTTAGTGAGAGTTATAAATAAGACTATGATCGCAGCGTAAAGGAAATCCTCTCTGAGCCCACCAGGAGGAATCCACACACAAAGATCAGCTCTAGCCTCCACCTGTCACCTGCAGTAGGGGGAAATAAAACCCTGAGTACTCAATTGTACTCAGTAAGACTTACCCGACAGAAGAAAAGAAAAGACTCCAAGAATATGTAAGGCAATCTGGCTATGGGTTTATTGCATCTGCGGTAAGCATTACTAAGCGTGCGTCCTTATATTCGATTTTTATTAATAGCCGCATTAGTTCATTAAACAACCATTCTATATAAGCACCTATGTTACTTTCAAGCAGGTGGTAAGCAATCAGATTTTCTTTTTATCATCTTACATCTTTCAGTTCTTACTATGGTGTTAGAGTTTAGACAATCCGTACCGGATTGCCCGACGATTCACGAATCAATGCTGAAAGGTCCTAATGGCTAGAGGGGGGGTGAATAGCCTATTAAAAATTTCTACAACAACACTTAACAAACTGGTTAGACAATTATGAGGTGAAGCAAGTGTTGGGCTAGCCTACCAAAAATGCAAGCCACCTATCACAAATTCTAGTTTCTATTGTCTCTAACCACACAATGGCTATGGCACTATACTAAGTTAGTGTGCTCTCAAAAGCTAACTAAAGAGCCACACTAACCAAACTAACAAGCTCTCACAACTAGCTACACTAAAGAGCTTGACAACTAATTTGCGGTAATGTAAAGAGAGAATGAGCAAGATAGTTATACCGCCATGTCGAGGAGTGAACCAATCAATCACAAGGATGAATACCAATGAAGATCAATCACTTCGAAATCAAATGATGACACAATGATTTTTTACCGAGGTTCACTTGCTTGCCAGTAAGCTAGTCCTCGTTGTGGCGATTCACTCACTTAGAGGTTCACGCGCTAATTGGCATCACAAGCCAAACCCTCAATAGGGTGCCACACAATCAGCACAAGATGAGAATCACATAAGCCATGAGCAATTCACTAGAGTACATTTTGGCTCTCCATCAGAAAAAGGTCAAGAACCCCTCACAATCACCACGATCGAAGCCGGAGACAATCACCAACCTCCGCTCGACAATCCTCGCTGCTCCAAGCCATCTAGGTGGTGGCAACCACCAAGAGTAACAAACGAATCCTGTAGCGAAACACGAACACCAAGTGCCTCTAGATGCAAACACTCAAGCAATACACTTAGATTCACTCCCAATCTCACAAAGATGATGAATCTATGATGGAGATAAGTGAGAGGGCTTTGGCGAAGCTCACAAGGTTGCTATATCAATATAAAATGGTCAAGAGGGTGAGCTAGAGCCGGCCATTGGGCTTAAATAGAAGCTCCCACGAAATAGAGTCGTTGTACCCCTTACTGGGCACAACTCGGGGTGATCGGACGCTCCGGTCATATCGACCGGATGCAGGACCCCAGTGTCCGGTCGCTCGATGCTTGCCACGTGTCATCGGCTTCAAACATTGATCGCCTGATCTCAATGGTCATCAGTACATTTAAGTAGTGACCGGACGCGCTGCTCAAAGTGACCGGACGTAGCAACACCAACATCCAGTCGTTTCCAGTAAGGTACCAGAAGCGAAAAATCACGACTGGACGTATCCGGTCATGCCCGACCAGACTCACCCAGCGTCCGATCACTCAACGTCTCCCCTGTGCGCTGCATATGTCATCATACGTCATACTGACCGGACTCAGGCCCTGAGCGTCTGGTCATTTGTCGCGCTAGCGTTCGGTCATGAGACCAAAATAGCACGCTCATTGCTGCCACTGAATGGACGCGCCGGTCCTATCGAGACCAGCGTCCGGTCACTTACAATGACCTCCGTTCACCTGGGTTAAGGCACCGGACACGTCCGTTACACCTTGTGAAACCCTGTCTTTTCTGTATAGTGCGCCGATAAAGTTTCTTACCCTTGCTCAAATGTGCCAACCACCAAGTGTATCACCTTGTGCACATGTGTGTTAGCATATTTTCACAAACATTTTCAAGGGTGTTAGCATTCCACTAGATCCTAAATGTATATACAATGAGTTAGAGCATCTAGTGGCACTTTGATAACCGCATTTCGATACGAGTTTCAACCCTCTTAATAGTATGGCTATCGATCCTAAATGTAATCACACTCACTAAGTGTCTCGATCACCAAAATAAAATGGCTCCTACCATTTATACTTTTGCCTTGCCTTTTATTTTCTCTTTCTTCTTTTCAAGTCCAAGCACTTGATCATCACCATGGCATCGCCATCATCATGTCATGATCTTTATTTGCTTCACCACTTAGAATGTGCTACCTATCTCATGATCACTTGATAAACTAGGTTAGCACTTAGGTTTTATCAATTCACCAAAACCAAACTAGAGCTTTTAAATGCCCCCAGTTGGGTACCTCAAAAACACATGCCCCGCTTGTACCCTAGGTACAAGCAGTACCAACCCACTACCCTCCTATTATAGGGTCTAGGTCCTCGTCCAAACTGGGACTCCAAGCCCCCGCCCTAAGTCCCAGACTCAGTGCGGTGCAAGGACCTCCTAACCCAAAAACCACCATGACAGTCGACCCAGAAAGAGTCGGAACCCATGACAAGAGAGTAACAAGTCTTCTAAGCGCCCATACCCAAGTATATGCTCGGGATAATAAGTCTGTGACTTGCCTAGCGTCCAATACAACGGTCGGTCCTTAACCGACACAGACATAAAAAAATAGTGTAACCAAGCCATGCCCCGTTGGCCGCAGGACATAACCCCTTACACCCACCAACACCCAAACCATATCCCTGCCCGGTCACCATTTTTTCTTTCCACCATTTATATTTTCCAAGTAATAATAATACAGTAATATATTTCCTATCTCTCGCGAGTGACAGGCAATCACTCGACTTTTACTGGAGTTCTGTAGCATAGCAATCTATACGATCCTGTCATACTAGTAAGACACATAGGATAAAGATATATATATGCAAGTGGGTTTCATTCAACTCCTTAAAACTTAATGTATAAATATAATTTGAAGTGTAGAAAAGCAGGGGTTTTACACCGGGGCTTGCCTGGGTAAGATTTAATCAGAAGTTAGCTTTCCATCATGGCGATACGATCTCCAAAAGTACCATTTCTCCAGCAACTCCCAATGACTCTATGATCCATCGACGTCCCTATTATGATATGCAATGCAATAAAATGCAAAGACGTAATTAATCGACTGCAACCGTGGCTCGTAAAATACGATTTACATCTTTCAAGTTAACGAGCTAGTTCTAACGACGACCGTACTTTGGCTACATATCCATGTTGTCGAATAAGGCGTTATTACCTCGTAATATTTTAGTTATACAAACCCAAGTTGTTTCGTTATTCCATTCTACGATTTAATCTCTATTTGAAATATGGCATCATTATCTACTCTAGTAAACTAATTATTTTTATGCTACAAAAATTACAGTGAGTATCTAATATTGCTAGGAACCTACTGTAAAAATATCAGATCCAATACTATTACCAATTTATCACAACAATTCCTATAAGTTTATATTTTTATAATATTAAGTATGTTAAAATAATTAGAGCAACCTTAAAAATATACCGAACATATGCGAACAAAATACACTATTAGGTAAATCATGATTTTTAGAAATTCAACAAAACTGGTTTCATATTTTTTGGACAACTACACAAATTTATATTGATTTTACAAGTTTATTTATGAAACTAAATTAATAAATGCTTGAGAAACTAAAGAGGACCAACGGCTTGGCTGCTGACCAGACGCGGCCCAACGGCGCGGTAAATGGCACGGCGGCCTAGGGGGCAGCTGTCGCGGGTACGTTACCAACTTATCATAGGGACCAAAACAAGTCTATACTTAAAAACATGTCACTAGACCGAGGCTTTTCAACTGAGCGTGCTCCCCAAAATAAACACGTGAGTATATATATATATATATATATATATATATATATATATATATATATATATATATCGGTTTACTAATTTAGACAATTAGCAATATCTAGGCACAAGGAGATTTTTAACAAAGCTCGAATTTAAATTATATTCAAAAGCTATATATATCGTTCTATTTATTAATGAATTTTATTTTATTTATAAAAGTTGCTTTTCATGCTTAATCTAATAGAACAAACTGTTCGCTATTTATTTGCCAGAATTGTTGCCAGACATTCCTAAATATCTCTACGCACTGAATAATTTTCACCTAGGCGTTTATGTGAGTCCACAAAACTGAGTCACATAGGATTCACTTATCGGCTAAAGTATGTTTTAAATAAAAAATCCGAGAAACTCGCTTCAGAATTTTTTCTTAGGCCTAAATCTCGGTGCTAAATGAGCTCGTAACACTAGAGGTGTTACACCCACATCGCCGACACGCCATTGGGGCCACGTCCGTGTGATCGGAGCAGGCTGCACGCACCACCACTGAGATGGGACTGCACTGCCGCCGAAGATGGGGCAGGGAGGCCTGTGGTCGGCAGGGAAGAATCCAGAGGGAGCGGCGGCGCGCCGTCGAGGTCCCTGGGCGACGCGGACGGGAGGGAGTCATGGCACGGTCAGGAGGAAGTCGCGACCAAAGGGGAAAAGAACGAATCGTTATCTACATAACAAGTGGCAGTAGGGTAATTTTTTGCCCCAAAAGCCAGCAAAAGCAGGGGGAGGTGCTTTTGGATTTGTACCTCAGGAAAAGCTGCTTTTGGACAACAACACCTACAGCTTTTGAGCCATTTGATTCGACTTTTTAGTTTTTGGGGGCAAAAGCCACAGCCAAAGGCCCAACCAAACAGAGTTTAAATCTTGAGATATACACATGGGAGTAACTACGTCCTAGTAGGAGTAGGAAATACTTTCCCATTACCATTATTGATATGTCATAATATGTTTTGGTAAAAAAATTAAACTTAACTAAAGTAATAGCTTACAAAATTTATTGCAGAGTATTAGTGTAATTTAAAGTGTTGTTGGTATGTGATTTATTATGGGAATATTTTTGAATAATAAACTATTAAAATAAATATTAATCCTAATGTATGTATTAACATGATCTGTATGGAACCACACATCATGTATGGTTAGTTTTCAATCTAGCAATAATAGAAGTATGCAATTAGAAGATATAAAACTTACTGATCATTGTAGTTATTGAATTGTTTTCTCTAACATATATACTGATATATAAACATATATTGTAAGGAATATTTTAGTTTATTTTTTGTAAACAATAGACATGGGTAATTTAGAATAAGATTAAAGGGATTACTTTATATTTTCTTTAATAACAGAATATGTGAGTAATTTAAAAGTAAACTTAGGGGTTACTTTGCATTAGGAGGTCATTTTAAATTATCTTTCATAAAGATATAAGTGGATGATTTTAATAAAATATAAGGGGTTATTTAATATTATCTTTTATAATGGCAATGGTGGGTAATTTAGATGCAACTTTAGGGGGTTATTTTATATGTTTTAATAATAGCATGTGGGTAAATTTTTAAAGATTAAAATAGATCTAACGGCTATTTGTGATGTTGGTTAGGATATACCGAATTTAAAGCTAAATGTTTCTATTTATTGCAAAAAAATTAGGATTTATCTTCTTTCTTAGCGCGTCTCGTGAGGATTAACTTGAAGGTTCCATTGAGAGCCTCTAATTAGTGTGTATGCACACACATATTATATAAGATAAGATAACTCAATACTATAATGAAGCACACATTCACATGAGACGTGATAATTCATCCTGACCATTGAACATTTTATAACTACAATTTAAAAGTAACATTTAACAAACGTCCTTATTCACATGGTTTTATACATAAATCAAAGACACAAGGCTAGAGAAAAATACACTGGAAACTTTGAGTTTAAATAAAAAGATGATTCAAGTGATTTTATAGACCATCGCAGAGTTGGAGAGAGACGCTTAGAATTTAAATTAAACAATCAATTAGATTTATTTTTTTGATATATATGGGAAGACAAAGGACATGATCCAAACGGTTAACCAACACATTGACATAACCATGAAATAGTTTTTTAAACTAATGCGTGGTTGGAGATACCACTTCAAAGTTTAGTGATTTTGACTAACAATGTAACAGTGCCTCCATCGTCTTTTGCCGACACCAGAACTAACTTGTTGCCGGTGCTCTCCCCCGTCTTTTCCTCATCCTACCGGTCTAATCCACCTTGTAGCGGATGACACAATGCATCATCGTGCCTCGCTGCTGCCGCATCCCCGATCGACTTTGCCAACACAAGCTGCCTCCACCACCACCCTTCCACTAGAACTACTAACCTATCAGGCCATCACTAGTGCTTGGCCCACACCCTTACCCTACGCCCAACCAGTCTCCGCTGCCTCCTAGCTGGTGATACCAACGAGTCGCCTCACCTCGCTGCCACCGTATACCCGACCAACTTCGACGACGTAACGTCGTCTCCACCCTTACTCGTGCCCACCACCACCGACGGACTAACCTTCCACTCTTTAAGGTTCTCTTTTGACAACTTATATCCAAAACCCTGAATCCCTAATCCCTACACCCCAAAGCCTAGGAAGACATCAGAGAAGGAGAATCCAAGAAATTAGGTGTAGAGAGCAAAATAAGACACCACTACTGTAGTAGAAAATTTTCAAAAAAAAAGAGGCTGATGCTCATGGACTCATGTATACAGCACGGCTCATGAGAGGCATGCATGTAGCAGCGCCGGTACACTCGTGTGATACGATCAACGGCCATGGCCCTCGCTACCGCGTGCATCCAGTTGCTCGTCTTTCCTTCCTCGGGTGACCTCACGTGGACCCCACCCTGTTCCGTGCTGTGCAACAGCCTGTTCGCTTGCTCGTAAACGATCGTAAATTTCCAGGCGGGAACAGTGTTTTTCTCTCACACCAAACCAGCCAGCAGTAAATAATCCACGATCGTTTACGGCCTCCCGAACAAGCCGCAAGCGTCCTAGAGGGGAGGAATGAACGCCCCCGTGGGCCCGTCGCCTGCTGCCGTGGCCGATCACGAATTCAAATCAAACCAGCACAACCGACTCGCCCCCCTCCGACCCCAAGCGCCCCCAACTAGTGCAGCGCCTCGCCGCCAGCCATGTCGTCGTCGGCGCCAGATGTGGCGGAGTCGTCGCGTGCTGGCCAGGAAGCGGAGCAGCAGCCCGAGTCGGAGCCGCAGCGCAAGTGGGTGGCCCTCGTCTCCGCTGCCGTCCTCCTCGACAACGAGGACGAGTGGGCCCAGAAGATCATCGGCGGAACCGACGTGCTGCTCGACCTCAACGACCCGCCGCTGCCCTCCTACATGGTGCTGCACCCCCGCGTCGCCCCGGACCCCAGGCGCAACAACGAGCCGCTGTCCGCCTACATCCTCGCCACCGACCGCTCCGCCTGCATCCTCCTCCACGTCGTCGAAGGCAACCACCCGGACTTCTTCCTCTGCAACACCCACAGAAGTACCGTCACCATCCTCCCCCCGGTGTCTTCCTATATCCAGGCCAGAGGCCATGACATCCGCCCCCGCCTCAGCATCGGCCTCATCGCCGACCCGCACCACCGCGGCCACTACGTGGTCGTCCAGCTCCACCCCACCACCTCCGATGACCACCCCAACAAGCTCCTCTACTACTCCACCGCCAAAGGCCGGTGGTTCATCAGGGGGTTCAACCTACAACAGGCCCGCATGCGCAACCCCTTCTCCGAGACTGGCGTGCTCGCCCACAACGGCCGCCTCTGGTGGCTTGCCCTCGCCTATGGTGTGTTCTTCTGCGATCCCTGCACCCCCCAATTCGAGTCCCCCCAGCTGCGCTTCCTCCCGCTCCCGGACGACTGCGAGATGGAGGGCGACGTCGGCTTCGACCCCCGCATCAGGACCCTCATCGACCAGCGCCGCTGCGTCAGGCCCAGCGAGGACAAGCTACGCTTTGTCGAGATCCGCGGCCTCTCCTACGACGATCTCGTCGACGTACCCGTGGCTAACCCCACCGTCCAGATGTGGACGCTCGACGACCCGGAGGGCCCCGACGCATGGACGTTCGAGTACGAGGTGTCCTTCACCGAAATCTGGGGCAACAAGACCTACACCGACGCGGGCCTGCTGCCGGACGAGGTGCCCCACGTCTTCCTCGTCGACCCCAACCACCACTACGTCGTCTACTTCTTCCAGGGCTCGAAGCTCTTCGGCTTGGACATGCGCGAGAAGAAGTGAATTTTTTGTATTTTGGTCCTTTTTGAAAACAATTTTTACAAAAAGACCTACGTCAAAATGTTTTTTGAAAATAAACTATTTTAGGCGTCTTAGAACATGACGCCGAGGTATGGGGGTCGGCGTCGACTGACACGACGCCGAGGTATTGCCACGTCATGGACAACCGGGGTCGTCGATGACACGGTGGCGCGTGGGTCCGAGACGTCGACGTCGTGTCAGCCAATGCCAAGGGCCCAACCTCGGCGCGGCTGGACTACATGCCGAGCTATTGGCACCATCCGGCGCACGGCCTAGGCGGCCCAACAACGCACGGTGGCCCAGTAGCTTGGCGCGGGGTCACTTAACGCCGAGCCACAGACCTCGGCGCGGCCTGACTCAACGCCGAGGTCTGGTCCCTTGAGGCCACGCCGAGGCCCCCTTCTTCTTCCTCCCTCCATTCTAAAGACGGTCGGCCTCCTCTCTTTCTCTTCTCCCCCGCGCCGCCACCAAACCCTAGCCTCCAAAATCGACCCTAGGTGCCACGATCTCGGCTCCTGAAGCTTCCTCGAGGTAATGGTCCCTCCCCTCCTCCATTCTATCCACGTAGATGTGCTTACATTGTCCCTAATCATGTGGAATCATGGGTGTATGGTGTTTTGGTATATTTGTGTTTGCATTTGCAAAATGTATGGCTTAGGATGATTGAGTGCATTGTTGTTTAACTGTTTTATGTGCTGAACATGTTAGGTTAGTTTGGTTTCTAGTTATTTTGGTCATTAGGGTTCTTTGTTTATTGTAGGTGTCATTAGGGTTAGTATGTATTTTATTTATTTGTTGGTCATTATATTTCAATTTTGTATGACTAGAAATAATTATGTTGTTGGGGTTGAAAAAGATGAAATGATATATTTTAGTTTCTACTTATTGGATTGAAACTCGCATGATATATTGATATGTGACACTACTTGTTGTGTGATGGCTGTAGATGGATAAATTAGTGAGGTTGCATCATGGAGGCCATATTGTTAGGACAAGAGATGATAGTTTGGAATTTCTGGACATGTGTGAGGAGTTGTTGATTTTTTCTGAAACACCATCTTTGACCCAGTTAGTGGAGCGAGTGAAGGTTAAGTTAGGCTGGAATGAAGGAGACGTGCATGTTCAGTTTGAAGGTGTCATAGATGTTGGGTCATCGAAGGGTCCTCGGATCAAGCGGTTGCTCAAAATTACAAGCGAGACTGAATGGAATGATTACAAGGCAATTGTATTGGCCTTAGAAGTACGATCTTTGGATTTAGTAGTAAGGAGTCCGGCTTAGGAAATGATAACTTCGAAGCATGGCCATCTTCCCCCGCTCACATAGGTTATGGTCCTTTGTCTGAAGAAGAAATACTTGTCACACAACTAGGCTACAGTGGAGATGAGGAAGAGAATCCGGTTGCCGATGGTGAGGGCAATCATGATAGTGATGAAGAGGATGATGATTATGTAATTGGTGATGCAGAAGAAGGTTTGGACGATGCTAGCGGAGACTTTTCTATTGAGGATGAGCTTAGCGATGAAGATGATCTTAGTGGTGAAGAAGACTTTGGTGATGCTAGGGCTACGAACCGTTTTGACATGGAGATAGCTGGAGATGATGAATCCTTCGTAGAGGAGATAGCCGAAGACTCTGATGACGATCGCCCTGTTGGTCGTCTCAATTTTAGAGAAATAGAGATATTGTCTAGGGTCTTGCCTTGGAGAGATCCACTAGTTGGTGATTTCGAGGACCTTAGCCATGGTCATAGGGCAGTAGCTGATGGTGGGCCAAGTGATACAACTGTGCCTGATGTTAGCGGTTGCCTCATCATACGGAAGGGCATATTGTTTGCTACCATGGATGAATTGAAATCATGGTTGCAAGAGTACTCCATTGTACACAACCGACCTTTTAGGGTCATCAATTCATTCAAGGAGAAGAGGTACACTGTTGCTTGTGAAGAACAACAGTGTGGTTGGAGAGTATGTGCTAGGAAGACAAAGGCAGGCAAATGGAAGATTACCTCAGTGAAGCAACCACATGTTTGTGCCACTGCTGAGGCAGAAGAGAACCATCTGCAGCTCAATTCTAGGTTCATTGCAAGGCAGTTATGCCCCATGGTGAAGCATATGCCAACCATTATGGTGTCTGTGTTGGTTGAGATCATCTTACAATGGTACAATTACTATGTCAAGTATGGGAAAGCATGGAGGACAAAGCAGCGTGCACTGAAAATAATATTTAGAAATTGGGAAGAAGCTTATGAGCGCCTCCCTGTAATGTTGAACGCAATGAGGGCTGTAAATCCTAGGATGCACTTCGAGTATTTACCTAAGGAGGGTGAAACAAGGAATGGTAGCCAGGTATTTGGAAGGGCGTTTTGGGCGTTTGGGCAGAGCATCGAAGCATTCAAGCATTGCAGGCCCGTTGTCTCAATTGACGGGACCTTTCTTACAGGGAAATTTGAAGGCACAATGCTTATTTGTATTGGGACAGATGCAGAAGACCAGCTTGTGCCATTGGCCTTTGCGATTGTTCAGAAGGAGGACACGGATAGTTGGTGTTGGTTTCTCAGGCTAGTAAGACAAGTGGTAATTGGTCTAGGACGTGATGTTTGTGTGATATCCGATAGGAATGCTGGCATTCTGAATGCCATAGAACAAGAGATTCCTGGTTACGGCCAAATACATCACCGGTGGTGCACCAGACACCTTGCTCAGAATCTTATAAGGCATGATCACACAAAGGACAACTTCAAATTATTTGAGGAGGTTTGCAGGCAGCGAGAGGTTCAATTATTCAAAGATAAGTTAGATGCCCTGAAGTTAGCCACAAATGTTGATGGCAGACAATTCTTGAGCGAGTTGATAGCGTCGAAGGATAAGTGGTCACTTGCATATGACACCAGTGGTTGGAGATGGGGCTTCATGACTAGTAACATGGCAGAGATGTTCAACAGCCTTCTAAGAGGTTGTCGTGGTTTGCCTATGACTGCTATTGCCTCATTCACCTTCTACAAGTTGAATTCTTGGTTCATTTCGAGGAAGAAGCATGCAAGGTCTCTATGGACAGCAGGCAAAGCTTGGCCACTTTTAGCATCTCAGGAACTAGCTTTCTCAAAGAAAAAGTCTAAATGACAGAAGGGTTTATGTTTCGATCCGATCAACCATGGATATGAGATTCTAGAGGGTGGTGGAACTAACATTGGTGGTGAAGATCGGGGTGCTCGAAAACATAAAGTAGTGATCAATGAGAACAAGTGTACGTGTGGAAAACCGATCATATACCATAGGCCTTGCTCCCACATGATTACAGCCTGTCACCTTAGACGTGTTGACGCTGAGGTTCCTCTCCGTATGGCCGTGGAGTTCTCTTTGAGGAACCTAATGAGCACCTAGAATCCTCCGTTCGAGCCATTTCTTGATGAGAGTCAATGGCCTACTTATGATGGCCCCAAGTATGTGGCTGATCTTGGTTTACTCTGGAAGAGTAGAGGACCTAGGCGGCGGAAGCGGTTCAGGATGGACATGGACCAAGCCACGAAAGGTAGATCAACCATGAGTAAGGTTGGGAGACATTTTGTAGAGGACACCCAAAAGAGCCGTTGCTCTGATTGCCATAAGCCGGGCCACAATAAAAGAAAATGTCCTGAACTACTTAGACAATAGGTATCCACCAAGCTAGCTACTTGAATTGCTTTGTGTAATAGTACATTGGTTTACTTTTGTTTTTTTTATTTTTATGTTACTTCGTACCACATACACATGCTTTAACTTATACTAATGCTTTGGCATTGCTTATGTTGCAGGATGGATCAGTTCCCCCTTCTTGATCCAAGGTTCGATGAGCACCATCGGGCTCGGAGGATCGAGAACGAAGAAGTATATTCAACAATTCGTATGAAACAGTGCATTGTTCATCTTTTGCTCTATAGTCCATGCTCTTTATAAAGTGACATGAACTAATACTTTTTCATGCTTCTCTTTTTTTTTGCAGGTTTTGAATGTGCTGAGGCCAATGACACATGAGGCCTCTACGACCATGGTCTACGATGAGAGGTACACGCCCCTCCTGAAGCTAGCGAACCTTGCTACCGTTGCTCGTGTTTGTCGTCGAGGCACGCCACCTTTCAACCCAGCGGCGCTGACGGCGTTGATAGATCGGTGGCGTCCGGAGACACACAGCTTTCACCTACCATGCGGGGAGATGACGGTCACTCTCGAGGACGTTGCCATGATCCTTGGAGTCAAAATCCGAGGATTCCCAGTGACAGGAGACACGGAGTCTGAAGGATGGCAGCAGCGGGTTGAGCACTTCTTGGGACGGCCCCTAGCGGCAGTTGAGGCTGGCAAGAAATGGCGCAGCAGTGGGGTGTCCCTGAGGTGGCTTCGTCAGCAGTTTCGGGAGTGCCCACCCAACGTAGACGCCCAGACCGTGACATACTACTGTCGGGCCTACATCCTGCACATGTTTGGTACGATTCTCTTCCCTGACGGCACTGGAGACACGGCATCCTAGATGTACATCCCGTGCCTTGGGAACTAGGAGGATGCCGGCAATAGGAGTTGGGGCTCGGCTATACTTGCCTTCCTATACCGTCAGCTTTGCAAGGCATGCCGCCGTCCTGGAGGCGCGCACGCTACAATGTCAGGGTGCATCACACTGTTCCAGGTAATAAAGTAAAGTTATACAAGTTTCCACTACAATTCAATGTTTTTTCTTAACAAAAGTGATTAACATTCAAGTTTCCACTCTTTTTTGCAGATTTGGATGTGGGAGAGGCTTCCAGTTGGGAGACCGCATCAGCTTGATCCCCCACAACCTTGGTTTCCTCAAGGAGACGCAGTTGTCACCCCTACCATGGCACACCTCTACGAGCGAGCCCACGGAACTTACCACGTGTCGCGCCACGCATACATCAGCTTCACCAACGAGCTGGACACCCTTTTGCCACAGCATGTAAGTTTCCCACCCTTTTGGCCTAATCGAGGATATGTGCACAAATTGAGCGTCGACTAGTTGATGACGACGTTGTGTACAGGTTCAATGGCGCCCATATCGGCGGAGGCAAGTCATGGATCTCAACTTGAGCTCCTTGTGCATGGCAGACGCGGACGTCTGGATGATGAGGACCCCCCTTATTTGTTTCTATGCAGTAGAGTACCATCTCCCTCACCGTGTAGCACGGCAGTTTGGTAGGCTGCAGCCTTCTCCGCCCGATGATTTCTCCACCGGTTGGCAGCTCCACAAGTACATAACATGCAATATTTTGTTCGTTTCACATGAATGAATCATTGAGTAGGCCTTCATATTACCGCTATGGTGTAAAATTTGCAGGTTCAGTAGACAAAAAAATAAGATCACCAACTGGCAGCTGGAGCACCAGCGCTACATTGATGAGTGGATGTTGATGGAGCAGAACAACATGGGCATCCACACCGTCCATCGTGACAAGGCATTCGATGATTACCTTGTTTGGTTTGGTCAACGAACAAGGCTTCAATTGAGGCCCGCTTGGATGGAGCAAGACATTGCTGACATTGCGAGCGAGGATGAGGGCAACAACCCATATGACCAAGCTACCCGAGAAGGCAGGCAAGTTGAGATCGCCCCTACGTTAGCTAGAGCTGTAAGTGATACAACTATTTCCATCTATGAGGTCTTTACTGTCATGGAGACTTAAATTCTTGTTTTTGTTGCATAGAGCACGGAGATAATGATGACAGTGGCCGAGCAAGGAAGGCCATTGATGATTCCTGTGGGCGATCCTAATGAGGCCTCCATGTCACGACAGCACATTCAGGTAGTCTCCTCTCATTCAGTTGATATTACATCTTTATATAGTTTTGCGACCAACCCCACTTACTAATAGTGCTTTCAAAATGCAGCGTGCCATGCATCGCCTCCGAAAGGTAGCTGCACGCCTTGGATGTAGATGTTCCCCGGATGTGGTAGTCCCACAACAGCTTGGTGCTGGACCTTCTACTGCACATGTTGGAGGGACTTCATCTTCACATGGTGCACATGGTGGCATGACTTCTTCTTCACATGGTGTAACAACTAGTGCAGAGGGTGGTCAAGGACATGGTCATTATGATGATGAAGGACAGGGAGAGTACTATGATCATGAGTATGATGAGATTGGCATGTCCCAGCTTGGAGATGCACCCCAAGGAACTCAAGGCCCCTCCAGTTCTGGACGTCCATAGAGGACGCTCAGACTAGTGGACAGGTACACTCTAGGTACCTATCCGTTTGGGAGGGGAAAGCGTTACGCTCGTCGTCCACGTTAAGGTACAAGGAGCGATAAAAGATCCAAAGACTTCATATGCTATATTTTATGCATGGACTATGTATGTATTGGACCTTATGTAATGCACTATGTATGGACCTTGTACTATGTTTGGACTATGTTGGTTGATTGATGAAGCATATGTATGGACTATGTTGGATGTTGAATGTGTTGGACTATGTTGGATGTTGAATGTGTTGGACCTTATGTATGTATGGATGTTGAATGAATGTGTATGTCGGTGTGGTCATTTGTTATGTGAAATTATGTGTATTCTATGCATTATGTTTTTTGGTGAACCCCAAGCTCGGCATATCCACCACGATATTTAATTTAAGATAAGCTATACTTTATTTCTGGAATGAAAATGTGATTGTCCTCATAACGATATTTCCCAAATGTGGAACATCGCCATGTTTCATGTTTCTAGCTATCAAGAGAGGGCCTCCGTCGCAACTCACAAGAAAGAAGGGGTGTCATCATCCCCATCCTCCATGTTACGATCAACCTCTGTTGGATCCACGGTGACATGGCAAGCACGTAAAGGGGACGAAGCGGCTTAGGAGAGTCAGGGAGCTAGCGAGCTCAGGTCCGTTGTTGGCACAAGGTCATCGTCGGCTGATTAGAGTAGTAGGCAATAGTGAAGCAAATCAAAGAAGAGATGATATATTTTGGTGATCCCAGGAGCTCGGCGCCAATTGAACACACGCCGAGGGTGGGCACCTCGGCGTTTAGTCATTTGACGCTGACCACTGGTGCATACTGGATTCCTTTGCCTCGAAGCGCCGAGGTGCCCAACCTCGGCGTGCCGTAAATTGACGCCGAGCCATTAACTTCGGCGTGGGTCGACTAAGCGCCGAGGTTTGGCCCAAACCTAATGCCGGCCGTTGTGATCCCTAGGGTTGGCGTGGGCTAACTCGACGCCGAGCCTCAGCCCGCAAATGGCCAAACCAAACCCTAGGGTTGGCGTGGGCTGACTCGACGCCGAGCCTCAGCCCAACTCGCAAACGGCCGAGCCAAACCCTAGGGTTGGCGTGGGCCGACTCAACGCCGAGCCTTCTATCTCGGCGTTGTCTGACTTGACGCCGATCCTATGAATCATAAAATAGAAAGAATAAAGTATTAAAGACAGAGGTCTTGTAAACCTTTGGTTTGCAATCCTATTTACATGATTCAAATGAAAAATCTTTCTCAACGATTCCTCTTCTACTAACACGAGTTATACTAATAAGAGTAGACATGCTATATTTATGTTTGTTCCTGTAGGAAAAACTGAATGTTGGTTCAATTTCAATCCCCTATTTTTAGAGAGTCAAATCTTTTTTTCAGTTTGGGAATCAACCATAGTACATGAAACTTAGAGGTACGTAAATTGCAATTTATGAAATAGCGAATGCACAACGATTACACTCACATCAAAACTAACAATGGCATGTCGCAAACTAAACCTAGCATGCCTTAGGGGATTGAAAGAAACAAGTGATACAGACATTGCAAAGGGTACACACTCACATGAAAACTAACAATGGCATGTTGCAAATTAAACCTAGCATGCCTTAGGAGATTGAAAAGAACAACTCATACAAGCATTCCACATTCGGATTGACTAACAAAGGTTGGTCCTAATAATGCTCCCACATATTGAACTGAGTTGCGCCTTCCCCATAGTATCCTCCAGTTGACGGAGGCGGTGGCGGTGGCGGTGGCGGTGGAGAAGGAGGCCCGTCCTTCTTATGGTACGGGCACTCACAGTATGGATTATTGCATAGTGCCTCCTCTGCATCATTGCTATTGTCGTCGTCCGACTTGTCCCTGTTACCACTTCCAGGGCCATACTCTAGGTCAAAGATGCATCCCTGTAGATATGCGATGTACTGTTGATGGGGATAGATAGGAGGAGGGTCGACCCATCTAGTGAAGCCACAATTATCTGGATAGCTTGAATCCTGAAAACCCATCTACCAATAAGTACTACTAGAAACCAAATGCAAATCTAAAAAAGGAGAGAGTTCAAAGGAAATACAAATCCTCGCGGGCATCTGAAGAAACGACGGCCTCCACCGTCACAGTCATTGTACATCTACACAACGCAATCCAAACCGTGGCGGCATTTTAACCAATCTTCAATGCGCTTGTCGTATGATCTAAGAGGTCTCTCATGGGTGAAGTCACTCTTCCTCTCCAAAGGAAATTCCTCTATTGGTTCTTCAAAAGAATCAGGACCCAGAGAACCCTCCCACACAATCGGAGGTCCCTTCCTCACCCCCTTTCCTCTCCCTCCACCGAAACCCTTTCCACTCGAGGAACCTCCGCTCGACATTTCCTAAAACTAAACTAGAAAACAAGTTGTGTGGATGTGGAGCAAGACATGGACCACTATATATAGAGATGAAGGCAGGTTCACCATGAATGCTACTTGACAAAAAACTTGTGTGCGTACTTATTTATTGAATCTGCAAAGGCTAGATGCTTCATCTGAAAAGCCTACAACCATGACCGGTCATTTTATCTGAAAAGGCTACCGCTGTGTTTTGTCACTTCATCTAAATGTAGTACATCACTCTGATATTAATTCACTGCGTATACGGATACAACAGTAAACGAATCTAGGCTTTTCAGTGAGTTTTCGAATAGACTTTTCATTGACTGCAACAGTACTTGTAGCCCTTTCAGTGACTGCAACAGCACAAGTAGCCTTTTCAGTGATACAAACAGTAGCACTACAGTCTTAGGATAGTTAACGAAGTATAGGGCATAAGACCATCTGAAATAAATGCATAGTGCATTACAACATAATAAAAAAAGTCCAGGGAATAAGTTCATCTGAAATAAAAGCAGAGTGCATTACAACATAGTAAAAAAAGTCCAGGGCTACACGACATCGCTCGTGAATAAACCAAATACCTACTGAGTTCAACGAGGCCACTTTCCCTTCATCTGGGCATCGGGATTCTCCTCCATCGCTGCCTTCGCTCGGCGCACACGCTCAAGCTTCTTCTCCCTCTCCGCCCTGTACGCAGCAACACGTCTCCTTTCCTCCTCTTCCTTATGCTCCTTTTCTATAGCCTCCTATCTACGTCTCTGCTCAAACCTCTCCTTAACCTCCGCATCCCACTCCTTCAGGCCTTCTAGATGCTGCTTGTCCGACTCCTTGATCTCAGTGTCAATCCACTGCTCAAAGTCACACAGTGGTGGAACGGTCTGCAAGAAAAACAAATTGTTACAAAACAAATAAATAAGCAATACTTAACATCACAAGAAAATTAATTAACACACAATAAAAATTCCTCACAAACGATGTACGACGCTGTTGCTTTATAGGTTCCCATGCATAATTGGAACACATCCAGTACCTCTGTCTATATGCTTCCTCATCTTCAGAGATGTCTACCTTGCAAGGATCACTATAAAAGCACATTGGTCAAGGAACACCTTTAGGGACAGACTTTAGGTCGTAGGGATTTGCCCTCTCGCGACCATAGCTATAATTAAAAGAATTTAGCCATATTAACGGAGAACCACCTAGGGTTTTCTATTTGTTGCACAAATAATGAATAAACATTAGGATTACCTTGGAATACGAGCTTTACCACACCTTGGCATCCTAACATTACATAGAAAAAAAATCAATCTAAAGTACCTTGCAACGAATGTAAAGCTACTGACACTATTTCACCATACCTCCCAAATAAGCTTTTCATTACAAACCCTAACAAATTTGAATCCCAACCAACACAAAATTTAACTCAATAATTATAAACCAGAGCATATACAACAACAACAACAACCATACATTTAGGTCATTCAATCATTTGAACCACCATACATTGCACGAATGACATGAACATAAACCAAACCTATAATGTCAAGTTCAAAAACAACCGAATCTAAATGGATGAAATGAAAGAGGAAAAAGAGGAGTACCTTGGCAAAACGCCTTGGTCATAAAAAATTGAAATGTAATGACCAACAAATAAATAAAATACATACTAACCCTAATGACCAACAAATAACTAACCCTAATGACACCTACAATAAACAAAGAACCCTAATGACCAAAATAACTAGAAACCAAACTAACCTAACATGTTCAGCACATAAAACAGTTAAACAACAATGCACTCAATCATCCTAAGCCATACATTTTGTAAATGCAAACAAAAATATACCAAAACACTATACACCCATGATTCCACATGATTAGGGACAATGCAAGCACATCTACGCGGATAGATTGGAGGAGGGGAGGGACCATTACCTCGAGAAAGCTTCGGGAGACAAGATCCGAGCACCTAGAGTCGCATTTGGGGGTTAGAGTTTCGTGGGGGCCATGGGGGATTTGGGGGGCCGGCGGTCTTCAGAATGGAGGGAGGAAGAAGAAGGGGGCCTCGGCGCAGCCTCAAGGGACCAGACCTCGGCGTTGAGTAGGGCCGCGCCGAGGTCTGTGGCTCGGCGTTAAGTGACCCCGCGCCGAGCTACTGAGCCACCGTGCGTTGTTGGGCCGCCTAGGCCACGCGGCGGATGGTGCCAATAGCTCGGCGCGCAGTCCAGCCGCGTCGAGGTTGGGCCCTTGGCGTTGGCTGACATGACGCCGACGTCTCGGACCCACGCGCCACCGTGTCGTCGACGATCCCGGTCGTCCGTGACGTGGCAATACCTCGGCGTCGTGTCAGTCGACGCCGACCCCTATACCTCGGCGTCATATTCTAAGACGTCTAAAATGGTCTATTTTCAGAAAACGTTTTGACGTAGGTCTTTTTATAAAAATTATTTTCAAAAGGGACCAAAATACAAAAATTTCACCGAGAAGAATGTCGTCGCCTGCAAGGAATGCCTGATAGACCGTGATCAACTCAGGTTCCCATCCTCCCGCCCCATCGTCGATGCCTGGAGCTACCGCCACCGCCAGCCACGCTTCCAGGAGACGACGACTCTTCACCAGATGGTATGCACGCGTACATCCCCACTAGTTGCTCAGTTCTGAGGCATCCACTTGCCTTACCTACGGTTAGTGAATCGATCGAATGCGTGTCTGCATGCTCTGCATTCAACGTACTGTAAATTGTGCGTGTTCTTACTTAGACGGGCTAGGTCATTTCCGACATTCATATTGGCCTATGTGCATGGTAGTAACAGTAGTATCTGAACTGGTTTATGCCGGATTGATGGATGTGATCGCATTTCCAGTTTCAGTTGGCATGCTTACTGTCTTACACACTGACCAGATTACAAGGGATGATCCTCGTGACATGTGTGCGCTTCTCCGATTCATTGCCTTTGCCTTATCATTGAGAAATATGTTCATTACTTTCATAGATGTACTATTCTGTTATGTGCACTAGGATTACAACTGCACAACGTGTATGGATGATAGAATAGTCACTGAATTAGTCTGAATTTGGCATGCACAGAACACTGCTTCTGTTTGGCATCAATTCTTTATATATTCCTCTTGCGAAAAAGATTTGATTCATGAATCATGACTATGACTTCTGCTAGTATTTGGATTTGGAATGCTGATTGCTTGCTTGACCTTTAATTGCTGCTCTTTTTCATGCTCTTGTAGCATTTGGATTTGGAATGCTCATTTAGAATAGAAGCACGGAATTAGTCTGAATCTGGCATGAAGAGAACACTGCTCTTCTGTTTGGCATCAGTCACTATGTATTCCTCTTGCTCATATTTGATTCATGAATCATGACTATGACTTCCACTAGCATTTGGATTTGGAATGATGATTATTGCTTGCTGACCCTTAAGTACTGCTGCTCTTTTGCATGCATGCAGATAATGTTTGGTCGACACAGTCTTACGCCGAGGAAAAGAAGCGCCAGGTGACCGAGTCTGTTAACTCTTGGCTAAACCAGGCCCGGCTGGAGTGGGCGAGGGACACGGACGCGTCGGTCGAGAGCTGGAGGACATGGCAGATGGCACCACCAACATCTGATGAATCATCTATTAACTCAGGTGGCCAAGCTGATGATGAGCTGGAGATGCAGTTCCCCCTTTCTCTGTAGGTGAGACAGAGAACCCAGAGACCGATTCGTCGTGTCAACATGTGGAAGCTTCTTTCGATCTTGCGTTTCAGATACATAGAGTAGAGACTAGAGACTGCAGCTTTGTGTCATGGACATCTCATCCATTCTCATCTGAGACAGTGGCGGACGCAGGAATTAAAAATTGGGTGTACAGGTTACATATATATACACATACCGAACCAAACCATTGTGGCATATGTAAAGCTAAATGTCCACCGATTCAAAGCAAACAGTACTAGAACTAGAGCAGAGTACATTAGTACAATTAATTAATGCATACAATATTTTTGAAGTCTCAACTAATAAAGGAACATTACAAATTTATTCGACGAGGCGGCTTTTGGAATCGAGAGATGATGTCTTCATCAGCAACACATAGAAAAAATTGCTTCTCAATGAATGTAACCAAGCAATCATTCATGCTATTTCTTAGCTTGTTCTTTATGAAGTTCATCACTGAAAATGCTCTTTCAACACTTGCAGTTGCAACCGGTAGCAATAGGACTAATTTCAGAAGCTTGTAGACATATGAGTGTAAGACATGCTTATTTGTTTCAACAAGTAAAACTGAAAGCTCGGCAATACTTTTCACTTTGCTAAATCTTTCATCACCACGCATATCAACAATAAAGTTACGAAGCTGATAGGTTAGATGTCTCAAATCAGTGACTGAGAAGTCTTTGGGATAAAACTTTGCAAGTTTTACTAAGTTATCCTTGTCAAAAGAAGCAAATGAATCTTTGGGATTGAATGACGACATGCAAATCAGCAGATCAGTGTTTACCTCATCAAACCTATCATTGAGTTCTTGAAGTTGCCTATCAATGACACCAAGAAACATGTCAACTTTGAAACGATGATAATTTGTGAGTTTGACATAGTACCTCTTTGATCTTCCAACTGACTTGTATCTGCCATCCATTTTAGGAACTACAATTTTGCGCTTCACACAAAAAGAAGTGACATTAGCAAGAAATTTCTCCCATCCATCATCCTCTCGCAACAACTCAAGTTGAGTCTTTGTCAAAGATATAAGTGAAACAACATTAAGAATATCTTGGTCCATCTTTTGCAAAGCACAATTCAAGTCATCTGTGTACCCAAGTATGGTGTCTAGCAAATGTGCAAGGAACACAAATTCAAATGACTCAAATGAATACAATGCTATTTGAGCCTTTGAAGATTCTTTGTACTCTGCATCATCTCCAATTTGTTGAAGTACCCTTCGGATTGAACCATACATAAGAATAACATGTATCGTTTTGTAGTGAGATCCCCAACGAGTATCAGCTGGCCTAGCTAACCCCATCTCTTGATTCAAACCACGACAACTTTCAATTTCACCCAACTTTAATGCTTCAATAACCTCTTCAGCTTGAGCAGATCGAAGCAATTGCAACCTCTTACAGGAGTTCCCAATGGCAGTCAACAACAACCCAAGCTGCTCAAAAAACCATTTGCAATCTTGGTTCTCCTTGGCAACAGCCACAAGGGTTAGTTGAAGCTGATGTGCAAAACAGTGAACATAATAAGTAGAGGGAGACTTATCCATAATCAGTTTCTTTAGACCATTAACTGCACCCTTCATGTTGTTAGCCCCATCATATCCCTGCCCTCGAATTCTAGACAAGCTCAATGAATATTCCATAAATAAAGTCTCAATAACAAGTTTAAGGGTTGCAGAAGTAGTGTCCCCCACATGGACAACACCAAGAAATCGCTCAACAACCTTTCCCTTCTTATCAACATATCGCAAGCAAAGAGCTAATTGCTCCTTTTGGTACACATCACTAGATTCATCCGCAAGTATTGCGAAGTAGTCATCACTAAGATCATCTATGATACGTTTAGTAGTCTCTTTGGCACAACAGTTGATGAGCTCTTTTTGTATCCTAGGGGATGTCAGCTTGTTGTTCTTTGGAGCATTCTTTAGAACAACCCTATTGACATCCTCAAAATTTTTTGCTAGCCAATTGAGAACTTCTAGAAATTTTCCTTTGTTAAGAGACTCCTCACTTTCATCATGACCACGACATGCTAACCCTTGTCTCAAAAGAAACCTCAAGCACTTAAGTGAATAACTCAAACGTGCTTTTGTACAAAACTTTCTCTTATGTGGTTCGCTTCACTAAAGTGTTTGATATTGATGTTCCAGTTATAGAGAAGGAATCAAATTTCTCTTGAGCTAGACGGTGTGACTTGCAAGCAGCATGTTTGTCAAATTTACTTGTATGATTCCAAAGCCTAAAGCCTCCATTCACAAAATTATTCCCACCTTTAGCTGTTTTATTCTTGAACAAATAGCAAATAAAGCAAAATGCAGCATCTTGTTTTACACTGTACTCAAGCCAACCATATGTATCAAACCAACTAGATACAAAGCGATGTTTACCTCCAATATCTTTTCTTGGAAAATCATGTCCTCGAGGTTGACATGCCCCCAATGCAATATATCTTTTTCTCACATCAGCTTGATCATTGGGATTATAACTTGATATGGGAATCCTCTCCCCAGGATCATGTGGATGCCAGTTAACATCATAAAATGCCTCTTCTTTGATATCCTAATCATCAATTCCCTCATGTTGATCTTCTTGTATTACCGCTATTGGCACTTCATCTCCCATAACTTGAGGCTCTGTGCTTGCTACCTCTGGTTCCACTGCATCTCCCATAACTTCAGGCTCTGTGTTCCACTGTTTGCAATATCGGCGTCGAGTTACTAGCTATAGATGGTTTTGTTCTCTTTGCTGCTCTAGTCCACAAAGACTTCAAATCAACAACTTTTAATCTCTTTACTTGACTGAATCCCTATAATTAAATATATATATATATATGCTTAATTAAACAAATATGAATCAATTGCAAATTTGCAACAACCAATCAAAGATGAACTAATACTGTCTACTGAGGGCTAGATGTCTAGAACACCAACCTGTGGTGGCTGTGGCTCTGAACTTGCTGTTTGAACCGTTGCCGCTGCGTCTACGTGTGGGGGCGGCACCGGCGTGGCTTGCTCCATCTCGTCCTCGGCGACTGCGGTATCTTCCCCCAAGCCGGTCGTAGCCTCCGCTTCAGACGCCTCCGCGCCGGCCATGGGTTCTTCTAGGTGCATCTCGTCCTCATAGCTCAGATCCGCGCGACGGTGACCGGCAGCCGTCCGGCGCCCGCCGCCGCCTGGTGGTGCCATAGGCGGCGGCGCAGCGCAAGCGAGGAACTACGAAGGGGATTTTTTTTGTTCGAGTCGATGCAGCAGGGGTCGACGAGCGCTGGAGGTGACCACGGTGCTCTGGTTTAGATGGTGCATGGGAGGAGGCAAGAAACTGGCCTTTTAACACTTTCTTGGATCAAATATACAAAGTTTGGTCTACTTACATGTATTATACATGTATATGCATAGTAGCTGTAAATTTTTTCTCAAAATTATTGGATGTACACCCATGTCCACGTACTGCGTCCGCCCATGATCTGAGATGATGAAAGAAAAGGAACAATCATACCGGGACCGTTAGTTGTTATGGAGATGTGTGTGCAGTTCCAGTACTGGAATGCCAGTCCTGTGGTAACCTCTTCCTGTTTTTTGTTTGTTTGTTTCGGAATGGATTGCCTGTGTCTGTTGGGCTGTGAGAACCTGCAATGTGTCGCAAGTCGATCTGCTAATACAAAAGGAGTTCAGTTTTGGTTCTCCGTGTTCATTCCTTATCCACTTTGTCCTGTCCTGTTTGCATGCTAATACAAATGGAGTTCAGTTTTGGCTTCTTGGTGGAGCCGTGGAGGACAAGAGGAGCCGCAAGAGTGGCACAAGGACAACGGTCAACGGCTACTCTGAAGAGCAGTGCAACAACGTATAGCAGAGAAAGGTGGCGATCATGGCGTGACAGATCACAGATCCCGGCCACCGGGCGTGCCGCCGCGGATCCCGCACGCCGACGGCCCCGATGTTTTTTTGTTTCACTTTGTTGTTGTTCGAATTAATTTTGCCCATAATATTTGTTCACCATACAAATGATACACATGATACACCAGTGATTTCAGTTCATGAATATAAAGTAAATTCAGAAAATTTGGACTGTAACGATTCCATGAAGACAGTGGCTACAACGGTTGTTACTCTGCAAAATTGTTTGAGCATTATCTCCACATAACATAATGGTTTCAGCAATTTTCAAGTTCTGAAACTTCAAGGCAACCGTACTAGTACCAAGCATAGAAAGGGCTTGCTGAGTTTTCTGAACCTATTAGAACAAAAAAGTACAGCCAGTTCTTATCTCATGGTATCCTAATTTCTAAGCAGCGAACTTTTGATTCTGAACCTTGTTGCCAGAAGTCTTGCTCTCGTGTTTCTCTACGGCGCATCAATATTTGGGTACACTAAAGCCGCAGCAGCTGAACTCACAAGGCAACAAGTAAAAATGGGGGGAAAACATCAGTTCAGAACAAGACAAAGAAAACTGAAATTCCTGGACAGTGAACAAGGTATGGAATTTTGTGAATTGACAGTGTAACAACGGATCCATTTGTTTCTACATTCTGAATATTTTTAGCCTATACAAAAACACTGATATTCAACAGAAAAGGTAAATACATCAAAATCATTAATTAAATTCATTCAATCAATCTACATCCTCATCTGTAGCTTGTTTCAGATTAGTCCAAACTCATAAGCAAACAAAGCGCATATCATTTTCTAAAGCACGTGTAGAACCCCAAAAGCAATACTAAATGGCTAAACTAACTAAACAAGGACCCAATGCAAAAACCCAAGAAGAGGATACCAGCTGCAGCAACTAGCCAACTACGCATATTCAAAACCACAGAAAAGTATATGTACATCTGAGCTAAAGCACGTAGTAGGCAAGTTACAGTTTCTATCTACTGTCATCAGCAAGGATAATACTATGATTTTTTTTTAAACATCTGCCATGCAGCAAAAAGTTTACTGGTTCTAGCTTCAATAGCAAAGTCCGAGGATGTGAGTTGACACTACACTACACACTATTCAAGTTCGTAGATCAACTTAACATCACTTTTCATGAGGAGAGAGACAGATACGAACTGCTGCACAGACTGCTGAAGAAACAGCAGAGTCGTCACCTCGTGACCCGGTGGCGAGGACGACAACGTCCATGGTCAGATGGTGTCCTCGTTGGCAGGTAGGTCGATCAACAGAGGGGTCAGCCGTCCCTGGGATTCGCTTCATCCAGCTCGGTCGCTGAATTCCTCGGAGCAAGTTCGTTGCGGCGATTGCTAAACGTGCCACCTGTCTGCTGGCAGGTGAGGCTAGTCAACAGGCCGCGATACGAGCCAGGCTGCCAAGTGCCAACCCTGCAGTCACTGCATGTGAGGCCACAGTTCCGAAGAAGGTGGGGGCAGAAGCTGCATATTTGCAGGGTAAACAAAAACTAAAAAGGATGCAGCACGCAAATGATGCAGTTTAGGGCCTTGTTTGGATGCGCATGTATTCATCTCAATCCACATGTATTGAAGTGGAATTAAAACTAAGTTCCATTCTATTTCACTCCAACACATGTGGATTGGAGTGCATCCAAACAAGGCCTAGAATGGTTGTTAGTTCACATAGTATACACATGTGAATGGTTATCAGTTTGCAAATGACACTCAATCCAACGTACTACTGCCTAGCATCCGTGTGCTGCCTTGTTCTGCACACATATGCGCTGTGTACCGTGGACGTCACCTCTCTCAAGATCACGTTCCTTTCATTTGCTGAAAGTATATGTAAGAGATTTAGATGACGAAGCTGCGCACAGAGCTTTGCACCCAAACGAGAACCATGATTTTGAGCTCACCACTGAAACCAAGTTCAGCAAGGAGTTCAGCCAATCCTCATCCACTTGCCGTCGTCAAGCCTTGCTCTCGTATTCCTTCCTGAATACACGGGCCACTGGCCCACTGCCCCTCAGGTGCACGCAGTCGCAGGCACTCGACCCTGTCATCCTCGAACACGCGTGGGTTGGGCTTCCTTTGCCTGACGTTGTTGGCCCGGCCTGGTAAACATAAAGACAGCTCCTCTTCCGCAGCCTGTTCACTGTCCGACAACAGAGGGCTGACAGTTTCATCAACATTTGGCTGCGGCAACTCCAAAGCCGCTGAATTTCAAGGGAACATGTAAAATCAGTGATACAGTTAGGCATGAGTTAGACTGGGCAATCGGTTTAAACTACAAATTCAGTTTGGTTTCGTAAAACTTCGGTTTTCAACAATCAATAACCGTCCGATTTATTTCAAAACTGGAAACTGATGAATTCAGTTTCAGTTTTTCACATCGGTTATTAGGTTTAAACCGCACCGACCGAAGTTGCAAGAAAATCAGCAAAGCAGGACAAAACAAGGAAGTGGAGTGGATCTATACTTGGCCATCGGGCCGGCCCGGCTCGGCACGGCACGGGCACGGGCCAGGCACGGCCCGGAGGATGTCGGGCCGGCACGGCACGCCGTGCCTCCCGTGCCGTGCCGCTGCAGGCCTCGTGCCTGGCCAGCAGCCCAGAACACGGCCTGTGGGCCTAAATCCGTGCCGTGCCGGCCTGCTAGGCACGGCCAAATCACCAGGCCGTGCCAGCCCGAGGCCCGTATGGTTCAAAACACATCAAAAATTTCATCTCAACAAGAAGTATTCAAATTTGAAGTATTTTTTTCCCAGAAGAGCTTCAAACAAAAACCAAAACCATACACAGACTGACAGACACAGAGAACAACTGAACAAGAGGAAATTAAAAGGATAACTGAGCTGTGTGCAATGCTGCCTCATTAAAAACCTTTCTGGGTAAAACTCACCCTTGTGAGAAACCCCAGAAAGGGAAAAAGAGTGCAGCACAGCTCTTATAAGTCTTAAACATGTTCAAAGGTTTACATGATACATCAGACATCACAGATACATATCAAAAACAAGTCTCACTGTCTCAATCTCAACTCTCAACTCAAGAACCACCAGAAGCCACAGATGCAGATGTGCTAGCAGAAGGAGCCCCAGAACCAGAAGTAGATGCATCTTCATCAAGATAGAGATGCTCGAAGGAGTCTACCAGTTCTTGGTTGTCAACATCATGCTGCAGTCTTCTTTCACCCAACTCCCAATCTTTTATGCAAGCAAGCATCTCCACATGTTCAGGCAATAGTCGACGGCGCCGCTCCTCAAGTATTCTTCCTGTCAAGCTGAAACAAGATTATGAAGACACTGTTGAAACTGAAACTGACATAATGTCTCTAGCTATGATAGAAAGCACTGGATATGTTAGCTTATGGTCACGCCACCAGAGAAGTAGATCAAAGTCATCCTCATATGCAGTGACATTGTCACTGTCCAGATAAGCAGATAGCTCACAAGCAGCAGCAGAAGTAGATAAAGAAGGACTGGGAGCAGAGGCAGGGGAAGGTCCAACAACACCAGATGCTCCAGGGCCTCCAAAAATTCTTCCCCATGCCTGCTTCCTCTTACCTGTGATGTTTGCAGGATGTGCAGCCCTCCTTTGAGACCTAGCTGCACCAAACTTTTCTTCATACTTGTTAAACAACTTGAAAATTTCAATTTTCACAATACCATAATAAGAACTGTAGTCAAAACCAGTTTTTTGTTGCATTATGGTAAGAACATTAAATAAACCTCTCAATTTACCTCTAGGATCAAGAATGAATGCAAATGAATACAGTAGAGGTATGTCCTTCCAGTATTTTAGGTATTTAAGCTTCATAGGATAGACAATAGAAAACAGATTCTGATCATTTGAACTTTCATGCAAATGAGTTATAATATCTAGCAGATGGTGTAGAATAAGTGGACTAGTTGGATAGTAAACACCAAAAAGAGTGACTGTGGAGTCATAAAAAACTTCTAGGAATTCAAGTATTTTATCAGCAATATACCAGTGACTTGCAGTTAACAACGTTGAGCCATAGTTGGAATTAATGAAGACAGAAAAAACATCCTTATATGGAAGCAGGTGTTTAAGCATAAGATATGTAGCATTCCATCTAACATCCATATCCAAACCAAATTTTCTAGGTCTAACACCCTTAGCAATGCAAAAGTTCTTGAACAAAGCAATCCTTTGATTAGATGAATTCAAAAAGTTAATAGCAGTTCTGAAATCCTCAGTGTAAGGTTTGAACCTTTTTAAGCCAGATTTTACTATCAGATTAATAATATGGCAAGCACAACGTTGATGCACAAGATGATACTTAACCTTATTAGGATCTAAAGGTGTAGGTGCAGGTTCAGAACCCAGATAACCAGCAAACATAGGTGTCAATGTTTCCATAGCCTTAGCATTGGAAGAAGCATTGTCAAGAGTAACAGAGAACACTTTGTCAAGCAAACCAAATTCTTCAATCACACAAGCAACTTTTTCTGCAATATTCTCACCAGTATGTTTTACCTCAATCAAGCGGAGACCAATTACCTTTTTCTGCAACTCCCAGTCAGCAGACACATAGTGAGCAACAACACTGATATAGTCTTCCTTTGCATTACCAGACCAAATGTCTGATGTCAGACCAACAGAAGAAGCACCAGACAACACACAATTCTTAATTATATTACGTCGTTCATTAAAAAGTTTGCCAAGATCTCTAGTGGTGGTCTGTCTAGAGACCTTAACAAACCTAGGATTATGAGCTCTAACAATGTATTCTTCCCAAGCATCAGTCTCACCAATTCCTAAAGGCAGATCAAGCTTAGCAATCAAACGACATAATTCAGATCTAGCAACTTCAGGTTTATAATCCCAATTATAAACAGAACCATCAGGATTGTATGAAAGCCTAGATTGAACCCTAGCACATTGATTAGTTTTAATCCTACATGATTTTTGGTGCCTTTTTAAGTGACCAGTGCCAGCAGCAGATCTAGCAGACAAGGTAGATTTGCACATCTTACAAACAGCCTTGGTGCAAATTCTAGAACCATTAATAACCTCATAGATCTCCTCAAAATCAGCCCACACAGGCGATTTGCGCTTACTAGTGTTACCTGTTCCAGCAACTGAAGGAGCAGAGCCGTTGGAGTTCGCAGTCGCCGTCGCCCCTTCGCCACCGTCCGCGTCCACATCGATCGGAGCAGCAGAGCCGTCCCCAAGATCGATACCGAACAACGCAGCAGCGTCGGCTCGAGTGTCGTCGTCGTTCTCGCCCTCTGGGGCCAGGCCAATCGGCAGGAGGCCATCCTCGTCGGCCATGGCCGCCTCTCCAGCCCCGTTCCTCGACGGTGCGGGTGGCCGCCTTGCACGCTCTAAGCCGCAGCTAGAAGACGATGCATCGGCTACCGACCTGCGAAACAATGGAAGAAGACATCAGAAGCATACATTGAAAGAGAAGACGAAACAATAGAAAAAGACTTTATTAGAACATGGTTAGGGTTAGGGTTAGGGTTAGGGTTAGGGTTTCACCTGCGCAGCCGGAGCCCGGTGCCGGAGAAGACGACGAGAGAGAAGACGACACTCAGTCAGCAACGACGACGGACGGTGGAGGAGGGACAAACAGAGACAACCAACTCACATAATCAACGAGATCTAGAGGGGAGATAGAGAGAGGGAGAAGGGAGAGGCGGAGAGGGAACAGGGAGGGGATCAGGTAGGAGAAGTAGGGAGCTGCTCGCCGGCGACAGGCGGACCGTCGAGGTCACCTCACCGGAGTCGGGGATGACGGAGACCGTGAGAGCCGAGAGCGAGGCGAGGCCATGAAATGAGCAAGGGTTCGGGGTGTGAGAGCCGCCGCGGCCGCGGCGTGCGCTTATATATGAGGAGGGGGGGAGGCGTCGAGGTCACCTCACCGGAGTCGGGGAGGATGGAGGCGAGACTGCGAGTGCAAGAGCCGAGAGCGAGGCGAGGCGAGAGAGACGAGAGCGAGCCAGCGAGGCGAGAGAGATGAGAAATGAGCTAGGGTTCAGGGTGTGAGAGGCGGCCGCGGCGTGCGGCTTATATATGAGGAGCGGGGGGAGGCGGGGATGGACGCTGGGCCAAGCAGCGAGCTGGGCCGCGGAGAGGCCGGGAGCGGGAGGGGAGGAGGCCAAGGCCAGCTGGCCAGGAGGGGGGTGGCCGGGCCGCTGCCGGGCCGGCTGTCTCAGGCCGGGCCGTGCCGTGCTGGCCCACGGGCCTGAGCAGCGGCCCAGGCACGGCCAGCTCTCTCGGGCCGGGCCAGCCCGGGCCCGCATGTCATCGGGCCGTGCCGTGCTCGTGTCGGGCTAAAAAAACGGGCTTCGTGCCGTGCCGTCGTGCCTCGTGCTGCATGGCCAAGTATAAGTGGATCCACACGCGCACACAAACAGCAACGCATCCAAGAGAGCCATACGGACGTTCATCACCAGACAGCAGCACTAATAATATATTAATATGTATAGCTGGGCCATCTAATCCACATCCTCATCTCAATCCTAATCCCAATCCCAATCAGCAACAAGATCGAATTGTGTCTCAAAAAAAAAAGACGAGATCGAATCGAAGCAATGTGGAGAGGCACCAGCAGCAGCCGGCATGCAGACTGCGGAGTAGCGACCAACCAGCAGCGGCCTCCTGCTCCTTGCCGGAGGCTCCTTGCTCGCGTCGCACCGCACGTGGCCTCCCTGCACCCTAGCTTGTTTGCACCGCCACGCCAGGCTGCTCCCAGCTCGTGCCTCCACACCAGGCCATTCCATGCTCCGAGATCCGCTGCGCGCTGGTCAGCCACATGGCCCCGTCGCTTGCGGGGTTAGGGTTTAGTGTGTGAGTGTGGATGAAAGGCAGAGACAGGAATGGGACGGAAATGACTGAATGCATGTGCTCTCTCCGTCTCAAAAATGTCATTCTCACTTCAAACACTTTTAACTTACTAAATATATATAAAAAATATTAACATCTATAGTACACATAATTAATGTCATTAGGTAGATCATTGAATATACTTTCATAATAAACTTATTTGGAGATATAAATGTTGCACGCATTTTCTACAAACCTAGACAAAGTTGAGAAAGTTTGACCTACACGCATCCCATAACGACTTCTATTTTGGCACAGAGGGAGTAGATGAGATTAGGGATGGACGTGGTGGGCTCTGTTCTTTGCTCTCCGTGGGGTCGCGCTTGGAGAGTGGAGCCCTGATGTCTTCGTCTGTTCGGTTTTAACGGTTTTTCGCTTCGGTTTGAGTAGAAAACCATAACTGAAGCCGAGAATCGGAACTCTAGAATACAAGAACTGAAGTCGAAGCAAAAAACAAAATAAACCGACTTTTCGGTTCGGTTCGGTTTGGTTTTCGTTTTATGATGAAAATCTGCCCTCACAAGATCAACTTATTGGTAGACAAGTGAAAAAAAATTGAAGTTTCTGGAATGTGAATCTCAGTGTCACAACTGAGTTTTCTGAAATGGATAGTCAATGGTCAAGACATTCTGTTAAAGATCATGGAAAATTCATTCAATCAATCTACCTCTGCTCATCTGTAGCTTGTTTCATATTAGTCCAAATTTAAAGCCAAACAAAGCATATGATTTTATGAAGCACATGTAGAAAACACAAAACAACATACATGTTTGAAACTAAATGGCTAAAGTAAGTGAATAAGGACCCAATGCAAAAACCCAAAAAGAGGAGGTAGCAACTAACCAACTAGTCAATGGTCAAGACATTCGGTTAAAAGATCATGAAATCCATTCAACCAACCTACCTCTGCTCATCTGTAGCTGTTTCATATTAGTCCAAACTTATAGCCAAACAAAGCATATCATTTTCTGAAGCACATGTAGCCGGTTGAAGTTGCCCTCGTTGTTTGCCGGCCGGTACTGGATTCTCTGCCAAAGCACCAGTTCAGGCACGGCGTACCAACAGGCCGCTCCTGGCTGTTGCAATGGAGCAGAACACTAGTGTTTCATCAGGATACCAAGACAATCAGACAACTAACTCTGGTAGGTGAATAACGAACAAAGCTGAACCTCTGAGCGCGGGGATTAATCTAATCTGATGAAGAACTGTTCCCCAAAGTGAACCAAACGCAGAGGAGGAAGAACTCAAGAACCTACAACCCCTGCTCATTAAGAGAACTTTCCAGCCAAAGAAGTAGCGGTAATCTTGGCCTAACAGCCTCAGTAACAAGGAGAAGAACCCCATCATCGAATTTGAGTGGTTCTTGCAAATTGAAAACAAAATTCGCATGGTCGTCGACAGATTTTATGAACACTTGTATGCCCAGATAAACGCGAGGAGTTGGAATCAGAGGGGACAGCGGGCTCACGGGAATGACACGTGGAAGTTCAGGTGGGTCCTGTCTCGGGAGATGACCTTGACCAACCAGCGCAGCACCGAGCTCAGGTGGTTGTATTCATAACTGTTTAGGTAACAACTTATCACTACAGCTTCTTATCATAACTTTTTTTTTGAGCTTTTCTAAATATTTCCGTAATTCTCTAATTTTGAAAAGTCACATAGTTATACTAACAACTTTTATGCATAACTTTTTATGGAACAACCTATCACAATAACTTCTCATCATAACTATTTTGACTTTCCTTTTTTAGGAAAAAAATCTTTCATAACTTTCCTCTTTTAGAAAGTTGCAAAATTATACACATAACTTATGTGCATAAATTTTTACGAGACAACTTGTGATCACTTCTTATTCTAAAGATAAGAAAATGGTTAGATTAATATGAAAACATATGAAAAAGCAAAGAAAAAATAAAAAAGAAGAAAAGAAAAAGAAAACAAAGAAATGAGAAAAGAAAGAAAGGAATAAAATGACACAAGAAGAAAAGTCAGAAAACCACTCACGGATGAAATGTCGATAAATTAGACTTACAATAGTAAATAGAGAGGACTTTGAGAGAAGATGTCAGATGCTCCGTCCACTTGCCTAGCAGGGCCCACCATGTGATTAGTGCCTAACGTTGTCGGTCACGCATATGGAAAGTGTTCACTGCGTTCGAATCACGCGAACGACCGCGGAAATGGAATTGGGTAACGTTGTGACTCGATTACACGTGGGCTGAAACAAACAAGAAACAATGGCATGTATTAACATCTGTAATCAAGTCGTGTTACATTTACCCAAAACCAAACGCTTATCTTAATTAGTCTCTTCCAAGCAAACCACCTTGCGACGTGCATGAGCATCGAGGCCCCGCACATTTCAGACCACGATGATGTTTTCTCTTTTCATCTCACATACCGTCCAGGAAGAAAGCGTTGATGGAAGCCCTACGCGAGACAGAAAATATCTCACATACCGTACAGTACCTAGTGGAGAATATCTCAGAAGCTTCGTTGTTACGTGTGGTCAGATGATGGTGTGGTGGCATGTAACGCCCCGACCCGGGAAGATGCAAAAAAAAAAAAAAAAAAATCGATCTAAAGTTAACAGCCTTTCAGCTTCAGGCTTTTACGCGGGCTCAGTTGTCCTCCAACTTCCGGTACAAAACTAAACTCTAGTGCTACAATGTTTCCGTGCTGCTACAGGACCTGAAACCTCCCGTGTCATGGATTCGGTCCAGCCCAACTGATCCAATGGGCTAGGCCCACATCATAGTAAACATGCGGGACGTTACATGGCCTCCATCTCTGGCTCCCATTCTCTGTCCCGGTTGCCGCCTTGCCGGTATTGTGAAAACACTACCCCAGCTCAGTTTTTTCCTGACGGACCGAAAACCGTCAGGAAAGGTCATCTGTGACGGTTACCGTCAGGGATAAGCCGTCAGCGGAAAAACGTCACGAAAAGTTGAGTTTCCCTGACGGAAAACTGTCACTGACTATTCACTGACGGCATAAACTGTCAGGAAAGATATACAACGTCGGTTTTCAATCTGCCGTCAGGGAAGATTTCCCCTGACAGCCGAGAAACGTCGGGGATACTTTTAGCTTTTCCCGTCGGTCAGAGAACTGTTAGCGAAATTTCAAACTTTCCCTGTCAGTGTAGCACCGTCAGGGATGAAATAACTTTCCCGTCGGTTCGCCAACTGTCAGCCATGAAATAAACTTTCCCGTCAGTGTCCAACCATCAGGGAAAATATTTCCAGTCATTTGGCTGGCAAAATCACTGATTATTTAGCCATTATTATTCTACTGTTCACAGCAACTAATCGGCCACTAAAAAATAATATTACAGCAACTGATGTAACCATTCATCCACGCTTAAGTAATAAATATTACATTCAATAATCTTATAACATCATTCAAGTTGTTCATGAATACAAAGCTTTATAATAATTAGTGCCTCCTAGTCATCCTTCAAGTTAGGGACCTAAAAGGGACAGCACAAGTTAAAAGTGCTAACTTACAATTAGATGCTATCCTCCCAACACAACTCTGGGATGTTATAGTGCAAGTATAAATCAGAAAATAACTTTGAACCAAATAAAAAGAAGGCGTACTTGAAGAAATCATCTATCTCTAGGATGTTAGTTAATATGTATAGGGCTGCTGCCTTGTATTGTTGTGTTGTGAGGTCACAGAAGCCTTGTGAGATGAAGCATCTACCAATATGTTCAAACAATTCAATGCCACAGCCTCTAACAGAAGTTGAGCCACCATCATCATATCTGTGTGTTCTATTTCGTATAGAATGTACTTTAGATCTAAAATACAGCGAAAGGAAGTTTGCGGCCTCTTCTAAGAGGTAAGCCTCAACAATGGATCCCTCAACTCGAGCCTTATTCCGGACTTTATTTTTAATGCGCATAATATACCTATATGTTAAATTCCATTTAGTAGATCTAGTAAGTACCATATATTAAATAGATGAAGAATAGTAGTTTTGGGTTCACCTCTCAAAAGGATACATCCATCGATACTGGACAGGGCCTCCTAATAATGCCTCATTAGAAAGATGAATTACTAGATGTTGCATTGGATTAAAGAAGCATGGGGGAATATCTTTTCTAATTTGCAGATAATGACAGCTATGTTCTCTTGCAGTGCCAATATTGACTCTCTGCCGATTTGTTTAGCACACAACTGTCTATAAAAATAACTTAGCTCAGCCAAACAGGTCCAAATATTATCAGGTAGAAACCCTCGGAATGCAACTGGAAGTAAGTGCTCAATAAAGATATGCAAGTCATGACTTTTCAAACCAAAAATCTTCTTTTGTAGTAGGTTAACCCCACGCCTAATATTAGCTGCATACCCATCTGGAAACTTAAGCTCTCGGAACCAATTTAGAATTTTGGGTTTGTCATTCTTATCTATGCAGTATGAAGCCCTTGGTCTCTGCCACTTGCCATTCTTTAGGTATAAATGAAGAGAAGGGCGGTTGCAAAGCAGTTCCAGGTCTTGTCTAGCTTTCACATTATCTTTAGTCTTATCTGAAATATCAAAACATGTGTTCTAAATGGCTTCAGCCACATTTTTTTCATTATGCATCACATCTATGTTGTGACGAAGAAGTAATTTACTGAAGTAAGGAAGCTGCCAAAAGCCACTTATATATGTCCAATTGTGTTCTTTGCCATATTTTTCTGGGTTATCAACCTGTCTGTACAACTGAGCCTTAACCTCCTCTCCAGTTAATTTCCTAGGGGGTCCTTCTTGAACTACCTTGCCCTTGCGAAATGCATTTGCTTCGTTTCGAAAGGGATGATCTATAGGAAGAAACCGCCTATGCCAGTCAAACCATGTAGCCTTAAGGCCTTTCTTTAAACGATATGCAATACTCTCACATAAACATTCTGGACATGCAAAAATCCCATGGGTGCTCCATCCAGCAAACATGCCATATGCAGGGAAATCATGTATAGACCATAAATATGCTGCTCTCATTGTAAATTTTTGCTTCACGGAAGCATCCCATGTCTCTACCCCAACCCACAGTTGTAACAATTCATCTACCAAAGGTTGAAGCAAGACACTTAGGTTTTTTCTAGGGTGTTCTGGTCCAGGGATGACCATAGCAAGGAATATATACTCAGGCTTCATACAAACACCAGGCGGAAGATTATAGGGAACCCAAAATACTGGCCAACAAGAGTAAGAGGTTGCATTCAATTTATATGGTGTAAATCCATCAGTTGCAAAACCAAGTCTTACATTCCTAGCATCATCTTTAAAGTTTGGGTAATCGGCATCAAATTGCTTCCATGCCTCTCCATGACATTGATGCAACATTTTACTAGAATTTGCTAGAGGAGTTTCTTTGTGTGAACGCATGAGTTTTGCTGTGCCCTCATGTAGATATAATCTTTGTAACCTCTCTATAATGGGCAGGTAGCGCAATACTTTACGGGGAACCTTATTTGATCCATCCTTATAGCGGGAGGTTCTGCATATGTCACACTTATCCTTATCCTTGTTATGTTTGTAGTACAGCATGCAATTTTTATAACAAACATCAATCTTATGGTATGGCATACCAAGGCCCTCTAGCAATTTTTTAGAACGGTAGAAGTCCTTAGGAATCTTACAATTAGGAGGGAGGAGTTCATGGAGGAGTTCCATAAAATCATCATAACATGCCGCTGAAAGATTGTACTGTGATTTAATGGCCAATAGACGAGCAACAACAGAGAGACTAGAGTGCAAGGTTTGCTCATGTACTTGCTGATCAGCACTAACAACCATTCTATAGAAGGCTTGGGCAAAAGCAGTTGGTGTTTCATCAATTAATGGTGGGTGCTCACCAGCTAAATCAACTAGCATAGAATCCATCCGATCTGTCTCACCAAATCCCACATTTTCTACTCCAAAACTAATCTCAAGATTGTGATTTCCCAGCCTCTCACCATGTGCTGTCCAAGTTTGGTAATTTTTCATGAACCCATTGTGGCACAAATGTAGCTCTATCCTAGGCCTTTTATGCCTGAAATAATTCCGGCACATGGAACAAGGGCACCTAACTGTATCAGACTCAACTAATTCAGGGATTGAGAAGGCATGATCCAAAAACTCTTTTGTTTTATCAACCCATTCATTTGATATACTACCACGCTTCCAACCACTATACATCCACCCACGATCTGCCATATCTTATTTGCCAACTTGAGCCAGAAGATAGGAGCTCACCAACTGCTAGCAGAGTCATAGTAGTTGTCCAAGACTTCGAGGCCAGCTCACAGACAGCAGACAGAACCAAATAAAGCAGCAACAGGCAACCAGATCACAGTGAGGAACCTGTTATCAATTTAGAAATAACACAAATTGCTTCAGTCAAACAAAATAAAAATTCATATACAACTAGTAATACAACACTAAAAGGCATAATAACAAATTTCTATCCAGCTAGTACACCATAACTAGTGAATCACAGTGCAAAATTAGAGCACCAAAAGAAAAGTTAGTCACTGAAATTTGTGTTATATCTAATTTTGCGCAAAATATAGATCACAATAGCTAGCAACCAAAGAGCAGCTAATTCACCACAGCAAGGCTAGCACAAATGAAGAACATATATGGTAGATAATGATTCGTGTAGGGAGAAAGGAAACCAAGAAGGAGAGGAGAGACAAGGCGTGGTCGGACCTTGCTGTTCGACACTAACAGGAGAGTTCTTCCAGATGGGGGTGCCAGAGTTGGTGTCCAGGTTGCTGCTGCTAGACGTCGGCTGCTGCAAGTACAAACAAGCCCCGAAGCGAGCAGTCCAAATGGGAGGCAAAACCAAATCAGATGAATCAATCAACAAACAAGATACAAATTTGATTTTCGATCTAAATAAGGCAAAATCGCTGGGGAAAGAAATCGAAATCCAAGTCGAGAGCACCTTGGGCCGTCGGACGGAGCTGCTGCCTGAGGCTTGGTCGCGGTGCTGGCTGGGGCCAATGGCATCGTGGATTGGGGCAGCGGGCGGCGCTGCTGGTTTTCGGGTGCTCGCCCGCGTCAGTCTCTAGGGTGCCGCCGCTGCCGGAGGCAGGTGCGGCGGGCAGCAATGGCGTGGTGGCTAGGCGGCGCCCGGTGCAGGAGGCTGGGCCATAGGAGGTTGTGCAGCGGCGGCGGCCTGTGCGGCGTTGGGGGGGCAGCGGCGCTGGATGGGGGCAGCGGCGGCTTCTGTGGTTGTGCGTGAGGAGAGAGAATTTGGGGGAGGGGAAAAGTAGAAGATAAGGCCACGGCAGTCAAAGCTGCCAGGGAGTTTGGCGGGGTGGGCAAATAATTTCCTCCATCCGCTCTCTCTGTTGGTGGGCCAGGGGGATCCGGGGAAGCGCGCTCATCCAATTTCTGGGCGCGAAAGGCATCAGGAAAGCGCGCGCGAGTGCAGTCGTTGCGTGCGAAAAGCACTACAGCATCTCCGTGACGGTGGCCCACCGACGGGAGACACCTCTCCGGACGGTTTTCTTGCCACGACAGGGATGCTTCAGTGCTACTGACGGAGAAGGCGGGGCCGAGGGGAAATGTCTGGATCGACGGGAGAAAATATGGCTGGGGTAGTGAAATATCTCAGAAGCTTCTTTGTTGCGTGTGGAGTGACATGGTAGTACCATATTGCCAAAAAAAGAAGAAGAAGAAGAAGAAGAATACTCGTAAATGACAGGGGCCGGGCACAGACCTCAGAGCCAGACCTAGTGCGCAGTAGGAGTACTAAATCTACACCGACCACGGAGAAACCGTCCAAACTGCAAGCCCAAGTCACACACATGCGACACGTCCCCCCTGTCTCATCCCCAACAGATTACCACTGCTTCTCCAACTCCCAACAGAAGACCACCCACCACGCCCGCACCACCATATACTTACTCCTCATCGACGCTAGCTAGCATTATCGCACAACAAGCGAGCGCAGGAGCTAGCTGAGGCGCGCGAAAGATTGATGGAGAAGGAGCCGGCGGCGGCACAGGAGCGGTGGCAAGGCACGGTGGAGGCCACTCTGCCGTCGACGCCAGCCTCCGCGGCGTGGCCGCACATCGCCAGCTTCTGCGCGCTGCACCGGTACCTCCCGAGCATCGACGTGTGCGAGCTCGCGGAGGGGGAGGACGGCCGGCCCGGGTGCGTCCGCTACGTGGCCTCGCTCGCGCCGGGCACCACCACCGGGGAGGTCGGCATCTGGGCGCGGGAGAAGTTGCTGGAGATCGACCACGACGCCCGCCGGCTCGCGTACGCCGTCGTCGGCAGCAGCATGGGGCTCGGCAGCTACGTCGCCACTATGAGCATCGTCGTCGGTGACCAGGAGGAGGAGGCAAAGGAGCCGGGGTGCAGGCTGGTCTGGGCGTTCGAGTGCGAGCCCGTGCAGGGGTGGACCCGGGACGGGCTCCTCGGCTACCTCGACGGCGGCGTCAAGGCCATCGCCGCGCGGATGGAGGAAGCCCATGCCGCCAGTGCCGTCGTCGTCGCTGCTTGACAACTCCACCTGCGGGAGGAATCTCAACAGCCGCCAGATGCATTTCTGCATTGATTATTATATTACCTCGTCAAACTAGTTAATGCATTGTTAATCGCAACGATTGCCACTAGCTAGCTAGCTTGCTTGCTTGTCTGTCTCTCCTTCATTGTCTACCGGATTTGTATGTCGCGTCGTGTCAGAATGTCAGCTGGTTAATGCATTGTTAATCGCAACGATTGCCACTAGCTAGCTTGCTTGCTTGTCTGTCTCTCCTTCATGAACGAAATTAACTTTGAAAGGGACTCTGTTGTTGGCTCCTGCTTGTTTTATTCTGGCGATGTCCATATCGTGGTTGGCACATGTCTACTCGCTCGGATGTGCAAAAGGCAGAAGATATTGTGATGAACATGGTTGAACAAGATGCACCATGTTCCAACCACGTGTGAGAACATTACTTCACCCTCGGATGCCTCATCTCGCGCGATTGAAAGGTTTTGTTCAATACGCTGAGCTGGAAGATGGCGCGCGATGTGCCGATTCATTTGCGACTACTGGACCACGGAAATCAAAGAGACTTGTTCAATTCTGATTGATGGGTCGACTTGCGTATATGTTCCCTTCCCACTTGCTGCAAGTATTGTCCAGCAGGCTATGAGAGGCAGAGCTACGTGAGAATCCGAACAAACATGTTACCGGCCGGACAATTTATTCGTTGGCACGTGCCGAGGCACGGAAGCACATGTCAAATTGGTCCATCGCCTGTTGAAAACAAACCGGAGAAGAAGCACATAGCTGATGTAATAAGCTGAATTATTTGCTCGACGGCAATTCGTACTTTCTCCAGACATGAAGATAAAGCCTCTATGATTTGGAATTCCTTCAAGGATCGGTTGGGTAAGAGTGAGTTCAACAGTATCTTGTTTGATCTTAACCAATACTTCTCACCTCAGATGGTTTTTTCTCAACTCAACTAGTTGAGCCTTTTGAAAAGACTGAAATTGATCAAGTTGTTAAGTTGCTGCCTTCTGACAAAGCCCCGGGGCCAGATGGTTTTAACACCGATTTCATAAAAAGAAGTGTTGGCCAATAATCTGTGATGACTTTTACATTCTTTGTCAAGCTTTTTATGATGAGAATATTTGTTTACAGAGTATCAATGGATCTCTTATCACTTGAATACCCAAGAAGGATGATGCTGAAATAGTTTCAGATTATAGACCTATCTCTCTTTTAAATAATTCTATCAAGATTATCACTAAGATTTTGGCCAACAGGTTGCAACTAGTCCTTCCAACTCTTATTCATAAAAACCAATATGGTTTCATCAAGCTCAGATGCATTCAAGATTGCCTAGCTTGGTCTCTTGAATATTTGAATATGTGCGACCTTCCTAAAAAAGAGTTGGTTATTCTAAAGCTTGACTTTGAAAAAGCTTTTGATAAAGTGGAACACCCTTTGATGCTTCAAATCATGGAAAAGGGTTGCCACCTAAGTGGATTAATTGGATGAAGATGGTTTTTGGGTCTGGTACTTCATCTGTCTTACTTAATGGGGTACCTGGTAAAGTTTTTCATTGCAAAAGAGGGGTAAGACAAGGTGATCCCTTATCACCACTTCTCTTTGTGCTAGCTGCCGATTTCCTACAATCTCTCTTAAATACAGCTTGTACTAATGGTGACCTCAACCTTCCCCTGCCCCTTTCGCATGATCAAGATTTGCCCATCTTACAGTATGCAGATGATACTTTGATTTTCATGCAAGGAGATGTTTCCCAATTGGTTTTTCTGAAGAATTTGCTGCAACATTATTTTGGGGAATCAACTGGATTAAAAGTCAACTTTGAGAAATCTTTCATGGTGCCCATTAATGTTCCAGAAGATAGATTCCATATTCTTGCTACTAGTTTTGGTTGTTCTATAGGTTCCTTACCTTTCACTTACTTGGGCCTACCTTTGAGCATTACCAAGCCAAACAATTGCTGGTTTTTGGCCTTTAGTCACCAGATGTGAAAGGAGATTAGTAAGTGCATCCTGTTTTCTGAGTCAAGGTGGTCGACTGGAACTCACAAATGCAGTTCTAACATCCCTACCAACTTTTGCTATGAGCACTTATTTGCTGCCCAAAACAATCATCAAACAGATAGATAAGTATCGTAAGCATTGTCTGTGGCGAGGATCTGATGTAAATAATAGAAAGCCACCTAAAGCAGCAAGGCCTTTAGTTTGTATCCCAAAGGAGGAAGACGGTTTAGGCGTGCTTAATATTCAGACCCATAATGAATGCATCCTTCTTAAGCACTTGCATAAATTTTTTAAACGCCAAGATGTTCCTTGGGTTCAGTTAGTCTGGAGCAGATACTATGATCATGGTCGGCTTCCTGTGCCTGATAGCACTGTCAGAAGTTCTTTTTGGTGGCGAGACATTCTAAAACAGCTTGTTCATTATAAAGGTATGGCTGCAGCCCATGTGCATGATGGCAGATCATGTCTCTTTTGGTTGTATCTCTGGAATAACAGACTTCTACATCAAGATTTTCCAGAGTTAGTCTCTTTTGTCAGAGATGCTAACATCTCATTTCTTAATGAATGCAACATGGTGCCCCTACATTCTCTTTTTCACCTTCCACTCTCAAATGAGGCGTATGATCAATACCAGCAACTTGAACATATTGTTCTGAATATTAATTTTCAGCAGCGTGCTGATCACTGGTCTTACATCTGGGGTTCTTCTATCTTCTCCTCTAGTAAAGCTTATCGTCGATTAATTGGGCACAGAACAGTTCATCAGCCTTTTCATTGGCTCTGGAAATCAAAATGTCAGAACAAGCGCAAATTCTTCTTCTGGTTGGTGCTTCAAGATAGGCTCAGCACCCGTAATCTTCTTCGCCATCGAAATATGGCCCTTCAAGATTATAGCTGTGTTCACTGTGTAAGTACCATTGAAGAAACTTTGTTTCACCTTTTCGTGGAGTGCCCCTTTGCCCAGGCCTGCTGGAATACTCTACACTTGTTGCTACCAGCTCAAAATGACTTCTTCCAAGTTCTGGTCAGCCTAAAGGATCAAATTAGGCTACCTTTCTTCATGGAAATTGTGATAACTATGTGTTGGTCTATCTGGACGGTTCGGAATGACTTCATCTTCAGGAATGTGCCAGCTTCGGTTCAACGTTGCAGATCCATCTTTAAAGAAGAGTTTGCTCTGGTTATACTACAAGCACAAGGAAAATATCAACCTCAGATAGATTCATGGCTGCAAGCTTATGTGCAATCTATTTTATTTTATTTGTTTCCTTTTTATATCTTGAAACTTTGTATCAGATTTGCCTTTTTTTTTTCAATAAAGCACAGTAGGGGGCTTTCCCCTCCTGTTTTCATAAAAAAACGGCAATTCCAACACTGAGAAATTGGAAGATCCTTCTTTACAGGAGGAGTCCATTGACTTGGAGATTGCTTCTTGTATCTTGGAGGAGTCCCTTGCGAAACTATATGTATGTTGGGGAGTGAGGAGTTACCCATAAGTCACACAATATTGGGCTAAAGAGACACGTCTGTTCCTCGAGCCAACAAAACTCTAAATGGATATGGGTGCCCAAATCAAACCCTCTTTTGGGGATTGGCTACAGCTAGGGGAGAAGAGGTTCACCGTGTCCCAAGCCACATTTGCTTGGAAGTCGAATGCCACTCCCATGTCTGCTTTTATATATTTAGACAATTTCAGTATCATTTTAATCCAGAAAAGGGCTAAAAACAAGTTTGTGACATCAGATAAGTCAACGTGTGATCCAAGAGTAGCGAACATGTAGACGATACTAATTACCATGATTTTAATCGCTGAAAATAGATGATGATATGCAACATACCCAGTGTCACCAGAGCCGGTTATGCTAGTCAATATAGAGTCTATTGTTGTAGTCACTCCGCTTGGTGCAGCGCAGAGTTATTGCAGTGCCGATGCCGATCACCAGTGAGATCTCCCTCCACCAGGAAGTATATGATGATCGATTAAGCAGTTGCGCAGTCGCTCCCCAAAAACCTGATGGCCGCCCTTCACCCGAGCAAATGAACAAAGAGGACTCAATTTTGGAGGTTTGCTCTGCCTATTCCCGTGCTCGCAGGAACCGGGACGGGAAGGCTTGGTTGTAGCGGAAACGTGGATGTCTTGCGAGTGTGAGAGACTAGGAGGTCTGAATATTGGAGTGGGTGATGTTTTTATCTCACAATCTAGAAGCAGAGCTGGCGCAAGAGCCTACAACAGGAGATCAAGAATCAGAAGCGGAAGTGTCAAATATATGGGTTTGGGGTACCCTCACCTACCATATATCTGGCCCGTCGAGTGAAGGACATCAAAGGATGAAGCCCACAAAGACCACACAAATCTACTAGCTTGGAGATCACGATGTATCGAGGATATCTGGCGCCGTCATATCTATGGTAGGATAGAATTGATTTGTTGTAACAAACTAAGAATCTAATCTGTTAGACTGATCACCCTCATTGTAACCCTACCCCCTCTTCCTATATAAAGGAGGGTAGGGACCTCGTGATTGGGGCGAACTCCAATCGATCCCATTCCATCCCATTTACTATGTAGCTAGGAGCAATAGCCCCTATAACCGAGCATACAAATACAAGAAGAGCAACAACACCAACTGGATTAGGGTTTTACGTGCTACCATGGCCTGAACCAGTATAAAGCCTTGTGTCTCGTGTGTTACCATTTGATTCCTCTTACGCGATCATGTTGCTAGGCATTGCCGGAGCTAAATCATCTGACATTTGGCATGCCAAGTAGGTGTCTTGTCACATATAGATCAATATTGTGTTTCAGATTTGAATCATCTTCAACTTCAACGACGACGTGAAGAAGCAGCAAGGTGGGAGGATCACCTTTGGTGACCTGGACTTCATCGCCGATCGATTTGGGAACTTGCAGCAGCAAGAACCCGAGCCACCCATGGAGGAGAAGGAACAGCCTCCCCCAGTCTACGCATTCATTGCCGGACTGGAGGAAGTTGTGGGTGCGGGGCCGCACGCTCTTGCCTAACACCTAAACCACTACGGCCGTGATGTCTTCACCAAGATCGACCGAGAACACAACCTGGATGCTATGCTCTGACTCTGGGAAGATCCAAATTGGGCCCCTAGATCGGATCTACAATCGCTACTAGACCACGTCCTTCCTGGTTTCCTAATCGGATTAAGGAACACGACAGCGACAAATTCAAGCTGGCTTCAACAAGCCCTGGCGGAACCCACCGGACCTCGCACCGAGGAGAGCCATGCCTTCGCGATCTTGCCTCCTGATTCATCAGGATGATCACCCACGGTGACAAAGAGATGACCGAGGTCCCGGAAGAATGGGAGGATGTCGGTGATGAGTAGCCCATTGTCGATCTCATTGATATTGACTATGATTAGTTCCTTCTCAAGTTCTCGGACTCGGACAAGGAAAACCCAAGGAAGGGGATGCTGTGTCCTCGAAGCAACTCGAGTGCTACATGAGCATACATGACCCCAAGCCACCTCGGGAAGAACTCGAGAAGCTTGCGGTCGATTGTCCTACTCTCCTAGCTGGTGATGTGACCGTCCCCGATGCTTCCTATGAGACCAGTGGTGAAGCCCGCCTATGTCTCCTTTGCCTGAATGACACGCTCGAGGCAGAGAACAATCATCTTCGCTAGCAACTCGAGCAATATTCTGACATACAGCAGATTCTGGCTCTGATCACCCACTTGACGAGCAACCAAAACTTGGTCGATCGCTCTCAGGGAACGGTCAGGATACTCCAATTGGCCGCTAGGGCTGGAGAGAAAACATTCTTGACTACTCGAGTGCCGGCTATAGATCGAGAGACTCTCGAAGCTAGCCGCGCGTTGGCATCGCATGATCGCTAGCAATGCCCCTCGGGGGATAAGGGTTAGCTAACCAGAGGTCTAGGCGCCCACCGATCTGAGCATCGCCCTAAACCAATCCATGAGCAGCTAGGAGGAGATCAAGATGCTCGCCTGGTCATTGACGCGCGTCAACAGGAACACAAAACTCGCAATCCCTAATACTGGAAGGGCAATCCCCGTCCTATCGACATGGCGGCAAGCGGGACCGCTCATTTAGGAAGCATCCTCAACCATCAGCGACCCTCAAGTATGTCATCCCGAACGCCATCTCGACGACCACAACAGGCAGGTCTATCGAGATGTGTTCGAGCGAATCATGAATAGTGCTTGTCAGAACCATAGCTTTCTCGTGACCCACCTCACTAGAGATTGTGTCACCTACAGGCAACACGTCACTCTAGAAGATCAGATGCGAATGGAGCAGGACGGGTATTAGGGAGATCGCAATGATGACGAGGGAAGCGATGCAACCGCCAGATGTGCAATGCTCATATTCAGCGACCCCTAGGCCTATCAAGATCAAAGGTTTTAGAAGCTGACTCATGGGTAGGACTATGCGACCGCATCGACTACCCCGCTATATCTACGCTGGTCCAAATGGCCAATCACCTTCGATCATCTAGATCAGGTGGTCGAGGCTAGACGATTCCCCCTGGTGGTCAGCACCGTCATCGAGATTATGAGGATGACAAAGTTCCTCATGGATGGGGGCAGGGCATTAACATCCTTTACAAGGATGCCATCGACAAGCTCAACATGGACATAAGGAAGCTACATGCATCATAGTCCCCCTTCCACGACATTGTCCCCGGGCGACGTGTCATGCCCCTAGGCACAATAGATCTCTCTATGACATTCGATGACATGGTACACTACTAGAAGGAGACACTCTCCTTTGAAGTTGTTGATTTCTAGGTACCCTATAGTTCCATATTTGGGAGGCCATGTTACGCCAAGTTCATGGCGGTCCCAAACTACGCCTACCTCAAGCTGAAGATGCCAGGGCTATGCGGCATCATAACGGTGTCTAGGAACTTCTAGAATGCCTATCAATGCGAGAAGGATGTCATCGAGTACGCAGAGGCTAACACCCTAGACCCAGGACCGAGAAGGAGTCACCTGGGGGACTCCGGGTTACTCCTTCTCGATGCAAGGAAAGAAGCTCATGCTGATGACTCCGAAGCAGCCGTCTCTCAATGTCTTTGACCCCTCGACCTCAACTCTGCTACTGGCCCCAACTCCCGAAGGCCTCATCGGGTCTTGAGGAGGCATCCGACGACTTCAAGCTATGTCGGTTTTATTTTTTATTTCTAGTCTTTATGATTATCATTTACATTCTTCAAAAGTACTTCATTATCATAATAATAAATCATGGTCTTTCAAGTACCTTGCGAAGAACCTCTCTAGGTCACTTGGGGGCTAACTTTTGTAGTTACTTTATCAAGCTTGTTCTAGCATTTTGTAAAGCACATCCATATGTTACATTAACTTGTCGACATGCTCGGGGGCTACAACAATAACCATGCATGCCATCTGTCTTTGATTTCTGTTGCTTGATCAAAGTCTCATCGAACTTGGTATGGTATAAGGAACTCGACAAAACCCTATGCGGACCTATTCAAAACACCTCATTTTGGAAGCAACCCCCAGGCAGTTAAAGTCTAAAACTTAACCGACACCAAACACTAAAGACAATGAAAGGCAAAGTACAAAAAGTCAGGTGGCACGTAAGTCTATTATAAGCGATCTCAAGCATCCCTCGATCCCTCTGATAAATTGGGCATACTATCCCTCACTATCACCGAAGGGTCCACCTTACTGGTCAGGGCTTCAACAGGCTCTATAGCCCATCGTTGAAGTTTACTGAACATCAAAGGATCGGTATCGATAGGCTTCCTCCTGATAGTGCCAATGTCTAGGTCAGTGTAGATTGTCCCAACGGTCACTAGAGCCATGTGCGCCCGATTGACAAACCAAATTGGGAAATCTCCTCCAGGCGCCTCAGGATTCCCCTTAGTTGGGAGGCAACCTCTAGTGCTGAGGAAGGTCCTTCTGGCTAAGCAAAGGCCGCTTGGTAGGTAGCCCGACCTGCTGCGACTACACCTCGAAGCTTATCTGCAAGAGACGACACCTGGGACATGTACTTTGCCCCCATGGCTGAATGAGCCTCCATGTGCACATGTACAGCTTCGGTAGCCATAGCCTCCATAGTGAAGGCACTTCGCCTTAGCCAATTCTGCTATCAACCAGCGCATCAGTCGAAAACTTGCACACAATCATAACACGATTTGCTGGTGCAAAAGAAGTGGTACCTTGGATCTGCTTCTATCACTTTTCTGTCTCCTCCTAGGCAAGGGATCGCTTCTGCCTCTCCCTCCAATATGCGGAGCCTGAGGCATGAAGGGTAGCCCTTTCCTGGGATAGCACGACAATGGCCTCGGCAGCAACTGAAAAACTCAAATGTTCAATAAACCTCAATAACCATAGTGGACTAGGCAAGAGCCTTACCTAGGGTTTTGTCCTGATGGTGCTTCAAGGTTGCCACCTCTCTCTCCAACTCAGCTATCCATGCTCTAGTCGCTTCATACGGCTGATTGAACCTCTCTCGTATGAACGTGGACTTCACTAAAGAACTCTTCTGAATATGCTACAATGAATAAGACAGTATAAGTCTTAGCTTCATTCAGAACAAATCAACACAAGACTCAGGGGCTAGACTCATTGGGTCCACTACATGGCCCCGAGCATATATCAATAGTAGTGTCTACTTGGTGGGACCACTAGACAGGCGCTTAGGGCTTGAAGCTAAAGCACCCGTCACAAGTCATACCTCTAGGGCGGCGCTGAGGGGGTCTCCATGAGAGATGCTCTTGGTCTTGACAGCATCAGCCAAGGTTTGTAGCACAACTGATAGGTCATTCGCATACCTTGTCATCCCATCTAGCTCCCGATAGATGGAGTCAAAATGGCGTCGCTCCTCGAGATCATCAAAGAAGCATTCACCTCAGCATCGAAAGCTTGTAGCGATGGCCCTCCCCCTATTCGGTCTAGACAAGAACTAAAATGGACTAGGCGGACATCGTCCACCTATGGAGGCGAGTCAACTCATGTCAGCTTGCACTTGGGGCCATCCCTTGGCATAGCGCTCGAGGATGTCCCTAGAGGATCGAGGATGCATGAAGGCTCAGCAATAGGCTCCTTCCCTCGGGTACCCAAACTAGGAACCCTAGCAGGGTCATCCTACATAGGCTCCCCCTTGGCCATAGGAGAAACATCCTTCCGTTCATTCTCTATTGGTGGTGTGCCTATGGTGAAACAAGCTATCATATCATTAAGGGTGTCCTCGACCTAAACCGCATTCTTGGGATTACTCTTCGCCAAGTCCTCACTCTTGTTTGGGTGAACTCCTAAAGCTGTTGCTTGGCTAACATTGCTTAGCGCGATCGCTATGGTTATTTCCTTGGTTGATGAGACCTTACACCAGGTGCTACGCCTAAAGTAAAAGAGAACATCAGGAGCTTATTGGCCAGTAGAAGAAGGAGGTGCATGAGTAAACTTACATGTTCTCATCCCTAGGAATGTCCAGCAAAGCAGGCTTCTTCGATCGCCTACGCAAGGCCTTCGATCCCTGCCCAAAGGGGACATAGTCCGCCTTGGGGCTGAAATCACCGATGACGAAAGCTGTCCCCACTAACGACTTGTCCTCAGTAGGCTTGGGAGACTCTAGGGCCTTTGGCACTATGATCAAACTCATGATAAGTCAAAACAAAGACAAATCAAGGTCATAACTGGCCATGGTCACCTGACTCACCTAGAATCATAGGTGCTGCCTCTTCTACTTCCTCTAGGGGGATCCTTCCCCCTCTTCGGTGCCCATCGCCTCCACAGTAGCCTTCTGCCTCCTCGTCTGCATGCCCAAAGCTGACGTAGCATGGTTGGTCCGGCTCGGCTGAGGAGTGGGGGTGACAGCGCTTAGTTCTTCCTGAATCTGGATAATCTTGCCCTCATCAGTGGATGTCTTAACATGGTCAGTCTCTCCCCCTTGGGATTTGTCTAAAGGAGCCCTTGAGTGATACTTGGAGCGAACCTGCAAACAAAAGAAATAGGTTATGTAAAACTATGATAACTTGCTCATCGGCAACAGGCAAGGCGATGTCTTACCATGCCTTGACTACATCCTGGTCTCATGCTCAAGGGTTCTATGAGATGATCTTTGCCTGTAAGCTGGGATTTTGGACCCAACACCTTGTTGGTAACGATAAATACCTAAAGCATGGTCATCTCCTCGATGGGATCTCCAAATGGAGTCACGACATCAGGAGAGTCGCACATCAAGGCCTCACGCTCCCTTAGGGGCTAGATCCACCTCTAAAAGAAGGCTTCTAGGTAGGCCTGATCGGTAACACCTTTCTTTCGGTGACAATCCTATAGGTCACTCTCGAGTTCATCTGCTTCTTCTAGTTTAGATTCGGCTAGATCCTCCTCTATCATGGGCAGAGAAGGAGGAAGCTTGTGGGAGAGCACCGAAGCAGAGCAGTCATGAACATAAAACCACTTCTTCACCTAGTTTGGGATGTTGAAGGGGAGATTGATGTGGAAGAATGGGGACTTGTTGGCCGAATTGATCCAAAGGCTACCGATGACTTTTTGGTCCAATTGAGAAAGAACGTCGAAGCAGCGGTAGAACAACACCCAGTGGGGTTCAATCCCCACGTAATCCTAGCAGAAGAAGATGAACATGGCCAAAAGCATGATCCCGTTTGGGGTCAAATGATGCACCTGCGCCTTGTGATAGAGGAGGAGATCTCAAATGAACCAGTGTATCGGGACTTTGAATCTGCAATGGAAGAAATCGACGAAGACTATGATCTCACTAGAATCGGGAGCCAGGATGTCTTGGCCTTGGGAACATTAGTACCCTAAGAGCTCCTTTGGGGCCAGGAAGCCTCCTACAACAAGGCCCTGATGTCCTCCTCCATCACCATCGACACCTCTCATGGAGAACTGGGGGCAGGACTCTTTTCACCCTTACCGCTCTTTGAGCTGATACCCTCTTCACTCACCAAAATAACTATTTTGGTTTTCTTGGCTAGGGTCTTCCTCAGTGCCATCACTATGACTGCTAGTGGTGAGATCTAAAAATCGTGGTGTCTGCTAGGTCAAGGTAAGTAGAGGAGTGAGCAACACTGCTTTTGTTGATGGCAGCAAAGGGACGAACCATCTCCACCCTTGGCCACTTATAAAGATGGCTAAACTAGTCGAAACCCTGATGGACTCAAGAACCATGATCCAAGACTTGCTGGCGAAACCAGGTGGATCAATTCTTGGGCCCCTCTAGCCCATGTAGCCCACAAATCGGTAAGGCGCTCTCCGTAGATCTGGCACTTGGAACCATTAAACTAACCTACCATTGAAGAGTGAGGGGGATATTCAGGAGGGTTACCAGTATGATCCTAAAATCCCTGGCGCTCGAGTGCTATGTAAATCTCTCGAATGTTAAACGGGCTTGAAGTACCTTATTTCGGTGGATGTGTGCCCCTATGTGGGAAACCAGAAAAATGGTTGGCCAAGGGCTGTAACCAAAGTATGAGCTCCTGAAATCTAAAAAAGAGTTTTATGACGTGCCCATGATGGTTAGGCTTCATCTTGTCACCTCCTATTACTAGGGGGTGGACGCTCGCCTGTTCTACCTACTATTAACTTGAAGAGTAGCATACGCTAAAGCCCTAGAGACTCTTGTGTTTGTTATTCACCCTAAGTGATCCCTAGGCATTAGGGTCACTGGCTCTAGGAGCCTCAATGACCGCTCGGTCAGTATGATTTTAGTATGACCATTTGGATAACCCAAAGTTAGACTAACAACCCATCGGGTCGAGTGGGGGCCTGAAAAAAGCGAGAATGGTTCAGCTGAACGAAAAATGCCAAACACCCGAAACAAATCGGGAGATAGGTAACAATGTTCAAAATCAATAAAATAAATTCTTTTTTGATTAACTATGCTACACTTTTCATTCACTAGGCATACAATAACAAGGATCTATTAGTAACTATTACGGTTATGATAACAAAAACCTGGTGAGCGTAGGTTCATCCCCGTACTCGAGGATGGACATCTCATGAAGCAAAGAAACTGGTGAAAGGCATATCTAGACCTTCACCGCACCTTCAGATCTTTACCATGAGTAGGGATGATGCCCAAAAGAAGCTTGGGGAAGGACCACCTCATGGAACTTCGTCTAACATTCAAAAGGATGGGTGCTCCACGAGGAGCCCTGCCTGCGCCATCTTCTTCAATGTCGGGGAAGAATGCTTGGCGAAGAGTCAACGGTTCCAAGCCGCCTAATCGATACACGAGGAGCCCAGGTCAAGATCTATGGGCTCAAAGGCTTCCCTGCAAGAGCATGCTGTAGGACACCTTTGGCCTCTATTGGTATTTCTTAACGCATACAGAAATTATCTACAAGCGCACGGAGGTACCGTTGTAGCACTACACCCGAAAGTATTCTGGGTATCATATTTTCCACAGGGAACGGAGGTAAATCTTCTATCTAGTTCGTCCAAGGACAATGCAATGATAGAGTTGGTAGGGGTTGAGATGGATTCCTATGGTTTTAGGGTCTAAGGATAGATAAACTCTACTTCTACTTGCTTACTTCGGGCACCGGAGCACACCTGGTCTGCCAGGCGATATTGGCTTATGGCTCTATGTCATACCCAAATGTGGGGGATTACAAGAGACGGATAGGGCTATCACCACCTGCCACCTACCCCTCAACCATGAAGTACGAGGCAAACGATGGTAGCCTCTAGCCTAGACACCACGTCTATGCTTTTGACTACAACTCTAGTCAGCTAGCAAGGGTTATCCATCTTTATCAGGGCCCTTCTACAAGAGTATTTGCACAAGGACGAACGACGAACCCGTAAACTAGTAAGAGTAAAGCTTAACTAAACAAAAGACTTTATAACCAAAAGAACCACGAACACTGACTTAGCGAGAGAACCCGTTGAAGTAAAGATGCTCGTTGAAGTACAAGTTGGGGTGACACCGACAAGTCCGACGCTTTCCCGAGCTCTCCCTCACATCTCTCCCTTACCACTCCAGCTAGCTATTAGGGCTTAAGCCCTTTGGAGTGTTGCTCTAAGTCAAGTGAGGTGTGCTCTTCTTCCTTGTGGTGGTTGTTTGTGAGATGGGAGCCTTCCCCCTCTTATAGCACCCATAGGGCGGTTTGGAGAGCTATATTTAGAAGAATCCCAGCGTGCACCGCCTCTACATGCCCTCATGCCACCGCCATTCGAAGGGGCGACAGAGAGGCACCGGTGGGGGGTCGGCCGCCCCCTGACCTGGCCCTCTCGCCACCGCCTTCGTGTGGTGGGTCGGTGATGGTTCCTGGGCTGCTCCTTGGTGGGTATTTTGCCCGAATAAATTTAAGTTGATGGGCTTCTCTATTATTCCTTTGCACAAATCAGCATCGGAAAGCGCCTTTCGGTGATTTTTTTTCATGCATTTGTGTTTATGTCCTACAAAAAATAATAATCTCCAAATACATGTGGAACTAGGTCAATAGTAATGAATATGCTTAAGATTGTTAATTTCCCTCTTTTTATGTCTTAATTGGTGGTCGGATTTGATTGTTAAGGACCGCCAACAAGCTCCCCCACACTTACCCCTTTACTCATCCTCGAGCAAAGTTAGAGATAAAAGTAATCATGAGCAAAACATCCTAAGATATATGGCTTACATGAAAGCTATTCCAACACATTCTTTACACAAGTGGGATTTGTGGTGTTGGCTAACATGTTTCCGTGGGTTGTTTATAGAGCGGAACAGTTCTTGAAACAAAGTCATCTTCCCATCTTCACATCTTAGCAATTTGGAGTTTTGGAAGTTTTTCTCAAGAAAAAGCATAGTTCACTTTATACTCCTCAAATGGCACTCTCAAATCACTCAATGGTGTATAAATCCTTACCAAGGCACAGCAATGTTTTTCCTTCTTTTGTTTTCTCCTACTTCTAAAAAGGTTTATGTGGAGCTTTAGGTAGGGATAAACAATATAGCATATTTGTATTGCATATGTTGTAAAGTCAAATCGAGGATCCAAGGAGAGAAGTGCCATACTCTTAGATCAAGATGTGCATGTGTGTGAAAAAGGGTAAACTAAAACTATACTCCTTTTGTAGATTTGGTCTCTCTCTATTTATTATTTTGAAACATGGCTATCTTTCTTCCTTCTCTTTTTTTCAAAACACGAGCCTTCATGTGCTCATTATTATTTTTGTACATGGACCTTTATGTGTCCATATTTTTAGCTTTTTGCATAGCCCATGTCTCATCTTCTAAACCACATATTTAGACAGAGATTATTATCTTTTTAGAACATGGAGTATTTGCCTAACAAACATTTTTTTGGTGTTTTCTCCCAATGTAGGAGCAGAGTTTTTGGTGGATGGAAGCATGTTTTTGCGTACTCCTAGTGTAGGAGCAGCATGTATATGTGGGTGTACGTGATCTTGATCTTGGGAGCATGATAAATCACTCAACAGGGGTCAACAAGAGTTGACCAAACTCAACACAATAATAAGCAGCATGTGTGGATGGCTTCAAACTTTGCAAGATGTCAAATTTGGCTTTGGTAGGAATTGCTCACCAACTGAGGAGTATGTGATACTGTGGTTTTATATTTTTATCAAAACAAATTCTCCAAGTACTTTGAATAGAAACGGTAGGATTTCTAAGTCAGAACTATATCACACCTAACAACAACTTAGTCAACATGATTGTCCTATTAGAATATTTCCCCACAAGCATAAGTGTATGTATATGGAATAAACTTTATGCAAGCGTCTGTCTTAAAGATGTTTTGAACATGTCACTTTTGGGATTTTTAAACGAAGTGTGGTTTATAAAATTGTATGCAGGCATAGTTGGTTCATCTAGTTTAAATCTAGTGATCAGGATGTTTTGTTTTTAAACTCAAGATTGTAGGGAGTTGAGGCAAAGTTGCATAAAACATCATTTGAAGAAGGAGCTGAGGAGAATCAGAGATGGCTTCCTATCCTTCTGTGTGTGGTATTGTCCGATGTTCGTGCAATGTGTTGGTGGCAGATCTCAAATGCGTGTTCGTTATACATGGGAGATCTTCCCCACACTTATTCTTGTACCTGCTTTTATTTAACAGAGAAAAATAAGAAGAAACAGACAAGGGTTCTACCAGCTGAAACACTAGGAAGCCTTAAACTTATTTATTATTATTAAATTATTAATTATCTATTTATTATGTTTGTTTTTATTTATTCACCAGACTTTTCAAACAAGGCTTGGTAAAGATGCATTGTATCTCTAGCCTTGATTATCTCTATTTTAAATTACCGCCATTGTTTATGAAAGTAACTACTCAAAGTTCATTAATCAAAATTAAACATCATGTCTAAATTTGATTAAAGTAGGCCATTTAACCTAAGCATCATGCTTAATTTAAAAAGCCTATGGATGTACCACATGGGCCCATGTGAATTGACCCAAACTTAGAGCATATGACATAAATAGGAGAGGCATGAATTTGAATGATTGTATTCTTATGGAGACAAAAATGAGTTAAAGGAATTGGTGAACACCCTTTTTTATACAGATGTCAGGAAGGCAAGCGTTGGCAAGAGGAGTGGATGGATGAGGATGACCTACTTGGTGGTGATTTTGTAACACCCTAAAATTTGCATCACTTTTAAACAGGTGAATTGGATTTATTTATGCAGTAGTGTGTGCATGCAACATAGAAAAACAATAAATTTTATCAAATTAAAATCAAATATAAGATTTATCTACATGTCGATGCATTCATGCTGCTAAATATTATTTTTGTATTGTGTGTTTTGAAATCAAATTTCAAATTTATTTGAATTTGTATTCAAAATCGGTTTGGAAAATTAGTTTAGAAAAAGAAAAGGAAAACTTACTCTCTCACTGGTTTTTGGCCCAGCTCGGCCTGGTCTCTCCACCGGCCCAGCCACCTTCCCCTTCCCCTCTTCCGCTTGGGCCGATGCCAGCAAAGCCGCAGTGCTCTCGCGTGGCCCAGCCGAAGGCCCAGCATAGCCAGTCGTGTTTTACTCCCTCACCTGTCTTGTAGACACGCTGGGCCCGCTCGTCAGGTGCATCTCCTTCCTTCGGCTCGTGTCCGAGCCAGACACCATCACTACCGTAGTTGCTGAATCCACGCCGCCTACGCACACCTGGCTTGACCCGCACGTCGAGGCCCTCATAAGTAGCGACCCCTGCACCCGCCGCCTTGATCTAGTGATCCACAGCCTCCATGACCTAAGCTACGCCGCCACAAGCTCACAAGCCGCCGCCACCGCGGGACTCGCCGAGCTGTCTGCCACACTTCGGGACAAGGTAACGAAGCTGCTAGTTTTTGTCGCGCCCCCTCCCTCAATTCCTACCATCGGTGCCACGTCACCGTAGTTTCCCTGATGAACCCAAGCTGCCATATCAAGCTCGAGCTCACCACCGTGCCATCTTAGCTCCCTCCAAACCCTCCATCGAGCTTGTCTCGAGCTCCTCTTGTTTCTCGTCCTTTTCCCGTGCCCGGTAGTGGTCAGAGCCATCGTATCGATGAGAACCGACCAATTCTGGCCATGGCACCACCGTTAGAGTTCACTGCTGGCCGGCTGGCTAGCTCTCTCTCTCCCTACTTTTTGATCTACACCGCTCAGATCTAATCCAATAGTGGAGATCAACCTGTACCCCTTCGCCTGTCGTTTTTGCAAAAAGGCCATTACAATTATTTGGATCTCAACCCGCCGTCCCTACAATTTTGTTAAAGAGCCCCTATATTTCTTTGTTTTCATGTCTGCAGTCCTTGTTTTGGCTTAAAATCTAATTTTATTTATTTAAATTTAAAAATTAAGTTTCATCTATTTACAAAACTGCCACTATCTTCTGTAGGCCGTAAAATCTTCGTTTTAACTCCAATTTGATTCGTTCAACTTGCGTTAGGTTTGTAATTCCATAATCTACATGTTCATAATACTGTTAGGTATGTTTTTAACTTTTTAAATTCAAGGTTAGATTTAATCTATTATTTTACTTCTTCATTTTAGCTCCGAATTTTGTTATCTTCGCGTCTGTGTGATCTTAGAAAGATGTAGATTCATTTTACAAAGTTTTCATCATGATTTTATACTGATTGGTGTGCTATTCTAATCTATAGCTTTTATTTGCTATGCATGATTGCTTCTGGATGCTTGTATATTGCTATGATTATCGAGTATAGATGGTGAGCAATTCATGGGTGATCAAGAGTACTACTTTGACGAGCAGGATCAGCGGGAGCACTTTTCTCAAGACAAGTATATCATGGGATTATCCTTATGTCCTATCAACTTTAATACATTTATTTGATGTTGCATGTGTCACCTTGATAGGGATTCCCTAGAATTGTACTTATACCTTGTCTCCTATGGGATATGCATTGGGTAGCTTTGGTAGTGCTCAACTAAACCATTATCTTGTAACTTGACTAATGGTATGTGCAATAAACATTCAAATATGACTTTTTAGCAACTTGGAAACAAGGGGCAGGAGTATTTAACTACTTTCTAAATGCTTCAGATTCCTCTCCCTAAGGATTTATCTGTAAGTGATCATCCGGGACTTATAGTACAGCTGTGAGGGCTACATGACTCTGGCTTTAGCTCAGTATGAGGACTTTTTCTAGCTTGTTAGAGGTTACCTTTATTGGCGTAAGAATGACTTGCAGAATCGGGTATAGGACAGCCTATACTCTTATGTGTATAGCTGTGATGGAATTGTGCCATTCAATAGGGGGTCCTATATCTGTTTGCCAAGTGAATCTAATGGCCCTAACTTGGTAGATGAACCTTTGAAAGGCTTCATGGTGAACCCTGCCTGCTCACCTTGGAAGTGTTTTGGGAGTAATTAACCTGGGCATATCGGTATCATGACTCACAATGAAAGTGTACAACCTCTACAGAGTGTAAATCTGGTATATCAGCTGTGCTCAAGGTCACGAGTGGCCTTGGAACCCTTGTGGAATAGATGATCAGTAAGAATTATCTGTTTATGCTATTCATTATTCATGTTTACATTGATCATGTGTTATACTTTGGGATTGAAACAACTTGTTGCTACTCTTATGCTAAAATTGTGACAACTAAAAGCTGAATGCTGTTAAACCTGTGTCAAGCCTTTTGAGCCTCATGAACCCAATGCTACACTTGTTGAGTACGACACGTACTTACGTTTGTTTATTTTCAATATTTGGATAAAAATCCTGGATGGGTAACAGATGGCTATGGTAATGATGACTTTCCTGAGGATTACTAGACTTGTGGTCAACCAGTTGATGTCCTTGTGAAATGGAGTTTCCGCGAGAGATTTTATCTTTATACTTTTACTACATTTATGTGAAGACTCTGTCTTATTATTCGTGATGTAATAAACACTTATGATGATACTATTTATAGTTTGTGGGCTTATGTGTGTGACTGATCTCTGGGCGCACATAAGATTATGCATCCTATTTTATCCTTAAAATTGGGTGTGACAGATTGGTATCAAAGCCATGTTGACTGTAGGACGCAAGCCTAGTTAGCAATGGTCATCTTAGCTTCGTTTGCTTCACTCATTTCATGCTTCCCATCTCACCCTTGTTATTTGCTAAATTTTATGCTTCTTTTGCCTCACTCTGTTATGAAAATTATTGATTCTATTCTGACTAAATCTAATTCTGTAGATGCCTCATGCCAATAAGACCGCTTGCATCAGCACCAGAGGCTACTACCTACGTCGTGGCTTGTATGAATCCATAGGGCCACATGAGGAGGAGGAACCCTAGGAGCTAGAAGCTAATTTGCCAGCACCTGCACCTACACCTGAGCCATTTCAAGAAGTGCCCGAAGAAGAAGAACCCAAAGAAGTGGAGGTTGTTGCATTATCTGATGATGATGAGGAGGATGCTGTTCAATAGGATGAGCTGATCCCTCCCCTAGGATGGACTACGAAGGTTTGGTACAAGCTAGGGTGTGAATCTTTTGTCTTGCACCACCGACATATGGGGATTCTTCAGACCTACTACGCTGATTGGGACGCAGCTATGGAGTATGTCTACGAACTGCATACACACCCTCTGGAGGACACTTAATGGAAGACCAGGGTGTGCATCTCCATCAAGGATGAAGAAAAGGAAGCATACCAGCTGGACTCAAACTATGTGCATCACTCTCACTCTGTCACCATGGAAGATAGCATAGAAGATGTAGCCGCTGTAGCATGCATGGGACTCCATGGTCGTCGCTTTGATGATATGAAGGAAGATCAATATCGCTTCCTCCCTTGCCAACACCCTAACTTGGGATGGACAATAATGGACCCTGAAGGCATGGATTCCACTACTCAAGTGATGGTGCACTATGCCTATGAGTTAGTAGACAAGAATCGAAGGCTGGAAGATCAGTTGAAGGCATAGGAGGCGACCCTTAAGAGATACCAACAAGTGATAGACGAGCAAAGGGTGTGTCTCAACCTGCTGAGGATCTATGAGGAGCTTCCCCATAAATTTCACCCATAGGTGTTGGAGTCCTTTCTATGTAATAAGACGTTAGTAGCACGTGTCAAATTGAGTCAAGTCGAGGCTAGCAGTGCGGTGTGAATTTTGGTGTGCCTAGTTGATTTATTATTATGTTTATGTATGAGTTGGATTTTTGTAATGAGTGCTCGAACTTTGTGGGCATGTCCGCAAGTTCCATAGTTAAGAATATTAAAGTTTGAGTCAATAAATAAATAGTTGGGTTTGGTACATCTTGTTCTCTTGGATCTATTTTTCGAAGCAGTCTACCCTTATCTCAATGCCAATCTAAATCTACTCGACCAAAAATTATGATATTTTTATGGGAACAACTAGACTTAAGTATATTTCTAATGCCTCTGGAATCACCCCTATACCTGATTTGGTTTAAGAGATATAGCTATTTTAAGTTGAAGTTTCTGTGTAGTCTAGAATATGGAACAGTTTTGGTTGGGTCCCGTTTTGAGTAAACTAACGACAGAATTTGGGAATGTGGTCTAAATAAAAGTTGTATATAATTTCATAATCTTTCCAACTATATTAAGCACGCCTCTTTTGGATATCTAAAACTCAAGATATGACTGTTTTACCAAGCTACTGATGTTGGGACTCGTCCAGAAAATTTTCAGAATGTATCCTATATCTATATAAGTGCCTATAACTTGGAAATCTCTAAATTTTGAATATTTTTATTGGATGTCAGATGTATGGAAGAGGAAGAGGCTGAGGTCGTGGAGGTGTTCCCCCACATCCGCCACCACCACCACCACCTATGATTGAGCAGCTTCTAGCAGTGCAGACACAACTTATGTAAGCTCTGGTGCAGAATCAGCAGAATCATCCAATTGGTAGAGCACCGCGTGACAAGCGTGGTGAATTCTTGAAGGGCCGTTCCTTGGTGTTTTCTCATGCCACTAATCCACTAGAAGTAGATGATTGTCTTCATGCAGTGGAAAAGCAACTCAACATAGCACAGTGCGATGACCAGCAGAAGGTGTTGTATGCGTTAGGACAACTCCAGGGAGAAGCTCAAGACTGGTGGGAGGCCTTCAAGTATGGACATCCCACTAATGCTCCTCCTGTCACCTAGTAGGAGTTTAGAGAGAATTTCAGATCCTACCACATACCTGAAGGATTGATAGAGATCAAGCAGGAGGAATTCAGAGCTCTAAAGCAGGGATCTATGTCTGTAGCTAAGTACCGTGACAAATTCGCTCAGTTGTCACATTACGCTCTGAATGAGGTGACTGATGATGCTAATAAGCAACACCACTTTCTCAAGAGTTTGTATGATGGTCTGCAACTCCAGCTTATGTCCAATACATACCCCAATTTCTAGACGCTGGTGAATCACACTATTGTTATTGACAACAAGCGCAAAAAGGTAGAGGCTAAGAAGAGGTGGCTTCAGGGATAGGCTTCTGGAAGCAATACTCATCCACGCACCAATCCTCAACAAGGTTTCTAGCAGAGGTACCAGGGACCATCCAATCAGTGGAATCATGGTCTGTACCCTTAGTGCAATCAGGTCCAGCAACATCCACCATACTAGCAGTAGAATGGCAATCAACGTCCCCAACAGTAGAGTTGCCAGTAGACACCATGCCAGGGAACGTCTAACAACACTCCCATGAAGACCAGTGCACCTAGCACCCCAATGAATTCTATCATTGTGGATAAGTTGGGCATTATGCTAACCATTGCCCCAGGAAGCAAAATCAACAAACACCCCAGGGTCAGCATAGTAATCCGAAAGGAACGCCTTAGAAGCCAGCACCCAACAAGGGAAAGGTGAACCATGTGTCTATAGTGACAACGCTTACAGAACCATAAGTCATGCTCGGTACGTTTGATGTTAATTCCACTCCTGCCATCGTTCTTTTTTATTCTAGAGCTTCGCATTCTTTCATATCACAAGCATTTGTTAGAACGCATAGCATACCCTTATGTGCCATGAAAGATCCTATACTAGTAAACTCACCAAGAGGTAGTATGCAAGCTTCTTTTCATTGTCTTCAAACTAGTCTATCCTTAAGGGGGTAGAGTTCAAAGTGAGCCCCATTGTGTTGAGAACATCTGGCATTGATGTGATTTTGGGTACAGACTAGATGAAGCAAAACCGGGCAGTCATTCAGTGTCAAGAGAAGGTAGTTGTTGTGACCGCACCGAATGGGGATAGAATTAGTGTCAATGTTGTAGTACAAGCACAACCGATAGCCACAGTGAACCAGCTTGATGATCTCATCAACAAGGAGGACCCAGTAGTGGATGAGTTTCCAGATGTGTTTCCTGATGACTTGCCAGGTATGCCACCTGACTGTGACATTGAGTTTATTATTGAATTATTACCTAGAACTACACCCATAGCTAAGCGTCCATATAGAATGAGAGTTAAAGAATTAGAGGAACTTAAGAAACAAATAAAGGAGTTATAGGAGAAAGGTTTCATTTGTCCTAGTTTGTCACCTTGGGGAGCACCAGTTATATTTGTAGATAAGAAGGAAGGCACCCAGAGAATGTGTGTTGATTATCGGTCACTAAATGAGGTTACTATCAAGAACAAGTATCCGTTGCCTAGAATTGATGACTTGTTTGATCAGTTGAGAGGTGCTTGTGTTTTCTCTAAGATTGATCTCCGTTCTGGTTATCATCAACTAAAGATTCGTGCAACTGACATACCTAAGATAGCCTTTACTATGAGGTATGGTTTGTATGAGTACACCGTTATGTCCTTTGGTTTGACCAATGCACCTGCCTACTTTATGTACTTGATGAATAAGGTGTTCATGGAGTTTTTGGATAAGTTTGTGGTGGTATTTATCGATGATATATTGGTATTCTCCAAAACAGAAGAAGAGCACGCTAAACATCTAAGGTCGGTCTTGCAGAAGCTCTGGGAACACAAGTTGTATGCTAAGTGAAGCAAGTGTGAGTTTTGGTTGAAGGAAGTTTCTTTTCTAGGCCATGTTGTCTCTAATGGTGGAATAGCAGTAGATCCAAGCAAGGTGAGAGATGTGTTGAATTAGAAACCACCAACTGATGTGGGAGAGATTTGTAGTTTCTTGGGATTGGCTAGATATTACAGAAGTTCATAGAAGTTTTTTCTAAACTTGCCAAGCCTATGACAGCTTTGTTGGAGAAAAATGCTATGTTTGTGTGGTCTGAAAAGTGCCAGGCTAACTTTGAAGAATTGAAGAAGAGATTGACTACCACCCCAATATTAGTTTTGCCAGATTTGAGCAAGAACTTTTCTATCTATTGCGATGCGTCTCGTCAAGGTCTCGAATGTGTTCTTATGCAAGAAGGTAGAGTAGTGGCCTATGCATCCTGATAGTTGAGAAAGCATGAGCTAAACTATCCTACTCATGATTTGGAATTAGCAGCAGTGGTTCATGATTTGAAAATATGGAGACACTATCTTATCAGACATAAGAGTGATATCTATACTGATCACAAGAGTCTGAAGTACATTTTCACTCAGACGGATCTGAATATGAGACAATGTCGATGGTTGGAGTTGATTAAAGATTATGATCTGGAGGTACATTATCATCCTGGAAAGGTGAATGTTGTTGCCGATGCTCTTAGCAGGAAAATTTACGCCAAGGAGGTGCAAGTGGCTGCTATGCCAAGTGAGTTGTGTGCTAAATTTGAGCAACTGAACTTGGGCTTTGTCACTAATGCAGTGGAGTTGGTGATAGAACCCACATTGGAGCAAGAAATACATAAGGGCCAGTTATAGGATGCGAAGTTAAAAGAGATAGCGGAGAACATAGTGATTGGCAAGGCACTAGGTTTCCATATGGATGATAATGGAACTTTGTGGTTTGGGAAAAGACTATGTGTGCTTGAAAATAAGGCTATACGAGATGCAGTTCTATGTGAGGCACATGAGTCTGCTTACTCTATTCACCCTAGGAGTACCAAGATGTATTTGGATCTAAAAGAAAAGTATTGGTGGTATGGACTTAAGAGGGATGTGGCTGAATATGTTGCTTTATGTGATACCTATCAAAGAGTCAAAGCAGAACATCAAAGACATGTAGGATTGCTACAACCAATGAAGATACCTGAGTGGAAGTGGGAAGAAGTTGGTATGGATTTTATTGTTGGGTTACCACGCACTCAGGGAGGTTACAATTCAATATGGGTGATAGTGGATCGGTTAACTAAAGTTGCGCACTTTATACCGGTCAAGACTACTTATAATGGACCGAGGTTGGCCCAATTATATATGGAGAAAATAGTGTGTCTACATGGAGTTTCCAAGAAAATTGTGTCTAATCAGGGTACTCCGTTTACGTCTCGTTTTTGGCAACAAGTACATAGTTCATTGGGAACAAAGTTGAATTTTAGTACAACATAGCATCCTCAGACAGATGGGAAAACTAAAAGGATTAATCAGATATTAGAGGACATGTTGAGAGCTTGTGTATTGCAGTTTGGTACAAGTTGGGACAAGAGTTTGCCTTATGCAGAGTTTTGTATAACAATAGTTATCAGAAGAGTCTCAATATGGCACCTTTTGAAGCTTTGTATGGATGAAAGTGTAGAACCCTGTTGTTTTGGAATCAAATGGGAGAAACCCAAGTGTTCAGACCTAATGTTTTAAAAGACGCAGAAGATCAAGTAAGGATGATTAGGGATAACTTGAGCGTGGCACAGTCTCGATAGAAGAGTTATGCCGACACTAGGAGAAGAGAATTGGTTTTTGAAATAGTGGATTATGTTTACTTGAAGGTGTCACCTATGAGAAGTGTGAGAAGGTTTAACATGAAAGAAAAGTTAGCACCGAGGTATATTGGACCTTTCAAGATTTTAGAGAGACATGGTGAAGTAGCTTATCAGTTGGAATTGCCTGAGAGTTTGTTAGGTGTACACGATGTGTTCCATGTGTCTCAATTAAAGAAGTGTTTGCGTGTACCTGAGGATCAGATACCATTAGAGGAGCTTATAGTTAAGGAAGATCTTATCTATGAGGAATTTCTGATAAAGATTTTGGAAACAACAGAATGAGTTACGAGGAGTCGAGTTATAAAGATGTTTAAGGTTTAGTGGAATCGGTATATAGAAGATGAGGCTACTTGGGAAAGAGAAGAGGATGTGAGGAAAATATACCTGCTGCTTTTTGAGTTAGCATCGTTCGAATCTTGAGGATGAGATTCATTTTAAGGGGGGTATAATTGTAACACCCTAAAATTTGCATCACTTTTAAACAGGTGAATTGGATTTATTTATGCAATAGTGTGGGCATGCAACATAGAAAAATAATAAATTTTATCAAATTAAAATCAAATATAAGGTTTACCTACATGTTTATGCATTCATGCGGCTGCATATTATTTTTGTATTTTGTGTTATGAAATCAAATTTCAAATTGATTTGAATTTGTATTCAAAATCAATTTGGAAAATTATCTTAGAAAAAGAAAAGGAAAACTTACTCCCTCACTAGTTTTCGGCCCAGCTTGGCCTAGTCTCTCTGCTGACCTAGCCGCTTCCCCTTTCCTTCTTCCGCTTGGCCCCATGCCAGCAAAGCCGCAGCGCTCTCATGCGGCCAAGCCAAAGGCCTAGTGTAGCCATCCATGTTTTACTCCCTCGCCTATCTCGCTGACGCGCTGGGCCTGCTCGTTAGGCCCATCTCCTTCCTTCGGCTCGTGTCCGAGCCGAACACCATCACCGCAGCAGCTGCCAAATCCGCACCACCTACGCCATGCCTGGCTTGACCCGCACGTCGAGGCCCTCATAAGTAGCGACCCCTGCACCCGCTGCCTCCATCTAGCAATCCATAGTGCCTCCATGCCCTAAGCCACGCCACCGCAAGCTCACAAGCCGCTACTGTTGCAAGACTCGTCCAACCACTACCCTATCGACTCGCCGAGCTGTCTACCGTGCTTTGGACAAGGTAACGAAGCTGCTAGTTTTTGTCGCACCCCTCCCTCAATTCCTACCGCTGGAGCCACATTGCCGTAGTTTCCTCGGTGAACCCAAGCCACCATATCAAGCTCAAGCTCACCACCGTGCCGTCTTAGCTCCCTCTGAACCCTCCATCGAGCTCACCTCGAGCTCCTCTTGTTTCCCATCCTTTTCCCCCGTGCCCGGTAGTGGTCAGAGCCATCGTATTGATGAGCACTGGCCAATTCTGGCCATGGCACCACCGTTAGAGTTCGCCACTGGCCGGCCAGCTCTCTCTCTCTCTCCCTGCTTCTTATCTAGACCGTTCAGATCTAATCGAACGTTGAAGATCGGCCCGTACCCCTTCGCACTGTCGTTTTTGCAAAAAACACCATTACAATTATTTGGATCTCAACCCGCCGTCCTTGCAATTTTGTTAAAGAGCCCCTATATTTCTTTGTTTTCATGCCCGTAGTCCTTGTTTCGGTTTAAAATCTGATTTTATTTATTTGAATTCGAAAATTAAGTTTCATCTATTTACAAAACTGCCACTATCTTCTGTAGGCCATAAAATCTTTGTTTTAACTCTGATTTGATCCGTTCAACTTGTGTTAGGTTCGTAATTCCATAATCTACATATTCATACTACTGTTAGGTATGTTTTCAACTTTTAAAATTCAAGGTTAGATTTAATCTATTATTTTACTAAAGGAAATCTTGTTTAAATCATAACTTCTTTGTTTTAGCTCTGAATTTTATGATCTTCGTGTCTGTGTGATCTTAGCAAGATGTAGATTCATTTTATAAACTTTTCATGTTGATTTTATACTAATTGGTATACTATTTTAATCTATAGCTTTTGTTTGCTATGCATGATTGCTTCTGGATGCTTGTATGTTGCTATGATTATCGAGTATAGATGGTGAGCAATTCATTGGTGATCAAGAGTACTACTTTGACGAGCAGGATCAGCAGGAACACTTTGTTCAAGGCAAGTATATCATGGGATTATCCTTTTTTCCTATCAACTTTAATACATTTAATTCATGGTGCATGTGTCACCTTGATAGGGATTCCCTAGAATTGTACTTATACCTTGTCTCCTATGGGATATGCATTGGGTAGCTTTGCTAGTGCTCAACTAAACCATGATCTTGTAACTTGACTAATGGTATGCGCAATAAACATTAAAATATGACTTTTTAGCAACTTGGAAATAGGGGGCTAGAGAATTTAGCTACTTTCTAAATGCTTTAGATTCCTCTCCCTAAGGACTTATCTGTAAGTGATCATCCAGGACTTATAATACAGCTGTGAGGGCTACATGGCTCTGGCTTTAGCTCAGTATGAGGACTTTTTTAGCTTGTTGGAGGTTACCTTTATTGGCGTAAGAATGGCTTGCCAAATCGGGTATAGGACATCCTATACTCTTATGTGTATAGTCGTGATGGAATTGTGCCATTCGACATGGGGTCCTATATCTATTTGTCGAGTGAATCTAATGGCCCTAACTTGGTAGATGAACCTTTGAAAGGCTTCATAGTGAACCCTGCCTGCTCACCTTGGAAGTGTTTTGGGAGTAATTAACCTAGGCATATCGGTATCACGACTCACAGTGAAAGTGTACAACCTCCGCACAGTGTAAATCTAGTATATCAGCCGTGCTCACGGTCACGAGCGGCCTTGGAACCCTTATGGAATAGATGATCACTAAGAATTATCTGTTTACGCTATTCATTATTCATGTTTACATTGATCATGTGTTATACTTTGGGATTGAAACAACTTGTTGCTACTCTTATGCTAAAATTGTGACAACTAAAAGCCGAATGCTATTAAACCTGTGTGAAGCCTTTTGAGCCTCATGAACCCCATGTTACACTTGTTGAGTACGACACTGTAACACCCTTGGTGTTACACTATACTATTTTTGCTAAAACATTGCATATGCATCATGTTTATTTGATAGTGTATGAATTATAGAGTGTAAATCAATTTCTATGGCTTGAAACGTTCATCGAAAACGCAAAACGAAAGTTATATTTTATGTCGTGTTATATAGCTTAGAGTCCTAAATGAATTTTTACTGAACAGAAATGCTATAGAACACGTATGCGGCACTTTAATAAGATTGGTAGTACAAACTTCATAGGTGGCGATGAAATACTTGCGGTCGAAAAGGGGATTCGCTAGATAGCTTATTTGATAGATTGGAAATCGAAGTCGACGTGAATCCGAACAAAGACTTAGTCACTTTCTTAAGTCGGAAAATGGATCGACGAAGCGAAGTTTGAGAATTTTTATAGTAGAATCAGTTTAAGTGGTGGCATGGTCTTAAGGTTGGTTTTAGTAGCTTGATACGCCATCTTGAACGTAAAATAGTTGGTTTAGCAATTGGATCGTTGTGTTGGATTTTCAAGCAACTTTAAAAAGCATGCACGACACGGTTTCTGCCTCCAGACACGGTCACCGCCTCGGTTCGGCTTGACGCCGCTGCACTGGCCTACCCAGCGCGTGCTGCTGCACCAGTTGCATCGCCATTGCCATGCCCTGGTGCACACCCACACCGTCATTGATGCGCTCACGCACATAGTGCCCGTGCATGCACGTGCATGCCGCGCCGATGGCTAGGCCGCTCGGCCACCACCGCCGTCGCCGTGGGCCCGCTGCCCTAGCCTATCTGCGTGCCTCCGAGTTGGCCGAGCCTACCGCTGGTTCTGCGCTGCTGACCACTACCGCTCTGCCACCGCCGTCACGTCCGCTTACCGCTTTGCCACCTCATGCTCGCCTACGCGGTGCTGTGCGCGCATGGCCACATTTGGCCCTACCCGCACATCGCCTTATCACACATGGTCTTGCCCGCCTGTATTGCCAGCGCATCTGCTTCGATGTGACACTTGCTCTGATTGGCTCCATGCCACTACGGCGCAGCACGGAGCCGCCGTCGTCGGTTGCGATTTATGGCTGTGCGACCCACCGTCCTGAGCATGTTTGGCCGATTCCCCCACCGCCCTGTAGCCCATGCATGCTTGTGCTTAGAATTGATAGCCGCGTCCCACCACGGCAACGTCAAGCCAAGGCATGGCTGTGGTTCCCTTATTCCCCTGTCACTGTGGTTGACGGACCCACGCCTCTCAATTAGGCCTGGTGGAGCCATCTCAATCCAATTAGCTTGGTCCATGGCTCCATTGCGTAGTCTACCAGCCACCCGACCCCATGGCACTGTGAGCCTTGGTGCACCGTGCTCCAATTTGGAGTTTTCCTCTCATTGGGTCGTTAAGACCGTCAAGGCACGCGTCAATGGCAAAGTCTCCATTCCTGTGCTGCTCAAGTTCAATTAGTTACACCGCCAGCTTTGCCTCCACCCACTTATCACCTTGCGCACCTTTGCCGAATCGCTACCGCCGCCTAGTCTCCCCTGATGTGGCCTTGCCACCGCCGTGCGCCACCGCACTGTCCGTGCGCACGCGACCAGCTCAGCTCGGTCCATCTCTGGTCAATCCACCGTGTCTGGTAGGTTCGGGGTGAGTTGCTGATGCCAGTCCTTGAGCTCATTCGCGTTGTCTGTGCCTTGTCTCATGGGAACATGGCCGCTGTTGCAGGGAGGAGTCTGCCATCATGGAGGGAGCTTGGGATAGCATCTCCGTTTGCCACGTCGCCGCCAATCGCTTTGGGTTTATGCCTAGGTAAGCATCGGCTTGCATTTTGGGGCGGGGAAGGGCCGGTTTGGCCGACATAATCGCCCGATGCCAGCACCGCCGTGCCGGTGCGCGTGTGGGGGTGCCGAGGGTGTCACTGTTGCAAAGACGAATTACTCTGAGGGCTTATCTATGAAGTAATTGTCTATAGAAATAGTGCTGTGGGTCTCAGGGTGGTTCGTCGATAGGTCAGGGGCGTTTTCGCAAAACGGCCATCGCGCGAGGGCTTTCTCATCGCGGGCCAGCATCGCTCGGCTAGGCTGCGCCCCCATGTTGGGCCGTGCTGGTAGAGCGCGTGTGTGAGCACGCACGCACAGCACGGACGTGGGCCACGTCGTGTGTTGTGGGCCGCGCGATGGAATTACGTTTTCCAATTTCCAGTAAGTTAGTAAATGCTTATTTAATTTAGTTTTGAGCTGAACTTTGATAAATTGTAGTAAATCTTGTAGATGTCCAAAAATAGTGAAACTAAGTTTGTTGGGTTCACAAAAATGCCATCTTTCTGTTAGTGTGGTTAGATTATAGTTTGCTATGATAATGATAGGTTCATAAATTCAAATTAGAGAGCTTAGTATTATGTAGATTAATATTTGTAGGAATTTTTGTGGCAAATTGATGATAGCTTTAGCCATAAAATTTTATGGTAAGACCATTAGATTATTATGTACTCACTGTAATTTTTGTGGCCCTAGAATATGTTGATAAATAGAGTAGCTAGTAGCCCTCATTTTATCATATATAAATAAATTAGTATTAGGAGTAAGAATGCGTTAGTTGCTAAGATAATTTGTGGCATGCTTCATACTTGTTAATGGTAATAGTAGGTAACTTAGCACCTTAGTCAGTAGGACTCACCTAGTAGCTTGATAGATGTATTTTATTTTAAGAGCTACTGTTGTCGTATTAGTAAGTGTTGCATCATCATTTCATGCATGTAGATCATGAGTTGGTAGAGTTCGTGCTCGTGGACGAATAGGATTACGAAGAGGTACTTGAGGAGTACAAGGAGGGGATCCTCATGCAAGAAGAAGCCCCAGAGCCTTTTGGTGCTGACTTTGCTGACCCATCGCCTGCCCGAGGCAAGCCCCAGTGCATAACCCTTATTTTAAATGATCACTGATTATATATGATGTGCATTTACGTTACAAGCATTTTATGGAAACTACATGCATAAATATATCTACCTATGAGTCCTACTAGTATAGGTCGAGTAGCTGCTATGCTCAAGATTTTGATAGCGTGAGTAACCTGTCATTACTCACAATAGGTGATAATTATGATCACTCATGATTAAATGGTAGAGAGGAAAAGTGATGACCGGGCAGGGATGTGGTTTGGATACTGGTGGGTGTAAGAGGTTGTGTCCTATGGCCAGCAGGGCATAGCTTGGTTACACTTTTTCCCTGTCTGTGTTGGTTAAGGACTGGCCATTGCATAAGTCTCGAGGCAAGTGATAGATTTATTATCCCAAGCACATACTTGGGTATGGCCCTAGGGAAGACTTGTTGCTCTCTTATCATGGGTTCTGGCTCTTTTTGGACCGACTGATTGGAGGCGGGGATGGTGGAGGTCCTTGCACCGCACTAAGTCCGGGACTTAGAAGCGGGGGGCTTGGAGTCCAAGTTTGGACGAGGACCTGGACCCCATGATAGGAGGGTGATGGGTTGGTCCTGCTTGTGCCTAGGGAACAAGCAGGGCATGTGTTTTCGAGGTACTTAGCTTGGGGCATTGATTCACGAATCACCGGGCAATCCAGTACGGCTTGTTTTGGGTCTAGCACCGTAGTAAGAACTAAAAGATGAAAGGTGAAGAAAAGGAACTAATTGCTCAACTCTTGCTTGAAAGTAGAACAGGTGCTTACATAGAATGGCTAGATAATAAATTAATACGGCTATTAAAATAACACCAATAAGGACTCACTATTAGTATTGCTTTCTAGAAAAAGGAAACTAGCAAACCATAAAGCTTTGCATACCCCTTGGAGTTAGGAAGCTATTCCCAATAGTTGGATAAGTCTTGCGAGTACATTGTGTACTCAGGGTTTATTTACCCCTGTTGCATGTAATGCTTGAGGAGTACCATTGCGTGAAGGATTCCTCTGGTGGGCACACACGGATCCTTGTTCCTTATCACTAGATGTTACTTTTATTCCGCTGTTTAATATTCCGCACTCTGACTTTGGAAATGTAATAATGTACTTTTTATGCACTCTGGATGTATGAAATGGATTAAGTATTGTAACTCGTTCTTATTATTGGATCCTTGGGGAAAAATGTGGATCTTTCAGGTTCTCCCTTGGGGTGTGCCCGACGGATACCATCCGCTATAGCTTGCTTTCGAGGTGCTTAGTGTCTGGTGGAAGACTAGCACCTCCGTAAGTGTGTTATTTCGGGCGGTTCTACCACAGTTGGTATTAGAGCCAATAATGAGCTACGAGTTTCATCACTCTTTTCCAAAACTTAAAATTTGACCAACATAAGTTTTGCGAAAAGTAGGATTAGATAAAATTATGTAAATAAGTATAAGCCCTAGCAATATGGTCTATCTAGGATAGCGACACTAGTTTTATCTAATCGGTTTTCTGCAGGTACAATGACTTACGCAACAAATCGATTAGCATACGAAAAGTGAGTGTGCGATGTGCCAAAATCTTTGCGAATGCCGCTATATTCTGGCCTAAGTGAGCGGATAGGCCGATACATGCATCATGATAATAGAATCTTGTTTAAACTAAAGTCCCCCCTACACGTATAATTGGATTAGTAAATTGATAGGATAACAAAAAGAATGCTTTAATAAATGTCTCATCGTTTCTCTAACCCCTTGCTTTTGATCAGGGAGGTTGTCCTAAGTGGTTGGTTCCTATCTCTTACAGATGAATCTAAGGTCCGGACATGGGAGCACCAGTGCTAGGGTGGGCCACGGTTTTGGCGAGGGCCAAGGCAAAAGTGGTCGGGCTAATGAGCACGGTGGGGAGAGCCATGAGGCTCCACTTTTGGCTCCTCCTCCTCTACCACCTCCACCTCTGATGACTCACATGAAGATGATGGCAGAACTAATGGCTGCTCGTCATGAGTCAGCCCATGCCTTAGAGCTAATGGCACAGGCTGTCGCTGGCTTTGCCTGTGGAGGACACGGGGGCAATGGTGGGAACGGGGGTGGTGCTCGTAGTCCTAAGGGACCCTCTTCTTACCAGGATTTCCTCAAGACCCACCTGCCCACTATCACACCAATAGCTGAGCCCCTGGATGCGGAGCACTGGCTTCGCATTTTGGAGCAAAAGTTTCAATTGCTCAACATGGCTGATGAGCAAAAAGTGTGCTTTGCAGCGTAGCAGTTGTTGTGGTCCATGAGTGGATGGTGGGATACCTTCAATGCCATGCAGTAGCTAGATCATCGGGTGACCTAGCAGGAGTTCACCGCAACATTCAGAGAGTTCTATATTCCTACTGGTGTCCTCAACAGGAAGCTGACTGAGTTCCTGGACCTACGGTAGGGGAGTATGGCAGTGATGGACTATGTCAATAAGTTCAATCACTTATCCTAGTATGTAGGAACTCATGTGGACACTGATGAGAAGAAGAGGGACCGCTTCTATCGTGGCCTCTCTTGCAGCCTTTAGGAGAAGTTGTATACAAGGAACTATCAGACTTTTGGGGCAATGTTGAATGCTTTCATCGCCATGGAGGACTTGCAGCGAGATTCCCAGGCAGAATGGAAGAGGAAACGGGTGGCTACAAGGTCTTCTAGCCACCCTCATACTCAGAAGGTACAGGTTGTCCGACAAGTGCCCTATCAATCATCAGGCGAGCATTCATTTTGGCAGCACCAGCATACTTCTCAGGCTTCCTCCACACAGTACCGTGCACCTACTCAATAGGTGCCACAGGAATAGCCCCAAGGATAGTAGGCCCCACCTCGTCTGGGATAGGGAAATAAGCCAGGCGCTTGTTTTAAATGTGGCAATGATGGCCACTGTGCCCGAGAGTGTCCCCAGAACCAGCTAGCCCAGTCTGCCTAGCCATCGGCTAACTCTAGGCTAGTGAAGCGGATAGTGATCAAGAGAAAAGTGCCAGCCAGCCGATCTGGATAGGTGAATTTCATGGATACTGAGTAGATATTATAGCAGGAGCTAGTGATGGCTGGTATGTTCACCATTGATTCCCATCCAGCTTATGTGTTATTTGATTCTGGTGCATCACATTCATTTATGAGCATGGGATTTGTAGATCGGCACAATATACCTCTTATGGCTATACCGTATGCCTATAGAATCCATACTCTGGGTGCGCAGATGTGCATCAATACTCAAACGGACATAGTGAGCTTGGTATTAGCCACTCACACCTATCATCTCCAGTTCATGGTGCTGCTTGGGCAAGGCATTGATGCTATTCTTGGAATGAACTGGTTACGGGTATATGGGGTAGTATTGGATTTGAAGCAGAGAATTGTGGAGTTATGGCTTCCTTCTTCTGAGGATAGGATGTCTCTTCTTGTACCCTCAGATCCAGTCTTACCTGTTGCTGCTCATGCTAAAGCCTCTCCTTATCTTACCTCTATTCCGGTAGTATGTGAGTTCCTGGATGTTTTTTCTAAAGATCTACCTAGGTTGCCACCGGACAGAGAGGTGGAATTCTCCATTGAGCTAGAGCCTAGTACTGCTCCTATCTCTTGATGCTCGTACCTCATGGCTCCAAAGGAGTTGGCTAAAATGAAGAAACAGTTGGAAGAATTGATGGAAAAAAGCTTCATCCGTCCTAGCTCTTCACCATGGGGTTGTTCGACTATTTTTGTGAAGAAGAAGGATGGCACTCTCTGGATATGTCTAGATTACCGCCCACTTAATGTGGTAACAATTAAGAACAATTATCCTTTGCCCCGCATAGATACTTTGTTCGATCAGCTAGCTGGTGCCAAGGTGTTCTCGAAGATTGACCTCCATTCAGGTTATCATCAGATCAAGATCAGACCACATGATATACCAAAGACAACTTTTTCTACTAGGTATGGGCTGTATGAATACTATAACACACTAGGTGTTAGGCTTGCATAATTGCACTTGCATTTGCATGAGCATAAGCATTAAGCATTCTTATATGAACTTTTACATATGAAACATGCACTTGAAACATGTGAAACATGACTTGTATATTGTGTTTTTCCTATGTGTATGCTTATGATCATGTGTGATTGAGTGCAAGTGATTGATGTTGGTAACTAAAATACCTTAGCTACACTTAGGATGTCTATTGGAACAATGTTCATGTTAATGACTTTGCCTAATTATGCTTTTAGGGTTTAAGTTTGACTAGGTGCTCCTCTTGAGTGCTTTTGTTTGACTGAACTAGAATAGTGCCATAGAGTGTTTTTATGTCTGATCAACCTAAAGTAAAGTTGTAGAAAATTATATATGGAACAAACTTTGTTTAGAGGTCAAGTCATGAAAATGTGTGGAACAGTCCCAAACATGGCCCACAAGTCAGATTTGGGTGCTGATTCAGCACTTAGAAAATTTTCTAAGTCGTAATTGCATTTACAGTTTGATGAAGCTGACTTTGGCTTGATGTAACTCATGATTCTTTGATAATTAGCTAATACTTGCTAAAGCAATGTTGTAGCCCTATCATAGCTCTACAACTTCGGTTTAGATTGTTTGCGCTAATACTTCACGATTTTGGAGTTCGGGTCTCGCAAATTCACGTTGTCAGGCCGGTACCGGAGCTCTGCTGATCGAACTGAATCGTGTCTATAGTGACCGACCGCATTAGGGCTTCTACGCCGCGTGGCCGCCGCGCGTCACTGGTGTCCTACTCGTTCAGGCCACTCAAGCTGCCGCACGCCAACTCAAGCGCCAGCTCTCGCCCGTGACCTCTCTGCATTTGCATTTCCGTGCCTGGCCTCCTCCTTTGCCTCAGCGTAGCACCTGCAGCAGCTCCACCGACGCCATTGCCAGCTGCCTTTCCCCGCTTTGTGCTCGTGTCGCACCTCCACCATCACAGCCACTCCATTGTGCTTCCACCATTCCACCGCACCAGCATTGCTAGCTTGAAGCGCATGGTAAGCCACCATGCTGAGCGTAGACCTCGCCGTTGTTCCGCCACCGTGCTCCGTCGCTGTGGCCGCACCGCCTCAGTCCGTTGGTTGCCACGATAGTGGTTGAGATAGCTTTGCCATAGTCAGTATAGTCTTGGCCGAGCCATAGGTCAAGCTTCTATGGCTAGCTCTGGTGCCTAGTCGTCGAGCCGCTCCGCCGTGCCGCCATTGACGCCGCCGTTGTCGTTGGCTCCGGCAATATGTCTAACTAAGTAGCTCAATAGGTTCGGGAGGACTTGAGGATCCCGGTCATGCTAGTGACGTCGCCGGAGAGGCTCGCCACCGGCAAAATAGCATCGTCTCGCACCGTGCTCTGTTTTCGCTGTCACTGATGTGCGGGCTCGTCTGAGGTGTGGACCTCGGCTGTCAGTGACTGTGAAGTGAAAAGATAGTTCATTTATTTCCTAATTTATATGCTAACTTTGGAAAAATCTATCTAGTGTTAGGAGCATCCTATTTGTGTGAACCAAATTTTGTTGGGTTCGACATAAAGTGTAGTATTTGATAAAAATATGTAACACACTATTTTTTGTATTTTTCTAGGTGAATAAAATAGAGTTTAATAAGTGCTTTTAAATGGTTTCACTTTTGTTAAATCTATAACTTGAGCTAGGAAAGTGCTAAAAATGAGAATCCAAGTTTGTTAGTCTTGTATTGTTATGTACTACATTGGAAAAATATTGGCTGCACTGTGATCTTGCTGGAAATATGAGTTTACTATTTATCTTAAATAAATACTAGATTCTTGTGCTATTTTTCATGGTAAAAATATGTATCTAGTGAGCATGAAACATTTTGTATAGTGTTATGGTGTTATGATGAACCTAAGAAAAATATAAAATCTGTTGCTTGACACTTTTCACTAGGGTTTCCTATTTATGCCATTTTAAGCCCTGCTGGCTTGTCATTTTTGTGTAGGATGTTATAATTGTTCAAATGCTATGAAATTTATACAATAGACTATTGGGGATATGCATAAGCTACTATAATTGTTGTGGAATTTTTTGTACACTTTGGCTATGTGTCTATTATTTAACCTAATTATCTAAATAAATTAATAAAGGCATGAAAGTAATTTATTTAGGATTGGCCCCTATGTTTTCTAGTGTTCATTTGATGTATGTTAACTATTGGTAATATTGGTAGTGCTCTTAGTACTATTCTTGTATGTAATGAAATATTATTTTCACTATAATTCACTTATAGTGACTTTCTGGACAGATTTTAGAGTTTAGCAAATTAACTGGTGAAGATGATGTTTGCTGTGAATTTGGTAAATAACAAAGTTGTAGGGAACTTGTTTATCTAGCTTGTGTCAAAATTTCAGGGCATTTGGCCTAGTAGTTTGAGAGTTATATGAGTTGGAAAACAGTACTCCCAACTGCCTGCTCTCTGGAATCCACAGATAGTTTTGTAAGATCAGTCTGTTTGACATAGTTTAATTTTGAATTAGACTTTGGTGATTAAACAAAAGTTGTGGACAATTTTATAAGCTTTCCAGAAAGTCTTAAGTCATGGTATTTGGACCTGTATAACTCCAGTGATGGATCAAACTTGTAGCTGCTGTTTGCAGCCTAAAAACTGTGATTGCGGTGAATAACTTGTTTGCTTGCTATGAGTTGATGTGATGATTTAGATGCTAGGCTAATTAAGATAACTTGTTAGTTGCAGGTGCTAGACCTCTTACTGAAGATGAACAACTTTATCTTAGGTTGTTAGAGCTTGGTGAATGTGTAGTTCTTGTTTTCTAAAAGAGATATGCACCTACTCAGTAAAATAGATGTTAATCTTGTATCATTGTGTCTTTCATACGTCCATCTATACATGGCTGTACATTTCATCATCACCTTTCATCTCTTTTGCATGCATGATTCTTATACTATGCATATGCATGCAATAGGTGTTTCGGAGGGAGTCACACTTCTAGAATTCGAGCAAGGACTTCCGGAGGAGCAGCAGCAAAGCTCAGGAGCAGGAGGTGTAGGCCCCCGAAGAAGGAGCCAACGAAGAAGTTCTTGAGTGCCCCGATCACCAACCTTCATCTTTTCTGAAAGGCAAGCCCCAGAGCATTCTAAGTCTCCTATGTTTTGAAAATGGTTACTTTGAGTATCTTTATTTGTTGATGCATTAAGTGATAAGAATTGGATGCAAACACTTGTTGCATATATATCTATTCCTTGTCCAGTAAACGTACCCTAGATCCTATTTAGGTCTAAGAGAGAATCAAAGCTTAGCCTTGCTTAGACCGGTAAAAGTCAGGTGATTTTCTATCACCTGCAAGTTAGGATGATGTCTAGTCACGGTTGGCTATATTTGTTATCGTGGAAATAACCATGTGTTAATAATGAATGGAGACCGGACGGGATGTCGATAGAGAAGCAACAATGCAAGGAGGTCTTGGGTGTGGATCTATCCCCGTCTGTGTCAGTTAAGGACCAATTCGCTATACGTCCTCATGTCACGTTGAATGCATGCCTATCACTTAGTTGGCTAGATAACTCATTCCGACAGCGAAGCCGAGTAGCTCAACTCAGGCCGAGAACTGAAAAGTGAAAATGCGTACTCTAGCGGTAGTAAGGATGTGTGGGGAGCTATTGGCGTAAGTCCAAAGGTGAGATTGATCACCTGACAGAGTGGACTCCCTAAGAGTGCGGCGTTAGGCGGACCCGTGACTTTGTTCCTGAGTTGTACCAAAGGTGACCTAAGGCATACCATGGCTGGTAGACCTAGGTTTGTGTTAGGAATACCCCTCCAGCTGGATAGGAATCGATTTGAATCACCGTCTCTCCCGGATAGTGAGAACTTGACTGAGCAGCGGCAACATAGATACACTTAATTGAACTTGATGGTTATAATGATGATGATGATGATGTTACAACATTATACCAGATATGGTTACTAATGTTTGGAGTTAATCAATTGCTTGCTCTAGTACAGGTGCTAATCTAGATGACAGGTTAATATTGATAACTTGCTGCTTAATTAATAAATTAAGTTATGTTCTTATATCATTAAAGCTTTTATGCAAAATGGTTGTCAAGCAAGATCCACTGATAAAGCCTTGCATACTCCTTGGTGTCATTTATTTTTGGTTTACGACGGGTAAGTTTAGCTGAGTACATTCTCGTACTCAGGGTTTATTCCCCCTTGTTGTAGATGACGTGCTCTATAACGGCTATTGCAAGTATTGTCTCCACCCTGCGGGAGATGAAGACTAGATCATGGGGCATGATCATCTATGCTATCTTATCATGTTGCTTTTGCTGGATATGACTATGGAACTGGCTTGTAATTGAACTAAGTGTGTGTGATGGTCTCAAACTACTTTGCTTCCACTATTTGTGAACTCGTTTTGTAATAACTATGTGAACTCCGATGTATGAGGTACTTGTGAACTACTTGTGAAATGGATGTAACATGTGGCTTGTTATGTTGAATTACTATGATCTTGGTTGTATGCAAGTTGGTTTGAAATCCTTCATGGTTTCAGTTGACTACCGGGTGTATATGGGTTCAAGTATGACGATTTGATCACTCCGGTGATTGCTTTCGTACTTGTGCTCTTATAAATTGGTCGGTTCTGTTACAAATACCTAGTGATGTCTTTTGGTCTCACCAACGCTCCTGCCTTCTTCATGTACCTAATGAATTCAGTCTTTATGCTGGAGCTGGACAAGTTTGTTGTGGTATTCATTGATGAAATCCTGATATATTCCAAGAACGATGAAGAGCATACCCAACACCTTCGGATAGTACTGGCTCAATTGAGGGAACACAAGCTGTATGCTAAATTTAGCAAGTGTGAGTTCTGGTTATATTGAGTCTAGTTTTTGGGGCATGTGCTGACACCTGACGACATTTCTGTAGATCCCAGCAAGGTGCAAGATGTGCTGAATTAGAAGTTTCCCAAGTCTGTGCATTAGATTCATCAGTTCCTTGGTCTAGCTGGGTACTATCATCGTTTTATTCCGGATTTCTCCAAGATAGCTCAGCCAATGACCAAGCTACTCCAAAAAGAAGCCAAGTTTGACTGGAGCCTAGCCTATGAAGAAGCCTTCCAAGCTCTAAAAACATTTCTGACCACTGCTCGTGTGTTGGCCCAACCAGATATTGACAGACCCTTTGATGTATATTGTGATGCCTCAAAGACGGGGTTGGGATGTGTGCTTATGCAAGATGGGCGTATGATAGATTATGCTTCATGCTAACTAAAAAAGCATGAAGTAAATTACCCCACTCATGATTTAGAGATGACTGCTGTGGTCCACGCTCTAAAGATTTAGAGGCACTATCTGTTAGGCAACAAAGTACATATTTTTACTGATCATAAGAGCCTCAAGTATATTTTCACTCAGCCTGAGTTGAATATGAGGCAAAGGAGATGGTTGGAATTGATTAAGGATTATAACTTGGAGGTACATTTCCACCCAGGAAAGGCCAATGTAGTGGCTGATGCTTTGAGCTAAAAGTCACATCAGGTTGAGGAAACACCTTTGTCTCTCAACCATGCAGAAGTGCTGGCTCACAATGCCTTGACCTCAGAGTTGCTTGAGCAGATTATTCTGGAGCAAAGGCAAGACCCGAAAGAAATTCCTCACATTAGGAAATTGATTGCCAAAGGGCATGGCCCTCACTTTAGTATTGATGAGCAAAATGTAGTGAGATACATGGATAGATTGGTGGTTCCATCCAATGAGGAGCTGAGAAGAAAGATTTTGAGTTGAGCCCATCATTCCAAGCTGTCTATTCACCATGGCAGCAATAATATGTATCATGATTTGCGCCACTTGTGCTGGTGGTCCAACATGAAGCAGGACATCACCTAGTACGTCATGGAATGCGACACTTGTGGGAGATTTAAAGCACATCATATGTGTACTCCAGGATATTTGTAGCCCTTGCCCATTCCTGTTTGGAAATGGGAAGATATCTCCATGGACTTTGTGGTGGGTTTGCCCCGCACATCCAAGGGCTATGATTCTATTTGGGTCATTGTGGACCGTCTCACTAAGTCTGCTCATTTTATCCTAGTGGACACTAAATATACAACCAAGAAGTATGCGGAGATATATTTTGACCGGATTGTGACCCTACACGGAGTTCCCCTCACCATCATCTCTGATAGAGGGTCAGTTTTTGTCTCTCATTTCTGGGAGCAACTGCAACACTATCTTGGCACTTGCCTCCTCAGAAGCTCAGTATATCATCCACAAACTGATGGTCAAACTAAAAGGGTGAACTAGGTGCTCAAGGATATGTTGAGAGCTTGTGCCATTTTTTTTCCTGAGAAGTGGAATGAATGCCTAGAGTTAGCTGAATTTTCTTACAATAATAGCTACCAAGAGAGTATTCGTATGGCACCATTTGAGGCTCTATATGGAAGGAAATGCAGAACGCCACTTAATTGGGTTGAAGTGGGAGACCGTGGATACTTTGGGCCAGATTTCATCAAAGAGGCTCAAGAGCAAGTAAGCATTATTCAGAGTCACTTGAAGGCAGCTCAGAGCCGACAGAAAGCCTATACGGACAAGCGAAGAAGACCCTTGCATTTTGAAGTTGGGGATTATGTGTACCTCAAGGTGTCTCCTATGAGAGGGGTGCATCGGTTTGGTGTCCATGGCAAGCTAGCCCCTTGATATGTGGGTCCTTACCAGGTGTTGGCACAGTGTGGTCCAGTTGCTTATTGTCTCTAGATTCCCGATATTTTATCTACGGTACACAATGTGTTTTATGTATCGCAATTGAAGAAATGTTTGCAGGTACTGGATGAAGCTATAGAAGTTGAAGGACTTCCACTCCAGCATGATTTGACTTATGTTATCCTAGATGAAAAGGATAGGGTGACAAGGAACAGTGTGGTAAAGTTCTACAAGGTGCAGTGGCAAAACCACTTTGAGGATGAGGCCACGTGGGAACAAGAGAGCTATATATTGAAGCATTACCCCCACCTTCTCTCTGGTTCTAAGGAGTAGTTGTTATGTTGAAATGTACTTCCTATCTCCTTTCCCACACTAGGCACAACAAAATCTTGGGTCGAGATTTTGTTTTAGGGGGGGTAGATTTGTAACACCCTCAATGTTACACTATACTATTTTTGCTAAAACATTGCATATGCATCATGTTTATTTGATAGTGTATGAATTATAGAGTGTAAATCAATTTCTGTGGCTCGAAACGTTCATCGAAAACACAAAACGGAAGTTATATTTTATGTCACGTTATATCGCTTAGAGTCCTAAATGAATTTTTACTGAATGGAAATGCTATAGAATGCGTATGCGGCACTTTAATAAGATTGATAGTACAAACTTCATAGGTGGCGATGAAATACTTGCGATCGAAAAGGGGATTCGCTAGATAGCTTATTTGATAGCTTGGAAATTGAAGTCGACGCGAATCTGAACAAAGACTTAGTCACTTTCTTAAGTCAGAAAATGGATCGACGAAGCGAAGTTTGAGAATTTTTATAGGAGAATCAGTTTAAGCGGTGGCATGGTCTTAAGGTTGGTTTTAGTAGCTTGATACACCATCTCGAACGTAAAATAGTTGGTTTAGCAATTGGATCGTTGTGTTGGATTTTCAAGCAACTTTAAAAAGCATGCACGACACGGTTTCTACCTCCAGACGCGGTCACCACCTCGGTTCGGCTTGACGCCACTGCACTGGCCTGCCCAGCGTGCACTGCTGTGCCGATCGCATCGTCGTTGCCTTGCCCTGGCGCACACCCGCGCCATCACTGACGCGCTCACGCCCATAGCACCTGCGCATGCACGCGCACGCCGCGCCTACGACCAGGCTACTCGGCCACCACCATGGGCCCGCTGCCCTGGCCTGTCCGCATGCCACTGAGTTGGCTAGGCCTACCGCTGGTTCCACGCTGCTGACCACTGCCGCTCTGCCACTATCGTCGCGTCCGCCTACCGCTCTACCACCACCGCCGTGTCCGTCTACCACTCTATCGCCTCACGCTCGCCTATGCGGTGCCATGCGCGGGTGGCCACATTTGGCCCTGCTCGCACATCACCTTGTTGTGCATGGTCTTGCCCACCTATATTGCCAGTGCATCCGCTTTGATGCAACGCTTGCGCTGACCGGCGCCATGCCACTATGGCGCAGGACGGAGCCATCGTCGTCGGTTGTGAGTTATGGCCGTGCGGCCCACCGTCCTGAGCGTGTTTGGCCGATTCCCCCCCGCCCTATAGCCCGTGCATGCTTGTGCTTTGAATTGATAGCCATGTCCCGCCACGACAACATCGAGCCAAGGCATGCCTGTGTTTCCCCTGTTCCCCTATCGCCATGGTCACCGGACCCACGCCTCTCAATTCGGCCTGGTGGAGCCATCTTAATCCAATTAGCTTGGTCCACGGCTCCGTTGCTTAGTCTACCAGCCACCCGACCCCATGGCGCTATGAGCCTTGCCGCACCATGCTCCAATTTGGAGTTTTCCTCTCGTCAGGTCGTTAAGACCATCATGGCGCGCATCGATGGCAAAGTCTCCATTTTTGTGATGCTCAAGTTCAATTAGTTGCACCGCTGGCTTCACCTCCACCCACTCATCACCCTGCACACCTTTGCCGTATCGCTACCGTTGCCTAGTCTCCCCTGACGCAGCCTTGCCACCACCGTGCGCCACCGCACCATCCGTGCACACGTGGCTAGCTCAGCTCGGTCCGTCTTCGGTCAATCCACTGTGTCTGGTGGTTTGGGGTGAGTCGCTGATGCCCGTCCTTGAGCTCATTCGTGTTGTCTATGCCTTGGCTCATGGGAACATGGCCGCCGTTGCAGGGAGGAGTCTGCCATCGTGAAGGGAGCTTGTGACAGCATCTCCGTTCGCCACATCGCCGCCCATCGCTTTGGGTTTATGCCTAGGTAAGCATCGGCTAGCATTTTGGGGCGGGGAAGGGCCGGTTTGGCCGACTTAATCGCCCGGTGCCAGCACCGCCGTGCCGGTGCGCGCGCGCGGGTGCTGAGGGTGTCGCTGTTGCGAAGACGAATTACTTTGAGGGCTTATCCGTGAAGTAACTGTCTATAGAAATAGTGCTGTGGGTCTCAGGGTGGTTCGTCGGTAGGTCAGGGGCATTTTCGCAAAACGGCCATCACGCGCGGGCTTTCTCATCGTGGGCCGATGTCGCTTGGCTGGGCTGTGCCCCCACATTGGGCCGCGCCTATAGAGCACGTGTGTGCACATGTGCGCGTAGCACGGACGTGGGCCGCGTCGTGTATTGTCAGCCGCTCGGTAGAATTAAGTTTTCCAATTTCCAGTAAGTTAGTAAATGCTTATCCAATTTAGTTTTGAGCTGAACTTTGATAAATTATAGTAAATCTTGTAGATGTCCAAACATAGTGAAACCAAGTTTGTTGGGTTCACAAAAATGCCATCTATCTGTTAGTGTAGTTAGATTACAATTAGCTATGATAATGATAGGTTCATAAATTCAAATTAGAGAGCTTAGTATTATGTAGATTAATATTTGTAGGAATTTTTGTGGTAAATTGATGATAGCTTTAGCCATGAAATTTTTACAGTAAGACCATTAGATTATTATGTACTCACTGTAATTTTTGTAGCCATAGAATATGTTGATAAATAGAGTAGTTAGTACCCCTCGTTTTATCATATATAAATAAATCGGTATTAGGAGTAAGAATGCGTTAGTTGCTAAGATAATATGTGGCATGCTTCATACTTGTTAATGGTAATAGTAGGTAACTTAGCACCTTAGTCAGTAGGACTCACTTAGTAGCTTGATAGATGTATTTTATTTTAAGAGCCGCTGTTGTCGTATTACTAAGTGTTGCATTATCATTTCATGCATGTAGATCATGAGTTGGTAGAGTTCATGCTCGTGGACGAACATGATTATGAAGAGGTCCTTGAGGAGTACGAGGAGGAGATCCTCGTGCAGGAAGGAGCCCTGGAGCCTTTTGGTGCTAACTTTGCTCACCCACCTCCTGCCCAAGGTAAGCCCCGGTGCATAACCCTTATTTTAAATGATCACTGACTATATATGATGTGCATTTACATTATAGGCATTTTATGGAAACTACATGCATAAATATATCTACTTATGAGTCCTACTAGTATAGGTCGAATAGCTGCTATGCTTAGGATTTTGGTAGCGTGAGTAACCTGTCGTTACTTACAATAGGTGATAATTATGATCACTCATGATAAAATGGTGGAAAGGAAAAGTGGTGACCGACCAAGGATATGGTTTGGGTACTGGTGGGTGTAAGAGGTTGTGTCCTGTAGCCAACAGTGCATAGCTTGGTTACACTTTTTCCCTGTTTGTGTCAGTTAAGGACTGACCATTACATAAGTCTCGAGGCAAGTCATAGATTTATTATCTCGAGCACATACTTAGATATGGGCGTAGTGAAGACTTGTTGCTCTCTTGTCATGGGTTCTGGCTCTTTCTGGACCGACTGATTGGAGGCGGGGATGGTGGAGGTCTTTGCACCGTACTAAGTTCGAGACTTAGAAGCGGGGGCTTGGAGTCCAAGTTTGGATGGGGACCTAGACCCCATGACAGGAGGGTGATGGGTTGGTCCTGCTTGTGCCTGGGGTACAAGCGGGGCGTATGTTTTCGGGGTACCCTACTGGGGGCATTGATTCACAAATTGTCGGGCAATCCGGTACGACATGTTTTGGGTCTAGCACCGTAGTAAGAACTGAAAGATAAAAGGTGAAGAAAAGGAACTGATTGCTCAACTCTTGCTTGAAAGTAGAACATGTGCTTACATAGAATGGCTAGATAATAAATTAATATGGCTATTAAAATAACATCAATAAGGACTCTCTATTAGTATTGCTTTCTGCAAAAAGGAAACCAGCAAACCATAAAGCTTTGCATACCCCTTGGAGTTAGGAAGCTATTCCCACTAGTCGGATAAGTCTTGCGAGTACATTATGTACTCAGGGTTTATTTACCCCTGTTGTAGGTAATGCTTGAGGAGTACCATTGCGTGAAGGATTCCTCTGGTGGGCACAGACGGATCCTTGTTCCTTATCGCTAGATGTTACTTTTATTCTGTTGTTTAATATTCCGCACTCTGACTTTGGAAATGTAATAATGTACTTTTTATGCACTCTGGATATATGAAATGGATTAAGTATTGTAACTCGTTCTCATTATTTGATCCTTGGGGAAAAATGTGGATCTTTTGGGTTCTCCTTTGTGGCGTGCCCGACGGATACCGCCCGCTGTAGCTTGCTTTCGGGGTGCTTAGTGTCTGGTGGAAGACGAGCACCTCCGTAAGTGTGTTATTTTGGGCGGTTTTGCCACAGACACTACTTACACTTGTTTACTTTCAATATTTGGATAAAAACACCCAGATGGGTAATAGATGGTTATGGTAATGACGACTTTTCTGAGGATTACTAGACTTGTGGTCAACCAGTTGACGTCCATGTAAAATGGAGCTTCCACGAGAGATTTTATCTTTATACTTTCGCTACATTTATGTGAAGACTCTGTTTTATTATTCATGATGTAATAAACACTTGTGATGATACTATTTATAGTTTGTCGGCTTATGTGTGTGATTGATCTCTAGGCGCACATAAGATTATGCATCCTATTTTATCCTTAAAATCGGGGGTGATAGATTTGGGTGAGGAGCAAGACCTCAGGAGATAGCTTCAGCATGGGGGGAATTCCCAAGGAGGGGGTTACCATGCGGGCTTAAAGGAAAGAAGGTTAGACATATCTCAGAGAATAGGTAGAGGTTCTAATCAGGGGGATACGAGATCAGGGCAGGTTTGGTGGGAATCGTGCTCTCAATCAAGGGGGGTTTGATCAAGGTGTTCTCAATACCAGCAAGGAAGTTGGAACCAAAGTCTACAAGGTAGTGGGAACTAGAGTCAGCAGGAGGGATGGAATCCATATCAGCAAGGGAGCTAGAATAGAGGTGATGGGAACCGTGGCCCTGAACAGTGGAGGGATAACCCTAAGGATTGGTCAGGTGCTTTTCGTGAGGGAGTGAAATAGAAATCCTCCTCTGATATCAAATGCTTTAGATGTTTAGAAAATGGACACCATCAGTCTGAATGTTGGAATGACCCTGTCTGTTACAAATGTAAGCAGATGACTGTGGATTCCCACAATATGGGCAACAAGAAGATGAATATGTATGGATTTGGGATTCCTGGATAGGGTTTTTATGCCTTTGATCTTCCTGAAGCTAAAGGCAAGATTAATCAAGCTATTGGGCTTATCACTGTGATACAGGGAGAAGCTAATGGGGAAAAGCTAGACAAAGAGTTGAAGAACTTGGTCAAAGAAAACTAGGATTATAAAGTTAGGAAGATTGACCAACAAGATTACATAGTGGTATTCCTTGATAGGAAATCTCTGGACACATTTTCCAAATTATCTAGATTTGAAATGTCTCTCTTTGGCCTAAAAGGGAAGTTGGAGAAATCTGCTATTGATCCTGAAGCATCTTCTGTTCTCCAAACTGTTTGGATCAGAGTGCATGATGTTCTAGGCTTTGCTAGAGATATGGACATTATCAAGGAGATGACCAAATTGGTGGCTGAACCTTTAGTGGTGGATGAGCTTAGTTTAGTCAGGGCTAGGCCTATGGGAGTTTAGGGTAGATGCAGAAATCCTAGAGCCATTAAGTGACAGATAGAATTCTTTTTCCATGGCATTGGCTATTTTGTAATGTTTGATGTTGAGGGTCCTCAGGGAGCTCTTAAAGGAGGGAAAGGGGGGCCACCTGGTCCTAGGAAACCAGAGGACTCTCACAGGAAGGATAACCATGATGATGACTACAAAGGGGATAGAGTCAAGAGGAATGGTTCTAAGTTTGATAGATTTGGGAGGATTGACAAATATATGGACTGAAGCCATGAAGAATCTATGGAGGAAGACATTGAACCTTTTTAGGGGGACCTACCTCAAGGTGTGATGGTTAACCCTGTTGCAACTTTTCATCCAACCATTGGGTTGATTTCTATTGCTCCTAAGATGATGGATACTCTTATTGGTGGGTCAGAACAACCAGAAAAGAAAGCCACTGAGAAGGTTTCTAAAGCTAGCCTAGATCCCTCACAGGATTCTATGCTAGAGGAACCTTTAATTCCAAATGATTCACAGTTTGTTCTTCATGGAAGGGATGGGAGCTACCTAATGGACAAAGCTAAATGGCCTAATCTTCCCTTACCTTCTGAAATGTCTGTGCCTGATAGTGAGGGAGTGGAAGTGCTTACTCAGGAGGAATCATTGCTTTCTCAAAATGATACCCAAGGAGGGTTAACACTGAACTCACCTGGCAGTAAGCATATATCTCTGAACGTTGATACATGTGGGTTGTCTGCTCAGTTGGATTCCTCTAGGAAGGGTCCCTGTGAGGAAGACTTAATGGATAACTTATCTATCCAGAGCAAAAATATTGATTGTGAGGAAGTAAACCAAGGGTGGCAGGCTCCAAAATCTAAGAAATCCAAGAAGTCCAAGAAATTCCAATTGGTGGGTGCTACTAAAACTAGTTCCAGAGTACCTCGAGATGGGATTCCTATTGCTACCAAGGCAACTAATAGAGCTATGGCTAAGAACAACATCTCAGGTATTGTCTAGAATTCTTTTACTGTTCTAAATAGCATTCCTAATCCTGTTTTACATACTGTAATGGTTGACTTAGATTTAGTAATAGAAAATCCTGATGAGCAGTTAGATGCCCTTAAATCGAAGGAGATGGCTAGAGCCAAAATCGCCGACGCAAATTATAAAAGTTTTTTAGAAAAGCAGAAACAAAAAACGGCCCCTCAAACTGAGGAAGAGGAGTTGGAGTACACCATGCAGGTGATTACTAACCAACACAGAAATCTTGACTCTATCTCTTCCATGGGTGTAGAAGATATTGTTGAGAAGGGTGCTGCAGTGGATGAGTTATCTTGTCAAGTTTCATCATGAAATTTCTGTTCTGGAATGTCAGGGGTTTAGGCAAATCACATAGAAGATCTTTGGTGAGAAATCATATTTTGAATGAAAATTTAGACTTGGTTGCACTTCAGGAAACCATAAAGCAGGGTTTTGAGGACTGGGAACTCAAAGAGTTAGCTGGTAACATAGACTTTAATTGGCTCTGGACTCCTGCTAGGGTTTATTCTGGGGGTATGATCATGGGGGTTAGAGTTGAATCTTTTGAGGTGGAAGACTCTGTCTTTGAAATTCTTTGTGGGGATGCTTGTTAGAAATAGGGTTACCAATTACAGATACTGGGTCATAAATGTCTATCTTATTAGAAATAATAAGGAGAGGGACTAAGGCATGGGGGACCAGAGACTAATGAACCTATTTAATGACTTTATAGGTCAATTTCAGCTTAGCGAGATTTCTTTCAGTGGTTCTAGGTTTACTTGGTCCAACAAACAACAACATCCTACTTTGGTCAAACTAGATAGAATCCTTGTTTCTACCAATTGGGAGATGTTCTACCCTACTTGTTTTGCTTGGGCCAAGTCCAGAATTAGGTCTGACCATTGTCCTCTTTTTTTGAACATTGGGGAGCAAGGTGCTTCTAGACCTAGATATTTCTTCTTCGAGGAGCAATGGTTTCAGAGAGAAGTTCTTCTTAGTTTAATCCAGGGAAAATGGAGTCTTTTCATGGATGAACATTCTTACTCTTTGGATAGCTGGCATGGGTGCCTACTATCATTAAGAAAGTTCTTAAGAGGATGGAATTTACAATTGTTAGGAGAACAAAAGAAGGATAAAGAGGCTTTGGTAAATATGATCCAGGAGTTGGATACTTTTGCTAAAACTAGATTGTTATCTATTCAAGAATGGGAGGAGAGGATTGATATAGAGGACAGGTTAGAAAATATCAATAGGGCTGAGGAACTTCACTAGAAACAAAAGGCTAGGAATAAATGGCTTTTGGAAGGGGATTCCAATTCTTATTTTTTCCACCAGTTTGTTAATGGCAGCAGGAGGAAAAACACCATTTCTTTTCTGAACTCTGACTCTGGGGAGATTAGGGGTTAGAAAGAAATCATTGAACATATTGTGGGTTTCTACAAAAATCTTTTTGGACCTAATTTAGATTGCTCCCTATCCTTAAGTGATGATTTCTAGCCAGAGGAATTGAAATTGACTGAAACTGAGAGGGGATCCTTGATTTTGCCTTTATAGCCAGAGGAAGTTAAGGGAGTGGTCATGAAAGTCAACTCTGCCCCTAGACCGAATGGTTTTAGTGTGTTTTTTTAGAAATGTTGGGATATTATTCAGGGAGATTTGATGTGTATGTTTTAGGATTTTGAGAAAGGTTTACTAGATATTAAGAGACTTAATTTTAGGGTTATCACTTTAGTTCCTAAAATCAAAGAAGCAAATAATGTCAAACAATACAGGCCAATCTGCTTATTAAATGTGGATTTCAAATGTTTTACTAAAGTTCTCACTAATAGGCTAGTTCCCATTGCTCAGAGGGTGATAGGCAAAAACCAAACAGGCTTTGTAAAGGGGAGAAACATTTTGGAAGGGGTGATTGTTTTACATGAGGTTATTCATGAGCTGCATTCTTCTAATCAGAGGGGTTTGATTCTTAAGATAGACTTTGAGAAGGCCTATGATAGGGTGAGGTGGACTTTCTTAGAACACGTTATGTTAGGAAAAGGGTTTCCTTCCTTATGGGTGGATTGGATAATGAGCACTGTCAGAGGGGGACAAGTTTGCATTAATGTGAATGGGGAGAGAAGTCCTTATTTTAAAACTTTTAGGGGGTTGCGACAGGGTGATCCCCTATCCCCCTCCTTTTTAATCTGGTGGCAAATGTCTTGGGTGTCTTGCTCAACAAGGCTGTTAACAAGGGCCACATAAGGGGGGTTTTAACTGATTTACTTCCTGGGGGTATTTCTTATATACAGTATGCTAATGATACTATAATAATGATTGATGGTTCTGATCAGTTAATTAGGAATTTGAAGTTGTTTCTTTACTGTTTTGAATGCTTAACTGGGCTAAAAATTTACTTTCATAAAAGTGAAGTGTTTTTCTTTGGAGTACAGAAAGAACAGGGGGAGAGAATGGCTAATATGCTTAATTGTGTGATTGGGGAAATGCCAATGAGATATCTAGGAATTCCTGTTAGTTACAAACATCTAACTATTGGTGTTTTTTCCTTCCTCACTCAGAAATTATACAAAAGATTAGATCCTTAGAAAGGAAAGCATTTAACCTTTGGGGAGAGGCTAATTCTTACCAATTCCTATCTCAGTAGTATTCCTCTTTACTGTATGGGGTTCTATTGGTTACAGGATGGGGTTCATAAACAGATGGATAGTATCAGGGCTTCCTTTTTATGGCAAGGCACTGAAGGGAAATTTAGATTCCACATGGCAAAATGGGAGATGGTTACTAGACCAAAAGACCAAGGAGGTCTAGGGATTATTAACACTAGGCTGATGAATGATTGTCTTCTGGTTAAGTGGATCTGGAAGATCCTCCAAGAACCAGATTCTTTATGGTTTCATTTGCTTAAAGCCAAATATATGAATGGTGTCAATTTTTTCTCTTCCAAATCCAAAGGGGCTTCCCAATTTTGGCAAGGGTTACATAGGGTAAGACATCTTTTCAAATGGGGGGCCATTTTTAAAGTTGGAAATGGTAACAATTGCAGATTTTGGCAAGATAGTTGGTTGTATGATGTCCCTCTTAAGATCTATTATGAGGATTTATTTAAAATGGTGAGGAATACTGAATGTTCTGTAGCTGAGTGCTGGGTTGAATAGGATTGGTTTATTGATTTTTGCAGATCTTTATATAGTATAGAATTTCAGAGATGGACTCTGTTGTATGATGAACTACAGCACATTTCCTTAGATGCTCAGTCTGATGATCTCATCTTTTGGGCTCTTGACAAGACTAAACTTTTCACTACCAAATCTTTGTATAGATTTTTGTCTAATAGGGGCATGCCTAGCTAGGTGTCTGGGATCATTTGGAAGTGCAAAATTCCACTTAAAATCAAATTTTTTCTTTGGCAAATGTTCAATAATAAGCTCCCAGTAGGCCAAAACGTTGATTAAGAGAGGATGAAGAGGTGATGGTAACTGTTGTGTCTGTGACCTTGGGGAATCTGTTGATCACAATTTTTTCCATTGTGTCCTAGCCAAAATGATTTGGGCTATCCTGAAGGAAGTCTTTGGCTTGCGTCTATTCCTAGACCCCTTAAGGAGTTTTCTCAGGAATGGCTTCAGGGCAAGGGGCTCTTGCCTATTCGGTTGACAAAGTTCTTATTTGCAGGGTTCTCCTAGATGTTTTGGATTACCAGGAATAAGATGGCTATAGAGAAAATCTTCCCCAAAACACCGGCTGATGTTCTCTATGCTGCTCTCTATTTACTAAAGAAATGGACTACGCTGTTAAAGGAAGGAGACAGGTTGAGAATTATCTAGATGAAGGACAAGGTAGTCGGCTGGATGAGGAACTTTAGACCAAGCACAATGGTGCCGACGGACGTCTATGAGATATAAACGTGTAATAGGGCTAGATTTCTTTTTCTGCTCAGAATGTTCCTGGTAACACCAGTTTTGTACCTAAATGTTGCTTTCTTAAAAGCAGAGGTTTCCTTCTTCTTTTTTAAAAAAACACACCCTTTTTTATATTAATCATTTTTTTATATATAGCAAGGTAGGGCTAACATCATCATCTTTTTTTTTTAAGCAAGATGATCTTTGGTGTGTATGAAACTCTAGACTCTTGCCATCTTCCCCCACACTTGGACTTTTTGTGTAAAAGTTAAGTGTGCAATATTGGTGGTCTCCTTTTGAGTGTGTTCTATTACCGAAGAACATCAAGGCGTACAGTTGATGTTGCTCCCATGTTCTCAAGCATCATATGTCCCTGTTCCTCTTGATCCTTAACCTAAAATGGTTATCACACAAGAATACCCGAAGGTGCATACTATCCTAACAACATGTTCTTGCTTTTATTGGAAAGGAAAGTTGTTTTTTTTATAATAATCCCTTTTTTATGATAATCAGGGGTATCTCCCGGTAGTGCTTTGTTTATGGTCACAAGCTTGACTTGTGGGAACTTCATCTTGCAGCTATTCATGGTGTAGTTCCCAGCTTCACCACCAAGCATTGAGCATTTTCGTTCAAGCTGCAAGGTTGGTACCATAGTACAACTACGGGATTTGTAGTATTTATGATAAATGAAGGCATCCACAACCATCTTCCTAAAAAGTTTGGAAACAAGGAGTAAGAGATGATTGTGATCCTCGTAGAAGTGTGTGGCGCTAAGCATAATCAACTCTAGAGACTCCAAAAGTGAGCATGAAATGCGACGGGTCTCAAAAGAGGAACCTTCATGCTCGTTAGTAGAATCATTCTTTTTGAGCTCTAGAGTTGGTGCTTCAAGATTGTCCAAGGCATAGAGGTTTCGGCCAGAGGGACATGGTTTTGGTTCGAGTGAGGTTGGCGATGAATGTTTGGTTTCATAAGCAAGCTTAGATGAAACGAACGGAGATAAGAATTTCACCTCCTCGAACGGGTCATTGCTGGGATGATGCTCTGCCATTGGGAATTCTAGGTGAGGGATAGAGGTGGCAGAATCAGTTGTTCTCAACTTTTCGTCGAGGCTCCCATGGGAAGATTTTTCTTGGGAAAGATTGTCCAAGAGGTGGCCTATGAGAAGATCAAATTCGAGGATGGCAAAGATGTGGAAATCTAAGTGAACCTCGATTTCATTAATTTCAGTTGGCACGGCCTTGACAATCCTACTACACTCAAAGATGAGTCCTAATGGACTTTTGAAAAGTCTATTGGTCAGGACTAGTGGCATGTTACTCATGAGGTTTTCACTAGGAATTCTGACATGATACTAGTCTCGACTGTTTGCAGAGCTTCTACACAGTTCCCCTGAACGAACAAGGCATGGCCGTGGAAGGTGAAATAATCCAAATTACTTCAGAAGAACATTTCACTTCCATTAACCATTCCTTTGATGGTTCTACCTTGGGGGAAACTTTGTTTGTGCGCTTTTTGTGTCGTGATATCTTTACGGTATTGCCATAATCCCTTAATTCGATAGGAAACTCTGAAGGATGAATTAATCTTTCCTTTGATGCTCGTGGTTCGGGTGAGGGTTCATGAGTCATATCCGAGGATGCTAAAGGTTTGGATTTGACTGGTGAGGACTCCTCAACACTCGACATAACTTTTTCCTAGAGGGATTTAGTTCTTATGATGGAAGAAGAGTGTTTGTCTATGAAATGCTCAAGGAATTCTACTTGCTCCGTCCTAGTCTTGTGTGTAAAATGACCTCCGGCAGTCATGTCTAGGTCTAGGTTAGCATCCATGTCAATACCCAAGCAAAAGAATCGTAACAATATGGTATCGAGTAAAGACAAGTCTAGGCCGGCATATATTAACGCTAAAAACCTGGCCCAGGCTACACCTATAGACTCCTTCTCGTACTTCTCAAAGTCGAGGATCGCCCTTGGTAGAGATTCGATACGGGACATAGGAAAGAATGCAAGGTAAAACTTGTCTTTCATGGTGAAAATATTTTTATGTTTTTTATATAAAAAAGAAAAGATACAGATACGAGGACGAACTAGGTTTGAAGAAAATATGACAACCGTTCCCCGACAACGGTGCCAGAAATGCTTGTTGGTATTTCTTAAGGCGCACGGAAGTACCGTGGTAGCACTTCACCCGAAAGTATTCAGGGTATCGTATTTTCCATAGGGAATAGAGGTAAATCTTCTATCCAGTTCGTCCAAGGACAACACAAGGATAGAGTTGGTAGGGGTTGAGATGGATTCCTATGGTTCTAGGGTCTAAGGATAGATAAACTCTACTTCTACTTGTTTACTTCGAGTACCGGAGCGCACTTGGTCTGCCAAGCGATACTGGCTTATGGCTCTATGTCTTACCCAGACGTGGGGGATTACAAGGGGTGGACAGGCCTATCACCACCTACCGCCTACCACTCAACCTTGGAGTACGAGTCAAACAAAGGTAGCCTCTAGCCTAGACACCGTGTCTATGCTTTCGACTGCTACTCCAGCGTGCTAGCAAGGGTTATCCGTCTTTATCAGGGCCCTTCTAATAGAGTATTCTCCAAAAGGACGAACGACGAACCCGCAAACTAGTAAGAGTAAAGCTTAACTAAACAAAAGACTTTATAACCAAAAGAACCACGGACACTCACTTAGCGGGAGAACCCATTGAAGTAAAGATGCTCGTTGAGGTACAAGTTGGGGAGACACCGACAAGTCTGGTGCTTTCTCGAGCTCTCCCTCACATCTCTCCCTTACAACTCCAGCTAGCTATTAGGGCTTAAGCCCTTTGGAGTGTTGCTCTAACTCAAGTGAGGTGTGCTCTTCTTCCTTGTGGTGGTTGTTTGTGAGATGGGAGCCTTCCCCCTCCTTTTATAGAACCCATAGGGCGGTTTGGAGAGCTATATTTAGAAGAATCCTAGCATGCACCGCCTCTGCATGCCCTCATGCCACCGCCATTCGAACGGGTGGCAAAGAGGCGCCCGTGGCTATTAGGGCTTAAGCCCTTTGGAGTGTTGCTCTAACTCAAGTGAGGTGTGCTCTTCTTCCTTGTGGTGGTTGTTTGTGAGATGGGAGCCTTCCCCCTCCTTTTATAGCACCCATAGGGCGGTTTGGAGAGCTATATTTAGAAGAATCCTAGCATGCACCGCCTCTGCATGCCCTCATGCCATCGCCATTCAAACGGGTGGCAAAGAGGCGCCCGTGGGGGTCGGCCTGACCTATCCCTCTCGCCACTGCCTTCATGTGGTGGGTTAGTGATGGTTCCTGGGCTGCTCCTTGGTGGGTATTTTGCCTAGATAAATTTAAGTTGATGGGCTTCTCTATTATTCCTTTGCACAAATCAGCATCGGAAAGTGCCTTTCGGTGAAATTTTTCATGCATTTGTGCTTATGTCCTGCAAAAAATAATAATCTCCAAATACATGTGGAACTAGGTCAATAGTAAATACATATGTGCTTAAGATTGTTAATTTCCCTCTTTTTATGTCTTAATTGGCGGTCGGATTTGATCGTTATGGACCACCAACAGCCCCCAAGATTTCGGATAGATATTCTCACTTGGAGACCCCAACCATGCCAACCATGTACAAGTCTAGCCACCACACCACCGATGATCCAGGCCACCAATAGTATTGTTCCTCCCCATCTTCGCAGAACTTCCTCTTATACCTAGATGAACGGTCATCAGCAGGCCGCTGCAAAACCCGATCTTGAAAGCCTTCTCCTAGCAGCAGCAGAGCCACCAAGATGTGCCATGAACCATGGTGGATGAAAGGAGTTGCCACTCTCTCACTCAGCCTAATGCGAGGGGATTTGGGGGCAAGGGTAAGTCTCAGTGACTCCCTTGCCCTTGGCTTAAATAAGTGCCCTGATGATGGTAGTGGGGGAGATGGTGGTTGGCATTTAAGTCAGCCATAGTCATCCAGTGCAATGCTCAAAGATGTCCCGATACTCGGGACCTGTTGATTGTATTTAAAACCTCGACACCCGAGGAATGCTAATCGGGACCTACAACACCCAAAGGTTGTAGGGATCTACAATACCCGAAGGATGATGTGGCTTCACAAGCTTATCATTAATCCTACAGGGGCTACTGTTAGATATATGGGTCCGGAGTACCCTCACCGACCATATATCTACCCTGTCGAGTAGAGGACATCAAAGGATGAAGCCCATGAAGACCACACAAATCTACTAGCTTGGAGATCATGACATATCGAGGATATCCGGCGCCATCATATCAATGGTAGGATAGAATTGATCTGTTGTAACAAACTAGGAATCCAATATGTTTGACAGACCGTCCTCATTCTAACCCTACCCCCTCTGCCTATATAAAGGAAGGTAGGGACCTCATGATTGGGACGAACTCCAATCCATCCCATCTACTACGTAGCTAGGAGCAACAGTCCATGTAACCGAGCATATGAAACAAGAAGAGTAGCATCACCGATTGGATTAGGGTTTTATGCGCTACCATGACCTAAACCAGTATAAATCCTTGTATCTTGTGTGTTACCATATGATTACTCTTATGCAATCACATTGCTAGGCATTGCTGGAGCTAAATCATCTGACACAAAGTGATGCTCATGGAAGAAACTCTTGTCATCATAAGCAAAAACTCCCTCCCATTCTCTTGTCATTAGAAACAAATACTCCTAAAACTCTATCATTTAGGAGTAGAAACTCCTATAACTCCTGTCCATCATTGGCTTAAGTGGCAAAACCATTCAATGCCCTGTGCCACACACGTCAGGTTGTGTCGGCCATGCCATGCCTCCACACGGCATGGCTTGGCGACGGTGGCACGGTGTGTGGCTTGCTCCCATCCTTTCTCAACTTTCTCAATATAGACAGACACAGTCCACACATATAAGTCGAGTCAGCATTTGATCAAAATCACATATGGGACTAAATAATATTATGCACAATACTTAAATGGGCCTTTGAATTTTATTTGATTTAATTAGATAAAATATTGTTCTTGGCCCACATTAAATCTAACAATCCCTACCAAATTATAGGGCATGTGTTACATAATCTCAAATTCAAAGTTCTTTGATATACTCGGGGTATCGATGGAGACTATTAAGTTGAGCATCTGTTTAGAACAGGGGTTACACTCATTCACAGCTGAACAAAGGACTATGCCTTGAATTGACAACTTTGTGCGAAGTGAGTTTCACCAAAGTTCTTTTCTAGTACTAGGCTGCTACAAGCATCCTATCTGGTTGAAGAATATAAGTCACACTTCAATATCTTTCATGAGTATCTTGAGATTACCCACATCTCATACACCTTTTCCATGTGGGTCTCAAGCCTATCTCCCTCGATGCACCCCTATCACATTGTGTGATAGTCCCTTTGTAAACTGATCTGCCAAATTCTTAGATGTATGGACATAGTCCAACGCTATTAGTCTAGAGTTTCTTAGTTTTCTGACAGACTTCAACCGCCTCTTCACATGCCTTGTAGACTTCATGTTAATTATCCTTAGAACTATTCACTTTGATTATCACCGTCTGATTCACCAGTAGACAAACTACTTTTACTCCCGGTTCGCAACCCCCTTTAGTCCCGGTTTTGGAACCGGGAGCACAAATCCGGGACTAAAGGGCCCCTCCTTTAGTCCCGGTTTCGCGCCCGGGACTAAAGTTCCACCTTTAGTCCCGGTTGGTAATACCAACCGGGGCTAAAGAGGCCTCCCGGCCTGACCACGTAAACCGGTCCTTTAGTCCCGGTTGATAATACCAACCGGGACTAAAGATTTTTTTTCTTTTTTTGTTTCTATTTCTATTTTCACGCTGCTACTAGGTTTTTTTGTTTGTATTTCTATTTTCCTTTTTTTTTCTATTTTCACGCTGCTACCGAACTAAAGGTTTTCTTTTTTTTTATTTCTATTTCTATTTTCTTTTTTTTTCTTTTTTTAATTGATGATTCGTTTTGGTTTTTGAATACGCATTCTACGCTGCTAGTATATACGTACATTTATAATGTTCAACATTTTGTATAAACTATAGTACGAAGGACCTTTAGTTAAGGATCAGCGGTACAATCCTATAGAGCAGATCCTGTTCAAGTTCGTGCTGCATGGTTCGAGAGCTGAGCTTTTAAGTTAGCTTTCACTCTTCTGAGCAAGCGAGGTGGTGCTAATAGGTGGGACTGGCCAGCAATTCCAACATATTGCGTACTGGGCCGGCCCATCGAAGCTCCTATAAACACCCGGGACTAAAAGACCTTTAGTCCCGGCTGATAATACCAACCGGGACTAAAAGTATATCTTTAGTCCCGGCTCGTAATACCAGCCGGGACTAATTGATTTCCTACGTACCTAGCAGCTAGCTAGCAGAGAGTTTTGGTCCCGGCTAATGTACTGACACATACTAGCTAGCTAATGTAGCAGCTACTGACACGTACTGACATGTACTAGCTAGCTAATGTAGCAGCTACTGCTGGATACTGACTTGAATACGTAAAAGTTTCTGAAAGAAAACATGAACTGTCCAATGCTTCTGCTGGATACTGACTTGAATGAGATTCCATCTACCCTGCGTATAATTATGAGATCATAGAGGCAGCAGCAGGCTACGTAACCTTTAGTCCCGGTGGTTGACAGTAACCGGGACTAAAGGTCCCTTCTAGTCTCGGATGGAGCCTCCAGCCGGGAGTAGACTTTTACTCCCGGTTGGAGGGACCAACCGGGAGTAAAAGTTAACCTTTAGTCCCGGTTGGTAGCTCCAACTGGGACTAAAGATCCCCTGTAGCAAAAGCCTGCCGAGTAGCCGTTGGACAGGGACCTTTAGTTCCGGTTGAAGCTACAAACCGGGACTAAAGGTCTCTTTAGTCCCGGGCGCGAGAAATACCGGGACTAAAGCCAAATTTCAAGACAGGATCAAATGTCGTTTCTCTACTAGTGATTATCACAGTTCATGAAAATAGCTAGTATCGGTTTTTCAACTATCAGTAAATCCATAAGGAGTACACAAAGCCACTCAGCCTCAATAGTGGTTCTTCTTCAATTGTTGACCTCGTTAAGATGGTCTGCTTGCAAGAATTTCGTGAAATAGCGCCACCTCCAAGTGAGAACATATATCCAATTTTGGCATAAATCTCATCAGCATCAGATATCTAATTTGCATCACAATAACCCTCTAGTACCCTCAGATACCTAGTATAGTGAATGTCATAGCTCACAGTTCCTTTTAAATAGCACAATACCCTTTGAAGAGCATGCCAATGATCATCTCCCAGATTTAAAACAAACAGGTTGAGTTTGTTCACAACAAATGAGATGTAAGGCCTCGTTGCACTAGCTAAATACATAAGTGAACCAATAATTTGAGAGTATCTCAATTGATCCCGTGCTATTCCGTGATTTTTCCTTAATAGCACACTTGGGTCATAAGGAGTTGAAGTAGGTGTGCAGTCATTGTACCTAAAGTGACACAACACCTTTTCCATATAATGAGATTGCATAAGTGTTATCCCACTATTTCCTTCTCTAAGTAGCTTTATGTTAAGAATAACATCAGCCTCTCCCAAATTTTTTATCTCAAAGTTACTAGATAAAAATCTTTCACTTCCTTAATCACATTAACATTATTTTCAAAAATTAGTATCATCCACATATAAGCACAAGACAACAATTCTCTCCCACCATACCGACAATAAACATATTTATCCACTTCATTCACAATAAAGTTGGCTGATGTCAAAGTTCTGTCAAATTTCTCGTGTCGCTGCTTAGGTGCTTGCTTTAGGCCATACAAAGATTGTAATAATTTACACACTTTCCCTCTTGAGCATTTGCTACAAATCCATCAGGTTGATCCATATAGATCTCCTCAAGTTCTCCATTTAGAAAGCTATCTTAGCGTCCATCTGATGAACAAGAATACCATGTGAGGTTGCCAAGGAAAGTAACACTCTAATAGTCATTAGACAAGCAACGAGTGAATAAGTATCGAAATAATCTTCACCTTCTTTCTAGGTATAACCCTTGGCAACAAGCCTCATCTTGTACTTCTCAATAGTACCATCGGGACTAAGTTTTTTCTTGAACACCCATTTACATCCTATAGGTTTGCACTTGTAAGGACGATCAACAACCTCCCAAGTTTCATTAGACATAATAGAATCCATCTCACACTGAATAGCTTCCTTCCACAAGTCAACATCAGGAGATGAATATGTCTCGTCTATGGTTTTTGGAGTGTCATCCATGAGGTATATAATATAGTCTTCACCAAAAGACTTTGCAGTCCTCGGTCTCTTACTCTTTCGAGTGACTATATTATTACCCTCCTAATAATTTTCCACATGGGCTTCAACATCAGCGTGTTTTATCGGTTCATGCAACTATGAAAGTGTTATAGAGTCATGACTAGAAGTGCTAGGTATATTTTTCATAGGAAATTCACTTTGAAAAAATCTAGCATCTCTACATAATTGTACCAACATTCACATGAGTTACTCCAGAATTTTTGATTAAAAATCTATAACCCACATTGTGAATAGGATAATCTAGAAAGGCACAATCAATAATTTTTGGTCCAAGCTTTCACTTCTTGTTATTTTGCACATTCACTTTTGTCGAACAACCCCATGTTTGCAGGTAAGAAAGATTTAATCTCTTCTTCGCTGATTCCTCGTATGGTGTAATTTTCTTTATTCTTTGTGGGAACTTTATTTAGGACATTACATGCTATCAAAATTGCCACACCCCACCATTCCTTAGTAACTCCTGATATTTCTAACATGGCAATAACAACCTCAGTTAGAGTGCGGTTCTTTGTCTTGGCAATCTCATTAGATTATGGTGAGTACAACAGTGTCCTCTCATGAATAATACCATGCTCCACATAAAACATAGAAATTTCATTTGAGAAATATTCTCCACCATGATCAGACTATAACCATTTAATTTTCTTCTCAAGTTGGTTTTGTACTTCAGCTTTATAGATCTTAAAATAACTTAACGCTTCATCTTTTGACTTTAACAATACACATAGCAAAATCTAGTGCAATCATCTATGAGTGTTATGAAATATGTTTTGCCACCTTTGGTCAACTCATCATTCATTTCACACAAATCGAATGGATTAGTTCTAACAGTGCCAAGTTGAAAGGATCAAGATGCCCAAGAGGGGGGGGGGGGGGGTGAATTGGGCTAATTCTAAATTTCTTTGCAATAATTAATTCCTATGGATAACCCAATTAACCTCTTGTGCCTAGAAAGTGTTCTTAATTGTTCTACCGCACAAAAGACTTGCAACCTAAGTTCCAATCCTACTCTAGCATGGCAATTCTAAGAAAGTAAAGACATGAATTGAATTGCTTAAAGTAAATGCTCAAAGTAAATAGAGGAAAGGACACGGCGATGTTTTGCCGAGGTATCGAAGAGTCGCCACTCCCCACTAGTCCTCGTTGGAGCACCTGCGCAAGGGTGTAGCTCCCCCTTGATCCGTGCAAGGATCAAGTGCTCTCTACGGGTTGATTCTTCGACACTCCGTCATGGTGAATCACCCACAACCGCTCACAACTTGAGTTGGGTCACCCACAAGCTCCGCCGGGTGATCACCAAACTCCCAATCACCACCAAGCCGTCTAGGTGATGGCGATCACCAAGAGTAACAAGCATGGACTCTCACTTGACCACGACAAGCCTAATGAGACGGTGGATGCACACTTTGCTACTCTCGATCTTCACTAATGAGGTCTCTCTTTTGGATTCTCAAATCTCAATCACCTCACTAGGACCTTGCTCTTCTTGGCACTCTCTAAGGTGTTTCTCAGCTGTTGGAATGAGCAAAAAGTATCCCTACACACGAGTGGAGGTGGTATTTATAACATGGGCTGAAAAACGAACCATTATGTGCCTCTGTGGGGTGATCGGACGCTCTGGTCATGTTGATCGGACGCTCCGGTCAGTACACCTCGAACTCCAAAGTTTACAGTGTGACCGGACGCTGCCAGCGTCCGGTCAGCACTGACCGGACACATCCAGTCACGATTTACCCTCTCTAGAACCTTACTAGAAACGACCGGACACTGGCTCTCAGCGTCCGGTCACTTGACCTTCCAGCGTCCGGTCACACCGAACGATTTCACCTCAGTCAAATGAACTGATCAGACTCTACACCAAAGCCAGTGTCCGGTCAGTATTTGACCCTCCATTCACTTCCAACTCTTGATCATACATGAATTAAGTTTGCTCCATTGGATCTTAGGCATATGTAGGAGCTACCTAGCGCTAGTTTTAACAAGTGTGCACCACACCTAACTCACTAGACTCACCTAGGTCAAGCTACCCGTCCATACCCCCTTAATAGTATGGCCAAAGAAAAACAAAGTCCTAAACTACTCTAAGTGTCTCTTCAACTCCAATCGACACTTAGAACTAGTTCATCCTTAACCTTGTTGTCCATCCTTTGAAAACCGAAACAATTTCCATCGTAGGGGCATGACCACCTTAATTGCCCAATCGATCTCCATTACCATGACCTAACTTAATTTGCCTCTGCAAAACACACGTTAGTCATAGTAATCTTGTATTGTCATTAATCACCGAAACCCAACTAGGGGCCTAGATGCTTTCAATCTCCCCCTTTTTGGTGATTGATGACAATACCACCTCGAGTATGTGAAAGAGTTGAGGTTTTTAACATGCTTAGATCATATAAGCTCTAGGCATTAAGAACAAAGGTGTTAGACAAGCTTATATAACCCAAGCCATCATGATGTACTCAAAAGATATGAAATAAGCATGAGTACAAGTAATAAAGCTCATTTGCATCGGAGTGAAATGCGGAAGCAAAGGCAAATGAGCATAACACAAGTGATATGACATATAAGTAATTCAAAGTAGAGAGCACACATGTCATATATCACGGTCACGTAGATATCACTATCACATATATATAGTTCAATGCATGAAAGTAAACACATGATGAATGCATAATAGTGTGTCACACATAAAAACTCCAAATGTAATATATAAGCTAATAAGATAACTAAGCTCCCCCTAAATATGTCGCTCCCCCTAAATCTATCATACTCGATCCCTCTCCCCCTTTGGCATCAAACACCAAAACCTAAGGGTCGGTCGACGGGGCTGCAGCGGACGAGCCGGGCCCTAAAGAACGAGGAGCAAGCTGAAACTGGTTGGCATCATCATCTGATCCAGAGCTCTGAGCAGTCTGACCCTCTGTAGCTGTAATCGGTGCTGTAGTAGTCTGGGTCAGATCAGGAACTGGAGCTGCTATAGACTGAGCTGGTAGGACTATAGTAGGCTCTGATGATGCCACTGAGGAAGGGAGCATCTCTGTAGTCCTGGTGACTAGTGCAACAGTAGAAGGACTAGGGACATGTAGATATGGAGGAGTGGGCATCCCTGTCAACTCACTAAAGGAAGCACCAAGGCTCCTGGGCACTGTGGTCTCTGGCACTAGCAGCGAGGGTGTCTCATCTGGTGTAAAGCCCGTCTGAAGCGGTGTGAACTGTGGAGCTGCAGTGACATAACAAAATACTAGGACACCTGCTCTATAGGAGAAGCAAACTATGCTGGTGGCTGTCCCTGACTCTGAAGCCCACTAGGCTATAATGCTAGAGTCATTGAGGTAGTGGCAGTCTGACCAAGCTAGGGCGAAGGATGTGACGGTAGAGCCCCAATAGCAGTCACAACATGCTGCATAAATCCAAGGAGCTGCTGCTGCATGAAGATCTGCTGCTAATGCATGGCCTGCTACTGCTACTGTAGAGCCTGAGTCTGCTGATGTATAGCTAGCTGCTGCTACTAGATCTGCTGCTGCTGGCGCTGGAACTCATCCTGCCGAGTCTAGAACTGAGCGAATGTAGCAGCTGTCTCCTAAGCCTGTTGTGCCTGGTCTTGCCTCATCCACTCAAGTATAGCAAGGAGAGCGGGGTCAGTCTGTGGGGCAGGTGGCGCTGAGCTGGAGCTGTCGGCCTCATGGTCATGTCGCTGAGGAGGCATCCGAGGGATGGGCTGATAGTCATCATTAGAACTGTCACTAGGGTCGCTCACGACCATCCCCTCCTGCTGAGCAAGCTCCTCCTCCTCTATAGATGCAATGCCTCTGATGATATCATCATGCTGGGCTGTAGACTCAGGCACATCGGGACGACGGCGTGGCTAACTAGGTGCATGTGGAGTGCTATGACGGATCATCTGTGTCATGTTATAGGCAGGGAACTCAGTCGTAGCGCCACTATACTCTACAAGCATCTCTGGTGGCCTCACTGTGACTGCTCTGTGGATAAGCCAGGTGATCTAGTGAGCATAGGGCAACTGCCTGCGACCTCTGAAGCCCTCAGCTATAGTATCCTCCATCTCTGATAGAAGAAGATCCCAAATATCAAAAATTGTCTGCTGCATCAGAGAGTTGATAAGCCAAAGCTGTATACATGTCAAGCCCTCTCTGTATCCCATCTTGGGAAGCAGTGGCCTCCTCATAATAGCCTCAAGAATGCGAGCAGTGGGATTTAGGTCACTGGGGTTCCTACGTGATCCCTCTCCAAAGGGCTCAGTGAAGCAGTGGCGAACCAAGTTCGTAGGGAGCACATTGCCACCATGAGGACATCTGGGGGATGCTATCTGGCCATAGCACACCTCGTGAAGTCTGACTAGATTCTCCTAAAGCCTCAATATCTCCCTAACTCTTTGGCTTGTCAGGCAGTAGTCTCTTCCTCCGAATGCGAAGTGAATATATCTATACTGCGGGTCAATCTAGAGGGAAGCATAGAACTACCGAACCCAAGATGGAACATATAGTTCGGTCTGACCAATCAAACTTGATAGCCCCGACAGATATGTAAGGTAGGGGTGAATGTGCTCTCCAGCTGCTGCAACTATAGAGTCAATGTGGCACACCCTCTGAGATCTGAAAACTACCCCACTGTTGAGATAGGCATTGTAGAAATCCTCCTGCAGTGGAGTGTAGAAGCCCTCTGAAGCTCTCTCATCCCTCCTCGGCGGAAACCATACCTCAAAATCAACAAATCTCAGCTGCTGAACCTACTTGGCTGTGGTGGCCCTCAAGTCAAGATGGGTCACTGGAGGCGGACCCTGTGGTCTGGGCGGTGGACGAGAACCCCTCTGCTGTGTGTCAGCCCTCGGTGTGACTAGGGCATGGGTACGACCAGAGCAGCGAGGCTGTGGCTGAGGTGCCTACTTTGTCTCCTCGGCCTGCTGGCCCTCCTGAGTCTGCTCTGTTAGCTCTGCTGGTGGGGGCTGCTGCTGTGGCTCATGCTGTGACTCCCCCTAAGGCTGAGTCTCCACAATGGGAAGACATCATCCTTGCATCATGATAGTCCTAGGTGGACTACCATGAAGATGCTCAATACGCTCAAGTCTACCCTACGCCTCTGGTGACAGATGATCTGCAATAACAACTCCACTATGAGTTCCTCCTCTCTCGGCACGCTCTACGGCCTCTACAACTGCGGCTGCTGTCGCTGTCTCTGCATCTAGATATTTGTGCTTCCGGGTTGCTAGCTTCTTTGTTGCCTTGCCTTTAGGATCTATAGGATGGTGAGGCGGACGCCTTGGATCCTCATCTCCTGGACCACCTCCGACGTTCTTCATCCGAGCCATATGAAAGATCTAAGGAAAAACTGCCGTTGACAAAGAAACAACTGCCTCTGTCGAAGATCAATTGCTACTGACACTTTCGAGGCTTGGCCTTGATCCTTACTCATGAGCTTGGCTCCGAGTTAAACTATCAACTGCACACAATCTCAATAGCACCAACTCGCTACACGATGGATTATAAGGATATACAGATAAATACGATATATATCTAATAGATGCGAAACCCTAGGAAGCAAGCAATTTAGATACGAAATTGAAACACGGGGCATTGCTACCTGATGAACCGGCGACTCAAGGAGAAAAGAGAAGCAATCCGCAGGAAACCACCGAATCTAGGGTTAGGGTTTGCGGTGAAGCGACTGCCCTGAATGCAATTGAGAACAATGCTTTGAAATCGATTTAGGTTACGGACAAAGCAATGTGGGTTAGGGTACGATGGCGATAGGACAAGGCCTTACCGGCGCTGGATGGCTGAGGGGCGGCTCTGGACCACGGCGGCGTAGGCCACTGTGCGGGAGAGGCAGCTTGGTGGCAGCGCTGGAGCAGGGGCAGTGGCGACGCGCGGGCAAGCGGCGATGACGTGCGGGCTACAATGGCGCGTGGGCGAGCGGCGGCGGCGTGCGAATCCGGTGATTGGGCGTGGCTACGGCGGCGCACGGGTGAGCGGCGCAAGGAGCGGCGGCGCATGGGCTTGCGGCGGCGGCGCGTAGGTAGGGCGATGGATCAGGCGACTTGCGGTGATGCGCGGGCAAGCGGCGGCGCGGCAGCTCTACTGGCGATGCGGGCATGGGAGGTGGCAACAGTGGATTAGGTTAAAACCGATTAGCTTATAAGGTGCCCCCCACGAGATAAAGGAGTAAACCGAAAAAGAGTTCGTATGCCGCACGTTGTCTTCTGACCGGACGCTCCGGTGGTAGCGATCGGACGCTACCACCCAGCGTCCGGTCGATTCTAGAGAGGTCCAAATCCTCTGTAATCACAACCGGACGCGTCCGGTGGACACTGACCGAACGCAGCCAGAGTCTGGTCACCTAGCCTTGATGTCTTCATGATTGACCGGACGCTGAAGCACCTTCTGACCGAACACTGGAAAAGCACTGTTTCAGCGTCTGGGCACTCCTTCGGCAGCAGGTTCACCTCCTGTGAACTGACCAGACGCTGGACATCAGAGTCCGGTGCAGCATTCGGTCACTCCTTCAGCAAATCTTCAAATTCCTTCACGCTGCCTGTTCCCAATCAAGTCCCAACTCCAATAAGATCCAAATAAACACCAATTAGGACTGATATGAGTGACCTCTCTCAAACTCTTAAGTTTTTCAAAATATTTTGCCTTAGGCTATAATTCTTTTTAAGAAAGTAGGCAGTAAAAGGGCAATTTGAAGACAAACGACAAACAACATTCATCATATGCAATGCAATACTCGAAAGTAAATCTAGATGCTTGTCAAGTTTGATCCAAGGTTAAGCTTCTTCACACGCTTTTCGGCGGTTATCTTAACCATGTTAGACAAGCCCTACATGCATTATAAAGCATTAAACATGTTGTATATTACAATGCAATGCAAGGGACAACACAAGCTCAATTTTTAGTGAAGTTGCTAAAATCAAGCACATTGAGTTCATTTCACAATCTACAAAATGTTGCCTCATCTAGCGGTTTAGTAAAGATATCCGCCAATTGATCCTCGGTCCTTACACCTTCTAGTGATATATCATTTTTAGCCACGTGATCTCTTAGAAAGTGATGACGGATGTCTATGTGCTTAGTGCGAGAGTGTTGAACCGGATTATTTGTAAGTTTTACCGCACTTTCATTATCGCACAAAAGAGGTACTTTATCTAGAACTACACCATAGTCTAGCAAAGTTTGTTTCATGTAAAGTATTTGTGCACAACAAGCACCCACGACAATGTATTCCGCTTCAGTGGTGGATAAAGCCACACTATTTTGTTTCTTGGAGGACCAAGACACAAGTGATCTACTAAGCAAATGGCACCCTCAGGATGTGCTTTTTCTATTAACTTTGCATCCGGCATAATCTGAATTAGAATAGCCAATTAATTCAAATCTAGCTCCTTTGGGATACCAAAGGCCAATGCTTGGTGTGTGCTTAAGTTACCTAAGGATTCTTTTTACGGCAATTAAATGAGTTTCCTTAGGATTAGCTTGAAACCTAGCACACATACACACACTAAATATGATGTTGGGCCTAGATGCGGTCAAATACAACAAGCTACCAATCATAGAGCGGTAGAGAGTTTGATCAACCGGGTTACCTCCCTCATCTAGGTCGAGATGTCCATTGGTTGGCATTGGAGTCTTGATTGGCTTACATTCATCCATCTTGAATCTCTTGAGAAGATCATTAGTGTATTTCTCTTGAGAGATGAAAATCCCTTCTCTCATTTGCTTGACTTGAAAACCAAGAAAGAATGTAAGCTCTCCAATCATTGACATCTCAAACTCCTTCGACATCAATTCACCAAATTCTTTGCATGAATCTTCATTTGATGATCCAAAGATAATATCATCAACATACACTTGACAAATGAAGATATGCCCATCAAGCTTCTTGGTGAATAGTGTGGTGTCGACCTTCCCAATGATGAAGCCCTTCTCAATGAGGAAATCCCGAAGGTGCTCATACCAAGCTCTTGGGGCTTGCTTAAGCCCATATAGTGCCTTGGACAACCTATAAACATGATTAGGATATCTTGGGTCTTCAAACCCTAGAGGTTGATCAACATAGACTAGTTCTTTTATAAAGCCATTTAAAAATGCACTTTTCATATCCATTTGATAAAGTTTTATTTCATGATGTGATGCATATGCAAGGAGGATACGGATGGCTTCTAATCTTGCAACCGGTGCAAAGGTGATGAGGACATCGCCAAGATGGAGTCGAGGACGACTCCAATTCAAGAAGGGGAGGATGATGAGGACATCGCCACACTGGACACACCGACGCCATGGTCTTTCCCAAGTTGCAATTCGTTCCCAACTCAGCTGCCACGTCACCCTCGGATTCAGCAGACACGTCGTCACTGTTTCGGTCATAACTTCCTCATACGACGTCGAAACGGGCCGTTCTTGGATGCGTTGGAAAGGGGACGACGACGCCGTCGTTTTGGATCTGGTCCCAGCTCCAGAAGGTCCGTGGATCATTCTGTGTGACCACGACAAGGTGCTGCGTCACCTATTTGGGCCAACTTGGCCATGTATCGTGTCGGGCCTTAAGCCCAAGTTGTGGGCGCCCAACCCCTGGCCGTCCCCAACCCTAGGTCGAGTCTTAGACTATAAACACAGCCGCCGCCGCTGCTACACAATTGGGTTTTTGTTTAGAGTTTAGTTTTCCATCGAGAAACTGAATCGTTCATTGTAACTGTGGTGACAAATCCTTTTACAGTGATCCAGGGCCCCCGTTCTTGATCTCCTCCACTGTGTCGATTAGTTCTTTGGAACCGAGTTCTAGAACTCTCTATTGATATTCGCGTCATTCATATTTGCAATATCAGATTGCGTGTTTTACCTTCTTGCTTGTGCTCTTCGATTCGCTTGCAGGAAAAGCCTTCTTGGCGAGGTCAATCAAGTTGTGCTTGGTTGATAACCAATGGAGCGGTGGTGTAACGGTTGCAGGGTTCGAATCGTGTCTGATTTGAAGCTGGATCGCCAACGTCGAGATCTCCACAAATCGAACTTACCGGCTACCTCTCGGAAGATCGGGCCTATACTCATCAAAAGGTCTCTCCAAAATCCAAACCTTCAACTTGAGAGAACCCCTTTGCAACTAGTCTTGCCTTGTTCCTCACAACAACACCTTGATCAACTTGCTTGTTTCAGAACACCCACTTTATTCCAATGACTCTTGCACCTTTTGGCCGCTCTTCAAGAGTCCAAACTTCATTGCGAGTGAAGTTGTTCAACTCTTTATGCATGGCATTTATCCAATCTAGATGTTGAAGAGCTTCTTCTACCTTAGTAGGCTCAAAGCAAGAGACAAAAGAGTGATGAGCAATAAATGAAGTAAGTTTTTGAGACCGAGTCATTACACCCTTTGATGGACTCCCTATGGTGAGATCTTGTGGATGATCTTGAAGTAGGGGTGTATTTCTTCTATTGACCACTTGAGGGGGAGGTTGTGGAGCATCAACATCTTGTGCTTGTACCACCATTTGTTCATGGGAGACATGAGTATCTTCATTTTCTACTCTCCCATCTTTTTCATCATCTTGTGGCACACTTGATGAAGGAGGTGGATCAATCACTTGTACATCATCTTCATCATCTTTAGGCTTGATGTCTCCAACCAGAATGTTCTTCATAGCCTCCCTCAATGGTTCATCACCTACAACATCAAGATTCTCATGTGCTCCTTGGGAGCTATTAGATTCATCAAATTCCACATCATATGTTTCTTCAACCAAGCAGGTGGCATGATTAAATACTCAATATGCTTTGGACTTTGATGAGTAACCAACAAGAAAACCAATATCACAACATCTTTGGAACTTCTCTAGGTGTTGCCGCTTCTTGTAGATGTAGCATTTGCAACCAAACACCCTAAAGAAGGAGATGTCCGGCTTCTTCTCATTGAGCAACTCATAAGGTGTCTTGCCAAGGAACTTTTGAAGGAATAGGCGGTTTGATGCATAGCATGCGGTGTTGATTGCTTCCACCCATAGAGCTTTGGGGGTGTTGTACTCATCAAGTATTGTTCTTGCAAGAGTGATCAATGTCCGGTTCTTCCTCTCAACTACACCATTTTGTTGAGGAGTATATGTTGCGGAGACTTCATGTTTGATTCCAACTTCATCACAATAAGCTTCTATGTTTGTGTTGTCAAACTCTTTCCCATTGTCGCTTCTTATCTTTTTGAGCTTCACTTCAAATTCATTTTGTGCTCTCTTGGCAAACTTCTTGAAGCAAGATGCAACTTCGGATTTGTTATGAAGGAAGAATACCCATGTATACCTTGAATAATCATCAACAATCACAAGACAATATAGATTTCCTCCCAAACTCTTATATGTTGTTGGTCCAAAAAAATCCATGTGAAGGAGTTCTAGCACTCTTGCGGTTGACATGAAAGCTTTTGTTGGATGGGTATTTGCAACTTGCTTGCCGGCTCGACATGCACTACAAAGCTTGTCCTTCTCAAACTTCACATCCTTCAACCCTCTCACCAAATCATTCTTCATAAGCTTCTTGAGTGAGCTCATCCCAACATAAGCAAGTCTTCTATGCCATAGCCACCCAAGTGTTGTTTTGGTGAATAGGCATGTCTTCAAGTTTGCATCTTCAGAGGTGAAGTCCACTAGATATAGGTTGTTGTATCTAAATCCTTTGAATATCACATGATCATCATCCTTCTTGGATACAACAACCTCCTTCTCAGTAAAAAAGCATTGGAAGCCAAGATCACACAATTGTCCAATGGATAGCAAGTTGAAACTCAATGAAGCAACATATAGCACATTGGAGATGGAATGATCATTTGATATTGCCACTTTGCCCAATCCTTTGACCTTGCCCTTTGAGTTATCTCCAAATGTGATTCTTTCTTGTCCATCTACTTCTTCATCTAGTGAGGTGAACATACAAGGATCACCGGTCATATGTTGTGTGCAACCACTATCAATAACCCAATGACTTCCACCGGTCTTGTAGTTCACCTACACACAAGAGATCAAGCTTTAGGAACTCAAACTTATTGAGGGCCCTTCACCTTCTCAACAAGTGACTTAGCAACCCAAATTTTCTTAGGTCTATTCTTGTTTGGAGGACCTAAGAACATCACTTTCATTTTCCTACTATAATTCTTTCTAAGCATGTAGTGAGCATTGAAGGCAAATGGTCTAGCATGCTTGGGCAAGGGTTGTGGTGGTGGAGTTTGGCACTCATGAGCAAAGTGGCCTTCTTGCCCACACTCAAAGCATCTCTTTGGCTTTGGCTTTGGCTTTGATTGTTGTTGTTGAACTTGAGCCTTCTTCTCTTTGTTTGGCATGTACCCATTGCCACTTCTATCCATCTTCATGACGGTATTCATTAGAAGCTCACTTTGAAGATACTTGCCTCTAGTGAACTTGCTCAATCCAATCTTAAGATGCTCTTTCTCCAACTTGAGCTTCTTGTTTTCTTCCTTGAGAGCATCATTGTTCTTTTCTTCCTTGAGCTTCTTGTTCTCATCTTTGAGCTTCTCATTCTCAAGGATCAAACCATCATCATGAACAATAGTTTCTAGCACAATAGGCTTGGTGGTTTTGAGTTCTTCAAAATCTTTCTTGAGCTTTGCATTATCATTCTTGAGCTTGACAAACTCATCATAGTCATCGGCTTCAACCACTTGCTTGCCCTTGCTACTAGAACTTTGCTCAATGCTCTCATCAATAAGATCATCACATGATGTAGCTATATCAATCTTAACAACATCATTAGTGGCATCATGTGGCTCATTGGGTAAAAATTCTTGAGCAATAACAAGGGTATCATGATTAACCTTAAGAGTAGTGTATTCATCTTTTATCTTGTTATGGCTAGTGATGAGCTCTTTGTGCACCCACTCAAGTTTATCATGTTTATCTTTGAGCTCTTTCTTAGAAGATTTGAGCTCCTTGAGTTTGGATGACATAGCATCATTTGCTTCTCTAAGCTCAACACTAGTCTTTTCAGCTATCTCACATTTAGCTAAAAGAGAATCATTCTTAATTTCAAGCTTTTTATTTTTAGCTCTAGTCTTTATGATGATCTTAGTGTATTTCTTTAGTAGTTTAGCAAGATCATCATAAGTAGGTGACTCATATTCATCATCGCTATCACTATCACTATCATCATTATGAGCATGATCATCACCACTACTATCATCATCATGTGATACCTTTCGTTCACCTTTGGCCATAAGGCATAGGTGTGTAGAGGATGATGGCGGTGGTGGCGGTGAAGACGATGAGTCAATAGCAATGGCAGCCACCTTCTCATTGTCACTTTCATCATCGGATGATCCACTAGATGAATCAATGTCCGTGAGCCAATCACCGACGACGTAAGCCTTTCCACTCTTCTTCTTCTTGTGGAAGTCCTTCTTCTTGCCATCTCTCTTCTTGTATGGCTTGTTCTTTTTCTTCTCATCTTCATCTTCATTGCTTGAGTCATCTTTCTTGCCCTTGTTCTTGTTCTTGAACTTGTCTTTCTTGGGCTTTGTGCATTGGTGAGCTAGATGACCAAGTTCTCCACAATTGTAGCAATCCATCTCGGAGATTGGCTTCCTTCTAGAGCTTGTGAAGAACTTCTTCTTCTTGCCATCCAACTTGATGCCACTCTTGTCGAGCTTCTTTAGCATCTTGGCGGTCTTCTTCACCATGAGAGCAAGGCTTTCATCATCAACTTCATCTTCACTTGAGCTCTCATACTCAAGTCTTGCCTTGCCCTTCTCTTGGCTAGCTTTGAATGCTAAGTCTTTTATCTTTCTTCTTGGTAGAGAATGAGCCATCTTGTGGCATGATGTGCATGTACATTTCATGAGCATTGATCTTTCCCAAGATTTGTGTTGGTGTAGCGGCGGAAAGATCACCTTGATGTAGCACGGTCACAATATGCCCATATTTGTCAATGGGGAGGACACTCAAGATCTTTCTTACAACATCGGATGGTTGCATTTGAGTGAGTCCAAGCCCATTGACTTCCTCTACAAGAACATTCAAACGTGAATACATTTCATTAGCACTTTCCTTAGGAAGCATTTCAAAAGAGTTGAGCTTTTTCATGACAAGATGATAGCGTTCCTCACGCTCACTCTTGGTTCTCTCATGGAGCGCACAAACGTTCGACCATAGTGCATGGGCGTCTTTGTGGTTCCTCACCCGATTAAACACATCTTTACAAAGGCCTCTAAAGATGGTGTTTTGAGCCTTTGCATTCCACTTCTTGTAATTAACCTCATCGCCTTGTAGGTTAGTAGCATCCTGAGGTTTTGGGAAGCCTTGTGAGGCGGCTCTAAGTATACCAACATCTAGAGCCTCTAGATACGCCTCCATGCGAATTTTCCAATATGGAAAGTCATCTCCCTCAAAGATAGGAGGAGGTCCATCCCCGTGAGACATCTTTCTCTAGGCAGTTAAGCCTAAATACATGAGCACAAGGCTCTGATACCAATTGAAAGGATCAAGATGCCCAAGAGGGGGGGGGTGAATTGGGCTAATTCTAAATTTCTTTGCAATAATTAATTCCTATGGATAGCCCAATTAACCCCTTGTGCCTAGAAAGTGTTCTTAATTGTTCTACCGCACAAAAGACTTGCAACCTAAGTTCCAATCCTACTCTAGCATGGCAATTCTAAGAAAGTAAAGACATGAATTGAATTGCTCAAAGTAAATGCTCAAAGTAAATAGAGAGGAAAGGACACGATGATGTTTTGCCGAGGTATCGGAGAGTCGCCACTCCCCACTAGTCCTCGTTGGAGCACCCACGCAAGGGTGTAGCTCCCTCTTGATCTGCGCAAGGATCAAGTGCTCTCTACGGGTTGATTCTTCGACACTCCATCATGGTGAATCACCCACAACCGCTCACAACTTGAGTTGGGTCACCCACAAGCTCTGCCGGGTGATCACCGAACTCCCAATCACCACCAAGCCGTCTAGGTGATGGCGATCACCAAGAGTAACAAGCATGAACTCTCACTTGACCATGACAAGCCTAATGAGACGGTGGATGCACACTTTGCTACTCTCGATCTTCACTAATGAGGTCTCTCTTTTGGATTCTCAAATCTCAATCACCTCACTAGGACCTTGCTCTTCTTGGCACTCTCTAAGGTGTTTCTCAGCTGTTGGAATGAGCAAAAAGTACCCCTACACACGAGTGAAGGTGGTATTTATAACATGGGCTGAAAAACGAACCGTTATGTGCCTCTGCGGGGTAACCGGACGCTCCGGTCAGTACACCCCGAACTCTAGAGTTTACAGTGTGACCGGACGCTGCCAACGTCCGGTCAGCACTGACTGGACATGTCCGGTCATGATTTACCCTCTCTGGAACTTTACTAGAAATGACCAGACGCTGGCTCTCAGCGTCCGGTCACTTGACCTTCCAGCGTCCGGTCACACCGAACGATTTCACCTCAGTCAAATAAACTAACCGGACTCTGTGCCAGCATTCGGTCACACCAAAGCCAGCGTCCGGTCAGTATTCGACCCTCCATTCACTTCCAACTCTCGATCATACGTGAATGAAGTTTGCTCCATTGGATCTTAGGCATATGTAGGAGCTACCTAGCGCTAGTTTTAACAAGTGTGCACCACACCTAACTCACTAGACTCACCTAGGTCAAGCTACCCGTCCATACCCCCCTTAATAGTATGGCCAAAGAAAAACAAAGTCCTAAACTACTCTAAGTGTCTCTTCAACTCCAATCGACACTTAGAACTAGTTCATCCTTAACCTTGTCGTCCATCCTTTGAAAACCGAAATGATTTCCATCGTAGGGGCATGACCACCTTAATTGCCCAATCAATCTCCATTACTATGACCTAACTTAATTTGTCTGTGCAAAACACACGTTAGTCATAGTAATCTTGTATTGTCATTAATCACCGAAATCCAACTAGGGGCCTAGATGCTTTCACAAGTCCCTAACCACAACCGCCTTGTGAGATTTGTGAGGTTGCTTCGATTGCACACATACATGACATTTAGTACGTTTGACCAAATCAAATTTTGGGATTAAATTCAAACCAATTAAGCAAGTCATGCAACTAAAATTTAAATGACAAAGATGTGAATGCCAAACATTCGATTCATCATCATAGCTCATATTGTTCACAAAATTAAAATCTGCATCAGTTAAGGACAAGCGGAACAAGCCTATGCCCTCATAGCCTTTACCCACAAAAGGTTCTATACTTAGAAAGTATGCACTTATTAGATTCAAACATAAGTTTAAAGCCATCTCGACATAGCATAGAACCACTACTTAAATTCTTTCTTATTGAGGGAACATGCTGCACATTCTTTAGTTGCACGTTTTTTCCTGAACTAAGCTTCAGATCGACCATACCAACACCACAACAACCGCATATGCTCCATTCCCCATCAACAAGGAGAAAGTCTGCCAATAAGAAGAAAATAAAGAAATATGAGCACACACATCAATATTAGCACCTGTGTGTACCCACCAATCATATGAATGACAAACTGAAAGAACAATAGGTAATAAATTACCATACCCTAATGTTCCTCTATCAGCCTCAACCATGTTTGCAGATTTTTTTGGGCTTCCACTTGCTCTCCTCGCACTCCCTAGCATAATGCTCGGGCTTGCCACAAGTGAAGCAATTTCCATTTTCCTTGTTCTTCTTCGATCTTCTTCTTAAAAAGAGTAGTGGTCTTTTGTTTGAGTTCTTACTAGGATTTTTCTGTAGGAATTTTGAGGATTTTTCTGCACCACATGGGCACTAGAACTTTCCTCAATAACTTTTTTGCCGTGAATATCCTTAGTTCTCACCTTCTCTTTAACATCTAAAGAGCCAGTGAGCTCGGCAATGCCAAACTCCTATCACTTATGTTTCAGAGAAGTAGCAAAGTTTGTCCAAGTCTGTGGTAGCTTGGCAATAATGTAGCCCACCACAAACTTCTCCGGCAGCACACCGCCAAAATTCTCGAGTTCTTTCACTGGTGTTTGTATCTCATGAGCTTGTTCTACTAAAGAACGGGCATCGACCATTCTGTAGTCATGAAATTGCTTTATGACATACAACTCACTACCAGCGTTAAAAAACCTATATTTAGCCTTAAGTGCATCCCACTTCTTTTCCAGTATGCAAAGTCTCATATACATCTACTATAGAGCCTGCTAGCACCCTAATTATTGCCCCCTAGAACATAGTATCAACATCTTGGAACGCACGCTCCTCAGTCCAACTGATTTAGGTTCGGCAGCGAAATAGCAATGCATAGCGGTCAACCATAATATGCATTTCTAATGCCACCTCTTGTAATATGTGCCCTCAAAGATATTTGGTTTCAGCATACTCGCTAAGCCAACTACTAAAAAATGCCTATCATGTTTTTGGATTGTTAGATATTTAGGAAATTTCAATATCATTTTAATCCAGAAAAGGCTAAAAATAAGTTTGTGACCTCAGATATATGCACGTGTGATCTAAGAGTAGCCAACATGTAGATGATACTAATTACTATGATTTTAATTGCTGAAAATAGAGGATGATATGCAACATAACCAGCAGCACCAGAGCCGATTACGCTAGTCGACATAGCATTTGTTCTTGTAGTCGTCCCACTCGGTGCAGTGCAGAGATGTTGCAGAGCGAGATCACCCTCCACCAGAAAGTAGATGAGGACTGATTGAGCAGTCGCGTAGTCGCTCCTCAAAAACCTGATGGCCGCACTTCACCCTAGCAGATGAACGTAGAGACGACTCAGTTTTGGAGGCTTGCTCTCCCTATTCCCATGCTCGTAGGAACCGAGACGAGAAGGCTTTGGTTGTTGTAGAAGCTTGGATGTCTTGCGCGTGTGAGAGACTAAGAGTTCTGAATATTGAAGTGGGCCATGCTTTTATATCGTAGCCAGGAAGCAGAGCGGGGTAAGAGCCAGCTGTAGGAGATCAAGAGTCTGAAGCGAAAGAGACGCTCACAGAAGATACTTCCGTTATCACGAGCAGAAACTCCTATAACTATTGGCTTGAGTGGTCAAACCAATCAATGCCCCGCACCACGTATGTCGGGTCGGGTCGGGTCAGCTCTGTCACAGGCACAACTCTGCGGCGGCGGCGGCGCGCACACGCGTGGCTCGCTCTCATCCTTTCTCAACTTTTTTAATATAGGCACATGCAGTCCGCACATAAAAGTCGAGTCAGTGTCCAGTCAAAATTCCGTATAGGACTAAATAATATTGCACACAATATAATACATGCCTTAGAATTTTATTTGATTTAATTAGATAAAATATTGGGCTTGGCCCACGTTAAATCTAACATCTGCGTCATTCACTGAGGCAGTGAAGCGAAGGCCGACCGTAGGATGAGTGACTGGAGAAGGACCACCCCCTGGGCGAGGAAAATTTTCGAGATCGACACACTGAGAACAATATTTGAGGCCTAAACTCTAGTGGGGGCACGGATTCCAAATTTGGGGAAGGAGGAGAGAAACAAGATTATCAAGAATGGTATCAAGAAGAACATCTCAACGTGGGTGCTTGGGGATAGGAGCAGCAAGATCACTTGAGGCATGGAGGCCACAGTTCCTTTCCTTCTCACTCTTAAGGTGAGGGCAAGGCCACGGTTCCGAAGGAGTGATGTCCTCATCACGTATGCATTTCTACAAGGACAAATTGAAGCTCCACCACTTTTCTCTTCGCTCTAGCCCTCTTGCAACCTTGGCTAACATAAAATTTTTCTTTTGGCTATTGCTCAGAGACAAATTGAACACAAGGAACTTAACTAGAAGAATAAATTTCTGGAGGACTACAACTGTGTGCTCTGCAATACACACGGTGAGGAGACAAGTTTCCACCTCTTTTTTTGAATGCCCTTTTAGCTCTGCCTGTTGGAACTCACTCACAATACATTGGAATTTGAACCTGCAACCTTTAGATACGATGATCGCAGCTAGAAATGCTTTTGGCAAACTGATCTTCAGAGAATTTGTAATAACGAGTTGAATCATATGGGAAACAAGGAATGCAATCATTTTCGTTGGTGAACGTTGCAGCCTCAGTAATGGAAGAATGATTTCGAAGAGGAGCTTGCTTTGGTTTGTATGAAAGCTAAGCGTGGTAGGAAAGTAGAACTTGAATTATGGTGCGAGAATTTCATTTAGAGCATCTCCAATAGTATCCTAAAAGCCTTCATAATCCTATTTTTTAGTAAGATTGGAAAAAACCCCGCTCCAACAACTCCTAATCTATCATCCTAATCTTTTAGCTCTTGGGAAAAAACCCACCCAACCCGCGTAAAGTTACGTGCTACTAGACTCGCTTGTATCCTTCCCCTGCGCGATTTTTTCTTCGCGCTGTCATTTTGGCCGACGTCATGCCTCCTGGTCTTGTCCTTGAGCAACTGGATGAACGTCGACAGTGGCAGCGACCGGTTGCTGATGCTGCCGCCCTTCGCAACCTTCGTGTCGTCCGCCGGCTCCTGGCCACCTCCACTCTGGACGCTGCTCCTGCCCTGCTGCTGGCCACGGTGATTGCAGTGGATGCCCCCTAGAGACTCCAGCACGCCACGGACGATTTGCTGGGAGGTGGCCACCGCCGGCTGCAACTGCAGGTCCAGGCCACGACGAAGAAAGGAGGCGGCGGCGGCGTATGTTTCCGTGACCACGATGACTTTCGTGTGAAAAAAATTACCGCAAAAAAAAGTCAGTGTGACCAAATTTTGATTTTTTAGAAGTGAAATGTTGGGTACTATTGTAGATGGCCTCTTTTTTTTTCTCCTAATACCTTTTTAGGAGTTGAAAAACATGGAGTTTTTGGGAGAAAATTTTAGGACACTCTTGGAGATGCTCTTAGCCGCTTCTCTTTCTTTTTGTTTTTGAGCTTTGAGAGCTCTATATTTTGCATATAACCTTTCTTTATATATAGAAAAAATAGGTAGGGGGCTCGCCTACCGACGGTTAAAAAAAAGATAGGTTCCTCCCAATTTCGGCAAGGTCTTCACAAAATTAAGCGTCTTTTCAAATGGGGTGGGGGGGGGGGGGTCTTCATGGTGAAAATTGGCAAGAAAACCTCCCTCTGGCACGAGGCGTGGGTAGATAAAATGCATCTTATAATATCTGTGAGGATCCTCTTGCTTTGGTGTGTTTGAGTGTAGCTCTGAACACGGATGAGAGATTGGCCTGCGCAGATTTTTGTCTCCCGACAACGTCCCCCATAGTGGCAGGAGCTGATGATCCAATTAGAATACATCCACTTACAACCAAATTCAAATGACGTGGTGAACTGGGATCTATATGAGTCTAAAGCCTTTTCCACCAAATCACTCTACAGGTTTTTACATGATGACCAGGCATGCTCTAGAACTGGTCTAAGTAGTTGAAAGTGCAACCGATGAAGATCAAAGTATTCCTCTGGCAGCTCTGTAATACTGTAATAAATTGCAAGCTTCTGCAATCTTACGTGGAGAGAAGCTGGAAGGGCAGTGAGAAATGTGTCTTATGTGGAGAAGTAGATTAGAGCGATCACATACATGGTTAAATTCGTATGGTGCTGTATTACGGATGCATGTCACTTTGACTCCTTTCCCACTTCCAGATCAGACTCCATGAGAAGCTGGCTGGAAAGCAAAAACCTTCCCAAAAGGGATTTCTATTTGTATCTTGTCGCGTGGGTGATTTAGCGGATCCAAAATAACATGGCAATTGATATGTTATATATATATATATATATATATAATGTTCTATCCAAAGAATCAGGTAAGGTAAGGACGGGAGGAATCATGGAGATCGTATAGTGCTTACCAGCCAGCAAATAGCTCTTGGTTAGACATTTTGGAAGCTCATTTAAAAAAAAAAAAACAAGATAACATCTCAGTCCTCAACGTTGTACAAAATACTGCTATATGACATACTCTTCCACCCGAACTAACGAACAAGTTCCAGTGTACTTGTGAGTCGTTGTGAACCATAGTCGCCATTTACTCTTCCACCCGACGAATGATGACAAAGGATCGACGTTCATGTGCCTGCCCACTTTGTGATTTAAATGAAAGCGCCGTTGGGTGCACCTTTAATCACCTTTCTTAATTAACTACATCGCCTTTTTACATCCTAGCTAATAATAGGATGGTCCCTTAACTTTGCCACAAGCCATGCACCTTTTTTCTGTCACTATAGGTTGCACGGGTTCTTTGTGCTTCATCGGACCACATGACTGTCGTCATCATCCCTCCCATGCCAAACCCAAGTATTAATTACTAAGGGCATGTTTAATTCTTATTGGATTATATATGGATTATAATAATTTAGTCTGTTTGGATCGCTGTATTGGCCATGTTCGTTTCTCTTATAATCTGTACTTTTCAGCTTGTTTTTTTCAGCCGGAACACTGTTTTTCTCTCACAACAAATTAGCCGGAACAATGTTTCAGCTTGTTTTTTCAGCGAAGCGAACGGGGCCATTATAGATGTGGACTATTGTTAGTTGGAGTAGAAATGACCTATAATAATATCAAAAAGTAGGTTTGAGATGAATAATGATGATATTACTAAATACCCCCTCTGTCCCTGAATAAATAGATTCATACTTTGACCGATTTTTTAGAAAAAAAACATCAAGATTTATGATATCAAACTAATATCATTAGATGTACCATAAAATATATTTTCATAATGTGCTCATTTTATGTCATAGATATTGTTACTTTTTCTATAAAATTAGTTAAACTTAAAAAAGTTTGACCGGCACGGATTCAAGAAATTGATTTATTTAGAGAACAGAGGGAGTAATTCGGTGGTTAGATTTATTATAATTCAGGCAAACATAGGTGGGACCTAGTTCACCTTCAGATTGTTTCAGCTAATTATTACTAACATCCAGCTCCCTAACCTAGGCTCTAACTCTAAATTGCTCTTTAATCATTGAGGCAGAGTGCCCATGTCATGCAAGTAATTTCAAAGTCTAAAAATAAATCAACTTTTTTTATTATCTTTTTTCTTGAACACACACAAGAGCTGCGCATCATATTAAGAAGAAAAAATGGATACGAATCGATACAAGACACACCCACTCACACCACTATGTCCAAAATAAAAAGACTAGCCCTTGACACACATAGTAGGCGATCTTGACCCAAAATTAACTCTCATTCAGCCCGTGGGCAAGGAGGTTATTGATACATCGTGCCCCAGCCAAGCTCTAATAGAGATGCTCCTCACTAGCGAGCAACAGAGCTCTAGCAAGGTTTTGGAGGTTCAGCATCAAACACACACCGATTATGAATATTCCACAAAGTCCATTCTCTTAAAATAATGATGGGGTTGAGGCCCTTTCTTAAGTGAACAACCATTGCATTTGAACTTCTGTACCACCAATCATCAAAGGAAGTCTTGCACTAGGGGTAAGCACTTTTAAGCCCACCCTAGGCGAAGGACAGAGGTAAGCAATTGTCTTAAATCAAACTATCTTAAGTTTGACTAACCTTATAGAGAAGAGCATCAAACACATTAAATAAGTACATGATAAAATAATTTTCATGGTGCATCAAATATGTCTAAGATCAATTCAACAGATGGTGATAGCATCCTCATCCATCATCTGTGCATCGACCTTTCCTGCTCCTGGAAGTTCGTCATCGTGTTGCAGATGGTGGAGGCTATCGGGCCTATAGAGAATGGGGCATCACTCTCTGGTGGTGGTGAAGGGAGGCTCGGATCTAGCGCTTAGTAGGCAACATTAACATGTGGTAACTTTTGGTGAATCTATGGCAGGCAGGCAATGACTCATCATGCACAGAGAGCCCCGATTAATGTTGGCCAGAGTTGAGGAGGCTGCCGGGATGATGTGTCACTACCCTAGATCTGGACATTCACTGTCGGTTCAAAAACCTCCTTCACTGCCGAATTTTGAACCAGTCAGTGGCATACCGGCAGTGATGGGGGGTTGACATTACTGTCGGTTCTTAAAAACCGACACTGATCTATAGGCAATAGTGTCGGTTCCTAGGCTCCACCCGACTAGTGTCTAGTTGAACAACACTGCCGGTTTGTAGTTCCAATCGACAGTGATGGTTGCATCAAGAGTGTCGGTTCTTGGCTCAAGCCAACAGTGTTGAACAAGCCTACACTATCGGTTCATGGCTCAAGCCGGTAGTGTTGAGTAAGCCAACACTGTCAGTTCATGGCTCAAGCCGGCAGTGTTGAGTAAGCCAACTACTGTCGGTTCATGGCTCAAGCGCAGTAGTATGAGCAAGACAACACTATCAGTTTGTTGATAACCGGCAGTGATGGTTACGACAACAATGCCGGTTCGTTGCTAACCGGTAGTGATGGCCCATTCGCATTTTATTGTTTTATAATTGATTTTAATTTATATTTTTCGTGGAATCATGTTTCGCTTTATATACGCTACGTAGATGACAGGTCCATCGATATTAAACATTACAAATGTTACGGTGATAGTTCAAATGTTCTTATCCAGATCTCGATCCCTCAACATAAAAAAGAAATGTTATCGGACTTCACAGATTATGCAATGCTTCTCAGACTTCTTAGAATAATCTGGCGAGCCGCTCTGGGCCATACTGGTCCTTGTACTTCACGGATTGTGCAATGGAAAATACTCCATCTTTTTCCAATACCTTGGCTAAGATGAATTTTGCGAGCTCCGATTGTAGTGCAACGATCTCCATGTCTAATAGCATTTGGTGGTTATATTTCTTGCGTCATCATTTAAAAAAGATGATATCCAAAGAGGAACAGTAAATCATTTTGTTGAATTATTAATAGACATAAATGAAATGTGGATTATACACACCAACTTATCGGCTTCTTCCGATTTCCCGCCGATGTAGCGAAGCATTGCCCACATTACATAGAACCCACATTCATTGTTTCCCGCCGGCTGTTATAGGTACTTCCCCTCCATTTCGACAACCTTGAATGGGACCGCCGTCCCACCGATATGTCTTCTTCGGACACTGAGCAACATTAAAGGGAGAAACATTAGAAAGCAGTATGTGTGATTAGAAAATAATATGTTATTAGGATCGCTTACTAATTCAGCACTGCCACCAGTGCATCCAGATGATGAAATGGTTTTTTCTTCGAGTCCCACACCTCGATCAGATTTTTGGCAAGATTCACACAAATGAAGACGAAATGGTTGCTGCAATCACATAATTCTAATTATCGAATAATCTTAATAAAAAAAGAAGCATAAAATTAAAAGTCGAGAACACATACTCGTAGTTGTAGGCTAGAAGTATGTAGGTTTTCTTCTTCATCGTGAATTCGTCGAAAACAGCAATCAGTCTCTGTTCCAGGTCTTCCACATCACATCCATGGAGGCCAAGACATGTCCTCTCATTGACTCGCAAGGGGTCCAAGAAGCCTATGTAATCCCATTTGCTTTTTAGAATGCAAAATTTTGCTATACCCCTACATAAAATCATGGGAAGTGTTCAAAAGTTAACAATTTGTGTCTCGAGAGAGTAGTTAATTGTAATATCGTACGTGTAGGGTACTTACATAGTCCACAGCGTCAACATTTAAACATCGAAAGAGCGTTTCTGGTATAGCTAGAACAAACACTCCCACTCGACATCGAACTTCTCTTCTTCAGGATAATGGAAAACATGTGGCGAACGGATAATAACCTCAAAACCAAAGTCGTCCGCCTCTGTTGCTTGAGCCATGTAATATTCATGTAATTGGCGCATATATGTTGTTAGATTTTTATACTCATGATCGGGAACCAAAAGATTGCCCCTTTCATACTTCATTGCCGGTGTTCCCGTCCCTTGTGCATCATAATAGATGTTCGCGGCCTCTTCCATGGTTAATCCTAGGTTGTCTTCGATGTACTTCTGTATGTTCCTTAAATCTTTATTATGTATTTCTTCATCTCTTGTTGTAGCGTATTTATTCTGTGTTTGCCTTTCGAATTTGGACTTCAACAAAAACGAAGGCAGTGAGGCATAGAGATTGAAGAAACTAACACAATCTTCTTTTGAGATGTGTGCTGTAAATTTTTCTTTCATCAAGGTGGTAACGCTACCACTGAATTGCCTTTTTCTTTTCTGTTGGTCCACTTTGGGAGCATTAACGACCAAATCCAAGGACCTTTTCTATGACTGCGAGGATGTCCTTGATCTTGTTTTGGGCTAAGGAGGAGGAGGAGGAGGAGGATGACGACGAGAATTATGTTTTCCCGGCGTTGATGAAGATGGAGGAGGAGGAGAAGGAGTCTCTTTTCTTGGGGCTGATGAAGATGGAGTCGGACAAGGAGGAATAGAAGGAGACCTCTATCTTCTCGGGGGTGATGGCTCTGGATGAGGAGGGGAGTGATCTCTGTTGGGAGATGGTGAGTGATCATCGTGGGTGGGTGAAGACTCACAGTCGTCCTCATCATCAGAGGACAATTGATGGTCAAGCTCAATGAAGCGCTTACGCTAGGCCACTTGAGAGCCCTTGTTTTGACCAAGTTTTGGCCTATCTTCCGCTATGGGGTACTCAATGGGTATCTTGTTATACTTCTTATCAAGTATTCTGTCAATGGTGATGCGAGCATACCCCTGTGGAATTGGGCAGCCATTAATTGTTCCGTCTCACATAGGCCAGGCCTGGCCGAGTGCCACCTTATCCTTTGTCCATTCCTGATGGATGTACAACTTGACATTGATGGGTTTAGTGATGCCGTCCACCGGATGAGGCACATTCACCTCTTCTTCGTCGAGCGGGGTCGATCCGCAGCTGCTATGACCCCTAAACTGTGGGCTAAAGGCAGCAGGAGTAGGGTTTTGTGGTACTCCTGACCCCTTAGACAGCAAAATTTGCTCGACTCGTGCTTCAACAATCGCCTCAATCCGTGCTTCTAATCTATCTTCCATCTCTTTTAGTCGCCTCAAATACTCTGCCTCATGTTCCGCTCTACCCCTTGAGTGGCTCCGGTAAGTGTTAGATTCTTGGGGGAATGCTAGTTTCCAAGGAACAACACCGGTTCCTCTAGTGCGACCAGGGTGCTCCTTGGTTCCGAGTGCTTGGGTGAGCACGTCTTTCTTACTATTAGAAGTGTGAGTCCCTTGCCTCACCTCCTCAGTTACCTAGGAGATCCTCTGGATGAGTTCACTCATGGGTTGATTTATGGAGCTAAAGCTCCCGTCCTCGGTGTGCCGTACATTCCTCCCCATACAGTATAATACCTATCTGGCCTCCCAATCGGCAGTCTCAACTTGAATGCCTTCCTCAGCAAGGTGATATATCTTTTGAAGTTCTGCTTCAAATTCTGGCATCTTTTTGGCGTAGCCATGAGAGCCGAGATGATGTGGATTCATCGCTTTCTGTGAGTTCTCCTTATTCTTCCTGCTCAGTGCTAAGTACTCTTCGGATAACCTATATTCCTTGAAATCCTGTTGAAGTCCTTTTACTTGCTAAACTATCCACCATTGAAATCTGGCTCTTTATTTTGGAGGACAAAATTCTTGTACAATGTCCCCTTGAAATTCTTGAAGCATGTCCCCATGATTTTTTTGCTTTTTTCTTGACTAACTCCCTGTCATACTCGGTTGGGAAAGTGAAATACTCTAGGATCTTGACATCCCATATGTAATCCTTCTCACTTTTGGGAACCCTCCATGGGTCATCATCTTTCCCAATCCACTTCCTGTACCTAATCGGGATGAAGTCCCTAACAAGTAACCTGAGGATAGTCTTGTATTTGGTCAAAGCTATAGGCGGTGAGAGTGGATCCCCGAATTCATCAAACTCAGTAATGTGCTGGTGTGCATTCCTACCAACAGGAATCTTTGAAATGCCTCGCTTGGATCTGGCCTTCCTGCTACCCAAACCCTCTGGCTCCTCGGACAGCGGAGGCTCCTGCTAGAGACACCAAGTAAGTTATGACCCTCTCAATTGATTAGCGTGTGTGGCTACATAGTCACATGATACCAAAGTTACCTGGCCATCTTGGTCATTTTGACCAAGATCGAGCAGGCCGAACGGGGTCCATGGCTGCTCGTTCTCACCATCCTGATTGACACCATCACCGTTTGTCGGATTATGCGGCTCTCCTGTCCCAGCGATATCAGCCGCTTCTTGTTGCCGATCTGTTCTTCGGCGATGGGGTAACAGGCGACGATGAGTCATGGATGTGACATGATAGTGGTTAGTTTTGGCTGCACACAACTACTAATAGCATATGTTCATATATATATATATTAATTAATATGTTTAAAGCAAAGTCTAATAATAAGTCTACATACAACAAAGTCAAATAATAGCATATGTTCACCTAGAACAAATTCATTGTTTGATTGACCACATACAACAAAGTCCACCTACTGTTCTACGAAACTAAGCCTATATCAACTTTCAAATAAGAAAAGCAATGACCATAGCCATAAATAAAAGCATGACATCTTTCTAAGACCAAGGAGCAATTCTCCTAATCTTCACATCTCCGGCCGGTGGCTTCTCTTCAATCTCCAGTGCCTAGCGGATGGCCATGGTTTGCATTCATAGGACCATAGTAGGCCGGTTGCCCATGGTTTGCAAGGTAGGCTGGATGACTATAGTAGACCCTCAAAGGCTTCAGCTTCTGTGTTGTATTTTTGTGCAAATTACCAGGGTAGCGATTGACTTGAGCATAGCAATCTTCCCAGGTTCGATAAATCCCAAGCACGTGACCAACATGCACTACATACCATGCCATGGTTGCCTATACATTTAAGTAAATTAGGTTGTCATTCAAACATGATGTATTCTTATAAAATTTAATATATTTATGAATAACACACAACCATTGCATAGATAGGAGTGTTTGGAAAATAGCTATTCACGTGCCTCAGTAATAGTTACTACAACTTATGATTATATCATCATTACACATGACCATAGCCTCAGTCCAATTAATATATTAAGTCATCATAACCTTAGTCTAAGTGCATTGAACCCTCTACAATGCATACAAGATAAAGAAAAGTTGTTAGATGTAGGAAAGATATAAAGAATATTTTTTTTAAAAAACCAAATGATGATTTAGAGAGCCAGTTTAAGACTTTTGGATATACTCCTAGAGATGTCTCAGAGTCTTTAGTCTCACTATAAATCCCCCAACCATCGACGCGAGGTTCTTTCACAAGTATCAGTGCAGGTAAGCATCTTTCCAAATTCCAATCTTCTTTGATAATGATTGTTTCTTCCTACCTGATACTGATCGAACAACCCTCATTTGCTTGTAGTTAGCCTCAGTCCAATTAACTTTTTTTTATCTTGGCTTTTGCACAAGCTTGAAACTTGAAGTGACTCATAATCAGCTCTAGGAATGAGATTTGTGAAAGGAGTAAGAAGACCCAAATCTTTTAGAAATTGGTTGTACTTGTACTTGTACCTATCTGGTTCATGCTAAGATGTGCATATATTAGTTCTATAGGTCTAAAATATATATACTCCATCCTCACATCCAAAAACATTGAGCATCGGTGGCACTATAGACTAGACATTCATGATCAAACTGTATGCTAGCATTGCAATAAAGTAGTAGTAACATAAATTATAGCAAGTAAATTATCATATCAAACAATAAGTTGTAGTACTTGGTAAATGAAAAGCCTCTACTAATTCAAGTAAGCAGTTGTGGGACATTTCATCAGACACATAGCGGGCAGTGAGCCACACACTCACTGTGGGGGTGGGAAAGCAGCTGTTCGCGCACTCCTGAAGGCATCGGTGGTGGGACGGATGGCGCGGTGCTCTGGCTTGGCACGGACGGCGCGGTGCTCCAGCTTGGGGCGGTGGACGACGTGGGGCGGTGCTCTAGCGTGGGGCGGTGATCCGACGTGGGGCGGTGCTCGAGCGGTGCTCCGGCGTGGGGCGGTGGACGGCGTGGGGTGGTGCTCCGGCGTGGGGTGGTGCTTCGGCGGTGCGGGGGGGGAGGGGTTGGCGCGGGGTTGAAATGAATTTGGATAATTTCAACCCGTGCCATTTTTATACCAGTTGCTCATCACTACCGGTTCTGCTTGTAAACCGACAGTGATAGGGTACATCACTGTCGGGTCATTCCCCAACCCGGCAGTGATGTGGTGTAGCAGTTAGGTGTTAAGTAGGATAAGTTTTCATTTTCTTTCGAACTCCTCCTACTGGCGCAACGGTTAAGACCCCTCAACTTAGCCCCCGAGACCCGTGTTCGAGTCCTAGGCGGCCCAAAATTTTTTGTTCTATTTTATAATTTTTAAGCGGCCTAAAGGTCAAAAGAAAAAAGTAAATAACCCTTGGCACACATCCTATACTAACGCAGCGGTTAAGTCTCTGAAATCTGTAGCCCGAGACCCGTGCTTGAACCCGAGGGCTGACACAATTTTTTTAATTTTTTATATATCACTGTCGGTTTTCAAAATAAACCAACAGTGATAAACAATATCACTATCGGTTTATTCTCATCAATGCCAGTTTTTTGAAACCGACAGTGATGTTTATATATATTAAAAAATTTCTTTTATATACTGAATAAATAGAAGCATATGTATTCCTATGTCAAAATGGCTTGAATTTTTTTGGTAAGCTTGTACACCCAAATTAAGACCCCACACAGGATCTTAGGTTTTTATGATTAGTTTTTTATTTATTATATTTTTTTGTGTGCTGAATGAGACAAAAGAGGGTGAATTTCATCTTGGACCCAATAGATTTTTTCATCCACCTCCACAAAATTCTTATCCCTAGGGCACATTAGAGCCTGTGTAAAAGTTTAGCACCATTCTGGATCTTTTCGTGGGATAGACTTAGTTCAACCTATAATTAATCGGTGTCGTCGCACGGAAATTCAATTAAACCTCAGAAAGTAGCAAACCATCTCCGAAAAAATCTCAAACTTGGTGTTTCCTTCACACGTGGCACGTGCAAGCCTAAGAAAAAGTTTGAGACGAATACGATACCGGAATGCCTATGAACCACAGAAACCTTGATAACCTATGTGTATAGTCATGGTTCGATAAAAGGCACATGTACCTCTACGAAGTCATGTATACTCCGCCTATATCGAAATGGCTTGAAAATTTTTTGGCAAGCATGTACACCCAAATTAAGACCCCACACAGGATCTGAGGTTTTTTCTGATTAGTTTTTTTATTTATTATATTTTTCTCTGTGCCGAATGAGACAAAAGAGGGTGAATTTCATCTTGGACCCAATAGATTTTGTCATCCACCTCCACAAAATTCTTATCCCTAGGGACACATTAGAGCCTATGTAAAAGTTTGGCACCATTCCAGATCTTTTCGTGGGTAGACTCAGTTCAACCTATAATTAATCGGTGTCGTCGCGCGGAAATTCAATTAAACCTCAGAAAGTAGCAAACCATCTCCGAAAAATCCCAAACTTGGTGTTTTCTTCACACTGTGGCACATGGAAGCCTAAGAAAAAGATTGAGATGAATACGACACCAGAATGTATATTTCTAGTTGCCCAACAAATGTTACACAAATTACATGCATGACAATAATTAAACACACAAAGCCGTACAAATTAAAATTAGAACCCCATTAAACTACGACCTTGAAACCAACTTAATAAACGTTAATTACTATCGGAATCACTGCTAGGTTCGATCGGGCCATGCACACTAACATGCCTCTGTAGCCATATATGGTAATTGATGTCACGAATTATGTATCCGCTTGTATCGATGAAGTCCAATGACCGTATGAGTGCACTCTCTCGTGCCTCACAATACCGAAAGAATGGTCGGCTATAGATGTAACCTACTAAACGATCACTGCCCCTATTAGTAATCCTTATGCAGTACTGGCGTCCTTCTATAGTGGGCTGGCCAAGGTTACCATTGCAGAAGTCCCAATCATACCCAAGTTACTCCGTAGCTTGGTCTAGAATGGCCCACAAGCCACATGCAGCATAGGTAAGGTCCTAGAGCGCAATCTACATGCAAAGAAAAAGAAAAAAAATTAAAGAATGTTATTACAATAATAAACAACAAATAACCATGACACATCTACACGGTTGTAGCTAGAAAACCATTTGCTTGCTTGCGGGACGGGGATATCATCAACATTCAAAGCAAGTGCCTTGAAGTGCGAGAAATCAGGCACATCATAGCAAACACATCAAAGTGCCTCTAAATAGATGTGCATGGCACTAATTGGGTGCTTATCATGTCTGAGATCTGTCTTCCCATCTCGTGGATATGGTTCCGATGATTTGCACTCCTCAAAGGGATGTAAAAACTGAGTTCACACATCCATAGCCGATCACTTGCATTAGATGTCGTGTTCTCGACGATGTTCGAGATAAAGAACCAGCTAAGTGCTGTTTGTAGCCAATCTATTGGGGATATAGTCTGCGACATATATGTATCCAACAATGATATTAAACTAATTACACTTATTTGTTAGCATCAAAAAACAAAAGATATTGAAAAATATTTCATACAATAGTTGGAACAGGGAACCGTAGAATGGCCACATTAGGAGTGAATGGCTCATCACCAGGGTCTAAACCTGGTTCTTGTGGTGGGGGAGGTCCGTTGTTCATACCACCTCATCAATAAAATGCCAAAAAAATATGAACATAAAATATATGCACAAAAAATTCTTCCAAGTAAAATGTGGCAACATAATTAAATATAGATCGAATGCAAGGAATAAGAATATATATAAATGTAGAATGCAAAGAAACATGAATATAAATATAGATCAAATGAATATAGATAGAATATTGGAGAAGACAAGATATCAATACCATTGAAAAATACAGGAGCCATGACCAAATCACGTAGAGAGAGTGGATTTCTTGAGAAGTGGGAGTGAAACGTGAGAAATGAGACTATGAGAGTTCGTGGGTGGGTGGGATCGATGTATGTGGTCGGCGGTTCATTTTATATAGGGGGGCATGGACATCACTGCCGGTTTTTAAGTAGAACTGACAATGAAGGTGCATATATGTAAATGATATATTTATTTAGATAGTATAGTGGGAAAGTTTTAACAACAACGATATATTTATTTAGATAGTAATGAAATACATCAAAAAATAACAAAAATATTAGAAATAAATTACATATACGATAACAAAGACCTTACACTAAAATTCCATATACGATAACAAAGACCTATTTGCGTATAGGTTAATGTTACAATCAATGTGTATCAACACATTATAATGTAACCACCTCAGTAGCATTCTTCTAGCACCAACTAGGGGCAAACAGCAGCACCGAGGTGGTCTACGAGCTATACTGGTTGGAGATGACAAGGTGACATCGATGAATCCGCCTTGTCTGTACATAGCCTTTTTCCAGATGCGCACTGCAATGGATGGCTCTATGAACCTCATGGCATCTCCAATCTTTGGCATTGCTCTATCTTCAATAGCATTCTTCTAGTACCTCTTGTGTGCACCATTTTGGTGGACTATGACGCATAACGATATATGTGGTTTGTTGTCAGAGAAAAACATTGTATCATGGCTGATAAGGCCTGGCTAAAACCAAAATGCATGGAGAGGCTAGCTCCTGGCCGAGGGCCATTTTATAGGGGTTAGCAGTCGTGGTACATTTTTATTTCTGAACTAAAGTTGTCGGGGTAGGTGGGAGCAGTGTTCCAACTGTTGTGATCAGTGGGAGCACTGTTGGCATGTGAGGAGCATCTACACATCACTATCGGTTTTAGTTTAAAAACCAACAGTGAATGGAGTTATCACTGTCGGTTTTTAACTCTAAATGGACAGTGATAAGGAATTATCACTGTTGGGTGAATCATCAAACTGGCACTGATGTGGGTGTAGTAGTAAAGGGTTAAGTGGGATAACTTTTCCAATTATTTCGAATACCACCCACTGGCTCAATGGTTAAGACTCCGTAGCTTAGCCCTCGAGACTCGTGTTCGAGTCCCAGGCGGCCCAAATTTTTTGTTTCAATTTTATAAATTATTAAATGACTTTGGGAAATTGCTCATCACTACCAGTTGTGATTCTAAACCGATAGTGATGAGGAACCATCACTGCCGGGCCATTCCTCAAACCGGTAGTGATGTGGCTGTACTAGTTAGGGGTTAAGTAGTATAACTTTTCCCTTCCTTTCGAATTCCTTTGACTACCTCAATGGTTAAGACTCCACAACTTAGCCCCCGAGACCCGTATTCGAGTCCTAGGCGGCCCAAATTTTAATTTTTTGTTTCATTTTATAATATATATGTCTAGACTTCTGATAGAAGGACATTGGGGTGGCCATTCTCTTCTGAGCTACTACTAGTAGTGAGGGATCCATAGCTCCTTGGCACCGGGCTGGGCTCCTTCGAGTATTACGAGCAGGGACTACAAACTGGTTGGGGACTAGTAGCGCCGAGGAGCTATGGATCCCTCACTACTAGTAGTAGCTCGGAAGAGAATGGCCGCCCCAATGTCCTTCTATCAGAAGTCTAGACATATATATTTATATTTATATTTAGCTGGTGTTTAAATTCGTAGAGTAAAGTTTAGAAATGATACGTCGACATATTTGCTAAGTTGGCAGAGTATTAATGAGGAGGAGAGAGGAGATGAGAGTTTCATCAGGATCAAACATCCTTCATGGTTATGTGCATAATGATTATGTAGTTAACAATAATGTAACTATCTTTAGGTGCATCAACAATGAGGGCCTCATTGTGATCAAGCCGTACGTAAGTAGGTTCATCACCCTCTTGAATGATAGGTAGTGGTACGTTCACCCTAAATGGAGGCATTTCTTGATAGCCCCTGTAGTCTTCATCGTCCGTCACTCCATCGACACCGATAAGCTTCCTTTTCCCTTCTAGGACTACTTTTAGCCTTCCTTTTGTCTTGTTGTCCCTTGCATAGAAGACTTACATAACATCTCTTGCAAGGATGAAGGGGTCGTCTCTATATGCGGTCTTAGTGAGATCAACGATAGTGAACCCTTCGCTATTAGTGTTGATTTCCTCGAGCTGGACCCACTGGCAGTGAAAAAGAGCTGCCTTCAACGGACCATAGGCTAGCTCCCATATCTCCTCTATGAAACCATAGTATGTTGCCTGCACGTTGCCGTTTTTGTCGAGAGCATCAAAACAAACACCACAATTTTGGTATGTGCTCTTTCCATCTTGCTTTTTTGTGTAAAATGTGAATCCATTGATCTCATACTGTCGATGAAATATGGTCGGCAGTCTACCTAGGGGTATGCCCAAGGTAGTAGATTATCGGCAGATAGATGCACAAGCTACAAACAAGATGGTGATGCAAGACAGACACAAGGTTTTATCCAGGTTCGACCGTCGTGAAGGCGTAATACCTACGTCCTATGTTTGATTGTATTGCTATATGTCAATGAGAGATGTTTTTGAGAGGGATCCCCTGCCTGCCTTATATAGTGTGGGGGGCAGGGTTATAGATCTGGAAACTAATCCTAACCAGTTACAATTGCCATAGGTGGCCGGATAAGGATTCTTATTCTAACCGACCAGGATCTTGCTTGATCTCCAAATCTGCCTTGATTCCTTGCGCGGGACTCCGAACAGATTGGTCAGGCCGCGCGTCATCTTCTAGTGGGCTAGACCCCCTGGGCCGGGCTGGCCCAAGCCTAGCCGTAAGGGTATAGGGGTTAATACCTCCACAGCCAGTCCCTAAGCACCATGTATTATGCTGCGACACGCCGTTCGATCTCCTTCGGCTAATGTGATCTGTCTTCATGTCATCTCAAACTGATTGAAACATTGACCAAGCGAATGTGCCAGTATTCTAGTCAGAACAGATAGCAGTAGACCACGATTATAACCGAAGATTTCGGTTGTCCGAAGAATGCATGGTGCTCTAAAGAAAAAAAGAAAAAGATTTCTTTCCTGATGAAGTGTGCCCACTTGTATTTCTAAAAAGAAATGTAAGTAACCCTTGTACAGTAGTAGTTATAGCCAACAGTCAGGGCGCAGTGGTCAAAAAACAAGCACATTCACCGCAAGGTGAAGTATGCCCACTTAGTCCCTGAGCCTGGTAGTAGGTGACGTAGGCACGTGGTGCCAGGGTCTAAAAAGAATTCCTAGTTAAGTTGAGAATCCAATCGTTGTACAGGCGATACAAGATGCACCGGCAGGTGCATCGTACCGATGTAGTCCTCGAGCTTGCTGGAAGGCGAGGTATGAGCCTTGTAGCAAGGTCTAAGTGAGAAAAAATAAAAGCCTCTCAACTGTATGCGAGTACCGATCTCATGTAGCCAAGGAGAGCGGTCTCCGAGCAATGTTCGGAGAGTGGTCGAGGCAGCCCCTGAGCACGAGAGTGGTCGGAACGGTCCCCGAGCATGATGGTGGTTTGAACAGTCCCGAACACGATAGTGGTCTGGACAGTCCCCGAGCACAATGGTGGTCTAGGTAGTCCCTGAGCACGATGGTGATCTGGACAGTCCCCGAGCATAGGGATAGTCATGACAGTCCCCGAGCATGAGAAGTGTGGCAAAAAACCATATGCCACTTGTACTATTATTTTATGTATTTATTTATTTACTTGCTCTATCAAGTCCAATCTGACACGTCTGGTCAAAAAAGTAGACGGATATAGCACGTCATACTGCCTTTTGTCTTGTCAAGCAAACAGTTGTGTGGCACTTGTTAGTAGGTGCGTCAGCGTGGGCCCTCCCACACTGGCAACGAAGAGGCACATATATCGGCATAGATCTCGAGGTTGTGAAAACAACCGTCTACGATGCGTGCGCACGTCTCCCAAGAATCTCAGGCAGACAAAACGGCATAACTCTTGGGTTAAATATAGTATAGGATAGGTAAGTTACTTTTTACTAAACCCCATTGCCATTCGCAGCCGCAACCTTCTTCTTCCTCTCGCCAACCCTAATACCTCTGAAATCACCACCAATCAATCCTCCGCCATTTCCTCGTTCATCAGCAAGGCCAGATTCATGGCGAAAAGTGATGCGCAGAAGAAAGCAGGAGTCATGGCAAAGGAATGGTGGAAATCGAGAAGCAACGAGCAGACCATTGAAGACCTCATCACCATGGGGGTACTCCACAACAAGGAGCTCGCAGGATGGCGTGCGCCGGAGGGTGAGGGGTACCCCGATCGACAACCAGGTGAGATCGTGGTGTTCAAAGACTTCTTTAAGTGGGGATTTGGGGTTCTGGTATATCCTTTTCTTCAGGGGCTCTGTCTTTACTATGAGATTGGGATTTGCAATCTGCATCCCAACTCGATCCTCCTTGTCGCCACTTTCATACATCTTTGCGAAGCATATGGCGGCTTCCAGCCCCATTTCGATTTTTTCTGCCATCTTTTCTGTCTGCGAAAGAAAGGAAGCGGCAGTTCGAAGATAGCCGGGGGTGTGTACCTCAACCTCCATGACGACATGAAAGCCCAGTACCTGCACTGCCCATGGAACACGTCGCTAGACGACTGGTACAAGAAATGGTTCTACATCCACGAAGAGCCGAACACGATTACACTGTGCGATGTGGGGTACATTCCGGAGAAGAGGACAAGCTGGCTGGAGAAGCCCGAGCACCTAGAATAGATTCTAGAAATATTTGGAATGATCTTGTGGAAAAAACTGGATGGTTCGAGCGTGGTCAGGAACATCATCAGCCGACGGATCCAGCCCTGCCAGAGGAGAGTACATCCTGGCTATGAATATCAAGGTAGCGCGGACCCGACGAGGATGAGGCAGGGGGTGCTTGACAAAATCGAAGTCAAAGACAGAATTGGAGAGCTATTTAACATAGCTAATCCAAATTATGCCAGATTGAGCGACATCGAGCATGCTTTCAAGCTTGCCCGACCTCCCCCAAAGGTAACTCGTCTTGCCCTGTACCCATAGTCTTATATTGTGGTAGGAAAAGCGGAAACTTACTGTGTGCACTCATTTTTGTTACCCAAGTTAATGGTCAGGATAGAGCGACAATGTTTGTGTCGCCACCCCCTAGAGTGGAGTGGCCACAAGGAGCTGGTCCCACCACCTAGACCAGCGTCGATATCAAGGACAAGGATGTTGACTGGGCAGTGCTTGGAGCTAGAGAGGAGGCAGTGGCCCTAGCCGCTGGTAAGCAGCCGGCTGCCCCAAACAATCGAAGAAGAGATCAGCAACCTCCCTGCTCACCGGGGGGGCGCTAAATATTAACGAGCCCAAGGGAGGCCCGAAGGAGAGACCGGCCAGCAAGCGTCGACAGGCAATTTTTGCCTGGTCGGATGATGATGTAGAGGAGGGAGAGGATGCAGACACCTTTCGACTTGTCCCTCGAAAGAGGAGGAAACAACTGGACTCGATGGGGCAAGGTGCCTCCTCCACACCTATGGGACCCACATCGTCGACGTCGGTGAAGGATGCAGCC